>NC_133509.1:140057500-140682500 GCF_049354715.1 Callithrix jacchus | reverse complement strand
AGGATAGCATTTCTACTCACCTCACCTAGGACCTTCCCTGGGACCTGTCCTCTCCTCGGGCATCCCATCCAGAGCTTGCTACTCAGTGACCCTCAGCTCTGGGAGAGGAGACCCAGTCCCAGCATTTCGATGTGTTTCTACTGAACACAAACTCACCTTAGAGTTTGGACTGAGCTGGGATTTCCTTGTTGCTATATTAAAAGGTGATTTCTGGAGACCTGAAGATATTTAGTGTGCATGGATATGAGTGAGAGAAACATTGGATATGTGTGTCAGTTTCTCACCCCTGTGTCTCTGGGTTTGCAGGTGTCCAGCGTGAGGTGCAGCACGTAAACTCTGCAGGAGGCTTGGTAAAGCCTGGTGTGTTCCTGAGACTCTCCTGTGGCACCTCCAGATTCAGTTTCACCACGTATTCATGCACCGGATCAGCCAGGCTTTAGGGAAGGGGATGGGGTGAGCCTCATGAATTAGTAGGGATGGAACTAGCACATGCTATGCAGATGCCATGAAGGGCTGATTCACTATCTCAGAGACAATTCCAAAAACTCCCTTTATCTGCAAATAAGCAGTGTGAGACCTGGGGACACTGCTGTGTATTACTGTCTTCCAGACAAAGTGAGGGGAGATAAGTGGGAGCCCAGACACAAACACATGTAGGAAATTAGCTGCAGAGGGTGCTCAGAACCCACTGATCAGAGTCACCCCCAGAGACAGGCAAAGATGGAGGGTACAGATGTATTTCCTTTCATTGGTTGGTGAGGTTCAGCTGGTGGGGTCTGGGGAAGGCCTGAGACAGCAGAAGAGCTCCCGAGAGTCTTCCGTGCACTTCTGGATTCAACAGTAGTAGCTACTGAATGCCATACTGAATGAGAGCTGCTGAATTAGCTGGGTCCACCAGGCTCCAGAGATGGTGCTGGAGTCAGAAATAAGTACAAAGTATGGTGGGAGTCAGATACAGCATTCAAACTCTGTGAAGGACAGATTCACAGTCACCAAGGACAATGCCAAGAACTCGCTGTGTCTGGGAATGAACAGTCAGAGCTGGGAACATGGACTTGTACTTCTGCACATAAATTACTGAGTGAGGGAACGTCAGAGTCGGCCAAAACACACAGTTTCCTGCAGCCAGAAGCAAGGAGGCTGCAGGAACCACGCAACACCCATCGAAGTCAGGGGCATCCCCAGGACGGGGCCAGCTTAAGGTCCAAGAATGCTTCCCTTCAGGGTCTGTGGCTTCCTCGGCATCAAACAGTTTCCCTGGGAGCCTCTCTATATTTATGTTTCTGTGCCTACGACTGAGGTCTCTGGATTAGAAAAGTTTATTTTTAAAAAAATGCTTATTTTTCCCAAAGTGAGATGTAAGCAGGGAGGCAGAAAAACACACAGGAGGCCAGGTGAGGCTGTAGACCCTTCAGGCCAGGACGCCAGTGTCACGAGCAGTGCTGGAGAAACGTGGGAGTTTGATGGAGCTGCCTAGTCAACCTGTGTTCCAAGCTAAGTCCAGCGAGGCCACTGGTGCCTCCCTGATTACTGTTGCCCATCAGGAATCCCCCATCAGTCCCAGCAGCAGCCACACCTTAATATCTCCCTTGTGCACACCCGTTTTCTGGGAGGAATTCCAAGGATTGATGCTTTTGACACACACCAGGTGATAGATGTCAGAGAGCAGAAGCTGGTTTCCTGTGTAAACGTCAGTTTCTGAATCAGGGTTGTAACTATTTTGAGACACAGCCACTAGATCACATTTTAACTCTACTTTCATCTCTGCTTTTTAAAAAATGTCAAAATGTATTTCATTTTGTGCGTGCGCCACTTTGGATTCACACCAACCGTGCAGAATAGGTTTTGTTTCTCCACAATCTTACGGCCAGGGTGCAGTGCTGTGTGCAGTGTATTTACACTTAGTCCTTCAGAGCACCCTGATTTCCAAAGTCAGTGAGGTCAGAGCTTATTTTCCACGTTCTTCAATGAAGTATTTTCATCTAATTTGGTGTATGCACATTACACCCAACATGCAAACGTACCAGCACGTTCACCCTAATCCAACGCTACGCGGACGTTTCTCACTCTTCTTCCTTGCACCTCCCAGCACACACCCTCTGCTCCCCGTGTTGTCCAGTTCCAGGGCTCCTGCACTGTACAATCACAAACGGCAGGCGTGCTCCCTTGTGGAACGTCACCGCCCACCCGAGGACAGCGCCCAGGACAGCGCCCAGTGCGGTTCTTCATACAGCAGCTTCTTCGACCTACTTTCCTCAGTGACGGTGTCTCCTGCATTTTAAAGACATCAGGTACCTTCTGTAGAGTCTGCATTCCATCCTGGGGTCCCTAACTTCCTACTGACTTTTATTTTTTGTAAAGTGAGATCCAGGCTTCACGCTGTATGTTCTGTGGAATTTGACAAATGTATGACATCACGTGTCTACCACAGCAACGTTATACATGATAGTTTTGTCATCATTTAAAGTCTTCTGTTTTTTACACATTCTCACCTTTTCCCCAAATTACTGGCAAATACAGATTTGTTCACGTTGTTTAATGTTTGGCCTTCCCCAGGTTACCAAATGAATTAGACTGTGTATCGTGTAGTTTTCTCAGACTGGTGGTTTATTTTACTGAACAATATGTATTCAAAATTCATTCAAGATTTTCATGGTTTGATGGCTGTTCTTAATAATGGCTAAATTATTCCATTATAAGAATTGCCACAGGTCGTTCACTCACCTGCGGAAGAACCTTCTGAGTGTTCACAGTTTTGGGAAAATATAAATGAAGCTCCTGTAATTTCTCACGTGCAGTTTTCTTTGTGGACACACTTTTACAGTCAGATAGATACACACGTAAAAGCGTGATTATTGGATCACAGAGTTGATGTATGTTAGAATTTGACTAAAATTGCCTCCTGGTAGTTCTGTGAAGTGGGGGGCACTCGGCTGACTCTGTCTCCTTGGTGGGAGGAAGCGCAGGGCTCAGGGTGGGGCCTCCTGGGTGTATCCAGGCCCAGCTCCGTCTCAACCATTAGGGACAGCAGCCCGCCCTGTGGATGCACATCTAGGAAGCACTTGCCCCAGATGTGCACTGTCCAGGACCACAGAGACACTCAGGACTCAGGCAGGAAGGGACAATCTGAGGAGCAGATGTGGGACAGATGAGGAGGGGAGCCTCGGGCCGATCCTGGGCCCTCCTTTAGCTGAACGGCATGTAACCCCCAGGAGACCTCCCACTGCATCTTTTGTAACCCGTGCCCTGAAATTTCCAATCTCAACTATAGTAAACTCAGTGAATTTAGCTAGAAGTGTGAAAAAAACTGAAACAGAAACTACTCAAGTTATTTCTGTGACAATTGGTCAATTTCCAGAGAACACCCCAATGATATTGATAATAACAATATTGCTAATGTCAGAAGCCACACACAGGGCGATGGTAGGTGTCTCATGGTGGGATAAATGTATTTACTTGAAAACCATGTTCACAACGGTCTTTTCCCACAGAAAATCCCACCTTCTCTTCTCACTCCGTCAATTTCTGCATCCGGATCCTCAGAGCTGGAAGCACCCTGTCCTCAGGATTAGGGGAAATCACTGGGATGGCCCTGGAGTCCTGGTGACAGATCCTTCTGCATCTTTGCGGCAATCAAAGGCAAAGATTCTCTACCTCCTTGAAGGTCTTATTTAGAAAACTATGATTCAGTTTACAAGAACAGCACCTCACACACGTACACACGGGTGTTTAATATTTGTTGTCTTTCCATGATAACCTCCTACAGTGTTGCACATTTATTTGACATATTTGCATTATTCTGATTTCGTTCGGGTTCCTCAGTCCTTCATGTGTGTCACGTTTCCCTAGAACTACCGCGTATTTCATGTACTCAGCCACGGAAAGCTCCTGGCTGCAGTTGTCTGTGCAGCCGGCAGGGGGAGCAGAAGGAAACGGGTCACACTACGGACCCTCCCTGCACAGCCACAGGTTCAAAAGCAGAGGCCCCTGCTCTGCCCCGTCCCTGGGACAGCTTTCTTAGTGGTGGGTCTTGTGTTTAATTAATAAGAGTTTCTGTTTGAGGTGTGCGGGCCCAGGTGCAGCTACCAAATCCAGTGCAGGAGTCGGAATAAGCTTCCAAAACACAGTATCGCCTGACAGGTCACTGAGTCCATCCCTGTATTTACCATCTGACGTCCAGCTTCCTGGGAGGAGCCTCAGAACCATAAAAACTTCCCATATGTGTCCTGTGCTGCGGGTCTTCCGTGTCACTGCACGTTCAGCTACGTCTGAGTGGTGACACTTATACCTGAGATGACATTCCCGCTGCTCCTATCAGGTCAATGGTGATCTCTGAAGCTGCTTCTGGTTTCTGCTTTAATATGTAAAGAGCATGTTGATCATCGCCCACATTCTTACAATAATAAAAGCCTGGAAAATTGATTATCAATGATTTCTTGGATCTGTTGAAGAAATGAAATTGTGGAGAAACCAGGACCCCAAAACTAGAAAGACATTAAAATAGAGATTATCAGCCTGATGGATCAAACTTTCCATGGCAATAAGATATCAAACTATAAACAGGATTTAAGGCCATGGATTAAGTAACTCATCTGTAAACTTAAAAAACATACACTATGTTGGCTGGGTGCTCTGGCTCACCCCTGTAATCCCAGCACTTTGTGAAGCTGAGGTGAGTGGATCAGAAGGTCAGGAGATCGAGACCATCCTGTCCAACATGGCGAAACCCACAGGAGATGGAGACCATTCTGTCCAACATGGTGAAACCCGGTCTCTACTAAAATTCAAAACATTACCTGGGCATGGAGGCATGCACCTGTACTCCCAGCTACTAGGAAGGGTGAGGCAGGAGGAACATCTGAACCCAGGAGGTGAGGGTGCACTGAGCCAAGATCGCACCACTGCACCCCAGCCTAGTGACAGAGGGAGACTCTGTCTCAAAAAAAAGAAAGAAAGAAAGAAAGAAAAAAAGAAAGAAAGAAGAAAGAAAGAAAGAAAGAAAGAAAGAAAGAAAGAAAGAAAGAAAGAAAGAAAGAAAGAAAGAAAGAAAAATACTATGTTGTAACTGCCACAGGGCTTTTCTTCCTCTAGCAGGTGTACAGCACTGGGCCTGAGATAAGCAATATTAAAACACTTGGAGCTCATGGAACTGCAGACACAGGGTAACTGTGCCCCTGTTCCACAGCCATAAATAGAGCTTTGACTGGACAAGAGACTGATTTCAGTAAATTTCTCCTGAGAAGAGACCACTGACCATGGCCTTGTCCTGGCCAATTTACAGAGACTGTGCACTGTGTGTCTTTCTGCCCCTGGACACAGCCCTTCTGAGGTACAAGGCCCAACTGTAATTCACTTAGTTCTGAAGTCCTCCCCCCAAACAAACATGAAATGCATGTGACAGGTGTGTTTGCCTATTACACATGAGAGCCTGCCCACCACGTGAACATCCACAGCTCCTCCTACAGCCTGCTGAGTGTGGACACTGGTCAATCCACTCACATGAGAGCCTGCCCGCCACGTGAACATCCACAGCTCCTCCTACAGCCTGCTGAGTGTGGACACTGGTCAATCCACTCACATGAGAGCCTGCCCGCCACGTGAATATCCACAGCTCCTCTTACAGCCTGCTGAGAGTGGACACTGGTCAATCCACTCACATGAGAGCCTGCCTGCCACGTGAATATCCACAGCTCCTCCTACAGCCTGCTGAGTGTGGACACTGATCAATTGTCTATTACACATGAGAGCCTGCCTGCCATGTGAACATCCACAGTTCCTCCTACAGCCTGCTGAGTGTGGACACTGGTCAATCCATTCACATGAGAGCCTGCCCACCACGTGAACATCCACAGCTCCTCCTACAGCCTGCTGAGTGTGGACACTGGCCAATCCACTCACATGAGAGCCTGCCCGCCACGTGAATATCCACAGCTCCTTCTACAGCCTGCTGAGTGTGGACACTTGTCAATTGTCTATTACACATGAGAGCCTGCCCGCCACGTGAACATCCACAGCTCCTGCTACAGCCTGCTGAGTGTGGACACTGGTCAATCCAGTCACGTGAGAGCCTGCCCACCATGTGAATATCCACAGCTCCTCCTACAGCCTGCTGAGTGTGGACACTGGTCAATCCACTCACATGAGAGCCTGCCTGCCACGTGAATATCCACAGCTCCTCCTACAGCCTGCTGAGTGTGGACACTGGTCAATTGTCTATTACACATGAGAGCCTGCCCACCACGTGAATATCCACAGCTCCTCCTACAGCCTGCTGAGTGTGGACACTGGTCAATTGTCTATTGCACATGAGAGCCTGCCCACCACGTGAATATCCACAGCTCCTCCTACAGCCTGCTGAGTGTGGACACTGGTCAATCCACTCACATGAGAGCCTGCCCGCCACGTGAATATCCACAGCTCCTCCTACAGCCTGCTGAGAGTGGACACTGGCCAATCCACTCACATGAGAGCCTGCCCACCACGTGAATATCCACAGCTCCTCCTACAGCCTGCTGAGTGTGGACACTGGTCAATCCATTCACATGAGAGCCTGCCCACCACGTGAATATCCACAGCGCCTCCTACAGCCTGCTGAGTGTGGACACTGGTCAATCCATTCATATGAGTTCATTTCTCATCTTTCCCTCTGTTGAAGTGCCTGCTCACAGTCTCTGTGGGAGGCTTTGCCTCCCAACCTGCTAACAAGGCCCTCCTGAACTTCAACCCTTTCTCAGAAATAAAGTTTCCTTTATAAGTTTATAAATTGGGTGATTCTTCAGCTGAAAGCACAAGCTGGTGGGAACAGTTACATGTTAGTTCTGTAAATGTCTGGAGGACAGGTGGGGACAGGGATAGGGTAAGAAATCCTGAGGGGGGGCACACATCCCACACTTTCATGGAATTTCCCTCCAGATACTTCTGGATTCACAAGACTCCAAACAGATTCCCTCATGGCTCTGTCACCAGCAGAACTTTTCTCTGAAAAGCCCAGAACTTTCTCCAGACAGATCCTACAGAGAAAAAATACTTTTCGACATCTCTATTCTATGTGAGGGGAAGGGATTCTTTTCCTTCCCAGACCGTTTCATCTTAGCCTTCCTGTGTCATGAAAAAGGGTGTAATTAATAAAGCAACTGGGGTCAGATTCAGGAGAATAATCTGTGGATGTCGCAGCCAAGAGGGGGAGTAGAGGATGGAGGAAGATCGGCTGAACCACTGGAGACCCCTCGTAAAGGGCACAGCATAGAGAAGGAACAGCAAGAAAACATTGAAATTCAATTTCCAGAACGTACCCTGCTCCCCTGCCCATCATATCACCTCCTCACCAGTACGATTCATCTGGATTAAAGAGACACGTGTGGCGATGAAGACTCTGAGAATTTAGGGAAACCAAAGGCAACGGGAGACAACAGGTCAAGGACAGCGAAGGGATTTAAACCCTCTGAGACCAACAGCTTCAGGACCAAGGTCACGGCCCTCCCTCGATGGCCTTAGATTTGCCTCTCGTGGGGCATCTGCAGGGTTCCCGGGTGAGAAGGGCAAAAACAAGGTGAAGACAGTTTCCACCTCTCCAGTAGTACTGAGCTTGCCTCGGCTCTGTTTGGAAAAACAAAACAGTGACAACAACAACCACAAATATAACCAGGAATAAGCTCAGTTTTGGAAGCGCTTTTTTTTTTTTTTTTTTTTTGAGACAGAGTCTCGCTCTGTCACCCAGGCTGGAGCGCAGTGGTGCGATCTCAGCTCACGGCAACCTCCACCTCCCGAGTTCAATAAATTCCCGTGCCTCAGCCTCCTGAGTTCCTGGGGCTACAAGCACGCGCCACCACCCCTAGCTGATTTGTGTATTTTTAGTAGAAACGGGATTTCACCATGTTAGCCAGGGTGGTCGCGACCTCCTGACCTCCTGATCAGCCTGCCTCAGTCTCCCAAAGTACCGGGATTGCAGGTGTGAGCCACCGCGCCCGGCCAGAGCACTTTTCATCGGCAGCACCTAGAAAGGAGGGAATTTGAGGCTCGTTACTGCCCAAATATGCCACCGTGAGTGTGTCTGAGGTGGGCTTTGAAACATAGGGTCCCTGATTAAAGTTAAAATCTGATGTGATTTTCTATCAAAGAATCCTAAAAAAAAAAAAAAAAAAAAGTGCCCGCAACATCCCCTTCAGTTCCTGGACTTGCCATATGTCTGGACCGTATCAGTGCACCTGGAGCTCCAGCAAAGCTGTTTCCCTAAGTTCTAGCCCTCAGGACGAGGCTGTGCATTGCCACACTTTTCTCTTTAATCCAGGTTAATCGTACTGTGAGCAGGTGATGTGTGGGGCAGGGGAGCAGGGTATGTTCTGGAAATTGAATTCCTTGCTTGCTGTGCTAAGGTGACCCTGTGGATTATGTTGGGTTTTCTAAAGTGGATGTCCTATTTTAAGATGGGTGTGAGAATCAGTTGTTACAGAAGGAGCATTCTGAGCCAGGGCACAGCCGCTTCAGACTGGGCTTCAGACGCTGGGGGAGAATTCTAGGTAAACCCAGACAGGAGCTTCCCTGCAGGGCAGGAGCTGAGCTGCAGGGGGCGCTCAGGACGCACCCAGCACAGGACCCGGCCCTGGAGCAGGTGCACAGGAGGCTGGGGAGGGGTTTCCTCTCAAGAACTGAATATTCCTTATTTCAAAGCGATAATGACATAGAAGTTAAATAAGTATTTAGCAAGCACTGAAGTGTCTTTAAGTATTCTCTTGTGTATGTGGCCTATACCCAACTCAAAAAAACTAATGCAAACCACATTTAAAAGGAGAAATGTCTAGGCCTTTCAAATGTAATTACAGTTAGGAATCGAGGGTGGTTTTATTAATTCAGTGGGTGTTACTATCGGGAGGCACAATCATCCCAGAAGTCAGATGTGCAGAGGGGGAGGTCCAGGAAACGCTCAGGTTGCCAGTGAGCCATAGGAACAAGGAATCACACTGAGGACCATGCCCTGTGAGACTCTGGATTTCTGTGAGAGGAGTTCTGTCTTCACGGACTTCTGAGCACGCCAGAGGACAAATACCATTAAACCAAGTTCAGGGCAGGGAGCTCAGCATCCCACGGTGGCCTGGTCCACGTGCCACCTCTCTTCCTCCTCAGGCTGGGGTGGCTTGAGCTATGAAATACCTGCCTCATGAATATGCAAATGCACTGGTGTCTACCGAGGTAAATACAGATCTGTCCTTGCCCAGAGAGCATCACACAACAACTACATCCCTCCCCTACAGAAACCCCAGAGCACAGCACCTCACCATGGACTGGACCTGGAGGATCCTCCTCTTGGTGGCAGCAGCTACAGGTAAGAGAATCCTCAGTCCCAGGGCTGATGAGAGAACTGGGTCCAGTCAGGTGTGATCTCACCCACTCCTGTGTCCGCTCCACAGGTGCCCACTCCCAGGTGCAGCTGGTGCAGTCTGGGGCTGAGGTGAAGAAGCCTGGGGCCTCCGTGAAGGTCTCCTGCAAGGCTTCCGGATATACCTTCACTGACTACTACATGCACTGGGTGCGACAGGCCCCTGGACAAGGGCTCGAGTGGATGGGATGGATCTACCCTGGTAATGGTAACACAAAGTACGCACAGCAGTTCCAGGGCAGAGTCACCATGACCAGGGACACGTCCACGAGCACAGCCTACATGGAGCTGAGCAGCCTGAGACCTGAGGACACGGCCGTGTATTACTGTGCACGACACACAGTGTGAAAACCACATCCTGAGAGTGTCAGAAACCCCGGGGAGGAGGCAGCTGTGCTGACATGGAGGAGACGACAGGGATTATTAGATTGGAGACTTTCTTAGAAAATTACATTAAGTCATTAAAGAAAAGACAATATAAATATGAATTTGAGAAATTTTAGTTATTTGAGAGATTTTTCATACAACATTCATTCTGAGAGCAAATTTCAGGGACTAGAGAATGGATGAAATTGATAAAGCTGATACAGAACTTCCTCTAAAGGCTTATTTGTAAACATCAGTTTCTGAATCCGTGTTGCAAATATTTTGGAAGACAAACACAAGTTCACATTTTAACTCTACTTTTATCTCTCTATATAAAAAAGTATCTCATTTTATGCATGTGCCACTGAATTCTCCACCGTCAGTACATGATAGTTCTTAGCTTTTCACATTCGTGTTGCCATTTATCCTTACGGGAATTCTGTGTTTTAACCGTTCTAATAGGTGAGTAATGGCATCTAATTTTTGTTTAAATGCACATGTCCCCAATAAAAAATTACCGTTTAACAATTTTATATAGATTTGGTGAGATGCTTCTGATAGTCGGTTCAATTTAACTGCGTTGTTTCCTTTTGATTAGTTGTAAGTTTATTTGCATATTGATTATAAAAGTCATTTAACAAAGTAAAAGAATTTATGTGACAAATATGTAACTTGAAAGTATTTTCTTCAAGCCTGTGGTTGCCTTTTATGCCCCTATCAGTGTGTATTGCAGAAAACTATGTGTGTGCCTGCACAAATTTAAATTAAAGACATGCAAAATTTTATTCATTCAGAGATCACGTCTTTGGCATTATGTCTGAAATCTCATTACAAAACACACTAATAGTGAGTTTTTTCACTGTCTCTGATCTCAGGCCACAATCAACTCATTCATGTTTAAGCTTCACCTACCTGATTGGAGGACTATCCACCTAATATATTTGGAATGCTTCTGTACGGAGAAGTGCGCCTCTTCCCATTATTTCTTTATTTAATCATCTATGAATATCCATACTGGTTTGTGGATGTGTATTTCATACTCTGGAGAGGATCCATGCTACATTACCCATTTTATTGTTGAAATCAGCACAGCTTTGCCGGGCGCTGGCAGCTCATTCAGTTTGGACCCTGCTTCCTCACAGCACGCCTCGTCCTTCTGTGTTTGACACTTCCCTGCTTCCCAGTATCAGGATAAATTCTAAGCTTCTTTTCTATATCACCTTTTTGTACATAGAATCAGCCATTTTTCTAAAGATTGCTTGTTTCTGATGTTAAAGAATAATATTAACATAAAAAATGGTGACACTGGGTATGTGTGTTGTTCATGTGGTTTAAATACTTGTAGAACTTCTCAACCGACTGGCCTAGTAAATGTGCGTGTCTACCTGAACCCACGTTTATGGACACATCAAAACTATTTATGTGTCTAGTCTTCTGTGACTTTATTACATTAAAATGAGAACACACTGATCTCTCCCCACAACTGTGTCACCGCATGGACCTTTCCAGCCTCCCTTCCTTGATGTCGGTAAGTACCCACCGCAAAGCGAGGGACCCCATCCCACCATATGCCATCCTATCACTTAGCTGCACGGGTTCAGGACACAGGCACAGCAGTGTCAGAAATGTAAGGCCGTTCCCTTCTTAGAAACATGTTCATCTACTCGAATAGAGCGCTTATGTGCAGCTTCTTTACACTTTAAACTTGTAGAATGTCCTCATCTTCAAAGTTCCTTAGGTCAGCGACTTCATTTTCTACTCTCTTCAGTGAAGTCACTTTAATTAACTGTAAAATTTTGTTTATAGTTTTAACTTTTGTAGAACGTGTTTGAAATTCTGTAAAAGCCAAAACTATAGTCAAGTAAACATATAGTGCATATCCCGAGAATTCAGAGAGTGAGTATAAATAAGTTAGAAGGGCAGTGTTTGAGAAGAGCAGAACTATTTTTAGTAACGTGCAATGGTTGAAACATGAAACGATTAATTTGTCTAAGCTCATAATCTGTGATGGAAAACATAAAGCTAAATATACACAATTTTTAAAATATTTAGCTGTTCACTAACCCCAGGCTCAAAGGCAGACTACGTAAAATCGTCTAATAACACATTTCGTGAGGGTGGGGTTGTGGTGAGATGCCTGCAGCACAGATGAGGGGATTTTCATCATTTGTGTGTAACACGTTCCCATTCACTAAACACTTGATTTTTAGAAAAACCCGTTTTCTACGTGACCCAGGATTTTTCTTCCTGACAAGCAAATAACCCACAGGATTTTTTCTTTTCTTGCCTGAGAAAGATTTTCCCCAAATTTCACCTCGGTTCAGGCGTACAGTGTCCCTTAATGGTGATTTACCCTCAGATGGGGGCACGCACCTGTCAACATGTGGACTCTTCTGTCCGACAAACACACCTCTGCCCATGTGGATTCTTCCCTCAGACAAACACACCTGTCCCCACATGGGCTTTTCCTTAGACTCCCACATATGTTCTTACATGTACTCTTTCCTCAGAAAACAGACACTTCCTCACGTGGACTCTTGTCTCAGACAAGCAAACATGTCTCCGTGTGAACTCTTCACTCAGGCAAGTACACGTGTTTCCACACTGATTGTTTTCCGACAGAGGCGCATATATCCAATGTGGAACTGTTTTGTGGCAAAATAATCTTAAGATAATGACAACTGTAACCCCCCTCCCTGAGCAGGTGTAGATCTGTACTATTTTCATTGTAACCTAATTTTTCTTATTGTCAAGAGCAGTCGTTTGCGGCTCTAAATGAACCAATTAAAGACTGGTGTCCATTCATTTTCTCTGGAAATGTATTTTTAGGTTCTTACTGGACATATTTGTTGATTATGATTGCAACTACGAAGATACCTGAACAGTGTCCACTTTAGAGAATAAAAAAAGAGTAATGGGCAGATTACCCCTGTGCATCCAGACCCAGGAATCCTTTCACCCTGCTTTCCTTGAAATAGAGACACAGAGGATGGGTGAGCAAGGCTGAGCGGTGCACCGCGACCACAAAAGAAAGACATGGAATTGTGTCCCCTCCTCTCCTCAAGAAAGGGGGCTCATCCCCTGTTCCTTCAGGCCCTGCTGAGGAGCCAACCCCATGTCTGTGCCCCTCCTCTCTGTCCACACTGTGGGGTCTGCCCTGGTCTGGATTCCTTCTCATCCCACTCAACATTAGGGTCCTTGTGGATCAGGTCCCGCTGTGGCTGCTCCATATGGAGCTGTTCTCAGTCTGTTTTCTCTGTTCACAGAATTCCTGTGTGAAGTTTGCTGATGGAGTCAGAGGGGAAACATTGTACAGCCCAGCGGTTCATTGAGACTCCTGCAAAGCCTCTGACTGCACCTTCACTGGGTACAGCACGAGCTTGGTCCAGCAGGCTTCACAGCAGGGATCGGGGGGGTGGCAGCAGTGAGTGACCAAGTGGGAGTTCTCAGGGTTACTCTCCATGAGCACAAATAAATTATACATTCCCAAATGACACCCTTTCCAGTGCAGTCTACCTCACAGCGACCAACCTGAAAGCCAAGGACAAGGCCGTGTACTGCAGTGAGGGACACAGGAGTGGGAACATCTGGGTGAGCCCAGACGCAAAAATCTCTGCAGGGAAACGGGAGGGGAACTGCGTGGTAGACGCTGCTCAGAACCACCAGGGGGCGATCAGGACACCTGGGGCCACTCAGAGCCACCAGGTGGTTCTCAGCACCACCAAGGGGCACTCAGGTCACCAGTGGGTGCTCAGAACCACTAGGGGGCAATCAGGACACCTGGGGCCACTCAGAGCCACCAGGTGGTTCTCAGCACCACCAAGGGGCACTCAGGACACCAGTGGGTGCTCAGAACCACCAGGGGACGATCAGGACACCGGGGGGAGCTCAGGACAACAATGCTGCTTTCAGGACACCAGGGGGTACTTGGAAACACTAGGGGACACTCAGAACCACCAGGGAGCCCTCAGGACACCAGGGGAGCTCAGGACACGAGGATTCTCTTGGGAGGCAGCTCAATACTGGGAGCCTCAGAGGCTGTGGTTTCCGTTTACACCTTGGTAAGTCCTCACCTGGTCAAGGAAAAGTCTCCCCCAGGATCTGCCATTTCTTCATTGTAACCCATGATTTATTTTACCTACCACATTAACTTAGAACAGGGATTTCATTCTACTTTTAAGGCTGCATATTTTCTGAGTAATACAGCAATGATCTCTCAGGACAATTATTAAAATAGCTTATTTATATATTTCTTTATTAAAAAATAATACTATTATTAAAATAGTAAAACTTTTTAAATTACACCTGTAATCCCAGCACTTTGAGAGGCTGAGGCAGGCCAATCACTGAAGCTCAGGAGTTTTAGAACAGCCTGGAAATATAGTGAAATCCATTCTATTAAAACAAAATAGCTGGATGAGGTGCTACCAGCACTTGAAAGGCTGAGGCGGGAGGATTCCTTAAGCCTGGGAGGTTGAGACTGCAGTGAGCTGTGATTGCGCCTGCACATTCCAGCCTTGGGGGCAGAGTGAGACCCAATCTTTGAAGAAACTGTGTGTCCTCGATAGAAACTGTTTCCATGAACAGAGTTTTGTGTTTCTGTGCTGTAACACTCAAACAACTGGGCACGTTCCCTGACTTTAATTCAGCGTGTAACAAACTGTGCACGTTCCCTGACTTTAATTCAGCGTGTAACAAACTGTGCAGGTTCCCTGACTTTAATTCAGCGTGTAACAAATTGTGCACGTTCCCTGACTTTAATTCAGCGTGTAACAAACTGTGCAGGTTCCCTGACTTTAATTCAGCGTGTAACAAACTGTGCACGTTCCCTGACTTTAATTCAGCGTGTAACTGTGCACGTTCCCTGACTTTAATTCAGCGTGTAACAAACAACTGTGCACGTTCCCTGATGTTAATTCAGCGTGTAACAAACTGTGCACGTTCCCTGATGTTAATTCAGCGTGTAACAAACTGTGCACGTTCCCTGATGTTAATTCAGCGTGTAACAAACTGTGCACATTCCCTGATGTTAATTCAGCGTGTAACAAACTGTGCACGTTCCCTGATGTTAATTCAGCGTGTAACAAACTGTGCACGTTCCCTGATGTTAATTCAGCGTGTAACAAACTGTGCACGTTCCCTGATGTTAATTCAGCATGTAACAAACTGTGCACGTTCCCTGACTTTAATCAACATGTAACAAACTGTGCACGTTTCCTGACTTTAATTCAGCGTGTAACAAACAACTGTGCACGTTCCCTGACTTTAATTCAGCGTGTAACAAACTGTGCACGTTTCCTGACTTTAATTCAGCGTGTAACAAACTGTGCACATTCCCTGACTTTAATTCAGCGTGTAACAAACAACTGTGCAGGTTCCCTGACTTTAATTCAGCGTGTAACAAACTGTGCACGTTCCCTGACTTTAATTCAGCGTGTAACAAACAACTGTGCAGGTTCCCTGACTTTAATTCAGTGTGTAACAAACTGTGCACGTTCCCTGACTTTAATCAAGTGTGTAACAAACAACTGTGCAGGTTCCCTGACTTTAAATCAGCGTGTAACAAACTGTGCACGTTCCCTGACTTTAATTCAGCGTGTAACAAACTGTGCAGGTTCCCTGACTTTAATTCAGTGTGTAACAAACTGTGCACGTTCCCTGACTTTAATTCAGCATGTAACAAACTGTGCACGTTCCCTGACTTTAATTCAGCGTGTAACAAACAACTGTGCAGGTTCCCTGACTTTAATTCAGCGTGTAACAAACTGTGCACGTTCCCTGACTTTAATTCAGCGTGTAACAAACTGTGCACGTTTCCTGACTTTAATTCAGTGTGTAACAAACAACTGTGCACGTTCCCTGACTTTAATTCAGTGTGTAACAAACTGTGCACGTTTCCTGACTTTAATTCAGCGTGTAACAAACAACTGTGCACGTTCCCTGACTTTAATTCAGTGTGTAACAAACTGTGCACGTTTCCTGACTTTAATTCAGCGTGTAACAAACTGTGCAGGTTCCCTGACTTTAATTCAGTGTGTAACAAACTGTGCACATTTCCTGACTTTAATTCAGCATCTGCACGGCGCTTTGTTTCTTTTTCTTTCATCTGCTGTTTGTGAAAATCGAACAGCACTTTAAACGCTCTTGTTCTCCACTTTGGTGGCTCTGGGTGTCCCGTTTTCAAGACTATTTCTCCACCTTACCTTCTTCTTTGGAAGTCTTTTTACTTCCTCAGTCTCCTGCAGGAACAGAAAGTCCCTTTACTTTCCTTCCTCCAAGTCTGGTGAACAGTTCCCTTCTGACGCCACCCATGTGTAGAGGACGACAGTTCTCCTTAGGACACGCTCCTCTACCCGCAGACTCTGCGCTCCTCACTCTTCTCCAGGGTCCCACAGGCATCACCCCCATCCCATCCGTCCCTTTCCCTAAGTACCGCGGAGTGGGCTCTGCAGCCCCTGTGCCCTCCGTGTGCTCAGCCCTGGGCTCACTCGTGCCTTGATGATGAAATCCACACCCCCATGCGCTTGCACCCTCTCACACCACCGTCCGGGACGCCGCCATTGTGAGTGATCCTGGAAAGCATGGGCTGGGTTCGGTTTCACGTTGCTGGATGTTCTCTATTATAAAGGCATATTGGCCATAAAGACTAGCGTTTGCATGGAGTATTCGTGCCAAAAAAGGTTTTTCTCAAAACGTTTCAAATAAAATTTCATCATGCCTAGTTTGAAAACTGCAATCTAAAACCAACAGATGACATAATACAATTTTAAAAGTGATGATTGTCTTATTAATTATTCAATGTATTAATACAGGCTAATATTTAAAATAAATACCATTGCACGTTTCAGTGACATATTTGACAAGAATGGCATTTACATACAGTTTTACCAAAACATGTATTTAAATATAATCGTCTTTTTAATACGGGAATGGGCAGACTTACACGCAGAAAAGGATTATTTTGTAGTACAACCTCAACCTGCAAACGCAATTTAAATTCAACTAAATTCCTAGGAGAATATGAAGTAGATGGACGTGTCCTTTTGGTGTTTAGATACACATTCCCTCTTGCATGGACACCTGTTTTGCTGGGCTGCTGCGTCTGCATATGTGTTTATAGGACCATGAAGCTTTCATATACATCATTAAATTACGTAAAGAGTTCCTATGTGCTTCCCTCTTTTAGGGGACAACGTAAATCTTTAAGGTCAATCACAGGGAAATGTGTGGTTGGGTCCTCCACACAGAGTCCCTACCAGGACATTGCTGAGTGTAGCTATGGAACGGGCTTCCAACCTCCAGACCCCAAAATGATAGACCCGCAGACAGCTTACACGGTGAGCCTGGAATACCACAGGCACTCAGCTCCCCCCCATGAAAGCAGCTTCACGGGCTGCATTAGGGAACCCACAAATACAGGCTAGGCAAGGCCGTGGACGCCCACCTTCACACCAGGATACAAGACATGGAGTCAATGATTATTTTAGAGCCTTAAGATTGAGTGACTGTCCCACTAGGCTTCAGCCTTCCACGAAACTTTTCACTGAATTTTGGGGCCAATTTCTCTTTTTAGCATAGGACTGTTCACCCAATTTCTGACCCATCCTTGTGCTTTGGACATAAATAAATTGATTTTGATTTTACAATCTCATAGGTGAAATGAACTTTGCCCTGAGTCTCAGACGAATTTGAACTTTGGATTTCGAGTTAATGCCAGAGCAAGTTCAGATTTTCAGGGACTGTTGGGGAGGGATTATTGCATGTTGCAGTTAAGAAAGACATAAAGGGCGGGATGGTGTGGTCTGGATGTGTGTTTTCTCCAACTCTTCGTTGAACCGTGATCCCCAATGTGAGAGGTGAAGTCCTCTGGGAGGTGTGTCACCAGGGGCAGGTCCCTCATGAATTACTTAGTGCCATCCCCTTGGTGACGGGTGAGTTACCACTCAGCTCACATGAGAGCCGATTGTTTGAAAGAGCCTGGTACCACCCACTTCTCTTTTCTCCCCCACTATCGCCATATGATACTCGTGCTCCCCTTCCCCTTTCTGCATTGACTGAGAGCTTTCTGGGGCCCTCACCAAAAACAGGTGCTGGCACCACACTTGTGTACAGCCTGCACAGCCATGAGCCACATAAACTACCCAGCCTCGGGTATTTCTTCACGATTCAATGGACTAACCGAGAAACTATGTCGCTGTGCAGCGTATTAGGGGTGCGCAATCATTAAAATGGAACTGTTGCCTGTATAGGTAAAGACACCAGAGAATTTCCCTGTCACTCTCTCCCCTCACCCTTCTCTCTCTTACACACACACACACACACACACACACACACACACACACACACACACACACACAAAGCAGCACATGAAGATGTCATGTGACCAAATAGCCACATGGGGGCAGCTTTGAGCCAACACTAGAAGCCTCAACGTAAAACCTACGTTGCCAGCATCTTGATCTTTGAGTTTCCAGAACTGAGGGAACTGACATAAAATTGAGGTTGCATAAGTGACCAAGTATGATCGTTCTTAATCTCGGCTCGAACTGACTAAACAGAATTTGGGATGAAGAAGCGGGGTTCTGATGTGAGATTCTCTCAACTGTGAAAGTACCTGGAATTGGGTTCTGTGTCAAAGGCTGGACAGTTCTCACATGATGAAGAAATGTGTGTATTAACGGTCGTTCTGTGGACCGGAATGAGCACAGAGCTACTGGAACCTGGACAAATGGTGATGTTTGTTACAAGGTGGCAAAAAGACTTGTCTAGACTGTGCTGTAATATTTAGTACGAGAGAACCTGTGTGCGGCGAAATTGATTATTTAGCTGAGAACACTTCCGAGTCAGGTTTTCAAGGTGTGGTTTGGTTTGTCCCTGTAATTAGCACCTGTAATAAGAGAGAGATGGACTGAGAAGAAACTGTAAGGAGGAAAGTATCCGAAACTGAAAGGCTTGGAAAACTCTCAACCTATCCGTTTGGCAAAACCAGAAAGTGTGTTCTGAGGAGAACAGGGAGTGTGGGGCTGTAATATCACCTGATGAAGAATTTATGGTATTATAGGAGAATAAATGCCGCAGGTTTTAAAGAATGAGGATGGAGATGAGACAAAATGGGTTAATGCTGCCAGATTCTTCGGATTTAAGAGGATGGAGCTACTTGGTTGCAAATGTACACCATTCCTCCAGTGGTCAAGGTACTGACCACTACCTTGATTCGAACAGACCAGACAACCTGTACTAAAAAGCCTTGAGGAAAAGATGTCCCACCAGAGGTTGGAACTTAGGCACTCCCAGCGAGCTTGTGTGTGGGGCTGCATGGGGTCTTTGGGATGGGACCTTAACCCAGCAGTTACCCAGGGCTTGTGCCTCTGCCTAAAGCACTGGAGTTTCTGCTGCTGCGATGAGCTGGGAAGGAAGAAGCTTGTCCCAGAGAAGACTCCACTTGAGCCATAAGGCCTATGGCAGTTTCTTTTATCATACTTCGTGCTGCTGGGGACACATCACCCCTCTTTTCTGTCCTATTTTTCTCTATGGGGGAGAAAATATATATTCTATGCCGAACTCACCACGTATTTGAAATAAAATAACTTGTCCAGTGCTATGGACTGCATGTGTATGTTATCCCAAAGTTAATATCGTGGAATTCTAATCACCAATGTGATATGATTGGGGTGTGGGCCATTTGAGGGGCGATTAGGTGAAAAGGGTGAAGCCGTCATAAATGAAATTAGTGCTCTAATAAAAATACGTGAGAGAGCTTTTCTCTCGTGCTTCCCTGTCATGAGATGACACAATAAAATCAGGCCATCTGCAAACCGGGAATGAAGCCCTTACAGACACTGATCGCTGTCTTGGGCTTCCTGGCCCGAGACAATAAATACGCCTTGTTAAAGTCGTGCATTTTATGACACTCTGTTAAGACAACCCCAAGGCCGGGCACGGTGGCTCACGCCTGTAATCCCAGCACTTTGGGAGGCCAAGGTGGGCGGATCACGAGGTCAAGAGATCCAGACCATCCTGGCCAACATAGTGAAACCCCGTCTCTACTAAAAATACAAAAATTAACTGGGCGTGGTGATGGGCGCCTGTAATCCCAGCTACTCGGGAGGCTGAGGCAGGAGAATCGCTTGAACCCAGGAGGTAGAGGTTGCGGTGAGCCGAGATTACGCCATTGCACTCCAGCCTGGTGCCTGACGACTGAGCAAGACTCTGTCTCCAAAAAAAGAAAAAAAAAAGATAGCCCCAATAAAATTAGATATCTGGTTTTACAGGCTCAGAGCTGGAGAGAAACTTGTTTCAGAAATAATTGTACCTCCAATCTTGCCCATATATGCTTTAGTTGATATTTAAATTACGTTTTATCTTTAGAATTTAGAGTTGATGATGAAATGAGTTTAGAGTTTGGGGACTGTTATAATCAAATGAATGAACTGTGGATGCGTAAATGACACGCATTCGGGGGGTGGCCTTGAGCATTCTGGGTCTTTTTTGCCTACGTGTGAATTGAAAGATTGCTTTTCCTATTTTTGTGAAGAATGTCATTAGTATTTTGATAGAGAATTTATCTATTCTGTAAATAACTTTGGGTCGTATGAAAATGTTAGTACTGTTAATTCTTCCAATTCATAAATGTGGAACATCTGGGCTATATCTTCTATGGCTGTGTGTCCACTTCATTTTTTTCTGTCGATATATATCAGTTTGCTCTAGAAATCTTTCTCTTATTTGGTGACATTTCTCCCTGGGTACACTTTGCAGCTACTGGAAAAGGAACTGCTTCCTTGATTTCATTCTCAGACGTTTTGCTGTCAGCATATAGAAATGCACCAATTCTTTCATGTAGATGGTGAATCATACTTTACCTAATTTGCTGATCAATTCTAATATTTTTGAGAAGTCCTTAGTTTTCTTTTTTAATATAAGATCTTCTTGTCTGCAATCTGACTTCCTCCATTCCAAATAGGAGGTCATTTTTTTTCTCTTACCCAACTACTCTGGCTAGCATTTCAGTTCTATCCTGAATAAAAGTGATGAAAATTAGCATCTTTGCCTTGTTCCACTTCTTAGAGGGAAGGTTCCACTTGTTCCAGCCTTTGTGTAATGAAAGCTGTGTGTTTCTCATATATGAGCTTTATATTTTGAGGTATCTTTCCTGTATAAGCAGTTTGTTTTTGAGACTCTATCAGGAATGAACGTTAAATTATATTCTGTGGTTTTCTAAGATCTATTGACTCTACAATAACACAGCCGTAAGAAGGTCAACACAACTCAGCTGAGTTTCAGTTAGTATCATCCCAGCTTCTAATAGTTTCTGTGTTAGAACACACCTATTTCCATATTATATTTGCTCACAGGTATTGGTGCACATTTTAGCTAATTTGTGGTTATTTTACTCTTTTCTATTTTTTTTTTTTTTTTTCTGAGATGGAGTTTCGCTCTCGTTACCCAGGCTGGAGTGCAATGGCGCAATCTCAGCTCACCGCAACCTCCGCCTCCTGGGTTCAGGCAATTCTCCTGCCTCAGCCTCCTGAGTAGCTGGGATTACAGGCACGCGCCACCATGCCCAGCTAATTTTTGTATTTTTAGTAGAGACGGGGTTTCACCATGTTGACCAGGATGGTCTCGATCTCTTCACCTCGTGATCCACCCGCCTCGGCCTCCCAAAGTGCTGGGATTACAGGAGTGAGCCACCACGCCCGGCCTATTTTACTCTTAAGAATTAACTCAAAAAATCCTTTCTTATTATGAATTGAAAGTAAACACTGGGCAAATTCAGCCCAATCTTAATCTTTCCCAGACTTGGAAACATTATTGAAGACAATGAGGGGACAGTCAGCTTTCGCTGAGCTTCTCTGAGGCCCGTGAGGTAAAAGCCCAGGGCTTATTGGCTACACCTTTGAACATTACTGTCTTTCCTTCCATGATCCACGCCCAGGCCATTCTCTAAATCTGAGAGTCCTGTGCATCTTCAATAATTTCATAATCTCACTGCCTCTTGGTCTTGTTTTCTGCAGCTGAGAAACAGAACCCTCAGCAGTAGAGCCCAGTGTAAATCACCAGCCTTTAATTAAACTATGGTTTTAAAACAGCGCTGTGAATTACATAACGATCCTACTCTATGGCAGAACTTCCACTAAATCGCGGAGCTCAGAGTGGCCAGCATGGAGGTGTGTGTGTATATGTGCACTGCTGGAGACATTTCCTGTTACTGTACATTACTGTAGGTAGTAATGAGGTCAATCTGAACTAACAGATGTCTCCATGGCCTTATGAGCACAGAAACAACCTCCAGTGCAGGTGCAAAGCAAGGCTGCAGCAGTCAGCCAGATGCTCCCCTGGGATCCCAACAGTCAGCCAGCTGCTCCCCTGGATCCCAACCATCAGCCAGCCACTCCCCAGGATCCCAACAGTCAGCCAGCCGCTCCCCAGGATCCCAACAGTCAGCCAGCCGCTCCCCGGGATCCCAACAGTCAGCCAGCCGCTCCCCGGGATCCCAACAGTCAGCCAGCCGCTCCCCGGGATCCCAACAGTCAGCCAGCCGCTCCCCGGGATCCCAACAGTCAGCCAGATGCTCCCCTGGGATCCCAACAGTCAGCCAGATGCTCCCCTGGATCCCAACAGTCAGCCAGATGCTCCCCTGGGATCCCAACAGTCAGCCAGATGCTCCCCTGGGATCCCAACAGTCAGCCAGATGCTCCCCTGGGATCCCAACAGTCAGCCAGATGCTCCCCTGGGATCCCAACAGTCAGCCAGATGCTCCCCTGGGATCCCAACAGTCAGCCAGCCGCTCCCCGGGATCCCAACAGTCAGCCAGCCGCTCCCCGGGATCCCAACAGTCAGCCAGATGCTCCCCTTGGATCCCAACAGTCAGCCAGCCGCTCCCTGGGATCCCAACAGTCAGCCAGATGCTCCCCGGGATCCCAACAGTCAGCCAGCCACTCCCCTGGATCCCAACAGTCAGCCAGCCACTCCCCTGGGATCCCAACAGTCAGCCAGATGCTCCCCTGGGATCCCAACAGTCAGCCAGCCGCTCCCCGGGATCCCAACAGTCAGCCAGCCGCTCCCCGGGATCCCAACAGTCAGCCAGATGCTCCCCTTGGATCCCAACAGTCAGCCAGCCGCTCCCTGGGATCCCAACAGTCAGCCAGATGCTCCCCGGGATCCCAACAGTCAGCCAGCCACTCCCCTGGATCCCAACAGTCAGCCAGCCACTCCCCTGGGATCCCAACAGTCAGCCAGCCGTTCCCCTGGATCCCAACCATCAGCCAGCCACTCCCCTGGATCCCAACAGTCAGCCAGCGGTTCCCCTGGATCCCAACAGTCAGCCAGCCGCTCCCCGGGATCCCAACAGTCAGCCAGCCGCTCCCCGGGATCCCAACAGTCAGCCAGCTGCTACCCTGGGGTCACTCCAATACCCTGTTCAAAGCCTCTGTTCACTCATGGGCTGAGAAGAGGGAAGTCAGCGATACAGTCTGCTCTTCCTAAAGGGCTGACAGGGCACAAAGAGAAGTTGATTATCCACGGAGCATTTCTGCAGGAAGGCACCGGTGTGCAGACACACTAGTAAGCACACACTTCTTTACCTAATACATTTTTAATGTTTTGTTGATTTAACCTCTATCACTTAAAAACGTTCAAAAAAATAAAAATAATAATGTTCATCACTTTTTTTCCCTAATCAAAGAGGATTTTGATCAGAAGGCTTGTGAGAAGCCTGCTGCTCTCCAGATTCCCACCCTCATTTCTCCTGAAGAAGGAACGTCATCCATTAGTTTCTGCTGTCATTCTCTAGGACTAAACCACAGGGTCGCATGGGCCCTGGTGAGCCTCAGAGAGGACCCTGTCTGTAGGGGCAGGAGCCTCACAGCCTTGACTGAGAGCCGTGGCCCTGAAATGAGGCGGTGTCCCCCATGGAGAGCACACTCGGATGCCCACACCTTCAAACGTATCTCATTTAAGTCATCACCATTGTTTTCTCCTTCAGTAACAAGAAGGAGCCACTGTCTGCCCACGAGCATTTTAACCTAATGTACGGTCCAGCCGAGTTGTTAACACACACAAATGCCATGACCTCTGTCTAGTCCTAGAGTCCTGATTAATTCTTCTTTGGGGATGAGCAGGCCCTAGAAACACGCCCCATTCACATAAACACAGGCACGCCGTTGACGTGTTCTTCTGTGTGAGCAAGAGTTCACACCAGCCTCCCTCCAACTCCAGGAGCCCCTGAAAACCAAGATTAACTCGTCCACACCTGTGCAGACTCCGGCCCAGGGACGGTCTGCTGAGGAGTGGGCCCACCGGGTCCTGGATGCTGGGCTCATCTCTTCCCTCTCCTGTCCCAAAGCAGGTCCATCATCCTGCTGAGGTCCAAACAGGAGCGTCCAGGTTTGTGTGGCCATCTGAGTCTTCCAATATAGAGAAGACCTCCTATTACCTACCATATTCAGTGCATGGGGCTTGTATAACAAAATACCACCGGTCAGATGGCTCTCGACACAAAACTGATTTCCTCACAGTTCTGGAGGGTGGAAGTCTACGGTCAGGGGCCAGCTAGCTGGGTTTCGTCTGAGGCCTGGCTCCTGGCCTGCAGATGACGTCTCTTCCCTGTCCCGTCCTCACAGGGCCGGCCCTCGGGGCGTGCTCACCCTCCCTGCTGCTTCCCTTCTCACACCAACAGTCAGATTGTATGAGGGCCACACTCCAGGAACCTCACTTTCACTCATTCACCCCCTTAAAGACACTGACCCAACTATGATTTCATTCTGAAGGAGCAGGGTTGGATTTCAGCACATGAATTTACGAAGATCACAGTCACTCATAACAGCCTTATCCTCCTTCTCCTTCCTGGGAAAACCCTAAAGGCCCAGGGAAAGCGTGTCCAGCCTGCACACTCCTACAGGGAAACCGGCTTCATGATTGTTCATCTGTCATAGAAAGGTGGGATTCAAAGGGATGCAATACGGGATCACAGGGCATCGGGGGACCAAGTGTGACACGACAGAGCCTTGAAATACTCCACGATCACGCAAAGTTTAAAGACGGACCACGTTTGCCGGGAAAGGGAATCACTTACCGTTGTGAGGAAGAACTCACTTGTGTTTCTGAATATGATCTGGCCTTGGGTTTTTCTCTCCCCTCAGAAGCACCGACAGAATTGACAGAAATATGTGAAATATTTGTTCTCAGACCTGAGACACCCACAGAGGTCCCCCTGGGTCCTTCCCCGGGAACTGATCGGCTCGTCCATCTGTAGAAATGACCAAGGAGGGAACCGCACAGAAGCATCCCGGGCACCGCACCTGAGCTCCCGTGGGGTCAGGAGCACGTCTGTTCCTGACAGGTGGATGAGGTAAAAAGCGTGATGGTTCGCAAAGCTTTTTCATAGCGCAGAAGAAAAAGTGACCCTGTATCAAGTGTTCATCTTGTGAACCCAAGAAATCTGAGCCAGATCTGAGTTAATTTAGAAAGTTTATTGTGCCACGGCGGAGGACGTGCCTGAGGAAGTCCCGATGACACGTGCCCGAGGAGGTTGGGCACAGCCTGGTTTTATGCATTTCGGGGCATCAGGAGACATCAGCGAATACGCGAAAGAAGTACATTAACCCCATCCGGAAAGGCTGAGAAACTGAAAGCCGGGCCTTGCTGGGGCTTCCAGGTCACAGGTAGGTGACAGACAGGGTCTCACTCTTTTGAGTTTCTGATAAGCGTTTCCAAACGAGGCAAACGGAATCTGCGTCTGTCTCTGTGGCAGAGGGACGCCCCTTTGAATACAGTGGGAGGCAGATTTCCCCTGAGTGTTTCCAGCTTGAAGGTGCCCAAGGTATTTTCCTTTCACAATCTGGTGACCCCCAAACAGAACTTCAAAGCCTAAACAAAACAAAACAGCCAAAAAGAGAGGGCACCTATGAAGCCTGAAAACCATTCAGCCCTCCAGAGAGACAGGGGCAGCATCTGCCACCGCATGACAGAGAAGTGAGCTGTGAGTCACAGGAAGCAGTAATGTTCACCCACAGAGAGACCAAGAGTGACACATGACGGAGCCACAGGCGAGGTCACTGACCACTCTGCACCCACAGAGACCGAGAGTGACATGTGATGGGGCCACAGGCGAGGTCACTGAACACAACACCCACAGAGAGACCAAGAGTGACACGTGACGGGGCCACAGGTGAGGTCACTGAACACTCCACACCCACAGAGAGACCGAGAGTGACACGTGACGGGGCCACAGGCGAGGTCACTGAACACTCCACACCCACAGAGAGACCGAGAGTGACACGTGACGGGGCCACAGGCGAGGTCACTGAACACTCCACACCCACAGAGAGACCGAGAGTGACACGTGACGGGGCCACAGGCGAGGTCACTGAACACTCCACACCCACAGAGACACCTAGAGTGACACGTGATGGGGCCACAGGCGAGGTCACTGAACACTCCGCACTGAGAAGGCAACAGAACACACAGCGTGGTAAGACACAGCCCTGCTGCCCCCACCCTTTCCCTTCCAGGTGAGCCCTCACAGCCCTGACCCTCGCCTCATCCCGCAGGCAGTGGCTGCCATCCTGTCCAGACCCACCCGCTGCCCCACCCTGGGACTGTTACCTCATCCCCTCAGGGAGTCCAGGTGCCCCAGGGCTGTGATGCGGGAGCCTGGGGAGACCCTTTGTTCTCTGTCAGGGTCTCCCTGGGAGGGACGTGGTCAGCGCAGATGGTCGGGGCCTGGCTTCCCTGAGGACGGTCCTTTCCCATTCTCTGTGGATGAATATCCCCGGGCTGGGACATGAGGCCGGCAGAGGTGCAGGTCGTCCTTAGGGCCACCCTCTTGCTGCTGGGACTCTGGGCGCCCCTGGCTCCAGTCCACTGTTCTCAAGGCCATCCTTCGTGGCACTACGCATCCTCCGAGGTGGTGATCCCCCGGAGGGAGACGCACCACGGCAAAGGCCTTCAGTTTCCCGGCTGGCTGTCCTACAGCCTGCATTTTGGGGGTGAAAGACACGTCCTTCACATGCGCAGAAAACACCTTCTCTGGCCCAGCCGTCTGCTGGTGACAACTCAGGATGACCAGGGCGCCTTGCAGATGGATTACCCCTACATCCCCGCAGACTGCTACTACCTCGGCTACCTGGAGGAGGTGCCTCTGTCCATGGTCACCGTGGACACCTGCTACGGCGGCCTCAGCGGCATCATGAAGCTGGACGACCTTGCCTACGAAATCAGACCCCTGCAGGATTCCCCCAGGTTTGAACATGTTGTTTCTCAGATAGTGGCCGAGCCCAACGCAACGGGGCCCACATTCAGAGACGGTGAAAATGAGGGGACAGACCCCCTGCTCTCCGAACCAAGTGACAGCATGAATCCCAGGTTATCTAATTTCCTGTATAGCTCTCATACAGGCAACATAAAAGGTCATATTCAATGTTCTAATTCATATTATAGGACATATAACAACATTACAGCTTGTTCCAAAGACGTGGTCCGGATGTTCAGTCTCGTGGACAGCATCGCTCAGAACATTGATCTGCGGTACTTTATTTACCTCTTGACCATATATAATGACCGGGACCCGGCCCCAGTGAATGAGTATGGAACAAACAGTGCAATTTTTGCTTATTACGGAACAACCTTTTTTACTCCTTTCGGTGTCCATTCATCCACACTACTCATTCAAGACGGACCACACGAGTCTAACTACGCACCTCAGCAGTATAGGATGTGTCACCGTGAAGGCCTGATACACATCGGGGTGCTGAGCAGACATTACTTACTGATCGCCGTCATAGTAATGCAGTCGTTGATGAGGAGCATCGGGGTGCCCTATGATGACATGTACTGTACGTGCCAGAGGAGGACCTCGTGCATCATGCAGCGATTTCCAGGGATGACAGACGCGTTCAGTAACTGCACCTACGCACACGCACAGAACAGTTTCACGGCTGTCGCCCAGTGCATTTTCCAGAAACCGTCCCCCGTGTATAATAAAAGCATGACCACCATTCGCTGCGGAAACCTGATAGTGGAAGGGAGTGAGCAGTGTGACTGTGGCTCCTTTAAGCAGTGTTACAGCAGCCAGTGCTGTGGGAGCAACTGTCGCCTCACACTGGGGAGCCTCTGTCACACAGGGGACTGCTGCACAAACTGCACCTTCTCCCCGCCGGGGACTCTCTGCAGACCTATCCAAAACATATGCGACCTTCCAGAGTACTGTCGTGGGACCGCCTTGCTGTGCCCCCCAAACGTTTACATGCAGGATGGAACCCCGTGCACGGAAGAAGGCTACTGCTACCACGGGAACTGCACGGACCGCAGTTTGCTCTGCAAGGCGATCTTTGGTGTCAGCGCAGAGAATGCTCCCGACGCCTGCTATAACATAAACCTTGAGAGTTACCGGTTTGGACACTGTACTCGACAGTATGATTCTCACACTTACCAGCCTTGCGCGGGAATCGACAAGTTTTGTGGCAGACTGCAGTGCACCGACGTCACCCATCTGCCCCGGCTGCAGGAGCACGCGTCATTCCATCACTCTGTGGTAGGCCGGGCTCAGTGCTTTGGGCTGGACGAACACCGTGGGACGGGCACAACCGATGTCGGGCGTGTGATCGACGGCACTCCCTGCGCTGGTGGAAAGTTCTGCAATAACAGCCGGTGCAACGCCACCATCGCGTCCCTGCACTACGACTGCCACCCTGAGAAGTGCGGTCACAGAGGGCTTTGTAACAACAGGAGGAACTGCCACTGCCACATCGGCTGGGACCCGCCCCGGTGCCTGGCAAGGGGCGCTGGGGGCAGTGTCGACAGCGGGCCCCCTCCGAAAAGAATGCGTTTCATCACACAAAGCGAACAACCTGCGATATATCTGAGGGTGACCTTTGGCCGCGTTTACGCCTTCATAATTGCACTGCTGTTTGGGGTGGCCACAAATGTGCGGACTATCAGAACCGCCACCGCTAAGGAAGTGGCAGTTACGGACCCTGAATAAGAAAAATGCAGCCTCCCCACCTCTGTAAAGACAGAGAGAATATAAAAGCCAAACCCGTGAAACAGGAGCAGGAGGACGGACGGCAAAGCTCAAATCCACATTTCTTGAAGTCCGTGGGAGGCACTGGGGGAAACGGGAGGCGCTGGCTTCTGTCCCAGGTTCTCGTAGGTCGCTGATGCTCACCCTAAAATAAATCTTCAAAATCGCATTGGTGCCTTTTACTTTTTCTTAGACTCCGCAGGGAGCCCAGACTCGGCCAGAGCCTCTGGCCTGGCGAGGAGACCTGAGTGAGCAGCCGGGCCTTGACCTGAGGTCGCTGGTCCCAGAATGAACGGAAGTTGCCACCAGGTCCTTAAAAGGCACATTGATGGCATTTCTCCAGAAGTGAGCTCCTGAGCAACGGGCTTCCTCTTTCCCCGGGTCATCTGTCCTTCTCTAAACCCAAAGTGAGCTTACAGTCATCCAAGGCTGCTCCCTGTTCCGTCTGTTCCCCATGGGAATGCCTGTGGGCCTTGCAGTGAGACGAACTTGGGTTCAAATCCCCCACCAAGCAAGTCTCCCTACCTGGGGTCGAACTTCCCGTATGTGGGAAACTGAGTCCCTGAGGTTGACTGCTGTATGCAATGAAATTCAACTCGAAAAACAGGTAGACGTGTGGGGCAAGTTCCCTGGCATTCGGTGGGAGCTCTGTGAATGGCAGCGGCCCCCTCCCATCCTGCCCCCACATTTCCATGAATGGAAGCAGGAAGGGAAGCTGAGTAGGTCACCACGAGGAAGAGAAACTAGGTTTAGCAGCCCAGGCTGGTCTGGGTGGAAAACAGGGCGAGGTGTGTCGCTAAGTTACTGTAAAGGGAAATGAAAGTTCAATGTATAAATAACTGAATGAGATAAAATTTTATTTTGAATTCAAATTCACAATGATATTGACTTTTAAATGCAATGCGCATATGTCACAGAGAATTTCGAAGACAAAGCCACAAACAGAGGAAATCACGCTTCCCATACCATCCGCGGAAACCCGCCGACATTCTGGAGCAGTTCTGAGATGTGGCGTTTTCTCAGTCCCTCTGTGTTCTAGCCCTGCTTCGACAGACAGAGTTTAGGATTCCAGCCCCTTTCTCCAAACACAGCCTGACATCCTTCCTGTGAACCTGCTTAGAAATTTCCTCCATTCAGCTGACATAAACACGCGCGCAATCCATTCCTGTGCCTCATTCAGTCTATTTTGTCTTTTGTGGGTGCACGCTACTGGACGGATAAGTGTGAGGTCAGTGAATACCACACCCTCCCCTTGCGTGCCTTTCGGGAGCGAGGGGTTTCGCTGATGTAGCAGCAGGCCTGTCCCACTCTCTGTGCATCTTACCCCTCTGCTGTTCAGCCGACCTCTCCCCTGGGGCATGGGTGTTCCCCAGGGGGAATGACTTCCTCTTTCCAGGGCCCACCCACCACAAGTGCACACAGGAGACCACCCTGCACTTGGCAGAGCTCCACCCCATGTCGGGGCCTGTGTCGCCTGCTGCACCCGCTACACAGATGGGACCCACAGGGACACCGCTCAGGGCAGTGGGGGAAGTATGTAGGAAAGGAAGGCAAATGTGCATTCTGTCGGAGAGACATTATAGGTAGTTTGAGCAAAAATCTGATGCCGTGCGAACTTTTAGAATGATACATATTTTAAGAAAGAACGTGACCAATCGAGTTCACGTTGAAGTCAGGTAAACGCTGTTTAGAACAACAGCGATATCAAAAACACAAGCCAACGGTTCACCAGGAGAAACCACCCTTAATGCCACGGAAATGGTCTTCCACCAGCGTTAGCGTTTGCATCCTCCGGAGCCGCAGGCCTCGGCACCTGCTGCCTTGACCTGACCTGTGTCACCTGCTCCACCCGCTACACAGATGGGACCCATGCTCTGACCTTAATCACAGAGCGTGTGTGATGCCCTGCTTTTTGCCAGCTAAAACTAACTCCCCTTTTCCTGACTAAAAGCTGTTCTGGCTTTATGGGAGCCTTTTTGAGCCGGACAGACGCCATCTTGGCTTCTGCATTTTCGTAACCTGCCCCCCATCAAGTGTGCAACTGGAATATAAACCGAGGTCAGGCTGACTCTGAGCGCCCAGAAATGGCTTTGTTGGTAAGTGGCCGCGTAAAGTGGAAATGCAGCTGCGGTGAGCGCCCGGAGCCCCCTTATCTCTAAGTTGTGTGTCTTCCATGACGGCTGCACTCCTCACACCTGGCACTGTTTTCTTTCTTACGTATCAGTTTTTTCTTTTGACTTTGTGCTTACTCTGCCTGTGTGAAAACTTTGTTTCGGCTGGGTCCCCCTACCTGTTAAAACTAGGGTATGAAAGACCACCTCACTTTTTCTTCAGGGCCGAGAGAATTTTGGGTGTTGGCCACTCTCGGTTGCCGGCTTAACAAAGGACTCATCATTCATTCTCAGAGTGTGGCGCATTCCTTGACTCGCTCGGATACAACACATGGTAATGCTGAGAGCCACCCTGATGGATCTCCTGTATTCAGTCCACACTCTTCCTTACCTCCATCGTGGGGTTGTAGACTGACTTCCTCTTGATACTTGGATCCAGGCGCCCCAGCCAACACTGTAACTCCCTCCGTAGCCTGTTGACTTAGAGGTAGGAGGAGCCCAAAGTGCCCAGGTGGCATCTTAACCTCCAGTTCAATCGCATCGTTCTTGCGTCTCCTGGTGGCAGCGTTCCTCCCGCTGGAACCAAGACCTCCAGGCCAGCAGACCATAATGCCACGGGAACAGGAAGCAAAAATGTTGCTAGTAGGTCACTAGGGGTGATGGTGAGTGGTGCCACTTCCACCTCCACCCCTTGATTCCTGGATCCATGAATATTGGCCGTGGGAGAAACAGTGCCACATATTGGATGCTGATTCAGAGCATACAGGGTCTTCTGGAGAGCCTTGCCCCAGCCCTGCAAAGTATTGTCACCTAGCCAGCATTATAATTGTGACTTTGAAAGGCCATTCCATTGTCTGTCAATCTAGCTGCTTCAGCGTGAAGGGGAGACATGGTAAGACAACTGAATTCCATGAGCATGAACCCACTGCCACAGTTCTTCAGCCACAAAGGAAATGCCTTGGCCAGAGGCAATGCTGTGTTGGAACACATGACGGTGGATAAGGCATTCCGCGAGTCCACGGATGGTTGCATGCAGGGTAGGCAAACCCACACCCGGAGTAAGTGTCTGTTTCAGTGAGGACAAACTTCTGCCCTTTCCATGAGGCAAGAGGTCCAGTGTAATCCAACGTGCCACCAGGTGGCTGGCTGATCACCAGGAGGAAGGGTGCCATTTGGGCGGGGACACAGAGCCAAACCGTATCACCCCACCCCTGCCCCTCCAAAATCTCATGTCCACTCTGCATTTCAAAACCAATCATGCCTTCCCTACAGTCCCCCCACGTCTTAACTCATTTCAGCATTAACTCAAAAGTCCAAGTTCAAAGTCTCATTGGGGATAAGGCAAGTCCCTTCCACCTAGAAACCTGGAAAATGAAAAACAAGTCAGTTACCTCCAAGAAACAATGGGAGTTCAAACATTAGATAAACGTTCCCATTTCAGATGGGAGAAATGGGCCAAAACAAAGGAGCTACAGGATATATGCAAGCCCAGAATCCAGTGGGGCAGTCATTAGATTTTAAAGCTCCTTTTCTAGAGTAAGTGTGATGTGGTGCTGAGAAGAATGTATATTCTGTGGATTTGGGGTGGAGAGTTCTGTAGATGTCTATTAGGTCTTCTTGGTCCAGATCTGCATTCAAGTCCTGGATATCCTTGCTAATTTTCTGTCTTATTGATCTGTCTAATTGGGAGTAAATCACTCCTCAGCAAACGAAAAAAACAAAAATCATAACAGTCTCTCAGACCCCAGTGCAATAAAATTAGAACTCAGGATTAAGAAACTCACTCGAAACCACACAACTACATGGAAACTGAACAACCTGCTTCTGAATGATGACCAGATAAACCATGAAATGAAGGCAGAAATAAAGATGTTTGTCAAAACCAATAACAACAAAGACACAACGTACCAGAATCTCTGGGACACATTTAAAGCAGTGTGTAGAGGGAAATTCATTGCACTAAAAGCCCACATGAGAAGGAAAGATCTAAAATCAGCACCCTAACATCACAATTTAAAAAACTAGAGGAGCAAGATCAAAAATACTCAAAAGCTAGCAGAAGACAAGAAATAACTAAGATCAGAGCAGAACTGAAGGAGACAGAGACACAAAAAAAAAACCTTCAAAAAATCCATAAATCCAGGAACTGGTTTTTTTGAAAAGATCAACAAAATAGACCACTAGCCAGATTAATAAAAAAGAAAAGAAAGAAGAATCAAATAGATGCAATAAAAAATGATAAAGGGGATATCACCACAGATTCCACAGAAATACAGACTACCATCAGAGATTACTACAAACAACTCTATGCTCATAAACCAGTAAATCTATAAGAAATGGATAAATTCCTGGACACTTACACCCTCCCAAGACTAAACCAGGAGGAAGTTGAATTCCTGAATAGACCAATAACAAAGTCTGAAGTTGAGGCAGCAACTAAGAGCCCACCAACCAAAAAAAGTCCAGGTCCAGATGGGTTCACAGCCAAATTCTACCAGACATACAAAGAGGAGCTGGTACCACTCCTTCTGAAACTATTCCAAACAATACAAAAAGAGGGAATCCTCCCTCACTCATTTTGTGAGACCAACATCATCCTGATACCAAAACCTGGCAGAGACACAACTAAAAAAGAAAACTTCAGGCCAATATCCATGATGAACACAGATGTAAAAATCTTCAATAATATACTGGCAAACCAAATTCAACAACACATCAAAAAGCTTATCCACCACGATAAAGTAGGTTTCATCCCAGGGATGCAAGGCTGGTTCAACACACGCAAGTCCATAAACGTAATCCATCACATAAACAGAACCAAAGACAAAAGCCACATGATCTCAATAGATGCAGAGAAGGCCTTCAGCAAAATTCAACAGCCCTTTATGCTAAAAACTCTCAATAAACTAGGTATCAGTGGAACGCATCTCAAAATAATAAAAGCTATTTACGACAAACCCACTGCCAATATCATACTGAATGGACCGAAACTGGAAGCATTCCCTTTGAAAACTGGCACTAGACAAGGGTGCCTTTTCCCACCACTCCTATTCACCATAGTATTGGAAGTTCTAGCAACAGCAATCAGACAAGAAAAAGACATAAAGGGTATTCAATCAGGAAAAGAGGAAGTCAGGTTGTCTCTATTTGCAGACAAATGATTGTATATTTAGAAGACCCTATGGCCTCAGTCCAAAATCTCCTTAAGATGATAAGCAATTTCAGCAAAGTCTCAGGATACAAAATCAGTGTGCAAAAATCATAAGCATTTCTATACACCAATAACAGACAAACAGAGAGTGAACTGCCATTCACAATTGCTACAAAGAGAATAAAATACCTAAGAATAGAACTCACAAAGGATGTAAAGGACCTCTTCAAGGAGAACTACAAACCCCTGCTCAAGGAAATAAGAGAGGACACAAACAGATGGAAAAACATTTCATGCCCATGGGTAGGAAGATTCAGTATTGTGAAAATGGCCATACTGCCCAAAGTAATTTATAGATTAAATTCTATCTCCATTAAGCTACCACTGACCTGCTTCAAAGAACTGGAAAAAACTACCTTAAACTTCATATGGAAACATAAAAGAGCCCACATAGCCAAGACAATTCTAAGCAAAGAGAGCAAAGCTGAAGGCATAATGTTACATGACTTCAAACTATACTACAAGGCCACAGTAATCAAAACAGCATGGTACTGGTATCAAAACAGGGATATAGACCAATGGAACAGAGCAGAGGCCTTGGAAGTAACACCACACATCTACAACCATCTGATCTTTGACAAATCTGACAAAAACAAGCAATGGGGAAGGATTCCTTGTTTAATAAATGGTGTTGGGAAAACTGGCTAGCCATGTGCAGAAAGCTGAAACTGGACCCCTTCCTTACACCTTACACAAAAATTAACTCCAGATGGATTAAAGATTTAAACATAAGACCTAACACCATAAAAACCCTAGAAGAAAAACTAGGCAAAACCATTCAGGACATAGGCATAGGCAAGGACTTCATGACTAAAACACCAAAAGCAATGGCAACAAAAGCCAAAATAGACAAATGGGATCTAATTAAACTTAAGAGCTTCTGCACAGCAAAAGAAACAATCATTAGAGTGAATCAGCAACCAATAGAATGGGAAAAAATGTTTGCAAGCTACCCATCTGACAAAGGGCTGATATCCAGAATCTACAAAGAACTAAAGCAGATTTACAAGAAAACAAACAACCCCATCCAAAAGTGCGCAAAGGATATAAACAGACACTTTTCAAAGGAAGGCATTTATGCAGCCAACAAGCACATGAAAAAAATGCTCACCACTGGTCATTAGAGAAATGCAAATCAAAACCACATTGAGATACCATCTCACACCAGTTAGAATAGTGATCATTAAAAAATCTGGAGACTACAGATGCTGGAGAGGATGTGGACAAATAGAAACTCTTTTACACTGCTGGTGGGCATGTAAATTCATTCAACCATTGTGGAAGACAGTGTGGCGATTCCTCAAGGATCTACAAATAGAAATACCATTTGACCCAGCAATCCCATTATGAGGTATATACACTAAGGATTATAAATCATTCTATTATAAAGACACATGAACCCATATGTTCATTGTGGCATTGTTTACAATAGCAAAGACCTGGAACCAACCCCAATGACCATTAATGATAGACTGGATAAAGAAAATGTGGCACATATACACCATGAAATACTATGCAGCCATAAAAAATGACGAGTTTGTGTCCTTTGTAGGGACACAGATGAACCTGGAAGCCATTATTCTCAGCAAACTGACGCAAGACCAGAAAACCGAACACTGCATGTGCTCACTCAAAGGTGAGTGTTGAACCATAAGAATACATTGACACAGGGAGGAAAACATCACACACTAGGGTCTGTTGAGGGGTGGGGGGCTAGGGGAGGGATAGCAGGGAGTCAGGACGTTGGGGAGGGTTAACACTGGGAGAAATGCCTAATGTAGGTGTCTGACCTGCCCGGACCCACGTTGCTTGGACCCCAAGGCCCTATCGAATTAAACGAGACGAAGTAAGAGTTCAGGCTTTATTAGGGAATCTCCGGGCAGACTAGACTCGTGCACGGGGGAAGAGTCAGCAGTCTCGCGCTGGTTTTGTCTTGCGGTTTTTATAGGGGTAGTGGGGCTGAGGCAGTGGGAGAGCCCAGGTGGCGGGTAGCGGTTGGTCAGTTTAAACTGCCGGGCGGGAAGTTGGGGGGGAGCTGATGGGGCGGGTGGTGATTGGTTGGGTGGTCGCTGGGCGGGAGGTAGCTGGAGTTGCGCCAGTCGGGGTCTCGGAGAGCTGAGCCGGGAAGCTGGGCGGGGCAAGATGGGAACTTCCCATGTAAGCGGAGAGGGACTTTCCACATGGGGAAGTAAAATACCTTCCATGTGGCTGGGCCCTGGGTGGGGGGGCGGTAAGAGAGGCCCAAGGGTCCTCCACCAGACAGTAGGTGACAGGGGGGTGAAGGCAGCAAACCACCAAGGCACGTGTGTACCTATGCAACAATCCTGCAAGATCTGCACATGTACCCAGGAACTTAAAGTATAATAAAAAAAATAAATAAATAAAGCCCCAAAATAATCTTTGACTTCATGTCTCACATTCAGGGCATGCAAAGTGGGAAGACTCGCAATCTTGAGAAGCTGTGACCCTCTGGCTTTGCAGGCTTTGCCGCTCTGACCTCGTGACCACTCTTATGGGCTTTGTAGAGTTCAAGTCTCCTGGCTGCTCTCATTGAGTGCCTGCAGCTTTTCCAGGTGCACGGTGCAAACCGTTAATGGATCTACCATTCTGGGGTCTGAAGGATCGTGGCCGTCTTCTCACAGGCCCATGAGTCACTACCCCAGTGGGAACTCTGTGTGGGGCTTCCAACCCAACATTTCCATTCTGCACTGCCCTAGCAGAGGTTCTCCATGAAGGCTCTGCCCCTGGAGCAGACTTGTGCCTGGACCTCCGGGCATTTCTGTACATTGTCTGAAATCTAGGCGGAGGATCACGAAGCTGAACTCTTCTCTTCTGCACACCCCTGCGTCCAACATCATGTAAAAGCCACCAAGGATTGGGGTTTGTACCTTCTGAAGCAATGGCCTGAGCTGTACATTGCACTTTTTAGCCATAGCTGGGGCTGGAGTGACTGGGACACAGGACACCGAGTCCCAAGGCTCCATAGAACAGCTGGGCCCTGACCCCAGCCCGTGAAACCACTTTTCCGGGGTAGGCCTCCAGGCCTGTGATTGGAGGGGCTGCCGCAAAGATCTGTGACATGTCCTGGAAACATTTTCCCATCGTCTTTTTATGAAATATTCATCTCCTCATCGCTTATGCACATTTCTGCAGCCAACTTGAATTCCTCCCCCAGAAAATGGGTTTTTCTTTCCTACCACATGGCCAGGCTACAAATTTTCAAAGCTTTTATGCTCTGTTTCCCTTTTAAACAAAGGTTCCTATTTCAAACCATCTCTCTGAAGGGCAAAGTTCCGCAGATCTCTAGGGCAGGGACAACATTCCCACAATCGCAGCAGGAGTTCCCGTTAAGTTCCTCATCTCCACTGTCGACAAAACAGTCAAGCTCCGTAAAATATTTTAAGAGATTTATTCTGAGGCAAATATGAGTGACCGTGGCCTGTGACACAGCCCTCAGGAAGTCCTGAGAACATGTGCTCGAGGTGGTCAGGGCACAGCTTGGTTTTATACATTTTAGAGAGGCACGAGACATCAATCAAACACACTTAAGAAATACACTGGGGCCGGGCGCAGTGGCTCACGCCTGTAATCCCAGCACTTTGGGAGGCCGAGGCGGGTGGATCACGAGGTCTAGAGATCGAGACCATCCTGGTCAACATGGTGAAACCCCGTCTCTTCTAAAAATACAAAAAAAATTAGCTGGGCGTGGTGGCGCGTGCCTGTAATCCCAGCTACTCGGGAGGCTGAGGCAGGAGAATTGCCTGAACCCAGGAGGGTTCTGGTGAGCCTAGATTGCGCCATTGCACTGCAGCCTGGGTAACAAGAGCGAAACTCTGTCTCAAAAAAAAAAAAAAAAGAAATACATTGGGTTGGTTCAGAAAAGCGGAACAACTCAAAGCAGGCTCTTCCAGGCTACAGGCGAACTTAAGCATTTTCTGGTTGACAATTGGTTGAGTTTGTCTAAAGACCTGGGATAGATGGAAAGGGAATGTTCAGGTTACGATAAAGATTCTTTTGAAGCCTGATAGTGGCAGCCCTTAGAGACAATAGGTGACAGATGTTTCCTATTCAGATCTGAGTTAATCTCTTTAGGATTGGGAGAGTCTAGAAGAAAGAGATCCAGCTATGTTAACGGAGATTCTTCACAGATGCATATTTTCGCCCACAAAGAACAGCTTTGCAGAGCCATTTCTTTTTTTTTTTTTTTGAGATGGAGTTTTGCTCTTGTTGCCCAGGCTGGAGTGCAACGCAATCTTGGCTCACTGCAACCTCTGCCTCCTGGTTCAAGCGATTCTCATGCCTCAGCCTCCGAAGTAGCTGGGACTACAGGCTTGTGCCACCACGCCCGGCTAATTTTGAATTTTTAGTAGAGACAGGGTTTCTCCATGTTGATCGGGCTGGTCTTGAACTCCCGACCTCAGGTGATCCGCCTCCTTGGCCTCCCGAAGTGCTGGTGTAACAGGCGTGAGCCACTGTGCCCGGCCTGCAGGACCATTTCAAAGTATGGCAAAGAAACGTGCTTCGGGGAAAAATATTTTGATTTTCTTCTTTGTCTCATAATGTTATGCTAGAGTCAGTTTGGAAAGCAAGTCATGATATATTGGGTTAAATAAGACCCACCTGATGAGGGTTTATGATTTGTAGGACATGACTCCTCAGACCCTTAGATAGGAATTTACACAAGATCAAAAAATATAAGAGTTTAGTCCTCAGCACCGAAGACCATCTCAGCCCGGACTTCACTGTCCATGTCACCATCGGCATTGTGCTCAAAACCACTCAACAAGTCTCTAGGACGTTCCAAACTCTCCCACATCTTCCCGTCTTCTTCCAGGTCCTCCAGACTGCTACAACCTCTGCCCGTTACCCAGTTCCAACGCTGCTTCTAGATTTTGAGGTGTCCTTACAGCAGCTCCCCATTCCTGGTACCAGTTTACTGTATTGGTCTGTCTTCCCAGCGCTATAAAGAACTGCCCGAGAGTGGGTACTTTGTAAAGAAGAGGTTTCGTTGACCCTCAGTCTCACGTGGTTAGGGTCAGGGCTCAGGAAATGGAAGCAGGCATGTGACACACGGCGGCAGGTGACAGACAGACAGAGAGAAAATGAAGGAGAAACTACCACGCAGTTATCAAACCATCGGGTCTCATGAGCAGTCACTCACTATCGTGAGAACAGCATGGGAGAAACTACCCCCATGTCCAGTCCCTTGACATTTGGGGATTACTGTGTGAGATGAGATTTGGTTGATGACACAGAGACAAACCGTAACAGCATGTGACAAAGATTTAATATCAAGAATCTGTAAGAAACTTGAACAAACCAGCAGGCAAAATCCCAACAACTGTATTAAAAATGGGCAAAGGACATGAAGACACTTCCCAAGAGAAGGCACGCGTGCGGCCAAGAGGCATAAGAAGAAACGTCCTACATCACTAATCATTAGAGAAATGCGAATCAAAACCACGGGGGAGATACCGTCTCACACCAGTCAGAACGGCCATCCTTAAAAAGCCAAGGAAACAACAGATGTTGGCGAGGCTGCGGAGAAAGCAGAACGCTTCCATACTGTTGGTGACGTGAAAGGAAAATTCATCTTGGAACCCCAAAATCACGAATAGGGCAAACCTGCCTCCCATTCTATTCAAAGGGATCCCTCTGAGGCTCACCTGAGGCAAATCCTTATCTAACTGCTTCCTCTTTCCTGTTGTTTACGCAAGACTGAAGATGGACTGACCTAGACTAAATTGTATATTCAGTGGAAGGCTGGTCAAGGACTCAAAAGAATGCAAAGTTTTGTCACTTACCTACGTCTAGCCTAGCGGAAGCTCCCACTCTGAACTGTTCTGCCTTACCAGAGTGAAACAATGTACGTCTTACACATATTGATTGATGGATTGATGTCTCTTGTCTCCCTAAAATGTATACTGTACCCCTGAGCACCTTGGACACGTGTCACCAGTACTTCCTGGGCTGTGTGGCAGGTGCATCTTCTAACTTTCCAAACTGAGGAGACCTGTCATAGGTATTTGGGGCTCACAGTAGAAATGTAATGTCTTTCAGCCACTAAGGAAAGCAATTTGGAGATTTCTCAAAGAACTTAAAATAGAACCACCATTTGCCACAGCCATCCCAGTACTGGATATCAACCCAAAGAAATATCAATTGTTCTACCAAAAGACACTCATACGTTCACTACAGCACTGCTCACAATAGCAAAGACATGGAATCAACCTAGATGCCCAGCAGCAGAGGAGAGAATAAAGAAAACCTGGTACATATACACCATGGAACACTACACAGCCACAAAAAGGATTGCAATCATGTCCTTCATAGCAACATGGATACAGCTGGAGGCCATTATCCTAAGTGAATTAATGCAGGAACCTGCTGCTGGACGCCTGGGTCTCCTCCCTAAACACAGAGCCGTCCTCACCTGCGCAGGTTCATGGCTGTGGACACGGGCTGCATCATTCTTTCTTTTCTTTCTTTTTTTCTTTTTGTGATGGAGGAGTCTCACTCTGTCACCCAGGCTGAAGTGCAGTGGTGCAATCTTGGGTCACTGCAACCTCCGCTTCCCTGAGTTCAAGCAATTCTTCTGCCTCAGCCTCCAGAGTAACTGGGGCTACAGGCAAGTGCCACCATGCCCAGCTAATTTTTGTATTTTTAGTAGAGACAGGGTTTCACCATATTGGCCAGGCTGGTCTCAAACTCCTGACCTCATGATCTTCCCACCTCGGCCTCCCAACGTGCTAGGACTACAGGCGTGAGTCACTGCACCTGGCCAACATCTGTTATTTTTTTGGTAATAGCCACTCAGACGCATGTGAGATGGTGTCTCATTGCAGCTTGGATTTGCACTCTAATCGTTAGTGATGTTGAGCACGTTTTCCAATGCTTGTCGGCCACACGCGTCTTCTTTTGGGAAATACCTGTTCATGTCCTTTGCCCATTTTTTAGTGGGGCGTTTGGTCTTCGTTTGATAATCTGTTTGAGTTTCCTGTAGATTCCGGATATTAGGCCTTTGTTCGAGATGCACAGTTCACAGCTGTTTCCTCCCGTTCTGCAGGCTGTCTGGCTGTCCTTAGTTTTTGGTTGTTTGTTTTGCTGGGCAGATGCTCTAATTTAATCAGGTCCTACTCATCAATTTCTGGTTTTGCTGCAATTGTGTTTTAAGTCTTCTCATTCACACTTTTCCAGAGCCGGTGTCCAGAATGGCAACTCTTAGGTTTTCTTCCGGGGATTTCATAGTTTTAGGCTTTATATTTAAGTACTTAATCTGTCTCGAGTTGATTTTTGTGTACAGTGAAAAGAGAGCATCTGGTTTCAATATTCCGTATACGGCTGTCCAGTTACCCGGCACCATTTATTGAACAGAGTTCTTTCCTCTTTGCTTGTTGCTGTCAGATTTGTCAAACATCCGCTGGCTACAATTGTGCAGCCTTGTTTCTGGTGGTTGGCATCCCCGTGCAGGGTTCCCAGCTTCCTCCACCTTCAGCCCAGCATCTGTGTCCTCCCTCATCCCCTCTCAATCCACATGACCTCCCTTCAAAGATGTGCTTGGAATGCACTGGCCTTCCCAGTGTCCCGGTCTCTCCGTGGCAGACATTGCTCCAGGCTGCATCTAGTCAGCCATCTTCACTCACCTCCAAAGTCTTCTTGGTTAACACTTTGGTTAAATTAGTAACTAGTATTTTACGATGGCCTGTGATTCTGTTTTGATTAAATATTTTGAGACTTTTAGCATCTATAACAAATGTTCTTAAAATCAAAATCCTAAATCAAGTCTCTGACTTAGTCGTAACGTTGGCGCTTCTTAAAGCTATAAAAACAAATCACCACAAGGTTTAGAAGCTTTTTACAGCTTCCCGTCAGGCTGTGAACTCCAGTTCCACACTCCAGCCTGATAATTACATATATTTACAGGACTCCCTCCGGAGCCTGGGAAGCGTATGAGAGACAAGCTGGCTTTGCCCGCCCTCGTGTGTCCAGCCCATCCCGTTGCTGCCTCTGTCCACTCCAGCGTGCCCACTGTCTTCCCTTCCCAACTGTCCACCTGCTGACTTCTGGCCTCCATGATGGATGCAGAGACCAGGCAACAGCCCCACATCTGTGTGAGCTAAAACTGTGCAATCGATTCAAGATTATGTGGCTCTCTCAGTCATTTTTGGTTGAATGAGTTCTGACTGTTACAGTTCAAGAACCTGCTTTCTTTTTTCTTTATTTTATTTTTTTAAATCTGTCTATCTATTTAAAGACAAGGTTATAAGACTGACTATTTTTTGTATTTTTTGGTAGAGTCATTGCCCAGACTGGTCTCAAACTCCTGGGCTCAAGCAGTCCACCCACGTTGACCTCCCAAAGTGCTGGGATTGCAGGCGTGAACCACTGTGCCCAGCCAAGAACCTGTTTTTCACTGGGCACACTGGCACACACCTGTGATCACAGCACTTTGAGAGGCCGAGGTGGGAGGATGGCTTAAGGCCAGGAGGTTGAGGCTGCAGTGACCTAGGATGACACCACCTCACTCCAGCATGGGTGGCAGAGCAAGACCTTTTCAAGCAAGAAAAAAAAAAAAAAACCTTGTTTTCAGTGCAGCTGAGCTCCATGACCAAACAGAAACTTCCCCTCCAGAGGGTCCGAGAGGAACTGGGCTGCAGGAGGTGCTTAGGGCCCCTTAGGGAACGGTCAGTGACCGCCCAACTCAGGCACTCAGCCCCAGGGGCATATGCAGAGAGAGGCTGAGAGGATCCTTTCAGTGACGGAGGTTACAAGCCTACCATAAGCCATTGCTGGCTCTCTGAGCCTACACCCCCAGAAATCTCCCACTTAGCTGTTAACACTCAGCCACTCTTCACTTTTTCCCACTCTAAAACCCCAGAGAACACCCTCCTTTCTCAGACTCAGACCAACCTACCAGCTGCATCTAGACTTGAACACACAACTCCTCCCTCTGTCTCTATCTGGAAATCTCATTGGTGCCTCACATTTGCACCCCTGAAAATCAGGTCCTGTGCACCCACCTTCTTGCTCCACCGGACTCCTGCCCCGTCTCAGCCAGAGGCCTTGAGTCTCCTGTAACTCTCAAACCCACCCGTGTCACGGAGCATACTGACTGTATTCAGTGTGAGAAAGAAGTTTCGGGGACGTCCTACAGCTTTATTACTCTAAAGGCCAAGTGTTGGCAGAGCTGGTTCCTTCTGAACCACAGGAGGGAGATTCTGCTTTCACGCCTTTTCCGGATTCCAGAACCCATGTTCCTCGCCCTGCGCCCTCTTCCTCCATCTGCAAAGGCCGTCCCACCAACCTCTGCGTCCATCGTCATGTCACCCTTCCTGATTCTGGCTCTCCTGCTTCCACTTATAAGCACCCTCGTGATTACCTCACACCCACCCAGATAATGCAGGCTCATATTCTCCTGGAAATACTTATAATTGGTTTCTCACTCATGTAATTCAAAAGATTAGAGAGAAGATGATTTGAAATGGTCTTAAGTTTGTAGAAAAAGCTGCTTCCATATAAAAAGTCACATGTATTTAGATACAGCCATTATCAAGAACTGTCTAAGAGGGTCCATTAAAAATAAAGTTTCTCAGCTGGACACAGTGGCTCACGCCTGTAATCACAGCACTTTGGGAGGCGGGGGCAGGCAGATCACCTGAGGTCAGGCGTTCAAACCAGCATGGCCAACATGATGAAACCGGATCTCTACCCAAAATACAAACATTAGATGGGTGTGGCGGTGTGCACCTGTAGTCTGAGCTACTTAGGAGGCTGAGGTGGGATCATCATTTGAACCCAGGATGTGGAGGTTCCAGTGAGCTGAGATCACGTCACTGTACTCCAGCCTGGGTGACGGAGTGAGACTCTACCTCAAATAAAATACATAAATAGAATTTCTCATTCATATTACAGAATAGTTTAATTCATTAATGCCCTGCCCTGTTACAAAACTCGCTTGTGAAATACGAACTGTAATTGTAAAAAAATGGCAATTGCTAGTGATGGTCGATAACATCACCATCCACACAAAACTGTGAGTCAGTTAAATCTCTTTTCTTCATAAATTAAAAAAAATGGCAATTGTTAGTAATTTCAAATTCTAAAAACAGGGCACCCATATTAAAGAGCATTCTGCAGTAAGAGAATGAGCTGTAACATTTTGTAATAAGGTGTAGAAAACATTCTCTAATGTACAGTGGTTGCTGAGAAGACAGTTTCCAGCACAGTAGCTGGACCCTAAGAGCCTTTGTTGAAATAACAAGACAAAAAGATATACAGAGCAACGAAGGAAGACAGAGAGAGACAGAAATGAGAGATACAGAGTGAAAGAGGGCGACCTGCAGGGTCATCAGGGATTCGTCTCCTGTTTTGTTTATTCTAACATACAGGCAGTGGCGAGGAGGCATAAATGTATTCAGAGTCGACACAATCACTATGGAACAGAGACGGGCACACAGGAGGAGGAGAAACGCAGGCCGGTGGCTTGCCCATGGACTCTTCTCAGTTCCTCAAAACATAGCATCTTTGCCCAACCTAAGGGAACTTTCACCAGCTACTGCTCTGCCACAGGCCCCCTTCCTGCCCTGTTTTCAGGTGGCTGTTCCTGCTCCTGCAGGTCTTAGCTCATCATAGAGGCCTTTATTACCTCTGTATCCACAGCAGGAGCCTCTATCACTCTCCACCTTGACATTCCCCTTCCTCTTTTAGGAAATGTAACATGTAAGTGAGTTTTCCATCTGCCTTCTCCCCACAGGGTTAATGGTGTGAGGAAGCCAGCCTGTTCCACCTTGCCTCTCCCATGATTCCAACACCGAGTTCAGACTTGTCACATAGGACAAGTTTCATGGAACCAACCATGGATGAGTGGGTGGGTGGGTGGATGGATGGATGGATGGATGGATGAGTAGGTGGGTGGATGGAAGAGTGAAAAGATAGATGGATGCATGTATGAATGGATAGATGGGTAGGTAGGTGGGTGACTACATGCATGAATGAGTAGATGGATAGATGGGTGAGTGGATGGATGGATGGATGCGTGGGTGGGTGGATGGTTGGGTGAGTGGATGGATCCCTCAAGTCACCCACTTAGCCCTCTTCCAAGTGTACTTTACTTCCTTTCATTCCCACTCCAAAACTTTTTAATAAACATTTACTCCTGCTCGAAAATTTGCCTGGGTCTCTCACTCTGCCATATGCCCTTGGACAAATTCTTTCCTCCAAGCAGGCAAGGAGGCAAGAATCAAGTTGCTGCAGACCTGTATGGATTCACTGCTGCTAATGGATGAATGTGAGGGTGGGTGACTGGATGGAGGCTGGATGGATGGATGGATGGATGTGAGGGTGGGAGACTGAATGGAGGCTGGATGGATGGATGGATGAATGGATGGGTGGATGGATGGATGGATGGATGTGAGGGTGGGAGACTGGATGGAGGCTGGATGGATGGATGGATGGATGTGAGGGTGGGAGACTGGATGGAGGCTGGATGGATGGCTGGATGAATGGATGGGTGGATGGATGGATGGATGGATGTGAGGGTGGGAGACTGGATGGAGGCTGGATGGATGGATGGTTGGATGGATGGATGGATGGATGGAAAGATGTGAGGGTGGGTGGCTGGATGGAAGCTGGATTGATGGATGGATGGATGGAAGGGTGGATGGATGGATGGATGGATGGATGTGAGGGTGGGTGACTGGATGGAGGCTGGATAGATGGATGGATGGAAGGAAGGATGGATGGATGTGAGGGTGGGTGGCTGGATGGATGGATGGATGGATGGAAGGATGTGAGGGTGGGTGGCTGGATGGAGGCTGGATAGATGGATGGATGGATGTGAGGGTGGGAGACTGGATGGAGGCTGGACGGATGGATGGATGAATGGATGGGTGGATGGATGGATGGATGGATGGTTGGATGGATGTGAGGGTGGGTGACTGGATGGAGGCTGGATGGATGGATGGATGGATGTGAGGGTGGGTGACTGGATGGAGGCTGGATAGATGGATGGATGGAAGGAAGGATGGATGGATGTGAGGGTGGGTGGCTGGATGGATGGATGGAAGGATGTGAGGGTGGGTGGCTGAATGGAGGCTGGATAGATGGATGGAAGGAAGGATGGATGGATGTGAGGGTGGGTGGCTGGCTGGATGGATGGATGGATGGAAGGATGTGAGGGTGGGTGGCTGGATGGAGGCTGGATTGATGGATGGATGAATGGACGGGTGGATGGGTGGATGGATGGATGTGAGGGTGGGTGGTTGGATGGATGGATGGATGGAAGGAAAGATGGATGGATGTGAGGGTGGGTGGCTGGATGGAGGATGGCTGGCTGGGTGGATGGATGCATGGATGAGCAGATAAATGGAAGGGTGAGTGGATGGGTGGATGGATGGATAGGAAATCCTTTTAATTGATTCCAGGACTGAGTGTGTGCTCCAACATCATGATGGCATCATCACATTTGTCCCTGTGTGAAGCAGTGGGGAGGACGGTGGACCAGGGGAGCAGCCATGACTTTTCTCCAGAACCAACCTCTCCCACTCCACAGCCTGTGCTGTGCAGGCCACGCTGGAGAAGGTGGGGTCGACTACTCCTAGATGTTGTTGTGTCCAATGGCTTGTTGACACTAATGTAGAAATGAGGCTGCATCTCCACCGTAGATGGAACTGTTTGGATCCCGAGGCAGAAAGCCTCTTCCTTTGCAGGCGTTGAAGCTTCCATCTTCTGCTGCTTAGATGGAAGCTCATGCGTCCCTCGGGCAGCAGGGGCCCCGCCCTCCATGCTTTGGACAGAAGTGTGAGACATGCAGGAAGCCACGGGGTGGGGGGCGTGGAGGCAGCGACTTCTCCAGCAAGAAGGCGAGTCCGCTCACTGACTGCCACCACATGCGGCCAATTGAGGGTCCCATTTTTAATAACATGTCATTGTTTCACGGGGTATTCTTTTAACGTGTATAAGTTGACTGCAATTATTACACTTACTTCCGTTACTAATTTACTCATAATTAGGCACAGTTTATGCTTAAGAAAATTCTTAGTAATTTTTTCTCCTTAAGGTAAACTGTAGTCAGATAATGTACTTATCAATTATCTCTAGCTCTTGTCGGAAAAATAAATGTGTGTGTGTGTGTGTGTGTGTTGGCCTTTCCAATGACGAACTGAGATGTGCCTTGAGAAGGCGTTTGCTTTGTCTGACGTGAAGGAATTGCCAAGAAGACGCTCTCCAGGGACCCCGGGTAAGACAGCAGCTGCACCCAAGGCTATGCCGGGCTGGGAACAGGGAGGCAGCACCACCTGCTGGGCAGGGAAAGTGCCCTCCGAGTCCCCGCCACTTCTCTGCAGAGGGACAAGGAGCTGCCCTTTCTTTGGGGCTGATGAGATTGCTCCCCTACATGTCACATTAGGGTTGTGTGTCTGAGACTTTACGGAGACTCAGCTCCTTCCTCACTCCCTGCAAAGGGAAGAAAACAACGCCAGCAATCCCTGAGGTGTCCCTTCCCCTGGAGAGTTTCGACTCCCTTCAACAGCTTCCACCATCCAGCCCTCACTCCGTGTCCTTCTTTTCTCCCTAAAGTGGTGCCCAGTCTGATTCCACTGTGTCAGGGATAACGAGGACATGACGGGAGAGAAGTTTCTTCCTGAGCCACAGCACTGGCTGCCTGCAGACTCCCAAAGGGACAAGACACATTTCCATCCCAGAGACCCAGTGAAATGCAACCTCCGGCTAGAGAGGGCCAGTTACGCTTTCTTGCTCTGTCCTGGGGAGGCTGCTGGGAAGGTCAGGCCCATAGCTGAGGAGAGCACGAGGTCTCTGTGTGTCCTGTCTGCCTGATGGCTGTGCCTGCACAAGTGTCTCAGAGATTTCAGAACTGGGGCTACGGGCTGCGGTGCCTGTTTGTCACTCATCTCTTGCTTCTTGTCCCTGAGTGTCCTGCACCATGTGTGGCCACTAGACTCATGCCCAGGGCTGGCCAGGTCCTCACGGACTTCCAGGCCTGGACCCAGCCACACTCTGGGAAGGCGCTGCAGAGGATGGGGCAGCTCAGCTCCAGGGGCAGCACACATTCAGCCCGCCCTACCAGGCCAGCCCTCCGCCTGCCAAGACACATCCAAGGCCCAGTTATCCCCGAAGCTGAGCTCCGTGACGGCCAAGGGCCGGGCCACATATTCCCGTGGGAGACAGAATGGGGACCTCAGTGTGAGCCACCCAAACCTCCCTGCAGGGAAGCACAGGACCACCAGGTGGCGCTGCAGACCGCAGGGTGGCCCCAGAAGCAGGTGCAGTGGGGAGTGGGGGCAGATACCTCGGGGCGGGGGGAGTCAGGTCCCTGAGCAAACAGCCTCTCACTACCTCTCATCTTCAGAGGGTTGTTTCCAATCATCACCCTGTAGAGAAAGTCATTCCCTGCCTCTCGCTAACAAGTTAAACATTGAGGAGTGATACTTCCTTGGCGTGTGCTTGTAGAAACATTGCAGTTGTAAGGAGAACCGTGAGAAATTCCCTGCTCACGGGGCGGGGACAGGGCAGGGGGCGGTGCTGTTGTGGCAGGAGGCCTCGGCCACCGGCCACTGTGACAAAGGCCCGAGCAGCTCTCAGCCTGCGCCCGCTCAGCAAGACGCAAGGGCTGTGACCTCCCGTGAAAAGAAACTCCGTGTAAGTGTCCTGCATTTGAGTTGGGGGTCAGTTTACACTCTGTCTTTAACAGGTTCTAACATAAAATTTTAAACACTGCTTCAAGCCATGGTGGTGTAAAACGCACTAACCCACATTCCTTAAACAAATAGAAAACTGAGGTGAACCGAGGTGAAAATGATTTTAAAAAGTAGTTTTCAGGCTGGGCGCGGTGGCTCATGCCTGTAATCCCGGCACTCTGGGAGGCCGAGGCGGGCAGATCATCTGAGGTCAGGAGTTCCAGACTAGCCTGGCCAACATGGTGAAACCCCATCTCTATTTAAAATACCAAAAATTAGCCGGGGGTAGTGGCGGGCTCCCGTAATCCCAGGTATTCAAGAGGCTGAGACAGGAGAATTGCTTGAAGCCGGGAGGGGAGGTCGCGGTGAGCTGAGATGGCACCACTGCACCCTCCAGCCTGGACAACAAGAGTGAAACTCTGTCTTAAAAAAAAAAAAAAAAACAGTAGTTTACCGACATTTGAAAACAAGCATCGCAGGATCCTAACCCCTGAGAGAAGAAAAACGAACTCACAAATCCTGCTATTGCCTGAAAGCTGCAGCCAGGACACAGGGGAAGGTGTAGTGAGCTGAGCAGAGAGCAGAGTTCGGGGCAGCGGCTGTGTAAAGGGAGGAGACTGGGGAGCAGGCTGCTGTGCAGCCAGGGGGTGGCAGCTGGACACTTGTGGCGGGGAGGAGGAGCCCTGAAGTTTGGGGCTGAGAACTGACCCATGCCTGCATGAAAACAAACTAGTCAGTATTGGGGGAAAATCATCAGAAACCTATGGACCGAAACCTATGCAGAGCCTACACAAGGAAAGTACCAGCCAGGTGGAAAGACCTGAAGACAGGTGGAGCCGAAGCAGTCTCCCAAAGGCAATCTCCTGAGCAGCTGCGCCCCTTAATTGAGGACTAAGGCTGCTCCCAACCTACCCTGAGAAATGCATGAAGTACAGCCTGGGGCCCGGGTTTGTGGCTCATACCTGTAATCCCAGCATGCGGGAGGCTGAGGCGGGCGGATCACCTGAGCCCAGGACTTCAAGACCAGCCTGGCCAACATGGCAAACCTGTCCCTACTGAAAACACAAAACTTAGCTGGGCAAGTGGCAGACACCTGCAATCACCTCCCACCAGGCCCTCCCCTGACACATGGGAATTACAATTCCAGATGAGCTGTGGGTGGGGACACAGCCAAACCGTGTCACACAGGAGCCTGGAAGGAGAATAGAGCAGAAGAGCTTCTCACATCAGTGGGTAATCCCAGTCTGCAAAACAAAACTGTGATTTTACTAAGACAAGGGAACCTTCTCTACAAAATGAACTTTCCAGTGGAAAAGCTCCCCACCCCCACCCTGAAATCCATGGGACCACTTCCCATTCGTGTGAAGTCCTCTGTTAGAGTTGAGACTTCCAAAGGTCAGAAATCCCCTTGCTCAGGCTGCACGGTCTTGAACGAAGCATGAGAATTGTCAGCTGATAGACGTGCGGCAGCTTCTGTGTGAAAGGTGCTCTCAGACATTTCAGGTATTTGCTTATGATTACTAAGCATTCCCCGCATCTCTGGAGCATGTGTCCTTACATACCCTGGAAAAACTGATTTGGATTACATTTAAACTGTAGATTTTATTTGGGGAAAACTGGCATCTTAATTACACTACGTTTTCCAGCCCACGATCCAGTACACGGTGCCTCCCTGTGTTCGCAGCCTCTGAGAGCCTTTCAGAACTCGCTGTAAAGTTCTCACGCATCATTTTCTGTTCCTTCTTTTTTTTTTGAGACGGAGTTTCGCTCTTGTTACCCAGGCTGGAGTGCAATGGCGCGATCTCGGCTCACCGCAACCTCCGCCCCCTGGGTTCAGGCAATTCTCCTGCCTCAGCCTCCCGTGTAGCTGGGATTACAGGCACGCGCCACCATGCCCAGCTAATTTTTTGTATTTTTAGTAGAGACGGGGTTTCACCATGTTGACCAGGATGGTCTCGATCTCTTGACCTCGTGATCCACCCGCCTCGGCCTCCCAAAGTGCTGGGATTACAGGCTTGAGCCACCGCCCCCGGCCTTTCTGTTCCTTCTGAGGCATATCCTGCTTGCTTTTTATGTCTTCACAGGTTTCTCCCTTTCAAAATTGATTTTCTAATTGTTTGGTGCTCATATGCTCGAATGTCCTTGATTTTCTGACTTTGAACAGTCTCTGTTTCTGTTTGGGGAATCTTTTTGCAGATTCTTTAAGATTTTTCTCTGTCTACAGCCACGTAATATCTGAACAGAGACAGCTTTGCTTTTTCCTTTCAGCTTGAGGTGGGCTTTCTGGGCAATTGCAGGGCGTGCAGGTGCTGGGTGGGTGGTGCGAACAGTCGCAAACGGCTTGGAGAGGACATGGCTCTGTGACGCGTGAGGACACGGCTCCTAGAGGGACTGCAGCCTCTGCTCAGCTGTGACTGTTCCTGTAGCAGCAGCAGCGGCAGCCACCATTCTTACCAATATCCAAAGCCACACCACAGGCCCTGTCAAGAGCGATGAGTGGAGGCTGTGCCCTCTCCTGGGCAAGCCCCAGGATGTGGGCCTGTAGGACACGCCCCTCTGTCTGTCCAGACCTGTCCCACCTCCTGATCCTGCACCAGAACTCTTGAGAGCCCAGGGCATGAAATGGGCTTCCGAGGAAATGAGGGCAGGCCCTTGCATCTGAGAGCCAGGAGTCTGCTCAGTCTCCCTGGCAGCCCTGGGCAGCCCCCTAGGCTACAGTCCACCCCGTGACCAACAGTATCTCCTTCCTGTGCAAGCCTGGACCTCACCCTGGGCTCAGAATGGGCTGTAGACCGAGAATGCAGGCGGGAAAGTCTTTGTCTATCGGGGCTGTAGTCAGACCCTACAGTGAGTGAGGGACAGGCGTGAGAGCTGTGGATGAGGACAATGGGTCCACCACTGACAGGGGGACACAGATTCGCCCCCTGCAGGGGCACAGCCCCACATGGCTGGGAGGCAGCCACACTCACTGCCCCGCGCTCAATTCACCAGTACAGGGTTTCCGTGTTCACAGCCCCAGCCAGTCACCAGGAATGCCCTGGGGCCGCCTTTCCTCAGTGCACTCTGAGCCCTCTGCCCTGGCTGTGTGGTGAGCTCCATGCCACCCACCATCCTCCTGAAAGCAGATAACCTGCCATGTCCTGGAACCACAAACCCCACAAATCAGCCTGCGGTGGCCCTTGGATGTGGCGAGAAGTGGTGGCACCCCTGTTCCCACCACACAGATGCAATGTCTGTGGATGACACACGTGAGTACTGAGGAGTTAGGGTGGAACCTCAGGCCCTGAGAACCACAGGAACTGGGGTGCTACACTTCAGGGCCACGTAGGGAGAAAGTGTCACTGGACAGCAACAGGCCCTCCTAAACTCTGTGTGCACCACGGTCACCTGTCATTAGCCCTCACTATTGCAGATTCATGATTGAGGCATTTAAAAAAAAAAAAAAAAAGCTCCAACCCCATCCTGCAGTGCTTCCACCACCCTGGGGCTTTGGGATGATCTGACCTTGTCCGTTGTGCTCCGTGGACCTCTCTTTACAAGCTCATGGCTCCCTGAACTCGGCTCCATCCTGCCCCACCATACAGAAGCAAGACCCATCCTCTTTCTACTGCACGCTTCTCCGGGACCAGGATGCTGACTTGCTGCCCTTCACTCCCAGAGCGGTGAGGCTGCCTGGGGTGGGGTGGGTGTTGAGCCTTCTTACTCTAGGGACCTGGCACGTGGCCCTAGGAGCACAGGGAAGGCACATCTGCTTGGGGATGCCTCCTCATGCCTGGGGGTGGGGCTGAGTATCATTGGCCCTCAGGGTTTGTTGCATGAATGAGTGAATGAATGGGCACATAAATGAAGGGGCTCTAATCCATTAAGAGAGTATGTAGACTTTGGTTGATGTAAGATGCCAAATGCTGGAATTCCAGAGTCATCACACCCAGGGGCCCTGCCTCTGAGCTGCTCTTTGGGTCCAACCTGCTTTGGGGAAGAAAATGGCTTTGGGGAAACCCAGTCGCAGACCTGAGGGCCCCTGCACTTCAGTGAGCTTCTCCCTCCCGGGGCCTTACATCAGCAAGTGACGCCCACACAGGCAAATGCCAGGGTGTGGCTTCCCGTTTAAATGCAGAACTGCAGAGCCTGCTGGATTCCGGCTGACCAGGGCAGTCAGCAGCTCTCCGGACGATGCCTGTCTCCTTCCTCGTCTTCCTCTCCGTGCTCCCATGGGGTCAGTGTCAGGAAGGTGCAGTGTTCACAGCAGCATTCACAGAGTGAAGGGTGTTTCACTTTGCTGTTTCCTTTCGTCTCCAGGTGCCTTGTCAGAGGTGCAGCTGCAGGAGTCAGGTCCAGGACTGGTGAAGCCCTCACAGACCCTCTCACTCACCTGTGCCATTTCTGGGGACAGTGTCTCTAGCAACACTGCTACTTGGAACTGGATCAGGCAGTCACCAGGGAGAGGCCTTGAGTGGCTGGGAAGGACGTACTACAGGTCCAAGTGGTATTCTGAGTATGCAGCATCTCTGCAAAGTCGAATAACCATCAACCCGGACACGTCCAAGAACCAGTTCTCCCTGCAGCTGACCTCAGTGACCCTCGAGGACACAGCCGTGTATTACTGTGCAAGACACACAGTCAGGGAAAGTCAGCGTGAGCCCAGACACAAACCCCCCTGCAGGGATGCTCAGGACACCAGAGGGCCTTTAGGACCACCAGCAGAGGATCCGCACCAGGAGCAGGTGCAGAGTTAAGTGGAAATGGAACTTCCTGCTGTTGCTTTTTTGTTTTTTTGGTTTGTTTTTTTTTTTTTTTGCTTAGCAACAGAGATCATAGAAAACTCTTTTTCCTATTTTTGAAACCTGTGCTTAGTCTAATGGAGATTCCCTTATTTGTGACTTAATGCTTTTCTCTTGCTGTTTTTGGAATTCTTTGTCTTCGACTTCTGACAGGTTGACTTTCAACAGTGTGCCTCAAAGAGGTTCCATTTTGGGTTCTTTGAGCCTCCCGGATCTGGATGTCCTTCTCTCTCCCCCAAGACTTGGGAAGTCTTCCGCTATTGTCTCATCAAATGTGTTTTCCACACCATTTCCCTTCTCTTTTGGAAAACCCATAATGCAAATATTTGTTCACTTAATTGTGTCCCATAAATCCTGGGGATTTTCTTCATTCTTTCTTACTCTTTTATTTTTCTTTTTATTCATCTGCCTGAATTATTTCAAAAGTTCTGTCTTCAACTTTAGAAACTCTCTTTTTCTTGGCCTAGTCTAATCTTGAAGGTCTCAGTTATACTTTTAATTTCATTCATTGAATTCTTCAACTCTAGAATTTCTGTTGGTTCTTTTTTTTTTTCACTCTCCAAACACTGATTCTTTATTTATGGAGACTAGGATTCCTTTTATGATACATATCTCTTTGTTAAATTCCTCATTCAAATCATAAATTTTTCCCAATTTCATTGAATTTTCTATCCGTACACAGTTGTATCTCCCTGAGTTTCTTTTTGATTATCATTTTGAATTCTTTTTCAGACATTCCGTATATTTCCTTATGATTGGGGTCTGCTCCTGGAGAATTACTGTTGTCTTTTTCAGGTGTCATGCTTCCTTGACTTTCCACATTTGATGTGTTTCCACATTGATTTCTACACATCTGGTGGACCAGTCACCTCTTACAATTCCATGAACTAGGTTTTGTAGGAAAAGACTTACCAGTCTAGATGGGTCTTAGGGTGTCAGGCTGGTGGTGTGTGTTAGCTTTAGCTCTGGGTTGATGGAGTAGTGTAGTTTCTTCCGCTGCAGTCCACATTTGCAAGGGTCTCGGTGGCCTAGGCTGAGAGGTTTGTGGCAGTGGTAGGGCAACTTTGCTAGAAGTGAACTCGCCAGGCTGTTTCTGAGGTCAGGGGCACATGCATCCACATGGTGGACTGACCAACTTGGTGCCAGGCTCACTGGGGTTGGGGACATGGGGCTATTTCTCAGGCCCAGGACACAAACGCAGATCTCTTTGGCTGGCCTGGGGCTGTGGCTGCTGAGGGCCATCCACAGGGGCTGTTTCTCAGGTTCAGGACACAAGTGCATGGCTGCTCAACTGTCCTGGGCGTGTTTCTCCTGGGGGCACCCCATGGGCTTTTTCTCAGACCCAGGACACAGCCACATGGCTTACTCAGCCGGCCCAGATTTGGGTCCACTGGGGGGCTGAGGGGACACAGGGCTGTTTCTCAGGCCTGAATCATGGTGCACAGCTGCTCGTCAGCCTGTAGAAGTGTCTGCCAGGGCTGATCCATAATGCTGTTTCTCAGGCCTAATTGCAGGTACAACGTGGACAGGTCAATAGCATATCTGTGGGAATTGGAGTGGGTGCCACAGGGTACCAAAGGGCTGTTTCTCAGACCCCAAATGTGGGCACATATCCCTCTGCCAGCCTGGAGGTAGCATCAGGTGCACAGTGGTCAGGGGCCTCTCCTGCTCAGGGGAGGGCACTCATCAGCTTGGCCAAATCAGTGGTGGTTCACCCTGGGCAGGACTCGCAGGCTCTTCCTCCAGCTGGATGTGCAGCAGCAGGGGTTGGGTTTTTTGCTGTGCAGAGCCAGAGTCACTGCCAATCCTCTGCCCAGGCTCTGCACTGCCAGGGTTGTGGCATTCAGCCCTCCACATATGGGCATCATGGAGATGGAGCCCCAGTGCTGGAGAGGGGCAGTGGCTACCGGCCTGAGGGCAGGATGCACTCCAGAGGTAGCTCTGGTCTCAAGATGGCACTGAGTAGCTTAGCTCACAGGCATGAATGGGGGCGGGGGGTACATACCTTGTGCTCCTGATCTGGGATCATTCCCAGCAACTCCCAAACTGGGCTGAGGGCTTGCAAAGACTGTGGAATTCTCCTGTTGTAAGGGCTGTAGATGTTTGCGGTGGAAGTGGGTGCTGGTGGGAAATCTGCTTACCTTTTCCCCCTACATGGGAAGTGCCTCCTGTGTCCAGGCCAATCCAATCGGGGGGAGACAAGGCTGCAAAGGCCAGGTGCCTCCATGCTGAGCCTCTGATCACCACAGGTGCATTCCCACTCCATCTGATCAGTCAGGATTACCGACTGATGAAGAATCACTCCCTTCTATACTTGAGTCAAACCTGTGCTGTTTCTTCCTTGCCTTGGTCCTTTCTTGTGGGGAGGGTGGGGGAGAACACCAGGGTTCTCTAGTCATCCATCTTGCTGATGTCATTCTCCATCCATGCATGGGTTTTCAAGAAGTAGTGAATACTGGGATTTCAGGACAGGATACCTCTATAGAAACTCTGCAACTGAAAACCTCCTTAAATTGGCTGATTATCATTACAGTTGGAGGAAAACTGCCAATGATCTGAAATTCAGAAGCCTAAGACTCTATAAACGAAGATTAACAGTATGTTTTCTGTAGGCCAAAATAATAGAGGGCAGGCCTACACCGTATCTACTTAAGAGTTAATCTGCTTTTGTTTAATAAGTTAGCCTTAGTTAAGATTTTTAGTTTATAGAAGTTTGTGCATTGTATGAGCTAAACAAAGAGTGCAGCTTGTACTTTGTAAAACAACGCTGGGTTGGTGAGAAGGCTTGTAAAGTGGCAGCCCTGGAACGTTTGGGCATTGAAGACTGGAACCCCTGGTCCATTGCTCAACCTCCTGCTGCTTGAACCCTTCAGTAAGGGTCTTGTGGCCTGGAGGAGGGGGCCTGCTCACAAGTTCTTAAAGGGTCTCTGTCTCCTGCCTGGAGGAGGGGCCCTGCTCACAGGCTCATAAAGGGTCTTGCAGGAGACCTCTGGGCTGGTTGTGATGAGAGTGGCATTCTCTGGTCTCCCACCTGTTCTACAGGTGACTGGGCTCAGGAGATAGTCTCTCCGGTGAGGCATGTCACATGGTCAGGACTTGCTGGCTCTTACCCATTCCCACACTCCTGCAGCTGCACCTCAATAATTACCTATTGTTTATGCAATACTGGTTTAGTTCTTTAGAATAACCACATGCCCCCTACTCAGTACGGATGACGTAAGCTGTTCCATCGCACTCACCCACCTCGAGTGATATGATCAGACTCTGCATACTGCAGTAAATAGGTGTGGAGCCGAGAGCTCTGTGCCTTCACAGTCCTCATCGTGTGAAGAACCCCTGGTCCCATGCTAACGGTTTCTATTTCTGTGTCTGTCTTTTTTCCTTAATTCCCTCATCGCCCCTGGGGCTTAGAACACCCACAGGTTGTGCTGTGGCCAGTCCACAACAGTTTTCTAATCACTTTTCCCCAAAATAATACTCTTACAAGATGGAAATTTTTCCAGGCATATAAGTACATGTGTCCCAACAGTACAATGAGCCCTCAGTAATCATAATCAAATACTTAAATGTCTTATAGCATCTTTCACACAAAAGCTGCTGCACATCTATTAGCTAATAATGTCTCGTCCAGACCATGCAGCCTGAGCAAAGGGATTCTGACCTTTGGAAGTCTCAATACTAACTGAGGACTTCACACAAATGGGAAACGGTCCCATGGATTTCACGGTGAGGGTGGGGAGCTTTTCCACGGGCAAGTCAGTCTACAGAGAAGATTCCATTATCTTAGTAAAACTACATCGTTTTATTTTGCATATTGGGATCACCGACTTATAAAGTCTTCCTGATGTGAGAAGTTTTCCTACTTTAGTCTTCCTTTAGGTTCCTGTGTGACGTGGTTTAGCTCCGTGTCCTCACCCACAGCCATCTGGAATTGCAGTTCCCATGTGTGAGGGAAGGTCGAGGTGGGAGTGGCTGGATCAGGAGGTGGTTTCTCTCATGCTGTTCTCATGATAGTGAAGGAGTTATCACGAGATCTGATGGTTTAAAGTGGCAGGTTCCCCTGCACTCTCTCTGTTACCTGCTGCCATGTAAGACGTGCCGTGCTTCCCCTGCACCTTCTGCCATGATTGTAAGTTTCCTGAGGCCTCCCCGGCCGTTTGGGACTGTGAGTCACTCAAGCATCCTTTCTTTATGTCTTTACAGCAGTGTGAAAAAAGACCCATACACTATGGCTTCAAGTCAGTGATTTAAAATGTGTTGGCTTTGCAATTAAACTTAACATCCTTTGACATGTATTTGCTAAGTAATATTTTAAATCGGCAGTTTCATTCCTGTTTTTATGAGTTCTTATTTTCAGGGTGTTTAAGGGCTTTGCTTTGAATGTGGTGATTTCTTACCCTCCACACTGTTGGTAATGAGAGACCGGGTTGGGAGGCTTTGGATTGGGTGATGGTCAGGACGGGCAGAGTGATTTGAGTAGGGGCTGAGTGTATCACAGGTCATCAGTCTGGAATTTATAACTGACCATGGTTGATTTAAGGAGATTTCTGCCAAACACCTATGCCATGGCCAAGCCCCATCTGGACCCCCAGCCATGAGATGAGAGCCCAGCCATGTGGGGGGTCTGTTCGTTCTGCTCAATGTTGTAAGTGGCACATGCTATTGGATAATGTAGAGTTGAATGGCTACCATTTTATTATTATAATTTATAAATGTCCTACAATAAACTTATCACCTTTATACATAGAAACAAATATATATACATTTCCCTCCCCTATGTCATGTTGAGCCCCTCTCTCCAAACCATCCTCCACCTCTGTGACTGTCCGTGCATTTGGCTATGATCTGGCAAGTCCCTGCCTAGACAAGCGCTCACCAGACCACCCTGCTCGGCCTCCCCTCCAGCGCCCACCTGGTCCACCTGCTTAAATACATGTTGTGTGGTCACACACGTAAACTGAGCACATCTATTCCATGCCGTGCCCTGCCCAGGTGACAGCACTGAGCAGCTAGAGAGAAATGATGCATCAACTATCAGGGATGTCGATTCAAATTCTAGACTTTTTCTCAAATATTTTTCAATATTCGAGAATTGTTGATTGTGAATTCTATACCCAATGAAACTATCCTTCAAGAATGAGGAGAAAATGGATATGTTCTCAAGTAAACAAAAACTAAACGAATATTTGATACCAGATGTATTCTTTTTTTGGTGGGGGGAGAATTTTAACTACCATCTTTATTTTTTTTATTGCATTTTAGGTTTTGGGGTACATGTGCAGATCATGCAAGACAGTTGCATAGGTACACACATGGCAGTGTGTTTTGCTGCCGTCTTCCCCTTCACCCACATTTGGCATTTCTCCGCAGGCTCTCCCTCCCCCCTTCCCTCCCCCACTCTGTCCTCCCCTATTCCCCCCAGTAGACCCCAGTGTGTAGCACTCCCTTCCCTGCGTCCATGTGTTCTTTTTTCATCACCCGCCTATGAGCGAGAACATGCAGTATTTCATTTTCTGTTCTTGTGTCAGTTTGCTGAGAATGATGTTCTCCAGATTCATCCATGTCCCTACAAAGGACACAAACTACAAGATGTATTCTTAAAGACTGGCTAAAGAAAGTTCTTGAAATAGCAAGGAAATTGAATTGATCTTATATCCTGCGCATGTGCTAAATTTCCTCTCAATTTTAGCAGCACTTTTTAGATTCCATAGGATTTTCCATACAAATGGTCATGTGGTCTATATATAGAGTCAGGTTTTCTTCGTTTCCAGTGAGGATAAATTTATTTTTTTCTTTCTCTATTACACAGGGTAGAACCTCTAGTACAATGTTAAACCGAAGTGCTGAAAACAGACATTCTTGCCTTTTTCCTGACGTTGGAGTTTGGTCTTTTACTGTGGTGTCAGATGTTAGCTGCAGGGTTTTTTATAAATGCCGTTTATCACACTGAGGAAGTTTGCTCCTACACCTACTTTTCTGAGAGTTTTTTACTCAGACTCTCAGGCTAAAATTTATTAAATGCTTTCTATCTACTAAGATGATCACACATCTTAACGTATGAATTAATTACATTAATAACATACGAGTTAATTACATTCACTTATTTTTTTAATATCAAACCAGTTTTGCATTCTTGAGACAACCCCCACTGGGTCATCATGTGTTGTTACTGTTACATATTGGTGTTGGATTTGATTCTCTCAAAATTTGTTGAGAATTGTCACACCTTGGTTTACAAGGAAGATCAGTCTGTAGGGTATTTATTCATATAACTGCTTCGTTTTGGAATCAGGGCATGCTGGACTCACAGCATTAGTTGGGAAGATATTTCCTCCTCTTCATTTTTCTGAAAGAATTTACATAAAATTGGCATTATTTCTTCCTTAAAGGTTTGCAAGATTTCATAGTGAAGACATTGGCCTAGAGTTTTCTTTATGGGAAAGGTTTTTTTGTTTGCTTGCTTGTTTTGTGGATTGCAGGGTTTTTTATTTAAGAGTCAGAGTCTCACTCTGTTGCCCAGGCTGGAATACAGTGGTGTGCTCATAGCTCACAGCAGCCTCAACCTCCTGGGCTCAGGCAATCCTCCTACGTCAGCCTTCTGAGTAGCTGGGACTACAGGTTTGCACCACCACATCCAGCTGTTTTTTATATTGCTTTGTCTTATTTTTGAGGTATTGCTATGTTGTCCAGGCTGGTCTTGAACTCCTGGCCTCAGGTAATCCTCACGCCTCATCCTCCCATGGTGCTGGGATTACAGGCATGAGCCACTGAACACAGACTGTGGGAAAGTTTTTAACTGACAATTTAACTTTCTGTTTCTTTTCCAGTGAGTTTTCCTGTGTCTTTCAATCAATTTATCTATTTCATCCAAGTTGTTCAATCTACTGTCAAAAACTTTTTTAAACAATATACCCCTCTTGGAGGTTTAACATCTGTAGAGTCTGTCATGCTGGCGCCTCTCAAGTCCCCGTTTGCTCATCTGCGTCTTCTCTTTTTCTGATCATCGTGCCTAAAGTTTCATTTCACTGATTTTCTCAAAAAAAAACTGCTTTCGGTTTCACTGACTTTTTTCTGCTTTTTTTGTGTTACATTTCACTGACTTCCACTCTGATACTTATTATTTCTTTTCTATTGCTTACAGGAAGCTTAATTTGCTATTTTCCTAGTTTCTTACGGTGGAAGCCGAGTTTATTGACTTGAGACCTTTCTTCTGTCTGGATGTGGACATTTACTGCCAAGCATTTCCCTCCAACACCAGGCTGTGAGTTTTCGTTGCAACAGGCTTGGAATTGGCCCAGGAAGTTCTACTTACACAGCCGTGCCTGTCACGTACCTGCCCTTCCCTCACCCAGTCAAGCAGTGGGATGTACTCATGAGTCACGTTGCTGCGTAGCTCTGGATTTCAAGGTCTTTTCTGTGTGCTTTTCTCATCAGCACTGTTTGTTGATGACTCTAAGACTGATGATGTGCACCTGGCCTCGGTGAGACCCCCCAAAAGCCCCTGCAATTGGGCTGGTTACTTAGCAGAAAATACGCCGACATGGCCAGCAGGATACAGGAAGGTAGGATGGGCTGCAGGTGAGCCGCTGAAAGTACGTTCCTGTTTTCCTATTTTGTATCTGCATTTTAATAGTGAGACGTTGTGCTTATGTTATTTGTGTGAAGCTGTTTCACTCATAGCACTGTCATTTAAAGAGAAAACCCGTTGACGGGCACAACGAACAAGCCAGACACCAAGGTCCTCGTGCCATGCAAGGCCATATGTGCAGTGGTTGGGAACACGGGCATTGGTCCCAAAGTCTGATCCACACTCTGCCCTGCTTAGTCCCCTCGCTGGTGGGCGAGGACAGAGCCCCTGAAGAGCCAGCGTCTCAAATCATTCACAAAGATGCCACTCTTACCTCACAGGGTGTAGTAAAGATTTAAATATACAATAGCAAAGACCTGGAATCAACCCAAATGCCCATCGATGATAGACTGGATTGGGAAAATGTGGCACATATACACCATGGAATATTATGCAGCAATCAGAAATGATGAGTTTGTGTCGTTTGTAGGGACATGGATGAATCTGGAGAACATCATTCTCAGCAAACTGACACAAGAACAGAAAATGAAACACCGCATATTCTCACTCATAGGTGGGTGATGAAAAATGAGAACACATGGACACAGGGAGGGGAGTACTAAACACTGGGGTCTATTGGGGGGAAAAGGGGAGGGCCAGTGGGAGGGGGAGGTGGGGAGGGATAGCCTAGGGAGAAATGCCAAATGTGGGTGAAGGGGAGAAAGCAAACAAAACACACTGCCATGTGTGTACCTATGCAACTGTATTGCATGCTCTGCACATGTACCCCAAAACCTAAAATGCAATAAAAATTTTTAAAAAAAAGATTTAAATAAAGACCCACACCATGTTCTCTGACAGGGGCTTCACATACGCTGAGGGGTCATAGAGTGCATTATTATTATGCGTAAAGTGAACTAGAAAGAGTGCGAAGAGAAAAAACCCGAATAAACATGAATGACCCCGTTTTCCTCAGTAGAAAAACTTCACGCTCTGAAGGGACACAAATTAACCTACGCATTTACTGTAAACAGAACAATGTTTAAGGTACCAGTTCTCAATGTCATCGTGTTATACGCAAAGTAAAACACACAGGACAGCGCAGACGGTGGAAACGATGGAGGCGCTCAAACTGGCATGAGCACTACATCCATCCGGTCCCATGTAGCCATCTTTAAAACGGGTCACAAATGCCTTCCATCGGGCCAGGCGCGGTGGCTCATGCCTACAATCCAGCACTTTGGGAGGCTGAAGTGGGCGGATCACCAGGTCAGGAGTTCGAGACCAGCCTGGCCAATATGTTGAAACCCCATCTCTACTAAAAATACAAAAATTAGCCAGGTGTGGTGACAGGTGCCTGTAGTCCCAGCGACTTGGGAGGCTGAGGGAGAAGAATCTCTTGAACCCAGGAGGCGGAGGTTGCCGTGAGCCAAGATTGCGCCCTGTACTCCAGCCTGGTGAAAGAGGGAAACTCCGTCTCAAAAAAAAAAAAAAAAAAGAAATTCCTTCAATCATTCACAGAGACAGGTGCGTTGAACAAACTCCAAGGAATGTTCTTACCCGGGAAAAGCAACTTGCAGATACCTGGGCATGATACGGATGCAGATGTGAGTATGTGTCTCCCACCCACACACACAAGCCCCACGTCACCCACACGCATGCTGTGTGTGTGTGTGTGCGCGCGCGTGTGCAAGTGCACAGGCAACAGTGTGCAGAAATGGGCACCGGGTGCCACTGCGAAGGGAGTCGGCCCTCAGCCTTACCTCAGAACTGTTCCTACCTTTTCACATCGTGAGCCGTTTTCAGCGTCATCGGAGCACTTAACACACGTCACAGGAGTAACAGTGTGCTGGAGGGAGCATTCCGGGGACACAGATTGTCACGGCTTGAGGGTAAAGTTCACAGTCCGTAGTAATGGCCGAGATGGCAGCCAAGGGCTACACTCTGAAGAATACAGCTTCACCCCAGAAACCCAACAACCAAACTGTGTCCCTTTAGACAGCCTCAGCCCGTGCTGGTTCAGATTAGCAAAATTGTATATCTATCTATACACACACACACACACGTGTACATATATACATATGCGTGTATATACACACATATATAAATGTAAACATGTATGCATATATGTACATGTGTGTATATACACGCATATGCGTATATAGACATACACACATATGTGTATAAAAACGTTCATTATGTAGGTGATGTATACACATGTATATATGCACACATATATATGTATATACATGTGTGTATATATATATGCACACACCCACACACATAGATATACATAATGATGTTGATTTGAAGAGCTCATGGGGTGTACAAGTGATAAGGGTCCAAATTTTTACCTTAAAAAGAGAAGACATTTTCTTTTCAATCACCTACGTACAAGCTTTTTTTATACAGAATACATATATGTTCTATTAACCTCACACAAATGGCGGCAAGGAAAAGACTACCTAGCCAATGTTTCATCAGCCAATATTATACTTTCTTTTTTATGGCTTTTTTCATACTGTAAGCTCTGGGGCACATGAGCAGAACATGCAGGTTTGTTTCAGAGGTGCACGTGTGCCGTGGTGGTTTGCTGCGTCCACCACCCCATCATCTACATTAGGTGTTTCCCTCAATGCTACCCCTCCTCTAGCCCCACCTCCTGCTAGCCCTCCCCTAGCCCCCATCAAACATTTTTTTTTAAACCAAGTGAACTTGGTGTTGCAAGAGTACACCGCAGCTTCTTCTGGCTGCTTTTCCCCTACTATTCTAATTAGGCTGCCATGGTTTTTCCTGTATGTACCCATTCATGTGAATGTCATCCAGATTTCCTAAATCTGGCTTCCTGTATCCAAGGCCTATGGAAGAGGGAACGTTGCCTGGGAATCCTTTTTGCAGTTTATTTTACCTGGAGGCAGAAGCCCATAGTTCCGTGAGTGTCTATTGCTCTCCCCTCTCTCCTCGTCTCTATTTTTAATTCACAAAAAAAACAAGTGTGCAGATTCCTGGGGTGCAATGTGAAGTTACGATTCCTGTCCATGTGGTGGGGGATGAAAACAGGTAAGTGGCATATCCATCACCTCACACACATCATTTCTTTGTGGTGAGAACATTTAAAATCTCATCTCACAGCAGTTTTGAAACAGACATTATTATTAACTGAAGTTGTCGTGTTGTGCTGCAGACAGAAACGACTGACTCCTCCCATCCAGCAGAAACTACATCCCCTTTGACCAACATCTGTCCTCTCCCCGTCCACCCCTAACCCCCAGCCCAAGAGAACCACAAACACCCACCTCGCTGCCGCCACACCAAGTGTCCGGCTGTGATGGAATGGAGGTGAGGGTTGGGGAGACACTTTCACTCTGGAGCACTGGCCACAAGGCTCATCCTGAGAGAATGACCTGCTGAGACCAGCTAAACCTCCCCTGCTCCTCCCACAGGGCAGAAAAGAGGCGCCCCAGGGAAGGCACTGCCAGGGCATCATGGACACCCGAACTTTGTGCAGAAAGGAAGCACCTGTCCAGGATGCCATGGACACCCGACCCTTGTGCAGAAAGGAAGCACCTGTCCAGGATGCCATGGACACCCGACCCTTGTGCAGAAAGGAAGCACCTGTCCAGGATGCCATGGACACCCGACCCTCATCCCTAGGGAGCACACAGCCCTGGGCACCATGGACACCTGACCCTCATCCCCAGGGGAGGAAACAGCCCAGGGCGCCATGGACACCCGACCTTCATCCCTAGGGAGCAGACAGCCCAGGGCGCCATGGACACCCTCAACCCCAGGGAGGAAACAGTCCAGGGTGCCATGGACACCTGACCCTCAACCCCAGGGGAGGAAACAGCCAAGGGCATCATGGACACCCGACCTTCATCCCTAGGGAGCAGACAACCCAGGGTGCCATGGACACCCTCAACCCCAGGGGAGGAAACAGCCCAGGGTGCCATGGACACCCTCAACCCCAGGGGAGGAAACAGCCCAGGGTGCCATGGACACCTGACCCTCATCCCTAGAGGAGCTCACAGCTCGGGGCACGATGGACACCAAACCCTCATCCCCAGGGGTGGAAACAGCCAAGGGCATCATGGACACCCGACCCTCAACCCCAGGGAGCAGACAGCTCAGGGCACCATGGACACCCGATCCTCATCCCCAAGGGAGGACGAAGCCCTGGGCACCATGGACACATGACCATGTGCAGGGAGGACTCTTGCTAGTGAAGAGGTGGACAAGAAACAGACATCTCACGCAGCTTAGGATGCATGGGGCCTCTCACCCCTGGGAATGCTGAGGAGCCCTGATACAGTCCTGCCGTATCTCCTGCTGGAGGTGTCAATCACTCTCATCCCTGAACACTCTCACCCCTGCACTCACTTCCCTGCACACACACCCCTGCACACTCACTCACACCCCTGCACACCCACACCCCTGCACACTTGCACCTTTGCACACTCACACCCCTGCACACTCACACCCCTGCACTCACACTCCTGCACACACACCCCTGCACACTCACTTCCCCGCACACACACTCCTGCACACTCACTTCCCTGCACTCACACTCTTGCACACACACCCCTGCACACTCACTTCCCTGCACACTCACACCCCTGCACACTCACACCCCTGCACTCACACTTCTGCACACTCACACCCCTGCACTCACACTTCTGCACACTCACACCCCTGCACTCACACCCCTGCACACTCACTCACTTCCCTGCACACTCGCACCCCTGCACTCACACTCCCGCACACACACCCCTGCACACTCACTTCCCTGCACACACTCCTGCACACTCACTTTCCTGCACACTTACACTCTTGCACACACACCGCTGCACACTCACGCCCCTGCACACTCACTCACTTCCCTGCACACTCGCACCTTTACACACTCACACCCCTGCACACTCGCACCCCTGCACACTCACACCCCTGCACTCACACTCCTGCACACTCACACCCCTGCACTCACACCCCTGCACACTCACTCACTTCCCTGCACACTCACACCCCTACACACTCACACCCCTGCACACTCGCACCCCTGCACACTCACACCCCTGCACTCACACTCCTGCACACTCACACCCCTGCACTCACACCCCTGCACTCACACCCCTGCACACTCACTCACTTCCCTGCACACTCGCACCCCTGCACACTCACTTCCCTGCACACTCACACCCCTGCACACTCACACCCCTGCACTCACACTCCTGCACACTCACACCCCTGCACTCACACCCCTGCACACTCACTCACTTCCCTGCACACTCGCACCCCTGCACACTCGCACCCCTGCACTCACACCCCTGCACAGGCCACTGGCACAGTCACTCCCGCAAGCTGCAGATCTCTCCGGCTGGCCTTGAACTTGCAGTGCTGGAGTCGTCAGCAGGCTCTTCTCTCCTGAGAGGGGCAGGCTGACTTTTATCCTCCATGTGCTAGAGGCAGCTGCCCTGAGTGGAGACCCCCGAAGACTGAGAGAGCTCAAGAACTCCTGTCATCAGGAGGAGCATCACCTGAACCCAAGTTCACCTGGCTCTGGAATTCCTGTCATTTGCTTTGGATCCAAGAGCCCCTGCCTCCTAACAGAAAGGAGGTATCTGCCCAGGAAGTGCCAGGACGGGAGCCTCCCAGGACAAACAGTGGTGCCTGATCCAGCAGCGCCAGCACCAGCACGCCCAGTGGGGAGGGGGGGAGGCCCAAACCCCGCCCGCAGCATGTTGCTTCACAGGGTGGGACTGGGCACAGCTGCCTTCCTGACACCCTGACATCCTTGCCTCCTCCAATAGCCCGCAAGACTGCCCCTGTCAGCACCCCCAGAGACAGCTCTGCGGAGGGGTTTCCTCAGGCTCTGGGCAAGGAAACAGGGAGTTCCAGGTCACAGGTACCCAGGGCAGGTCTTAGGCAGCTGCTGGGAACCAGAGAGAGGGGTCACCGTGAGGCCTCAGTTTACCCACCCACAGGGTGCCAAGTCTGGGCTGGATGACCCTCCCACCCCAGTGATCTCCACCCTTTCCCAAGCATATCAGCTCCGCCCCGGCTTCCTGGTGTGAGCACAGTGCAACTTTTTTCTCTCAACAAATGAGAAAGGAGGAAGGTGCCCCCAGGGCCCCAAGCCTGAGGATGCCTGTGTGAAGGGGTCTGCGTTGACACCAGTGTCACTCACAGCATGGACTGAAGCCACCTGCCTTACTCCATCACCACAGAAGGCTGGGGAGCTCCCTCACAGAAAGCCTGACCCCCAGGCAGCAGAGGTGCCGGCCGGGAGTGACTGCTCAGACACCCAGGGCAGGCAGAGAGGACGCATGCACGGAGAAGCGTCTCCTTGAAGCTGGACACCAGGACACCCTTCCTGAAGCCTCACGCCCCCAAGGCTGCAGCTCAGGGGCCTCTCTCAGAGCCCAGGGTCCCACCCCTGGGCGGCAGCAGCCCCGGCTCTGAGGGAGGAGGGCACCCACCAGGCCCTCCATCACCTGGGGGTCAGCCCAGCCCAGTGGCTCTGCAGGACTCTGCATCCCCACTTCGTGACCAGGACTTTCCAGGTGTATCTTGAGAACTGAGGACTCCACATCAGGGACTGGACAAGACCAGGGTCCGCGACCTGGGGGCTGGGGTGAGCATGTCACCGGGATGGGCTGCGGTGTCACTCAGGGCTTCATCCTGACAGCCAGGGACCTCAATGTGGGCCAGCGTGGGGAGTAGAGGCAGGGCTGTGCCTGGGCTTGTACACCAGACTTCCCAGCCTCTGTGCTGCTGGGAGGCCCTGGCCTGGAAGATGGAGATGGAGGAGGAGCTGAGAGCACAGGGGTACAGGGGCTGGAGGTGAGCCACTCAGAGCCATGAGACTGGCTGGGCCTGGTGCATTGCAGGCCATGCCCACCTCCACCAAGGCAGCCTCAGAGCCCACACCTCCTCTGTCTCTCTCTCGGCCAGAGAACAGCTCTCCATTGTCCCCTGGGGCATGACCACCTCCTGCAGCTTAGCTTGGCGCTTTGCTGGTGGTGAACACTGACCTCCCAGGGCATGAAGGGCACCTGCATCCCCGTGTGCTGCCCTGTGGCCCCGGGTGCAGGATGGGCGGCCAGCCCTGGTGCCCACAGGCTGCCTGCCGTGGGTGACAGGCTGCAGTCCTCCTGGGGTGGCCGGGTCAGTGAGGGACTGTGGAGTCTGAGCCTGGCTGACAGCAGGGCTGGCCAGTGAGGGCACTAGGTCACCATCATGACCCCAGCAGAAGCCCAGGATGCCCAGATGGCGCTGTGGGTCTGCCCTAAAGGAGAGGAGCCTGAGACTACCTGGGGGTGACTCCCACGAGACAAGTGTGGAGCCCACTGAGAACAGGACTGGCAGCCCCACCATGATTGCCCAGTTCCTCATGCAGAACCAGGGCCCAGGACAGGCACCCACCAGGGCAGGGTCTATGCCAGCATCCCTGTGAGCCTGGCCCAGAGTCACCTCTCCTTCCCATCGTTGGTCCCCACAGGTCTGGGGTGATGGCCGGCTCTGGGAGGCCCTATGGCAGGGGTGTGACACCTGGTGTACGTCTGCCAATGGGCTCAATACCCCACCTTCACCTGCCACATGGCCAGAGCCCGAGAACCTGGGCACTGAAGTGAGGGCAAGGCCTCGGGGGCTACAGGCAGCTATGGGGCACCAGGCCCCCTGTGCGCAGGAGGGGGAAGAATTCAGCCTAACCCACACTGCAGACTCACCGGCCAGTGCAGGCCCACAGAGCTTCAGGAGCAGCCCTGGCCTCCCAGGGAGATGCTGTGTGCACACCAGCACTGGCCTGAGTTATAAACCCAGGGGCAGCCAGGGAAGGGCCCAGACCCAGGCCAGCAATGGGTTGTAGCAAGCCAGAGGCCCCAGCCGCAGCATGAGGGGAGCCTGTGCAGCCAGGGCCGGGGGGCAATGGGAGGCAGGCGGGGCTGGGGGCGGCCCTGCTGCAGCTGTCCACCGGCAACCAGAGCTTCCTCCCTGGGCTGGGGGGGTCCACGGGCCTCCTGTGAGCGTGTGCATGTGCTCACATGTGTGTGCGTGCCTGGGCTGTGTCTGCACACACATATGTCTGTGCATGTGTGTGTATCTGGCCTATGCATCGAGTTCCTGAGGCACTTTAGGAGAAGGTTTTGGGTATTTTTGTTTCTCAGACCACAGAGGCTGCCCCTCCCACCAAAGCCCAGGCAGAGGAGGAAAAGTCATGCCCCTGGGGTGCAGGGGTCAGCAGCCTCTGTGGTCACTGCTCCCTGTGGTCACTGGCTCTGCCCATCGCTGTATTTATCCACAATTCCTTAAAGTCCTCAACGTGCATTAAAGGCACAAAGGTGAAAGTGCCCGGAAACATCTGACTCCACCGTGGATGCCAGGAGCAAGCTGGGGGAGCCGGGAGTGAGGCCTGGGACAGGTGGAGCTTTGGAGGAGGCGTGTCCCAGTATGGGCTCCCGACTTTGTCCTCCTGGGACAAACTCAAACCCGCTCTTGCAATATGGGAGGGGCTTTGCTGGCTCTGGCCTCCACCGCAGCGCTTGGAAACTCAGGAGTGGTCACCTCCCGTGTGTCACAGCCGTCTGTTCATCACCACAGAGGCGACTGTCACCTCCACGGGCCCCGCTGTGGCTGCTGCCTGGGTCCAAGCTGAGCCCGGCTGCCCAGGCCCCGAAGGAAAGCCCAGGCCAGGAGCCCAGCTCAGAGGCGATCACATACCTTGGGGACAGCCACAGCAAGCAGCCAACGTTGCCCAGGAGAGGAGCAGCTAGCAAGGCAGGACATGAGCTGCCGCCTGCTCTAGAGGCTCTGCTGGTCCTGCTGGGGCTCTGGATGTGAACTGGAGGAGTGAGGGGAGAAGTGGCATTCTGGTCCCATCCCAGGGGGGCAGCCAGACGCCAGCACCATTCCCACAGTCACCCCCTCCCGGGGGGCAGCCAGATGCCAGCACCATTCCCACAGTCACCCCCTCCCAGGGGGCAGCCAGACGCCAGCACCATTCCCACAGTCACCCCCTCCCAGGGGGGCAGCCAGACGCCAGCACCATTCCCACAGTCACCCCCTCCCAGGGGGCAGCCAGATGCCCAGCCAGATGCACCATTTCCACAGTCACAGAAGGCAGGACACAGAGTGTCTTCTCTTCATTGCAGTGCTGTCCAGACCCACAGCCCAGGGCAGACCTGGAAGATTCATTGTCCACACCTGGGGCAGGAGCACAGCTGTGAGCCCCACCTGCTGCCTGTGTGTGGAAAGCAGCCCAAGCCCCACTCCATCCCCACCCAAAGTTGGGGTCCTTTCCCCTTCTCCCAGGGTGAGCTCCAGCCGCCTGCCTACCCTGCCGTCTGAGGATGACAACATTCATTCCATCAGAACCGTGGCTCTGCCACCAACTGGCTGGCAGTCCAGGGCAGACTATCACCTCTCTATGCCTCCTCTCCATCTGCACAGGGGGTGATGGTGATGGTGGTGATGATGGTGATGGCTTCCTCTTGCATCTGAGGCAAGGATTAAATGAGATGATACACATCAGGCACTGGGTCTGGTGCCAGTCCTTCCCGAGCACTCAGTCTGTGAGCTGCCCTTGTGAAATGGTGTCACATTTCCCCATGCAGAACATCCTTTGTCTGTCATACTTAAAATATCTGCCCCAATACTAACAGGTCCTCATGGAAGATGTGCAGAAACCCACCCACCCTCATACTCCCAAAGGTGCCCATGCCCGATCGAGCCAGAGTCCAGCCAGGAACTTTGTAACAACATCCCTTTCCCTCTCCAAGCACCAAGGAGCAAAGCAAAGCACGTCTTCCAACTGGAGGTAACGCCGCCCTCTTGTGCCATCTTCACCGCCATCCCCAAGAGGCACTGCTTCCCTGGCAGGGTTCCCTGGCAGCCTGTCTACAGCAACTCTGTCCACACAAGGCCTGGCATCCTTGCAGAGGCTCCCCTGCCACGCTGTGGCTCTTCATTCGCCCTGACCTCCTGCTTCCCGTGGCAGGCACAGATTCTGAGTGATCTGGATACATTGCTTTGTTTAATGAGAGCAGCTGCTGTGCTGGGGAGGACAGAGCAGACACAGAAGGATCTTAACACATTGCTCTGTGTAATGAGAGCAGCTCCTGTGCTGGGGAGGACACAGCAGACACAGAAGGATCTGGACACATTGCTCTGTGTAATGAGAGCAGCTCCTGTGCTGGGGAGGACACAGCAGACACAGAAGGATCTGGACACATTGCTCTGTGTAATGAGAGCAGCTCCTGTGCTGGGGAGGACACAGCAGACACAGAAGGATCTGGACACATTGTTCTGTGTAATGAGAGCAGCTCCTGTGCTGGGAAGGACACAGCGGACACAGAAGGATCTGGACACATTGCTCTGTGTAATGGGAGCAGCTGCTGTGCTGGGGAGGACACAGCAGACACAAAAGGCAGTTGTTGAGCACACAATAGTGACAGTAGAGATGATGGCAAGTTGGCATTTTTTTTCGAGCAATAAAACTTAAAATGACTCAAGAAGAAATGGAAATCATAATTGGAACAATAACCCTCGAGAACGCATTAGGGTTATTAAATAATCGCCCTCACAGATGACTTCAGGCCCAGACGGCTTGATGGGTGAGGCTTAGACTTCCACGAAACTAATCAACTCCCATAAGAACTGCTCCAGGATTCAGAGGAACATGGAAAAGTTCATTAAAGGGATCATCCTCCACAGCCCCCAGTGTAAAACATGGGCTAATGTGCATTTCAGGAAAGAGCCAAATATTATAAACAACACCCTAGAAAGCCAAATTCCATCCATCTCATTGAACAGGAATTAAGAGCTATTTATAACTCATCCACCACTCAGGCCAGTGATGACCCGTGATCATCTCAACAGAAATGGAAAGACTCACTTAAGAGTCTCAGTTCCTTTGAGACATTTAGGAGCCCAGCACAAGCCCAGCCTTAGGAGGGGGGCAGGCTTCACTGCAAACCCAGTCATGAAGCTGGTAACGGTTTTATAGATTCCTTACATTTAAAAACCATCAGGGCCGGGCGCGGTGGCTCACACCTGTAATCCCAGCACTTTGGGAGGCCAAGGCAGGTGGATCACGAGGTCAAGAGATCGAGACCATCCTGGTCAACATGGTGAAACCCCGTCTCTAATAAAAATACAAAAAATTAGCTGGGCACGGTGGCACGTGCCTGTAATCCCAGCTACTCAGGAGGCTGAGGCAGGAGAATTGCCTGAAACCAGGAGGCGGAGATTGCGGTGAGCCGAGATTGCGCCATTGCACTCCAGCCTGGGTAACAAGAGCGAAACTCCGTCTCAAAACAAAACTGTCAAAACCTTACCGTAAATAATAAACTTAAATGACGTTAATCTAATATGTAAAGGTCTTATACCACTGTTATGCAAACAACATACATAAGCTGGTAAGAAAAAGAGCAAATCCCTTAAGAATAGGCAAAGAATAGAACACAATTTCCAAAAGAAAACGGATGCGTCGCACACGAGGAAAGTGCTTTGTGGACAGACATTCTTCAGAGCACTATTTATAATTATAAAGTAGCTGAAAGCCAGCAAGTGCCTGAAGAGATGACGGCGATGCGATCGTGGGCCGATTCTGCAAACGTTCCCAATTCCACATACCGAGTGTCTGTGATGACGTGGCAGCATTCACGGGGTGACCTCATTTGGTAACAGGGTGCAAAGCTCAACGCACACAGTGAAACGATGTGCTGGGAATACAAACACCGCACTGTGGAGAGGAGTCCACGAATTAATCAACGCTTACTTTCAGTTTGGGTTTAATTTTAGACTCTGCTGTCACCGTATGCTCCTGTTATAACAGAGAGACGGTGCAGGTGCGTCCCGGGCCTCCCCGGCCTGCTGCGCCCAACAGATGCCTTCCTGGGCATTGCTGCTGGGATTTCCCTCAGAGGGAGTCCCGTTTTCACCTCACCGCTGAGGTCTGGGGCAGGGATCCTTAGATAGGGGCAGGGGTCGTCTCACCTCAGGTCTGAACAGGTTGTTCTAGTCTGTTTTGTGCTGTTATAATAGGATACCTAAGACTGGATAATTTATGCTAAACAGAAACTTATTTCTCATAGTACTGGAGGCTGGGAAGTCCAAGTGCAAGGTGCCGGAGCAAGTGCAGGAGCAGGAGGAAGTGCAGGAGCAAGAGGAAGTGCAGGAGCAAGAGGAAGTCCAGGAGCAAGAGGAAGTGCAGGAGCAAGAGGAAGTCCAGGAGCAAGAGGAAGTGCAGGAGCAAGAGGAAGTGCAGGAGCAAGAGGAAGTCCAGGAGCAAGAGGAAGTGCAGGAGCAAGTCCAGGAGCAAGAGGAAGTGCAGGAGCAAGTCCAGGAGCAAGAGGAAGTGCAGGAGCAGGAGGAAGTCCAGGAGCAAGAGGAAGTCCAGGAGCAAGAGGAAGTGCAGGAGCAAGAGGAAGACCAGGAGCAAGTCCAGGAGTAAGAGGAAGTGCAGGAGCAAGAGGAAGTCCAGGAGCAAGAGGAAGTCCAGGAGCAAGAGGAAGTCCAGGAGCAAGAGGAAGTGCAAGAGCAAGAGGAAGTGCAGGAGCAAGAGGAAGTGCAGGAGCAAGAGGAAGTGCAGAAGCAAGTCCAGGAGCAAGAGGAAGTGCAGGAGCAAGTCCAGGAGCAAGAGGAAGTGCAGGAGCAGGAGGAAGTCCAGGAGCAAGAGGAAGTGCAGGAGCAAGAGGAAGTCCAGGAGCAAGTCCAGGAGTAAGAGGAAGTGCAGGAGCAAGAGGAAGTCCAGGAGTAAGAGGAAGTCCAGGAGCAAGAGGAAGTGCAGGAGCAAGAGGAAGTCCAGGAGCAAGTCCAGGAGTAAGAGGAAGTGCAGGAGCAAGAGGAAGTCCAGGAGCAAGAGGAAGTCCAGGAGCAAGAGGAAGTGCAGGAGCAAGTCCAGGAGCAAGAGGAAGTGCAGGAGCAAGTCCAGGAGCAAGAGGAAGTGCAGGAGCAAGTCCAGGAGTAAGAGGAAGTGCAGGAGCCAGAGGAAGTCCAGGAGCAAGAGGAAGTGCAAGAGCAAGAGGAAGTCCAGGAGCAAGAGGAAGTGCAAGAGCAAGAGGAAGTGCAGGAGCAAGAGGAAGTGCAAGAGCAAGAGGAAGTGCAGGAGCAAGAGGAAGTCCAGGAGCAAGTCCAGGAGTAAGAGGAAGTCCAGGAGCAAGAGGAAGTGCAAGAGCAAGAGGAAGTGCAGGAGCAAGAGGAAGTGCAAGAGCAAGAGGAAGTCCAGGAGCAAGAGGAAGTGCAGGAGCAAGAGGAAGTGCAGGAGCAAGAGGAAGTTCAGGAGCAGGAGGAAGTCCAGGAGCAAGAGGAAGTCCAGGAGCAAGAGGAAGTCCAGGAGCAAGAGGAAGTGCAGGAGCAAGAGGAAGTGCAAGAGCAAGTCCAGGAGTAAGAGGAAGTCCAGGAGCAAGAGGAAGTGCAAGAGCAAGAGGAAGTGCAGGAGCAAGAGGAAGTGCAGGAGCAAGAGGAAGTACAGGAGCAGGAGGAAGTCCAGGAGCAAGAGGAAGTCCAGGAGCAAGAGGAAGTCCAGGAGCAAGAGGAAGTGCAGGAGCAAGAGGAAGTGCAGGAGCAAGAGGAAGTGCAAGAGCAAGAGGAAGTGCAGGAGCAAGAGGAAGTCCAGGAGCAAGAGGAAGTGCAAGAGCAAGAGGAAGTGCAGGAGCAGGAGGAAGTCCAGGAGCAAGAGGAAGTCCAGGAGCAAGAGGAAGTGCAGGAGCAAGAGGAAGTCCAGGAGCAAGTCCAGGAGTAAGAGGAAGTGCAGGAGCAAGAGGAAGTGCAAGAGCAAGAGGAAGTGCAGGAGCAAGAGGAAGTCCAAGAGCAAGAGGAAGTGCAAGAGCAAGAGGAAGTGCAGGAGCAGGAGGAAGTCCAGGAGCAAGAGGAAGTCCAGGAGCAAGAGGAAGTGCAGGAGCAAGAGGAAGTCCAGGAGCAAGTCCAGGAGTAAGAGGAAGTGCAGGAGCAAGAGGAAGTCCAGGAGCAAGAGGAAGTCCAGGAGCAAGAGGAAGTGCAGGAGCAAGAGGAAGTGCAGGAGCAAGTCCAGGAGCAAGAGGAAGTGCAGGAGCAAGTCCAGGAGCAAGAGGAAGTGCAGGAGCAAGTCCAGGAGCAAGAGGAAGTGCAGGAGCAGGAGGAAGTCCAGGAGCAAGAGGAAGTCCAGGAGCAAGAGGAAGTGCAGGAGCAAGAGGAAGACCAGGAGCAAGTCCAGGAGTAAGAGGAAGTGCAGGAGCAAGAGGAAGTCCAGGAGCAAGAGGAAGTCCAGGAGCAAGAGGAAGTCCAGGAGCAAGAGGAAGTGCAGGAGCAAGAGGAAGTGCAGGAGCAAGTCCAGGAGCAAGAGGAAGTGCAGGAGCAAGTCCAGGAGCAAGAGGAAGTGCAGGAGCAAGTCCAGGAGTAAGAGGAAGTGCAGGAGCAAGAGGAAGTCCAGGAGCAAGAGGAAGTGCAGGAGCAAGAGGAAGTCCAGGAGCAAGAGGAAGTCCAGGAGCAAGAGGAAGTCCAGGAGCAAGAGGAAGTGCAGGAGCAAGAGGAAGTGCAGGAGCAAGAGGAAGTGCAAGAGCAAGTCCAGGAGTAAGAGGAAGTCCAGGAGCAAGAGGAAGTGCAAGAGCAAGAGGAAGTGCAGGAGCAAGAGGAAGTGCAAGAGCAAGAGGAAGTGCAGGAGCAGGAGGAAGTCCAGGAGCAAGAGGAAGTCCAGGAGCAAGAGGAAGTGCAGGAGCAAGAGGAAGTGCAGGAGCAAGAGGAAGTGCAAGAGCAAGAGGAAGTGCAGGAGCAAGAGGAAGTCCAGGAGCAAGAGGAAGTGCAAGAGCAAGAGGAAGTGCAGGAGCAGGAGGAAGTCCAGGAGCAAGAGGAAGTCCAGGAGCAAGAGGAAGTACAGGAGCAAGAGGAAGTCCAGGAGCAAGTCCAGGAGTAAGAGGAAGTGCAGGAGCAAGAGGAAGTCCAGGAGCAAGAGGAAGTCCAGGAGCAAGAGGAAGTGCAGGAGCAAGAGGAAGTCCAGGAGCAAGAGGAAGTCCAGGAGCAAGAGGAAGTGCAGGAGCAAGTCCAGGAGCAAGAGGAAGTGCAGGAGCAAGTCCAGGAGCAAGAGGAAGTGCAGGAGCAAGTCCAGGAGTAAGAGGAAGTGCAGGAGCAAGAGGAAGTCCAGGAGCAAGAGGAAGTCCAGGAGCAAGTCCAGGAGCAAGAGGAAGTCCAGGAGCAAGAGGAAGTGCAGGAGGAAGAGGAAGTCCAGAAGCAAGTCCAGGAGAAAGAGGAAGTGCAGGAGCAAGTCCAGGAGCAAGAGGAAGTGCAGGAGAAAGAGGAAGTCCAGGAGCAAGAGGAAGTGCAGGAGCAAGAGGAAGTGCAGGAGAAGTGCAGAAGCATCTGGTGAGGACATTTTTACTGGGTCATCACATGGAGGAGGGCAAGAAAGAGCAAGTGGGGAACTCACCCTTTTATAACAGCCCCAACCCCATTCACGAGGTGGGGCCCCACGACCTAGTCTCCTCTTCATACTGCGACAATGGCAATGAAATTTCAACATGACCTTTCGAGGGGAGACACATTCAAACCACGGCAAGTGTGCTCCTACCTCCCGTCTCAGGCGTCTGCAGAGAGCGCTGCAGCCACACGCCCTTCCTCTGTCCTTTCCCGATGTCTGTGCATTTGCTGCGACCCAGCAGGTCTGGGGTAGGGAGTGCTCCTGCCCTAGGTCGGAGGCCCTGTCTGAAGAGGGGCAGGGGAAGAAGTCACCTGATGGTCTGGGCCAAGACAGCCACAGGGCACATCATTCATCCTCAAGGAGGCTGAGGGCTGGGTCTCCGGGTCCAGGGAACTCCCCACAAGGTAGGAACCTTGCCCAGCCCCACACGGCCTCTGCTGGGGGAAGCTGCCCTGGTGCAGAGCCTGGGGACAGGTCCTGAGCTTAACCAGAGTCTGCCTCCCTGTCATTTACGAACCAAACCTAGCGGCAGGATGCTGAAGCCCAGCCACCATCTGACCTTACAGGGCCAAGGCTGGGGCCCCGGGGTCCCCTCAAGGCCCGGAAGGACCGCAGCCCCAGGCAGTGCAGGAGAGGCCAATGCCTGGGCTCCCTCCAGAGCCCCAAGCACCAAGCATCAGGAAGGGTAGGGCCCTGGAAGACTGGCCTCAGTGGTTGGCACCAAGGTCCAAGGAGCTGCCCTGGACACCATGGAGAGAGGCCTGGAGGGGAAGCACTGCACCCCCAAGGGAGCCCTAGCCAGTCGGTGCAGAGAACTGACCACCCTACACTCAGAGGCAGTGGGGGGCCTCGTCCGCTGTCCTCAGAGCATGGCCCACTGCTGCAGGGATGGTCTTCCCGAGACCCCCCCAATGCTCTATCGTGAGGGCTCCCTCCACCGCCCCCCCGCACCAAGAGACAGCCAGACCCCAGCAAGGCTTCCTGGCTTCAGGCTGCAGTCCTAGGCCGACCCCCGCCAACACCTGCCCGAGAAAGCTCGGCGCACCAGAGCCGGCCGTCAGCTCCATCCCCGACCTCCCTTTCCCAGGGCGTCTGCTGAAAGGGCTGCAGCCACACATCCTTCTGTCCATTCCCGACATCTGCACGTCTCCTGCGGCCAGGAGGGTCTTCCTTGGGACCTGAGAGCCGCTCCCTCGAAGTGTCCTCAGTGGGAAGGAGGGGGCCGCTTCTCCAGGCTCTGGGAGGACAGAATCCTGACCTCAACAGCCACCTGCACGGACACAGCAGGCCCATCCCGGGGACACAGCGGGCCCATCCCGGGGACACAGCAGCCCCATCGCGGGGACACAGTGGGCCCATCCCGGGGACACAGCAGGCCCATCCCAGGGACGCCGACCAGCGCCGGGCAATTTCTCCCTTCCCTGACGACTGAGCCCCGAGCATCCTCCCTGTTCCCGCCACCACCTCCCTTTACCAGGCTGTCGCCCCTGCACAGGTGATAACAGAGCTTGGCTCGTTCCCCGGGAGTTGGCAGGAAGTCAGAGTCAAACCTCAGCTTCCTCCATCTGAACTAAAACCTGCCTGTTTACCTGACCACACCGAGTGGACCCTTCGGACACTTACACACTCAGAGACACAGACCCTTCTGGAAATCATGACCTCCCCACCCTGGGACCCTTCTCCGGGGAAGTCTGCCAGGCACTGGTCTGGGCCCTCCTGCTGTCCTGGGAGGACAGGATGCTGGCCTCCCATGCCCAGCTCCAGAACCTGAGCAGACTCCAGGGACACTGCAGGCTAGGAGGCCACCCTTCCAGGCCAGGGTCTAGTGCAGGTGCCCCGGACAAGAAAGAGTGACTGCAGGGGTGACAGGGCCATCGCCCTCCTGCACCCACCCCCCTGCCCTGCACCCCACAGCCCAGCCCCCATCTGGGCACCCCCACACCATAGGTGCTGTTCTGCATTGCCCTGGGAAAGATGCGCTCAGCCTCCACCGTTTCATGGGCAGGGAAGATGGGACACAGGCCTGCTCCTCACGGTCTCCTCACTTGCTCCTGCTGGGACCCTCAGGGTGTGAACAGGGAGGATCATTGCTGGGTAGTCTCCAGGAGCCCAGATCTTCTCTCCAAAGACCCCCAACCCAAACACCCACTTCCACAGGACCCAGCTCTTCCCCTCCTCCCTCTGCTCTCCTCTCCTGGCCCCCGAGGGAAATCCAGGACTCACCAGGAAACCCTGAGGAAGCAGGGCCGTGGCACCATGTCACAATGTCGTCACAATGAGACTCTGAGGACGTCACAATGAGACTCTGAGGATGAGCGCAGCCCATGTCACAGTGTCATCACGATTAGACTCTGGGGATGAGCGCGGCCCATGTCACAGCGTCGTCACGATGAGACTCTGAGGATGAGCATGGCACCATGTCACAGCATCATCACGATTAGACTCTGGGGATGAGCGCAGCCCATGTCACAGCGTTGTCACGATGAGACTCTGGGGATGAGCGCGGCCCATGTCACAGCATCATCACGATTAGACTCTGGGGATGAGCGCGGCCCATGTCACAGCATCATCACGATGGGACTCTGAGGATGAGCACGGCCCATGTCACAGCATCATCACGATGAGACTCTGAGGATGAGCACGGCCCATGTCACAGCGTCGTCACGATGAGACTCTGAGGATGAGCATGCCACCATGTCACAGTGTCGTCACGATGAGACACTGAGGATGAGCACGGCCCATGTCACAGCATCATCATGATGAGACTCTGAGGATGAGCACGGCCCATGTCACAGCATCATCACGATTAGACTCTGGGGATGAGCGCGGCCCATGTCACAGCATCGTCACGATGAGACTCTGAGGATGAGCATGCCACCATGTCACAGCGTCATCACGATGAGACTCTGAGGATGAGCACGGCCCATGTCACAGTGTCGTCACGATGAGACACTGAGGATGAGCACGGCCCATGTCACAGCATCATCACGATTAGACTCTGAGGATGAGCATGGCACCATGTCACAGCGTCATCACGATGAGACTCTGAGGATGAGGATGCCACCATGTCACAGCGTCATCACGATGAGACACTGAGGATGAGCACGGCCCATGTCACAGCGTCGTCACGATGAGACTCTGAGGATGAGCATGCCACCATGTCACAGCGTCATCACGATGAGACTCTGAGGATGAGGATGCCACCATGTCACAGCGTCATCACGATGAGACACTGAGGATGAGCACGGCCCATGTCACAGCGTCATCACGATGAGACTCTGAGGATGAGCATGCCACCATGTCACAGCGTCATCACGATGAGACTCTGAGGATGAGCATGGCACCATGTCACAGTGTCATCACGATTAGACTCTGAGGATGAGCACGGCCCATGTCACAGCATCATCACGATGAGACTCTGAGGATGAGCACGGCCCATGTCACAGCGTCGTCACGATGCGACTCTGAGGATGAGCATGGCACCATGTCACAGCGTCATCACGATTAGACTCTGAGGATGAGCGCGGCCCATGTCACAGCGTCGTCACTAAGGGAGACCTGTGGGGATCGCTCCCGTGTGAGGCCCCTAGGAAATGGGCCTCGCCATATGGTGAGCTTGAGCCCGGACACAGATCCCCGGTTGGGGAGTTGAGCTGAGGGAAAGCAGGAACCAAGAGAGGAACTATATGTTATTCAAAATAATTAACAGACATTACTTTATGGATATGAGGACTTGGAAGGCAATGTGTCTACTTTCGGCTCCTTATGGTTTATTGTCTCATTTTGTTCATTTTGGACCCTTGTTACCTTCATTGCAAAATATTAACTTAAATATTTACACTTGGTAACTTACCGTAACTTACTGGGCTTAACTTGCTTACTGTAACTTAAGTACGTTAATCTGGTGTAAACAACTTTAACTTCAGAAAAGTATATAATGAAACACATTGCAAAAATAAAATTGCTGCATGAGCATAGCACCTGTAGCCCTCCAGACCTCGCCTTTTCTATCTCCTTTTATCCGGCATGCGCTCTCTTCCAGGTTTGAGACCCTCTCGCTGGACGAGATTCCTGGGCTCGCGTTCAGTTCACAACACCTCACGATGAGACTCTGAGGATGAGTGCGGCCCATGTCACAGCGTCCTCACGATGAGACTCTGAGGATGAGTGTGGCCCATGTCACAGCGTCGTCACGATGAGACTCTGAGGATGAATGTGGCCCATGTCACAGCGTCGTCACGATGAGACTCTGAGGATGAGTGCGGCCCATGTCACAGCGTCCTCACAATGAGACTCTGAGGATGAGTGCGGCCCATGTCACAGCGTCGTCACGATGAGACTCTGAGGATGAGTGTGGCCCATGTCACAGCGTCGTCACGATGAGACTCTGAGGATGAGTGTGGCCCATGTCACAGCGTCGTCACGATGAGACTCTGAGGATGAGTGTGGCCCATGTCACAGCGTCGTCACGATGAGACTCTGAGGATGAGTGTGGCCCATGTCACAGCGTCGTCACGATGAGACTCAGGATGAGCACGGCGTGGCCGAGAGCACTGTCAGCTCCCACAGTTGCTGCAGCAGGAAATGCCCACAGACAGGGGGGCTCTGGCTTGCCTGCCGTCCTGCTCACCCAGAGCACACATTGAGGATCTGAGGTCCCATAGTGGACACCCAGGCCAGAACACACCTCCCTGCAGGGGACCTGCCGTGGCCTGCATTGCTGGAGGGACAGGGGCCACCTGAGGGGGTCTGGGGCCAGGAGATGAGCCCTGTTATTCCAAAGGAAAACCAGCGGGACCCCAGCACCCTCCCTGTTGAAGCTGACCTGCCCAGAGGGGCCTGGGCCCACCCCACACACGGGGGTGGAGAGTGTGCAGGCCCCAGGCTCTGCTGATGTTCTGTTAGCTGGGGGGTCCCAGTGCCCACCCCACACCTAAAACCAGCCACAGCCTCCCGGGCCCCTGAAGGAGACCCCGCCCAGCAGCCCGGTCCCCACTCAGGAAGCCCCAGAACTCAGGGCACCTGGGCGGATTCTGAACAGTCCCAAGTCACAGTGGGTACCCTGGGAACTACCACTGTGAGAAAAGCTGCGTCTAAAACTGTCTACAGACCCAGCCAGAGAGGGAGCAACCGCCCCGAACCCAGGTCCTGCCCGGCTCCTGGGACCCCCACAACCAAAGCACCACGGAGTTCCCACTGAAAGGGGAAGACAGGGGCTGGGCAAGGGGCTCCGGCGGGTCAGGGAAGGGGCTGGATCCCATCCCACCACCCTGGTCCCTGACTGGAACTGACACTACCAATGACAAGAGCCCCTCAGGGACACAGGGGTCAGCAGCACCTCCCAACATCACCCCAGGCAGCACCGGCACAAACCCACATCCAGAACCCACTCCAAGAGCACAGACACCCCAACACTCCCACCCCCACCCTGGTGACTCCCCATTGGAATCCACCCGAGTCCACCAGGACCCAAGACTTGCCTTTGTCCCTGTCCCTCACTCAGGGCCTGCTGCAGGGGAGCGTTTGCAGGGGATACCACGGTGGGCCCCGATGAGCACCAGCCACAGACCTTTCCTTCCTGCCCTGGGGCAGCACAGACTTTGGGGTTTGGGCAGGGAGGAACTTCTGGCAGGTGGCCATGCACAGACCCCAGGTGGAGGTGGCCCCAGGAAGACTGCCGGGAGGTGGGCACGCCCCTTCCTCCCAGCTGGACCCCATGATGTGGGCATCATCCAAGACACGTCCTCCATGGAGCCCCAGTCAGAGTCTTCCCTGGTCCCCACTGGGCCTCAGTCTAGGCTCTGGGAATGTGGCCACCTCAGGCACACCAGGCAGCCCAAACCCAGCTTGGGTCCTGCAGCGCCAAAGCCCACCCTGGAGTAGAGCAGGTGCCTCAGGGACAGTCTGGGGTCCCCACCCCACCCGCCCACCTGCACACACCCACCTGCCACTGCCTGGGCCCTCTGAGGAGGGTCAGAGTCCCCCATGGGATATGGACTTAGGGTCTCACTAACACGCCTCCCCTCCTAGGAGAAGGGGCGTCATGCCCAGAACCCTGAGGCAGCTGGTCACAGGTGGAGGCAGTGGCCCCAGGGCCACTCTAACTGCCCCTCAGGCTGCTCCAGCCCCAGCTGCCCTGTGTCCCTGGGAGGCCTGTGCTCCACCAGACCGCAGGTCCGGAACAGAGCCCCGGGAGCCACCCACACCCAGCTCACAGGAAGAGGATAAACTCCAATCCCCAGGGCGGGGAGCCACCCAAGGGCTGGTGAGCTCATGACAGTGCTGGGTAACTGCAGGAACAAAGGAAAGTCCAAGGAATATTTCAGTCTGATCTCTACGCCCACCCGAATGAACCGCCTTCTTAAGGGATACGTTTCCCAGGTAGAAAACCAAGAAAACGACGGTCACATGAACAAGTGGTTACTTCTCCCGGGAAGGAAGAGGGCATGAACTAGACCCCCAGGGCTGGCAAGTCTGCCAACAGAACAGGGCAGAACAAATGCACTGCAGCACGTTGGAAAGAGCAGCTCAGCTTCTAACACGCAAGAAGAGGAGCAGGCGTACGGCTGTGCCTGGAAAATTCTCACTCCAGCCCTGTTCACAAGAGCAAACACATGAGCCCAGGCTGGATAAATGATGACACAGGCCACCGCACAGTGACACAGACACATATTTAGTGTGGGAGACATCCGTGATGTTCCCCAAAGCAACGGCTTAAAGAGAAAGAGGCCTGGCATGTGGTGGCACTCACCTCCCTGGCATCCCCGGGCAGGTGGCAGGCGCCCTGCTGGCAGCTCCTGGGGCCTGATGTGCAGCAAGCACAGAGCTGAGGACCACCGAGGAGGACACAGTCGGTGCATTCCAGAGAGAAGCAGCTCAGCCACACTCCAGGACAGGGCCCAGAGGGGCGCCCATGCACAGGGAGGCGGAGCCCAGCCCCTCCACAGCCAGCACCACCCGTGCAGGGACCGCCAATGGGGCAGGCACAGAGGGGGCTGGGAGGAGGGGCAGGGACACCAGGTGGGGTTCACACTGGGAGAAAACCTCAGAAGCCTGGCACATCCACCTGAGCCTCTGCTCACTTGGGCCTCCTCTGGCCTGGACCTCACCTGGCTCGGTCCTCACCTGGACCTCATCTGGCCTAGGCCTCACTGACTTGGACCTTACATGGCCTGGGCCTAACCTGACCTGGACCTCACCTGGCCTGGGCCTCGCCTGACCTGGGCCTCACCCAGCCTGAGCCTCACTGACCTGGGCCTAACCTGGCCTGGACTTCACCTGGTCTGAACCTCACCCGGCCTGAGCCTCACTGACCTGGGCCTCACCTGGCCTGGACTTCACCTGGTCTGAACCTCACCCAGCCTGGGCCTCACTGACCTGGGCCTCACCTGGCCTGGACTTCACCTGGTCTGAACCTCACCCAGCCTGAGCCTCAGTGACCTGGGCCTCACCTGCACCTGCTCCAGGTCTTCCTGGAACCTGAGTAGCACTCAGGCTGCCGGGGCCCATCCAGGGTTGGGGATAACTGGAACTCTCCCACATCTGGCCTTTCTGGGAGAGGAGCCTTGTTCCTGGGGACATAAAAAGCCCCAGAGCGATACCTGTGTGGTTTGGGGGCCATTTATTAACACAAAAGGAAAGGGCCATCTAGTGAGTAGGGACAGATGCCAGGTTGAGGTGGAGTCTCAGGACCCAGGTGGGCATGGAGACACTGTCCACCTAAGCCAGGGGCAGACCCAAGTGTCCCCCCAGCAGACCTGAGAGTGCTGGGCCCACAGCCTCCCCTCGGGGCTGTGCTGCCTCTCAGGCCAGCCCTGGACACCCCAGCTTCTCCCAGGCCTGGCGGTAGGATTGGAGTGAGGTCTGTGTCACTGTGGTACTACTATGACCCTGTAACGAGTATCTTTTACCCCCACAGTGTGACAGAGTCCATCAAAAACCCATCCCTGGGAGCCTCCCGCCACAGCCCTCCCCCTGGGGACCACCACGTGCCGCGTTGGGATTTTGATCAGGGTCACAGCACCGTGGCTATGGTGGCTCCCACAGCAGTGAGGCCTGTGATGTAAACCCACAGGGCAATAGGCAGGATGGACAGGCCCACAAGTGACCAGCCAGGGCTTCGGCCCACAGAGGCCACAGAGGCCCAAAATGGCCAAGGTCACACAAGGTCAGCCACACATGGCTCCAAGGGGTCCACACCGTTGCTGCCCTCTGAACACCAGTCCAGCACCATGGAGCCCCCACTGTGGGCATGTAACACTACTGTGCCCCTGGCAGGCCAAGTGCTGAAGGGGAAGCATGACCTGTCCCACAGCCTGGGTCCCCAGGGGCAACAGGTGTAGAAACTCTCGGCTGCCGTCTGGCCAGCAGTCCCGGAAGCCCCATTCTCAAGGCTGGAAAACACGTGTGGACCCTGTGAGCCCCCAGGTCTGCACAGGGGCAGTGAGAGGGCGGCGCTGGCCCTGTGCACTGTCCCAGCCCCTGTGGTCCTGGCCTGACTGGCCCTAACACCTGAGCCTCTCCTGGGTCATTTCTAAGATGATGACATTTCTGGGGGCGGCCGGAGCTGGGCGTCCCTTACCTTGCCCGGCTGTCCTGAGCCCTGCTGGTTTCCAGACCACACTGGGAAGCCAACACAGAACTCACCTCCCACAGAGACAAAGAACCTTCCAGAAAGCCCTGTCTTGCTCCAGAGTGCGCACCCTCTTCCAGGACCCTCCTCGGCAGGGTCACAGTGGGAACCCACATCTGGATCGGGACAGCCCCCAGAACACAAGATGACCCATGGGACAGCCCACACACAGCCCTTCCCAGACCCCTGAAAGGCGCCCCTACACCCCTACACCTGCCCCAGGGATAAACTCCAGGAGGTCTGACTCCTGCACACCCTCTGGCAGACGTCACCTCAGGCCCCTCCTGGAGGGGACAGGAGCCCGGGAGGCTGAGTCACATCCACCTGCCCTCGATGGCAGACGGGGAAGGTTCAGAACGCTCTGAGACCCCCAGGACACAGCGCCACTGTCAGTGGGGGCCCCGGACGCCTGGGCCACGGCCTGCATGGGAAAGGCCTTTGGCCACACTCAGGGGTTTTTGTGAAGGGCCCTCCTACTGTGTAACTACGGTAACTACGGTACCTACCACAGTGATGAACCCAGTGGAAAAAACCTGGCTGCACAGCCAGGGCCATGCACACTCCTCAGCCCGGAGCTCTCCAGGACCACAAGAGCCGGGCCCGAGGGTTTGTGGCTACACACTTTCCCTCTACAGACACCCTGGCCATCTCAGCCCATGGGCTGATGCCAGGCACACCATATCCCTTTAAACAGGGGCTTCAGAGGACTCTGAGCTGGTCTCACTGATGTCCACAGGTGCCCTGACCCCTTCCCCACCAGCTGCACCAGACTCTGTCCCCACAGCTGCCCCATTTCCAACAGCCAATTCCTGGGGCCCAGATTCACTGTAGACACCAGCCTCATTCCAGCACCTCTTGCCAATTCTGGACCCATCCTAGTTGGAATCCAGAGGGCAGTGTCTGCCAGGCTCCCAACAGGCAGGACCCCCACAGACCCTCCTCTGACAGGTCAGTATAGCCCATAGGGTCAGGCCCCAGGGCAGTTCCCCTCACCTGCCCATGTAGAAACACCTGCCTTTGATGTCCCCACCTGGCAAAGACGCCTCATGGAGCCTCCAGTTCCAGGTACAGCCATAGAGAGCATCTCCAAGGCACCTAGGAAGGTGCCCGTGCCCAGTTCTGCCTGGACCCTCAGCCAGGCTGACAGGAGTGGACGTTGGAGCTGGGCCCGCACTAGGCCGAATAGGAGCTCACCGCTGAGGAGGACAGGAGAACCCCTGCCAGGGAGCCCTCAGCCTCCTACTGACTGGGGGCCTGTCCCAGAGCCCAGGAGGCTGCAGAGGCCTCTCCAGGGGGACGAGGGGCATGTCTGGTCCCTGAGCAGCCCCAGCCTCCCCACCCCCAGGGGCTCCTGGCACCTCTGTCTGGAACCTCCCTGCCCCTGAGAAGCTCCTCCTGACAGCCCCGCCTCCAGGTCCAGGTGTGGATATTGTCAGTGGTGCAGCTGGCCATAGCAGAAACCAGGCCAACGGCAGGCCACGCCCTGCAGCCCCAGGCCCAGCGCACCTGCTTCTCCTGAGCTCTCAAGGCTGCTGTGGTCTGCCTTCCAGCCCTCTGTGCAGAGGCTTCACTCAGTGGGAGGCCTGTGCTCCAGGGCAGGGATGACTGAGACAGAAACCCAAGGCTGCTGGAAAAGGGCAGCCTCCAGCCCTGAGAGATGCAGGCAGTGCCACGGAACCCCCCGGGATGGGCAAGTGGGGGTGTGGTGCCCCTGGCCGGCCCAGCACTGATGGGGAAGCGTGCCCTATCCCACAGCCCGGGTCCCCAGGGGCAGCAGGCACAAAAGCTGCCAGGCTGTACCCTCCAATCCTCACCCCTCCAGCAGCACCCCCTCCACAGGGGGAAACTGAGGCTTGGGGCACCATCCGACCAGCTGGAAATGAGGCAGGGAGCCCAGGCAGTGGGCCCAGAGTCCTGTGTGTACCCAGCACCAGGTGCAAGGACCACCCCAAGTTGCCCAACACTGAAGTGCCAGCCTACAGGAGGACCCAACCCTACCCAGGCCACTTGATTAAGCCTCATCCCCCTGCCCTGGAGACCTCTCCCCAACGCCATCAACAGCTCTGCTTCCCAGGGCCTCCTTCCTGCAAGGAAGGCCAAGGGCTAGGCCTGCCAGGGGCAATGAACCCTCCCTTGCCTGGCTAAGATGGGGTGGGCAGCCCAGCCTCAGAAGGGACATATTGCTGGGGCGTCTGTCACCGTGGCTACTGGGGTTCTGGCTCCCAAACAACGCAGACCTTGCCAAAATCCCCACCGCCTCCCCTGCTAGGGCTGGCCTGGTCTCCTGCTGTCCTACGAGGCTGCTGACCCCCAGGATGGCTCCCGTCCCCAGTTCTAGAGCCAGGGAAGACCCCAGGCAGGTGAAGGCTGGGAGGCCACCCCCTCCTTGCCGGGGTTCAGTGCAGGTGCCCAGGGCAGGAAACAACATAAACAGCCCTCCTCTGCACCCCTCACCCCCCAGGCCAGCCCACGATGTCCAGTGACCTCAACCCTGTGTCACTGTCTGGCACTGCCCTGGGGAAGGCTCTCAGCCCCCACCCTGTCTAGAGGACTGGGGAGCACAGGACACAGACCCACTCCTTACACTTCCCACGCCTGGCTCCTGCTGGGACCATCGGAGTGTGGACAGAAAGGGCGCCTGCATGGTTGGCCCCCAGGAGCCCAGAATCTCTCTCCAGGGACCCCAGCCCAAGCACCCCCTTCCCCAGGACCCAGCCTTGCCCCTCCTCCCCTCTGCTCTCCTCTCATCACCCCACGGGAACCTGGAATCCCAGGAAGCCATCGGGAAGGGCTGAGGGAGGAAGCGGGGTGCTGCACCACGGGGCAGGAGGCTCCCTCTTCATGAGCCCAGGGACATTCGAGGCTCCTGGAGGAGATGGTCCACGCTGCGTGGGGCTCCCACAGTGGCAGGCTGCAGGGAAAGACCAGGGACAGTGCAGGGGAGGGCTCAGGGCCCCACGGGTGCCCCAGCATCCTGGATGAGCCCACCCCTCTCACCCACAGACCTGCCCACCTCCTCTCCACCCGGCACCACCTGGGCACAGGTCATCAACACCATCCTAAGTCCCGTCTATACCAGAGCCAGAGGAGCCAGTGCAGACAGAGGCTGGGGTGCAGGGGGACCGAAAGAGCAGATGGGGGAGGGAATGAAGGAGAGAGGGGCGGTCAGTGAAGCTGCCCCCCATCCCTGGGTCCAGGCTCCTTCTCTAGAATCCCCAGATCCCACCCCCTCCAGGTCCTGGGAGAACAAGCAGGATGGGAGATTCTGTGCGGGACCCTCTCACAGTGGAATACCCCCACAGTGGCTCAGGCTAGACCCAAAAGCCCCTCAGTAAGCCGTCCACTGCAGCACTGGGTGCCCCTCCCAGACAGGACGGACCCAGCACCCCGAGGAGGTCCAGCCAGGGGGAGCTCAGAGCCCTGGAGGAGCAGGATACGGGCCCCCGATACAGGCGCAGACCTCAGCTCCACCCAGGACCTCCCGGCCCTGCCCTGGGAGGATCGCCTGTCTTCAGACCCTGCAGTCAAGGAGGCAGCTGGCCTCTGTCACAGACCTCCATTCCAGACACCAGACAAAGGGGAAGACCCCCCAGAGCCAGGGTTGAGGGACGCCACCATCAAGGCCAGACATGTCCAAGGGGCGCTGAGCCCAGCAAGGGAAGGCCCCAAACAGACCCGGAGGTTTCTGAAGGCCTCTGTGTCACCGTGGGGTATACTAGCGGATACCACAGTGACACTGGCCAGGACAGAAACCCCATCCCAAGTCAACGGAATGCAGACAGAGCAGGGAGGACATGCCTAGGATCTGAGGCTGCACCTGACACCCAGGCCAGCAGACACCCTCCTCCAGGGCACCCGGCCCTGTCCCGTGTTTCTGGAAGAACAGGGGCAGCCGGGGGTGGGGGGCGGTGCAGGGCCAGGAGATGGGTCCCCTCTACCCCAAGGAGGAGTCAGGCAGGACCCAAGCACCCTCCCTGTTGAGGCTGACCTGCCCAGAGGAGCTTCGGACCCACACACACCAGGCAGAAAGTGTGCAGGCCTTGGGCTCCATGGGGTGTTCTGCTAGCTGGGGATCCCAGGGCTCAACCCACACATAAAACCAGCCACAACCTCCAGAGCCCCCACAGGAGACCCCTGAAGCAGCCCAGCCCCAACCCAGAGGCCCTGGAACTCAGGGCACCTGGGCAGATTCTGAACAGCCCCGAGTCACAGTGGGTATAGCTGGAACTACCACTGTAAGAAAAGCTGTGTCCAAAACTGTCCCCTGGCCACCGTCGCAGGCCCAGCCACAGGGGGAGCAGAAGCCCCGAAGCCATGCCCTGCCTGGCTCCAGGGACCCCCAGCGCCCAGAGCCCACAGGGTCCCCATTGTATAATGAGGGCAAGGGCCAGGGGCTCCATCCTATCCTTCTGCAGTGGTGGCCCCGTGCCCCTGGCTGGAGTATACCCTTCTGACAGGCGTCCTCAGAGAGGCAGGGGTCAGCTGCACCTCCCAACACCAGCCCCAGGAAGCACAGGCACAAACCCACATCCAGAGCAGAATCCAGGAGCACAGAGCCCCAATACCTTGGTGGGATCCCGACCGTGATGACCCCCACTGGAATCCCTGCCTGAGTCCATCAGGACCAAAGACCCCACCCCCATCTCTGACCCTGACTCAAGTGTGTCATCCAAGTCACGTCCTCCATGGAGTTCCCTTCACAGCCCTCCCCAGTCTCCACTGAGCCTCAGTCCAGGCTCTGGGAATGCAGCCACCTCAGGCACCCCAGTCAGTCCCAGCCCAGCCACCCTGCAATGCCCAAGCCCACCCTGGAGCAGAGCAGGTGCGTCCAGGAGGGGCTGAGCTCCCCATCCCACCCCTCACCTGCACACATCCACCCGCCCCTGCCCAGCCCCTCTGCAGGGGAGTCAGAGCCCCCCGTGGGGTATGGACTTAGGGTCTCACTCACGTGCCTCCCCTCCTGGGAGAAGGGGCGTCATGCTCAGATCCCCAAAGCAGCTGGTCACAGGTGGAGGCAGTGGCCCCAGGGCCACCCTAACTGCCCCTCAGGCTGCTCCAGCCCCAGCTGCCCTGCATCCCTGGGAGGCCTAGGCTCCACCAGACCACAGGTCCAGAGCAGAGCCCCAGGAGCCACACACACCCAGCTCACAGGAAGAGGATCAGCTCCAGACTCCCAGGGCCAGGAGCCGCCTTCCTGCACCCCTTCCTGCCCCAGACCTCCATGCCCTCCCCCAGCCACTGACACCCGGGCCAGGGAGATGTTCCCACACAGTTCAACTGAAACCCACACTCACGGCACTCAGGTGGCTGCCACTTCCTTCTCCATTCACTCCCAGGGCCTCTGTGCCCCCTCCTTCCTCCCTCCTTCCAGGAACACCCTGTGCAGCCCCTCCCTGAAGCCCACACACAAGGAGACCCCACCCTGCCGCGAGCCCTTTCTGCCCCGCTGCTCTTGCCGCCCACCCAGACAACCTGGGGTCCTGTCCCTGCAGCCCCCACCCTGGTCTCCACTCAGACCGGTGTACCTCCCTTCAGATGCCCCTGCCAGGCCGACCCTGCACCTGCAGACCCTCTTCTGCTGCCAGAGCCTCAGTTTCTCCCGCCTGTGCCCACCCCTCCCTCTCCTGCCCACAGCTCAAGCCCTTCTTCTCCTGGGGCTCCTGAGCCATGGCCCTGATTGTGCCCTCCCCACCACCCACTGCCCATGCCCTCACCTTCCTCCTGGCCACTCCGCCCGGTCCCCTCTCAGGCCCGACCCTTGTATTTCAGAACAAAGACTCACCCAAGTCTTTCCCTCCAGGCCTGGGCCCATGTCCTCACTGCCCGTCTATGGGCCCAGCCTCCTCCGCACAGAAGCAGGGAGCTCAGCCCTTCCACAGGCAGAAGACACTGGATGAACTCTGCCCCAGCGCCCTGACGCACTTCTGCCTGGATCTCCACTGCCCTCTCCTGCAGGAAGGCTCAGGACTCCTCTGAAGATGAGGGACCCAGTCAGCAACATCATGGAGGAATGGGGTCCCAGACATCCCAGCCTCTCCCAGGCCCCTTCAGGAAAGAGACCTGCAGCCACCCGTTCAACAGAGTCTAACACCAAACAGCCCTGGAGGCCGCTGGATAGGAACAGAGCCAGTGTCCGACCTGGACCTTAGGGCCGGACACCAGCCGCACACATCCTGAGAGCCTCACTGGTGGCCCCACAACACCCCAGGAAACAGGACAGACCCACAGCCCCACCTGGACCAGGGCAGACCCTGCCCAGCCCCAGCACCTGCCTCAAGGACACCAGGCAACAGCTTCAGAGGCTCTGCGGAAGAGAGGAGGGGAGGCCTCCCTGACCAGCAAGCACTTCCCTTGACCAAAAGCAGGACCCACGCAGCTCCCCCAGGACAAAGGAGGAGCCCCCTGCACAGCACCGGCTCAGAGTTCTCTCCAAGTCACCCTGTGTTTCAGATGAAAACCCCGGGAATGCACAGTCTCAGCCGGAGAGCCGGGCCAGAGACAGCAAGAGGGGACTCGGTGACACCGCAGAAAAAGGAGGATGTTGTGCGGGCCTGTGTCACTGTGAGGGTATTGTACTAGTGGTACCTGCTATGCCCACGGTGACTCAGCCCCAGTCCCAAAGCCCTGCTGCAAACACACCCACTCCTGGGGCTGAGGAGCCGGGGGCAGCACCTGGGAAGTAGAGGTAGGGGTGTCCATCAATGCCAAAAACGCACCAGACTCCTCACCCAGTCATCACCCCCACTGGCCAGCGAGCAAAGTAAACAGAAAATGAGAGGCAGCTGGCAAAGCTTGCACAGGCCCCGAGGAAAGAGCTTTGGTGGGTGTGCAAGATAAGATGCAGGCAGAGCCTGAGCAGAGCCTTTCATGATGATGACACAGGCCACCGCACAGTGACACAGACATATATTTAGTGTGGGAGACATCCGTGATGTTCCCCAAAGAAACGGCTTTAAGAGAAAAAGGCCTGGCATGTGGTGGCACTCACCTCCCTGGCAACCCCGGACAGGTGGCAGGTGCCCTGCTGGCAGCTCCTGGGGCCTGATGTACAGCAAGCACAGAGCTGAGGACCACCGAGGAGGGCACAGTCAGTGCATTCCAGAGAGAAGCAGCTTAGCCACACTCCAGGCCAGGGCCCAGAGGGGCACCCATGCACAGGGAGGCAGAGCCCAGCCCCTCCACAGCCAGCACCACCCGTGCAGGGACCACCAATGGCAGACACAGAGGGGGTTGGGAGGAGGGGCAGGGACACCAGGCAGGGTTCGCACCGGGAGAAAACCTCAGAAGCCTGGCACATCCACCTGAGCCTCCGCTGACCTGGGCTTCCCCTGACCTGGACCTCCCCTGACCTGGCCTCCCCTGCTTTGGACATCACCTGGCCTGGGCCTCACCTAACCCGGACCTCACCTGACCTGTGCCTTACCTGGCCTGGGCCTCACTGACCTGGGTCTCCCCTGCACCTGCTCCAGGTCTTCCTGGAACCTGAGTAGCACTGAGGCTGCAAGTGCCCACCCAGGGTTGGGGATGACTCTTGTACCTCATCTGACCTTTCTGGGTGAGGAGCCTTAGTCCCTGGGAACACAAAAAGCCACAGTGATACCTGCATGGTTTGGGGGCCATGTATAAACCCGAAAGGACAGGGCCATGATGTGGGTAGGGACAGAAGGGACAGATGCCAGCCTGAGGTGAAGCCTCAGACACAGCTGGGCACAGACACTGTCCACCTAAGCCAGGGGCGGACCCGAGTGTTCCCCCAGAAGTCCTGAGAGCGCTGGGCATACAGCCTCCCTCTGCTGCCTCTCAGGCCAGCCCTGGACATCCGGGTTTCCCCAGGCCTGGCAGTAGGATTGGAGTGAGGTCTGCATCACTGTGGTACTACTATACTGATGAATATGGTTATACTTACACCCACAGCGTTGCACGGTCCTTCAAAAACCATCCCTGGAGTCTCCCGCCACAGCCCTCCCCTGGGGATCACCACGTGCCACGTTAGGGTTTTGATCGGGGTCACAGCACCATGGGTATAGTGGCCCCCACAGCAGAGCAGCCCGTGACCAAAACCCACAGGACAGCAGGCACGACGGAGAGGCCCAGGACTGACCACCAGCCCCAGAGACCCATGACAGCCAAAGTCACCCTCAGGTCAGCCTGACCTGGCTCCAAGAGGTCTGCACTGCTGCTGCCCTCCCAACACCTGTCCAGATGGAGATGAGGGCGGCCCACAGCACCATCTGCTGCCACCCAACCAGCAGTCCCGGAAGCCCCATTCTCAAGGCTGGAAAATGTGTGGACCCTGTGAGCCCCCAGGTCTGCTCAGGAGCAGTGGGAGGGCGGCGCTAGCCCTGTGCACTGCCCCTGCCCCTGTGGTCCTGGCCTGCCTGGCCCTGACGCCTGAGCCTCTCCTGGGTCATTTCCAAGATGACGACATTTCTGGGGGCGGCCGGAGCTGGCCATCCCTTACCTTGCCTGGCCGTCCTAAGTCCTGCTGGTTTCCCGACCTCACTGGGAAGCCAACACAGGACCCACCTTCCACAGTCAGAGACAAAGAACCTTCCAGAAAGCCCTGTCTTGCTCCCCAGTGGGCACCCTCTTCCAGGACCCTCCTCGGCAGAGTCACAGCGGGAACCCACATCTGGATCGGGATGGGCCCCAGAACACAAGATGACCCATGGGACAGCCCACACACAGCCCTTCCCTGACCCCTGAAAGGCGCCCCTACACCCCTACACCTGCCCCAGGGATAAACTCCAGGAGGCCTGACTCCTGCAAACCCTCTGGCAGACGTCACCTCAGGCCCCTCCTGGAGGGGACAGGAGCCCGGGAGGCTGTCACATCCACCTGCCCTCGATGGCAGACGGAGAAGGTTCAGAACGCTCTGAGACCCCCAGGACACAGCACCACTGTCAGTGGGGGCCCCGGATGCCTGGGCCACGGCCTGCATGGAAAAGGCCTCTGGCCACGCTCAGGGGTTTTTGTGAAGGGCCCTCCTACTGTGTAACTACGGTACCTACCACAGTGATGAACCCCGTGCAGATGGCCATAAATGGCCATGGTGCATGGCTGCACACCCAGGGCCAGTGCACACTCCTCAGGCCCCTCCTGGAGGGGACAGGAGCCCCAGAGGCTGAGTCACATCCACCTGCCCTCGATGTCACCAGAGCTCTCCAGGACCATAAAAGCCGGGCCCAAGGGTTTGTGGCTACACCCTTGGCCTCTAGAGACACCCTGGCCATCTCAGCCCACAGGCTGGTGCCAGGCACACCGTATCCCTCCAAACAGGGGCTTCAGAGGACTCTGAGCTGGCCTCACTGATGTCCACAGGTGCCCTGACCCCTTCCCCACCAGCTGCACCAGACTCTGTCCCCACAGCTGCCCCATTTCCAACAGCCAATTCCTGGGGCCCAGATTCACTGTAGACACCAGCCTCATTCCAGCACCTCTTGCCAATTCTGGACCCATCCTGGTTGGAATCCAGAGGGCAGTGTCTGCCAGGCTCCCAACAGGCAAGACCCCCACAGACCTTCCTCTGACAGGTCAGTATAGCCCATAGGGTCAGGCCCCAGGCAGTTCCCCTCACCTGCCCATGTAGAAACACCTGCCTTTGACGTCCCCACCTGACAAAGACACCTTACGAAGCCTCCAGTTCCAGGTACAGCCATAGAGAGCATCTCCAAGGCACCTAGGAAGGTGCCCGTGCCCAGTTCTGCCTGGACCCTCAGCCAGGCTGACAGGAGTGGACATGAGCTGGGCCCGCACTGGGCTGCATAGGAGCTCACCACTGAGGAGGACAGGAAAGCCCCTGCCGTGGAGCCCCCAACCTCCTACTGACCAGAGGCCTGTCCCAGAGTGCAGGAGGCTGCAAAGGCCTCTCCAGGGGGACAAGGGGCATGTCTGGTCCCGGAGCAGCCTGGCCTTCCCAGCCCTGGGGGCTCCTGGCACCACTGTCCGGACCCTCCCTGCCCCCTGAGAAGCTCCTCCTGAAAGCCCCACCTCCAGTTCCAGGTGTGGATACTGTTAGGGGTGTCAGGCCGTGTTACAGATGGCCATAGCAGCAACCAGGCCAACGGCAGGCCCCACCCTGCAGCCCCAGGCCCAGAGCATCTGCTTCCCCTGGGCTCTCAAGGCCGCTGTGGTCTGCCTTCCGGCCCTCTGTGGGGAGGCTTCCCTCAGTGGGAGGTTTGTGCTCGGCTTCCCAAGGCCTCACCCCTGCAAGGAAGGCCAAGTACTGGGCCTGCCAGGGGCACCCCACCCTCCCTTGCCCTGGCTAAGATGGGATGGGCAGCCCAGCCTCAGAAGGGACATATTGCTGGGGCGTCTGTCACCGTGGCTACTGGGATACTGGCTTCCAAACAACGCAGACCTTGCCAAAATCCCCACCGCCTCCCCTGCTAGGGGCAGGCCTGGTCTCCTGCTGTCCTAGGAGGCTGCTGACCCCCAGAATGGCTCCTGTCCCCAGTTCTAGAGCCAGGGAAGACCTCAGGCAGGCTCAGGCTGGGAGGCCACTCCTCCTTGCCCGGGTTCAGTGCAGGTGCCCAGGGCAGGAAGCGACATGGACACAGGGATGACCAGGCCATCCCCCACCTGCGTCCCCTTCTCCTCTGCACCCCTCACCCCCCAGGCCAGCCCACCATGTCCAGTGACCCCACCCAGTGTCACTGCCTGGCACTGCCCTGGGGAGGACCCTCAGCCCCCACCCTGTCTAGAGGACTGGGGAGGACAGGACACAGGCCTGCTCCTTATGCTTTGCACATCTGGCTCCTGCTGGGACCCTCAGGGTGTGGACAGAAAGGGCGCCTGCATGGTTGGCCTCCTAGAACCCAGGATGTCTCTCCAGGGACCCCGGCCCAAGCAACCCCTCCCCCAGAACCCAGCCCTGCCCCTCCTCTCCTCTGCTCTCCTCTCATCGCCCCACAGGAACCTGGAATCCCAGGAAGCCATTGGGAAGGGCTGAGGGAGGAAGCGGGGTGCTGCACCCCCAGGCAGGAGGCTCTGTCTTCATGAGCCCAGTGAAGTGCTACCCTCCTAGAGGAGATGGGCCTCCCTGCCTGGGGCTTCCACAGTGGCAGGCTGTGGGGAAAGACCAGGGATGGTTCAGGGGAAGGCTCGGGGCCCCACGGGTGCCCCATCATACTGGATGAGCCCACCCCTCTCACCAACAGACCTGCCCACCTCCTCTCCACCTGGCACCACCTGGGCACAGGTCATCCACACCATCCTAAGTCCAATCTACACCAGAGCCAGAGAAGCCAGTGCAGACAGAGGCTGGGGGGTCGCCAGGGCAGGTGGGGGAGGGAGGGATGCGGGGGGCGGTCAGTGAAGATGCCCCCATCCCTGGGTCTCTGATCCTCCTCTGGGACCCCCAGATCCTGCCCCCTCCAGGCCCTGGAGAACAAGCAGGATGGGAGATTCTGTGCGGAACCCTCTCACAGTGGAATAACCCCACAGTGGCTCAGGTCAGACCCGAAAGCCCCTCAGTGAGCTGTCCACTGCAGCGCTGGGTACCCCTCCCAGACAGGACAGACTCAGCCCCCCGAAGAGGTCCAGCCAGGGGGAGCTCAGAGCCCTGGAGTGGCAGGATACAGACCCCGGATACAGGTGCAGGCCTCAGCTCCACCCATGAACTCCCGGCCCCACCCTGAAAGGAATGCCTGTCTCAAGCCCCTGCAGTCAGGGAGGCGGCTGGGCTCTGTCACGGTCCCCCATCCTCATGGAGCCCATCCCAATGCAGAAAAGGAGGAAGGCCCCCCAGAGCCAGGATTGAGGGATGCCTTTATCAAGGCCAGACACGTCCAAGGGGCGCTGAACCCAGCAAGGGAGGCCCCCAAACAGCCCAGGAGGTTTCTGAAGGTGTGTGTGTCAGTGTGGGGTATATAGCGGCTGGGCCCACAGTGACACGTGCCCCGCCAGAAACCCGTCCCAAGTCAGCCGACGGCAGAGAGCAGGGAGGACACGCCTAGGATCTGAGGACGCACCTGACACTCAGGCCAGCAGACGCCTCCCCTCCCTGCCCTGTCCTGTGTTCCTGAAAGAGCAGGGGCAGCATGAGGGGCTCCAGGACCAGGAGATGGGTCCCCTCTACCCCAAGGAGGAGCCAGGTGGGAACCCCAGCCCCCTATTATTGAGGCTGACCTGCCCAGAGGGGCCTGGGCCCCACACACCAGGGCGGAAAGTGTGCAGGCCTCAGGCTCTGTGGGTGTTCCGCTAGCTGGGGCTCCCAGTGCTCACCTCACACCTAAAACAAACTACAGCCTCCAGAACCCCCACAGGAGACCCCGCCCAGCAGCCCAGCCCCCACCCCGGAGGCCCTGGAGCTCAGGGTGCCTGGGCAGATTCTGAACAGCCCCGAGTCATGGTGGGTATGGTGGGAGCTATTACCACTGTGAGAAAAGCTGCATCCAAAACTGTCTCCTGGCACTGCCAGAGGCCCAGCCCAAGAGGGGAGCAGCCGCCCCAAACCCATGTCCTTCCCAGCCCTCATGACCCCCAGCACCTGGAGCCCCACAGTGTCCCCATTGAATGGTGAGGTGGGGGTTGGGGGCCATCCGCACCTCACAACATCACCCCCAGGCAGCACGGGCACAGACCCCACATCCAGAGCTGAATCCAGGGGCACAGACACCCCAATACCCTGGGGGACCCCTACTATGGTGACTCCCCACTGGGATCCACCCCAGCATCTACCTGGACCAAAGCCCCTGCCCCTGTCCTTGTCCTTCACTCAGGGCCTGCTGAGGGACAAGTGCTTTGGAGAAGAGTCAGGTTTAGGGGGCACCACTGTGGGCCCAACCTCGGCCAGGCCACAGAGTTTCCTTCCCTGCCCTGGGCACCACAGACTTTGGGGTCTGGGCAGGGAGGACCTCCTGGCAGGTCACCAAACCCAGAACCCCAGACTGAGGTGGCCTTAGGAAGACCCCCAGGGGAGGCCTGTGCCCCTTTCTTGCACGTGGACCTCATGCCCCCAAGATAGGGGCATCATGCAGGGCAGCTGCTCCATGGAGTCACCACCAGGCACCTCCCTGGCGCCGGTCCCCACTGTGCCTCCTTCCCAGCTCAGAGGATGCGGCCACTTTAACCTCACAGGGCAGCCTGAACCTCGCTCCTCTACCCTTTGGCAGGATTCCCAGAGGCCAGAGCCCACCCCTCCTCATCCCCCACCTGCTCACACACACCCACCCCCTGCCCAGCCCCACTCCAGGAGGGTTGGACCTGCCCATGGGATGGGGGCTCCAGGTCTCAGTCTCTCGCTTCCCTTCCTGGGCAGAGGAGCCTCATGCCCGGGTCTCCCCTGCCAGAGCTGGTCACAGGTGGCCCCAGGGCCACCCTGACCTGGCCCCTCAGGCTCCTCCAGCCCCGGCTGCCCTGCATGCCTGGGAGGCCTGGGCTCCACCAGACCACAGGCCCAGGGCACAGCCACAGGAGCCGCCCATGCCCAGCTCACAGGAAGAAGATAAGCTCCAGACCCCCAACGCTGGGAGCCGCCTTCCTGCCAACACTTCCTGCCCCAGACCTCCGTGCCCTCCCCCAGCCACTGACACACGGGCCAGGAGCTCCCTCCCTCCACCCCACTTCCTTTCTCCCTGAATTGGGTACATTCTCAATTCCCCGGAGTGCTGGGGGCAGGGCAGCCCTGAGCTTGGGGTCACCTCCTCCCAACCTGGTAGGAGAAGAGATAGAGAGAGAGGAGGCAGCCTCAGAGTGCCTGGGGGCTGGCAGGGTTGGGGTGAGGCTTCCAGCTCCATCCCCTCAACCGGCCAGGACTAAGGAAGTGAGCGGCAGCCAGAAATTCAGACCATTCAGTAACAGACGGATTTCGTGAAAGTTACCAGACTTCGGTATAAGTTACATGAGCCCCTTCGCAACAATCCCTTATAAAGGGAAGTCAGTGTCGCCTCAGATCTCAAAAAACATGGAAACTTTATCAACGCCTGTAAAAGTCTGTTGGAAAGAAAACATGATTCACGAATTCTACGCCCAAAAAGCTGGCGTGTTTTCCACACGGATATGCTCGGGGAATGTCGTCCCATGAGTGCATCTCTCACTGCATACATTTTATGTGGTGTTTAAGCATATTCATAAACGTGTATGTCTATTTTTATGTGGAGATATTTTATTTTTGTTTTATTTATTCAATCAAGAATGTTGATGAATAAGCCAGGCACGGTGGCTCACACCTGTAATCCCAGCACTTTGGGAGGCAGAGGCGGGTGGATCACCTGAGGTCAGGAGTTCCAGACCAGCCTGGCCAACATGGTGAAACCTCATCTCTCCTAAAAATACAAAATTAGCTAGGCATGGTGGTGCACACGTATAATCTCAGCAACTCGGGAGGCTGAGGCTGGAGAATCACTTGAACACAGGAGGCAAAGGTTGCAGTGAGCTGAGATCACACCACTGCACTCCAGCCTAGTGACAGAGTGAGACTCCATCTCAAAAAAAAAAAATTGACAAGTAAATTTCTGTTTCTGAATAAAGACAAACTTCATCACAGCAAGATAAAGATGCAAAGCTCCACATAGGAAGGCACAGCCAGCACAGTGAAGGCTGGCACAGGTGCAGGGGTGCCAGGCACAGGTGCAGGGGTGCCAGGCACGTGGCAGGAGTGCCAGCATCTCACAGTGCCCACCATGGCCACCGCAGTCTCAGTGTCCTTGTGAGCTGGCTGTGCAAGGCAAGGAGCGTGTTACAAGCTCTAGGACACACTGGAAGTGAGGCTGAGGAGCAGAGCCCATGGAGCTGATGAAATGAAAGCTAAAGAGTCTGCTGCCTCCTGACCTGGTAGGAAAAGAGAGAGAGAGAGGAGGCAGCACAGGGAGTATTGTACAGAAGGGACCGTTTACAATGGAATGCACGGAGCTCAGGGGGCCCTGGGGGTCCAGGAGGCTAGGGCCTTGCACAGGACGGTCACCCAGCCTGCTGACCAAGGTTTGCTGCAGGGAGCTCTGGGGTGGCTGAGATGCGGTCCCTGGAGCCCCCCACAAGGTAGCAAGGCAGCAGAGCGGGTCAACACCCGTGTCGGCTGCAGGCTGCCCAGGACTTGGGGTCCTTACGTCAGCAGGCACTGATGCAGCTGGCCCAGAGAGTGGCACCGAGTGGGTCACCTCCAGGGGACAGAGTGACCGGAGAGGGTGAAGCAGTGTGTGGAGTCACAGCAGCTCCAGGCGCGGGACAGACGTGCCTTCACGCACATCTGATCCTTCCTCCCCCACAAAACAGTCCCCCCTGCCTTCCTCATAGTTGCACAAAAGCAAAATGTAGACCTTTCTTTTTGTAATTAATGCTTAAATTGACTAATGAAACTGTATATATTTATTGGGTACAAGATGTTTTGAAATACGCGTATGCTGTGGAACGGCAGCGTCGAGCTGATTAACAAGTGTTACTTCCCGTACCTGTCATTTTTTATGGCGAGAATGCTTAAAACCCACTCTCGGTATTTTTAAGAATGCAATTCTTATCCACCATGGCCACCATGATGCATGCCCAGACCCAAGCTCCCTCTCCTGCCAGCTCGGGCGATGCATCCTCTCGCCAGCGTCCCCCACCCGGCTCCTGGCCCTGGAAACTACCACGCTACCCTCTACTTGTGTGAGTTCAGGTTTTGTTTTGTATTTTTTGAGAGAGAGTCACGCTCTGTCGCCCAGGCTCGAGTGTGGTGGCGCGATCTCGTCTCACTGCAACCTCCGCCTCCAGAGTTCAAGTGAACTCAGTCTCCCAAGTAGCTGAGACTACAGGCGCCCACCACCACGCCCAGCTAATTTTTTGGGTTTTTAGTAGAGATGGAGTTTCACCGTGTTAGCCAGGATGGTCTTGATCTCCTGACCTCATGATCTGCCCATCTCATCCTCCCAAAGTGCTGGGATTACAGGCGTGAGCCACCGTGCCCAGCCAGCCTTTTAAGATTCCACAGATGGGCCGGGCACGGTGGCTCACGCCTGTAATCCCAGCACTTTGGGAGGCCGAGGCGGGTGGATCACGAGGTCAAGAGATCGAAACCATCCCGGTCAACACGGTGAAACCCCATCTCTATTAAAAATACAAAAAATTAGCTGGGCACGGTGGCGCGTGCCTGTAATCCCAGCTACTCAGGAGGCTGAGGCAGGAGAATTGCCTGAACCCAGGAGGCGGTGGTTGAGGTGAGCCGAGATCGCGCCATTGCACTCCAGCCTGGATACCAAGAGCGAAACTCCATCTCAAAAAAAAAACAAAGATTCCACAGATGAATAAGACTGTACAGTACTTGCTTTCTATGCCTGGCTTATTTTAGGCAACACAGTGTCCTCCTGATTCATCCACGTTGTTGCAGATGACAGGGTCTCACCCTTTTCAAAGGCTAAATAGTATTCCACTGTGTCACACTGCATTTCCTTTATCCATGCGCCAACTGATGGACGTGTGGGTTGGTTCCGCTTCTCAGCTGCTGTGGACCGTGCTGCAGTGAACCTGGGCGTGCGGACTTCATGTCCTTTGGATAAGTGCCCAGCAGTGGGATCGTTGGATCACAGTGTACAGGTTTTTTTAATTGGAAACTTTAATTTTTTTAGTGAAACTAGGAAAACAGGTAAAACCCACAGAATCCGAAATACAGATGAAGATGCCAAAAATAGCTGATGTTGCACAGAGGTCATGTGAGAGGAAGTGAGTACATGACAAGCAGACAAGGCTGCGAGGGCCCAGAGGAGCTGAAACACCCTGTCTACACCCGAGGACCCAGCAGCTGAAACACCCTGTCTACACCTGAGGACACAGAGGAGCTGAAACACCCTGTCTACACCCAAGGACCCAGCAGCTGAAACACCCTGTCTACACCTGAGGACACAGAGGAGCTGAAACACCCTGTCTACACCCGAGGACCCAGCAGCTGAAACACCCCGTGTACACCTGAGGACACAGAGGAGCTGAAACACCCTGTCTACACCCAAGGACCCAGCAGCTGAAACACCCTGTCTACACCTGAGGACACAGAGGAGCTGAAACACCCTGTCTACACCCGAGGACCCAGCAGCTGAAACACCCCGTGTACACCTGAGGACACAGAGGAGCTGAAACACCCTGTCTACACCCAAGGACCCAGCAGCTGAAACACCCTGTCTACACCTGAGGACACAGAGGAGCTGAAACACCCTGTCTACACCCGAGGACCCAGCAGCTGAAACACCCCGTGTACACCTGAGGACACAGAGGAGCTGAAACACCCTGTCTACACCCGAGGACCCAGCAGCTGAAATACCCCGTGTACACCTGAGGACACAGAGGAGCTGAAACACCCTGTCTACACCTGAGGACCCAGCAGCTGAAACACCCCGTGTACACCTGAGGACACAGAGGAGCTGAAACACCCTGTCTACACCCGAGGACCCAGCAGCTGAAATACCCCGTGTACACCTGAGGACACAGAGGAGCTGAAACACCCTGTCTACACCCAAGGACCCAGCAGCTGAAACACCCTGTCTACACCTGAGGACACAGAGGAGCTGAAACACCCTGTCTACACCCGAGGACCCAGCAGCTGAAACACCCCGTGTACACCTGAGGACACAGAGGAGCTGAAACACCCTGTCTACACCCAAGGACCCAGCAGCTGAAACACCCTGTCTACACCCGAGGACCCAGCAGCTGAAACACCCTGTCTACACCCGAGGACCCAGCAGCTGAAACACCCCGTGTACACCTGAGGATACAGAGGAACTGAAACACCCCGTCTACACCCAAGGACCCAGCAGCTGAAACACCCCGTGTACACCTGAGGATACAGAGGAGCTGAAACACCCCGTGTATACCAGAGGACCCAGAGGAGCTGAAACACCCCATCTACACCCGAGGACCCAGAGGAGCTGAAACACCCCGTCTACACCCGAGGACCCAGAGGAGCTGAAACACCCCGTCTACACCCGAGGACCCAGAGGAGCTGAAACACCCCATCTACACCCGAGGACCCAGAGGAGCTGAAACACCCCGTCTATACCCGAGGACCCAGAGGAGCTGAAACACCCTGTCTACACCCGAGAACCCTACAGCTGAAACACCCTGTCTACACCCGAGGACCCAGAGGAGCTGAAACACCCCGTCTACACCCGAGGACCCTGCCGAAGGCTGTGAGGGCCCAGAGGCAGCTGAAACACCCTGTCTACACCTAAGGACCCTGCCGAAGGCTGCAAGGGCCCAGAGGCAGCTGAAACACCCCGTCTACACCCGAGGACCCTGCAGCTGAAACACCCTGTCTACACCCGAGGACCCTGCCGAAGGCTGTGAGGGCCCAGAGGCAGCTGAAACACCCTGTCTACACCTGAGGACCCTGCCGAAGGCTGCGAGGGCCCAGAGGCAGCTGAAACACCCCGTCTACACCCGAGGACCCTGCTGAGAGCTCAGGAGCTTTACCCTGTGCATGTGATGATCAGCACACAAGTCAGAATACAGAGAGTCACCAGCAGACGCCCGGTGTCCATGCATCCAGCTGAGCGAGAGACCCGGGTGGCACAGGGCCAGCCAGTCACACCCTGTTGTCCAGGCGTCCAGCTGAGCAACAAACCTGGTCGGCACGGGGCCAGCCGGTCACACCCCGGCGTCCATGAGTCCAGCAGAGCCACAGACCCAGGCGGCGCGGGGCCAGCCGGTCGACGCTGCGTCGCTTTCACCACAGGTGTTTGCTTATCTTTGCCACAGCAGAAAAGCCTGAGCTTCAAGATTTCCCAGGCTCCTCTTCTCCCCATTCCGCAGAAACGCCTGCAAAGAGCAGGCCCAGCAGAGCTTAATTCACGAAAAACGAGTAATAAACTTGAACGGGAAGAGTATCGACTTTTCCCAAACAGCAGCAAGGTGTGTAAAAATATTCAGCAGAGATATACAGCAAACAATGAGTTAAGAATTCCAGCCAAGTCGTTCTCCATGGATAGAAGTAATGAAGGAGTTGCATTTGTGAAGGAAAATGGTGAAGCTCAAATACAGGTGAAGAGATCAGAAACGAACAGGGCGAGATAAACTAAGGTCTGGCCTAAGCTACAAAAGAAATTGTTTTAAAAACCTTCAAGTAGAAAGAGCAAGAGGAAAAACAGATCTCGTGAAAGACACAGCCCAGACATGGGGAGAAACAGAGCAGAACTAAAGTCTTACACAACTAAAGACAAGTGATCTGAGCCTGCCTGGGGCCTCGGGACCCTGCCGCCCTGAAGGGAAAGACACAGGCCTGGCTGGCTTGCCACCAGCTAATGCGGAGCCCCACAGCTTGGAACAAACGTCGGCAGTGGTCAGGGAGCAGTCACAGCAGGCCCAGTGTCGTGCTGGCCTCGGGTCTGACCCAGCACAGTCCTCGTGGTGGCGTCCATAGTGGCCGTGGGGGTGCTTGTGTCATTCCACCCCTCCAGCCCCAGGAGCTCACAGCAGAGACACAGACACTCCATTTGCTTAGAAGAAAGTAAGGGAAGAGAACAAGAGTCTCTGCCTCATAATCCAGAGAATTATTCTAGATCCTGGCCAAGACTATCAAACCAGTGCCTCGATGAGTCTACAAGAACCAGCATGTTCCTGGCCGTGGAGTCCCCCTAAAGCAGATACAGCTAAGATCATAACACCCAGGTCCCTTTGAATACCTGGGAAGCCTTCCCAAGGACAGGAGCAAACGAGCAAGCCCAGCCTGCAAAGACCTACAATAAATGCCTCACTCTTCAATGCTTAACACTGGAGAACATGTCCTAGCATCAGCACTATCCAGGAGACCCTGACCTCAACCGATGGACTCAATAAGGCACCAGGGACCAGTCTTGGAGAAACAGAGACACGTGACCTTTCAGAGAATTCAAAAGAGCTGTGTTGAGGAGAGAAATTCAAGATAACACAAGAGAAGGAATTCAGAATCCTATCAGACTAATTTAGCAGAGATTGAAACAATTAAAAAGAATTAAGCAGAAATTATGGGGCTGAAAAATGCAATTGGTATACAGAAAAATTCAACAGAGTATTTTAATAGCATCACATATCAAGCAGAAGAAAGAATTAGTGAACCCAAGAACAGGCTATTTGAAAAAGCACAATAGAAGGTGACAAAGGAAAAAAATAAATAGCAATGAAGCACATCTATAGGATCTAGAAAATAGCCTCAAAAGGACAAATCTAAGCGGCCGGGCGCGGTGGCTCACACCTGTAATCCCAGCACTTTGGGAGGCCGAGGCGGGTGGATCACGAGGTCAAGAGATCGAGACCATCCTGGTCAACATGGTGAAACCCCGTCTCTACTAAAAATACAAAAATAAGCTGGGCATGGTGGTGCGTGCCTGTCATCCCAGCTACTCGGGAGACTGAGGCAGGAGAATTGCCTGAACCCAGGAGACAGAGGCTGCGGTGAGCCGAGATTGCGCCATCACCCTCCAGCCTGGCTCTTGGCAACAGAGCAAGACTCTGTCTCAAAAAAAAAAAAAAAGAAAAAGGCAAATCTAAGAATTATTGGCCTTAAAGAGAGGGCACAGAAAGAGGGATGGAGAGTTTATTCAAAGGGATAATAACAGAACTTCCCAAACCTCAAGAAATACATCAATATCCAAATACGAGAAGGACGTAGAACACCAAGCAGACTGAACACAGAGAAGGCTGCCTCGAGGCGTTTAACACTCAGGCTCCCATGGGTCAAGGACTTTAGAAAGACCCTAAAAGCAGCAAGAGAAAACAATGAATAAAATACTACGGAGCTCCAGCACGTCTGGCAGCAGACTTTTCAGTGGAGACTTCGCCAGCCAGGAGAGGGTGGCATAATGGTGTAAAGTGCTGAGGGAAAACACTTTACCCTCAAATAGTACAGCTGGTGGAATTCGCCTTCAAACATGAAGGGGAAATAAAGGCTTTTCCAGACAAACAAATGCTGAGGGATTTCATGGACACCAGCCCTGTCTTATAAGAAATGCTAAAGGGAGTACTTCAAGCAGAAAGAAACAGATGTTAATGAATGATAAGAAATCATCTGAAGGCACAGAACTCACTGGTAATAGTAAGTTTGCAAAAAAACACAGAACGTTATAACACTGTAACTATGGTGGTGTCTAAACTACTTTTCTTTTTTTTTTTTTTTTTTTTTTTTTTTTGAGACAAAGTTTCACTCTTGTTGCCCAGGCTGGAGTGCAGTGGTGCAATCTCGGCTCACAGCAACCTCTGCCTTCCGGGTTTAAGCAATTCTTCTGTCTCAGCCTCCGGAGTAGCTGGGATTACAGGCACCTGCCACCACGCCCGGCTAATTTTATATTTTTAGTAGAGACAGAGTTTCACCATGTTGGTCAGACTAGTCTTATCTTAAGTAGACAAACTAAATGATGAAGCAATGAAAAATAATAACTACAGCTTTTCAGGACATAGACGGTACAATAAGACAGAAATCACAACAAAAAGTTAAAACGTGAAGGGATGAAGCTAAGGCATACCGTCTTTATTCATTTCTTTTCACTTGTTTGTTTGTTTATGCAAACAGTGTTAAGTTATTATCAGCTTAAAATAATGGGTCATAAGACACGATTTGCAAGCCTCATGGTAACCTCAAACCAAAACCATACCACAGATACAAAAAAGAAGGAAACTAAATCATATCATCAGAGAAAATCACCTTCACTAAAAGGAAGACAGGGAGAAAAGAAGAAAGAGAAGACCAAAAAACAAATAACGAAATGGCAGGAGTGAACCCTCACTTATCAATCACAGCAGTGAGTGTAAATGGAGTGAACTCTCCAATCAAAAGACATGCAGTGGCTGATTCAATTAAAGAAAAGCCAAGACCCATTGATCTGTTGCCTACAAGAAATACACTTTATCTGTAAAGACACAATAGACTAAAAATAAACGGATGGAGAATGGAGTGAACTCTCCAATCGAAAGACATGCAGTGGCTGATTCAATTAAAGAAAAGCCAAGACCCATTGATCTGTTGCCTACAAGAAATACACTTTATCTGTAAAGACACAATAGACTAAAAATAAAGGGATGGAGAATAGAGTGAACTCTCCAATCGAAAGACATGCAGTGGCTGATTCAATTAAAGAAAAGCCAAGACCCATTGATCTGTTGCTTACAAGAAATACACTTTATCTGTAAAGACACACATAGACTAAAAATAAAGGGATGGAGAAAGATACTCCATGCCAATGGAACCCAAAGAAAGAGCAGGAGTAGCTACACTTATATCAGACAAAATAGATTTTAAGACAAAAACTGTAAGAAGAGACAAGGTCACTAATGATAAACAGGTCAATTCAGCAAGAAGATATAACAACTGTAACTATATACGCACTCAATGCCAGAGCACCCAGATATATAGAGCAAATATTTGCTAGAACTAATGGAGAAATAGACTCCAATGCAATAATAGATGGAGATTTCAACACCCCACTTTCAACATTGGACAGATCCTCCAGACAGAAAATCAATAAAGAAATATTGGACTTAATCTGAACCATTGACCAAATGGATCTAGCAGATATGGACAGAATATTTCATCCAACAGCAACAGAGCACATATCTTTTCCTCAGTGCATAGACTGTTCTCAAGGACAGACCATATGTTGGGTCACAAAACAAGTTTAAAAATATTCAAAGAAATTGAAATAATGTCAAGCATCTTCTCTGACCACAATGGAAAAAACTAGAAATCAATAACAAGAGGAATTTTGGAAACTCTATAAATATATGGAAATTAAACAATGAATGCTGAGTGCATCCATGAAGGAGTTAAGAAGGAAACTGAGACCGGGCGCGGTGGCTCACACCTGTAATCCCAGCACTTTGGGAGGCCGAGGCTGGTGGATCACCAGGTCAAGAGATCGAGACCATCCTGATCAACATGGTGAAACCCCATCTCTACTAAAAATACAAAAAATTAGCTGGGCATGGTGACGCGTGCCTGTAATCCCAGCTACTCAGGAGGCTGAGGCAGGAGAATTGCCTGAACCCAGGAGGCGGAGGTTGCGGTGAGCCGAGATCGTGCCATTGCACTCCAGCCTGGGTAACAACAGCCAAACTCCCGTCTCAAAAAAAAAAAAAAAAAAGAAGGAAACTGAAAATCTTCCCGAAACAAATGATCATGGAAAGAGAAAATACCAAACCCTGCGGGGTACAGCAAAAGCAGTACCAAGAGGGAAGTTTGTAGCTACAAATGCTTCCATAAAAAAGAAGAAATGCTTCAAATAAAAAACCTATCAGTGCTCTTAAAGAACTAGAAAGGCAAGAGAAAATTAAACCCGAAATTAGTAGAAGACAGACGGTAAAGATCAGCACAGAAATAAATCAAATTGACATGAAGAAAACAACGCAGAAGATCAATAAAACAAAAAGAAAAGTTAAACAGAATAGACAAGGCTTTATCCAGGCTAAGAAAAAGAAGCAGATCCAAACAGATAAAGTCAGAGATGAAGAAGGAGACATAACAACTCGTATCAAAGGATCGTTAGTGGCTATTACATGCCAATAGATCGGAAAATCTAGAAGAAATGGTCACATTCCTAGACACATGCAACCTCCCAAGACTGAACCAAGAAGAAATTTAAAACCTGAACAGACTGAAAACAAGTAATGAGGTTGGGAGCCATAATTAAAAACTGTCCCAGAAAGATAAGCCCAGGACCAGGTGGCCTCACTGCTGAATTCTGCCAAACATTTAAAATAGAACTAATACCAATCCTACTGAAACCATTTCAAAAAACAGAGGAGGAAAGAATACTTCAAAGCTCATTATACGACTCCAGTGTTAACCTGATACCAAAACTAGACAAAGGCACATTTAAAAAAAAAGGCCAATATGTCTGATGAATATTGACACAAAAATCTTCAACAAAATACTAGCAAACCACATTGAACAACACATTAGAAAGGTCACTCATCATGACCACGTGGGTTTTATCCATCTTGGGATGCGGGAATGGTTCAACGCATGCAGGTCAATCAATGTGATACATCGTATCAACAGAATGAAAGACAAACACCATTTAATCATTTCAACTGATGCTAAAAGGGCATTTAATAAAATTCAGCGTTCCTTCATAATAAAAATTCTCTTCTGTACTGGGCATAGAAGAACCTTACCTCCACATTATAAAGCCGCATATAACAGTCCCACAGTAATGATACTAAGTGGGAAAAAACTAAAAGCCTTTTCTCTAAGATCTAGAATACGACAAGGATGCCCACTTTCACCACTGTTATTCAACACAGTACTGAAGTCCTCGCTAGAGCAATCAGACAAAAGAAATATATAAAAGGCACCCACATTGGAAAGGAAGAAGTCAAATTATCTGCATTTGCATATGGTATGATCTTACATTTAGAACTAACTAAAGACTCCACCAAAAAAGTTATTAGAATGGGCAAACAAATTCAGTAAGGTTACAGGATACAAAATCACCATATGAAAATCAGTAGCATTTCTATGTGCCAACAATGAACCACCTGAAAAAGAAATTAGAAAGTAACCTTATTTACAGTAGCTACAAATAAACACCTAGGACTTAACCAAAGAGGTGAAAGATCTCTATAATGAAAACTATAAAACACTGGTGAAAGAAATTGAAGAGTACACCAAAAAATGGAAAGATATTGCATGTTCATGGATTAGAAGAATCAAAGTTGTTATAATGTCCATACTATCGAAAGCAATCTACAGATTAAATGCAATCCCTATCAAAATACCAATGACGTCACTCACAGAAATAGAAAAAAATTCCCAAAATGTACATGGAACCACAAAAGACCCAGAAGAGCCAAAGCTCTCCTAAGCAAAAAGAACAAACTACAGGAATGACATTACCTGTCTTCAAATTGTGCTAGAGAGCTAGGCATAGTCACCGAAAGAGCATGGTACTGGCATACAGACAGACTCACAGACCAACGGAACAAGACAGAGAACCCAGAAATAAATCCACACGCCTACAACAGACTCATTTTTGACAAAGTTGCCAAGAACATACACTGCGGAAAAGATAATATCTGTTCAAGAAATGGTGCTGAGAAAACTGGATATCCACATGCATAAAAGTGAAACTAGACCCCTCTCTCCCACCACATACAAACGTCAAATCAAAATGTATGAAGGACTTAAATCTAAGACCTCACACTGTGAAACCACTGCAAACTCTCCAAGACATGAGTTCAGGCAAAGATTTCCTGAGTAATATCCCACAGGCACACACAACCAAAGCAGAAAATGGACAAATGGGGTCACATCAAGTCAAAAGCGAAGGAGAGGAAACGGTCAACAGAGTGAAGAGACAACCCACAGAAGGGGAGAACATGTTTGAAAACCATCCATCTGACAAAAGATTAATAACCAGAATATATAAGGAGTTCAAACAACGCTTTAGAAAAAAGAAGAAACTAGGCCGGGCACAGTGGCTCACGCCTGTAATCCCAGCACTTTGGGAGGCCGAGGCGGGTGGATCACGAGGTCAAGAGATCGAGACCATCCCGGTCAACATGGTGAAACCCCGTCTCTACTAAAAATACAAAAAATTAGCTGGGCATGGTGGCGCGTGCCTGTAATCCCAGCTACTCAGGAGGCTGAGGGAGGAGAATTGCCTGAACCCAGGAGGCGGAGGTTGTGGTGAGCCGAGATCGCGCCATTGCACTCCAGCCTGGGTAACAAGAGCGAAACTCCATGTCAAAAAAAAAGAAAAAAGGAACTAATAATCTGATTTTAAAATGGGAAAAATATTAGAATAGACATTTCTTAAAATAAGACTTACAAGTGGCACAGACATGGAAAGATTCTCGTCATCACTGATGATCAGAGAAACACGATCAGAACTAAAATGCGCTATGACGTTAAAACGTGCTGTCAGTTGAAACGGCTGACACCCACAGGCAGGCAATAGCAAATGCTGGAGAGGATGTGGAGAAAAGGGAACCCTCACACGCCATTGGTGGGAATGCAAATTAGTACGCCCCCTATGGAGAACAGCATGGAAGTTCCTCAGAAAAGTAAAAGTAAAGCTACCATGAGACCCAGCCATCCCACTACTGGGCACAAACACAAAAGAAAGGAAATCAGCATGCCGAAGAGGTGTCTGCCCTCCCATGCTCGTTGCAGCCGTGTTCACAACGGCCAAGATTTGGAAGCAACCCAAGTGTCGTCACCAGCCGAACAGATAAAGAAAACTTGGTGCATATGCACCGTGGAGTACTATTCGGCCGTAAAAAAGAACGAGATTGAGTCATTGGCAACAACATGGGTGGAACTGAAGATCATCACGTTAAGTGAAACAAGCCAGGCAAAGAAAGACAAACATTGCCTGTTCTTACTTACTAGTGAGATCTAAAAGTCAAAACAACTGAACGTATGTTCATAGAGAGTAAAAGGATGGTTGCCAGAGGCTGGGCGCGGCAGTCAGGGGATAGGGAAGGCGGCAATGGCTTACGGGCACAAAAAATAGAAAGAACGAGTCAGACTTACTGTATGACAGGACAGGGTGGCTGTGGTCAGTAACTGAGTGCACATTTTTAATAACTAAAAGGGCTATAATCTCACCCCAGCTGCAGTGTTTGTAACACGAAGGACAAATGCTCGAGGGGGTGGATACTCCATTTTCCTGATGTGATTATTTTACGTTGCATGCCTGGATCAAAACATCTCGTGTACCCCATAAATGTACGCACCTTCTATGTACCCATAAAAACTCTGTAAAATAAAATATATAAAAAGAGGTGGCACGTATGGAAGGTATGGAAGACAGGCAAAGAAGAGATGGCATCTACACAACCCGAGTCCCTCAACAGAGAGTGGAGCGCAGCGCATTTACTAGTGGGCAGCTCGGGAGCCGCCATTCTGAGCCAATCTTCTCGGGCTGTCAGTACGCCCCTCCAATACGTGGGCGATCCTGTTTTATTATAGGATGGATTTTCTGAACGTATAGATTTAAGTATGCGTTCTGTTCTATTACTTTTGGTAATTAATTTTAGAAAGAACTAATTTGGACAAAAATTCAGAAAAATTCTAATAAGGCACGCACACACAGAATCATCTATAAGGGGGGCGATGACTGGCCGCAGATTTCTCACAGCCACATTCAACGTGAGTGCCTGGTAGGACAACACCTGCTGGGTCCTCGGGGGAAAGCGGTGGCTGATAATCCAGAGCCATATGCAACCAACCGTTCTTCAAGAACAAAGGCTGCTGAAAAAGAGTTCCAAGCATCAATATTCCATCATCTCATGATAAAACTACCAGAGAAAGACCACCCGCCATCAAAAGGTGCTTGGAGGAACCAGGGCCGAGAACCAGCAGTAAATAGGAAGCATACTTCACTGCAAGGCTAAGACAGAAATGACGGCGGGGCACTGTGCGGCTCCGCAGACGTGAGGTAGGCGGGCAACGGTGTCTGCTCTGACAAGCTGGACTTTTTACAACGATCAACACACAGAGTGTGAGATAGAGAGCACTTCGGAATTACTGCCTTGCTCAGCCAAAGGACTTCAGTAAAACCAAGTTGAGCACATTACACAACACGAACAAATTCCAGGAAAATAATATGACTGACTACAATCGTACGATGCTAGAGATGGACGGCAAAGGCAGAGGAAACCAGGTGATTTCATCCCATATATAGTAAAGAACTGAAGTATATTCACCAAAGAAGAACCAAGAATATTTTGGAAAGTCATGAACTTAGCCACTACACACAGAAGAGAACCAAAACAAGAAAACTTCAGATGGAAAACTTTCTTGGAAGTATAAAAGTAGAAGACACCATCCTCGTCAACATGGTGAAACCCCGTCTCTACTAAAAATACAAAAAATTAGCTGGGCATGGTGGTGCGCGCCTGTAATCCCAGCTACTCAGGAGGCTGAGGCGGGAGAATTGCCTGAACCCAGGAGGCGGAGGTTGCGGTGAGCGGAGATCGCGCCATTGCACTCCAGCCTGGGTAACAACAGCGAAACTCCGTCTCAAAAAAAAAAAAATTTAAAAGACATAAACTACTAAGATAGGATTGAAGCCAAATACATCTATGAAAACAACACATGTTCATGGTCTCCGCTTGCCTATGAAAAGGAAGGAAGACACTTCCAAGCTGGAACCCAGAAAAAACCCAGCTCTATACAGCACATGAATACTATTACACGTAACATGAGAAAAGCTGAAAAACCTTGAGCAAAAGTCACCCTGGGCAAATTCCACCGTTTCCTCCGGGACAAAATGTCAAGCTCCCTGCCAGGGAAGATGACCCTCCTCAGATCTTCGCTCACTCTCCCAGTCCTCTTAGGGAAGGAACTGAGCGTTAGTAGGGAAAGTGTTTCTTTTCACTTAAATCTTTTCATTCCCTTTGGTGACTTGTCACGACGTCGATTCATCAGCTGCAGCGGGGGCGTGCTCCTGCGATGCTCCTGACCTGGGAAATGAAGCAGCAAGACTTTTTCCGCTGTCCTTGCCCACAAGGGCCTTCCTCCCAGGTCGGCAGGAGCAGCAGTGGAAGCGTGGAAACCACGTCTCCAACAGCAGAGACCATCTGCTCTCTGGAGAATAACGGATATTCCCTCATCCCTCAGGTATAAGGGATACAGCGCACTCTCCCCAGCGTCATTCCTCACAGTGGTGCCCCTGTATTCCAGTCATCTGGACCACCACCAACCAGCCAAGAGCCAGCCCCTCGCCACCCTGGAGCTCCGTTAGCTCACCAAGCTGCAGTGTCCTCCTGGAAGGCGTGGAGCTCCGCTGTGGTGCCCTGTCCTCCTGGAAGGCGTGGAGTCCCACTCTGGTGCCCTGTCCTCCTGGAAGGCGTGGAGTCCCACTCTGGTGCCCTGTCCTCCTGGAAGGCGTGGAGTCCCACTCTGGTGCCCTGTCCTCCTGGAAGGCGTGGAGTCCCACTCTGGTGCCCTGTCCTCCTGGAAGGCGTGGAGCTCCGCTGCGGTGCCCTGTCCTCCTGGAAGGCGTGGAGTCCCACTCTGGTGCCCTGTCCTCCTGGAAGGCGTGGAGTCCCACTCTGGTGCCCTGTCCTCCTGGAAGGCGTGGAGTCCCACTCTGGTGCCCTGTCCTCCTGGAAGGCGTGGAGTCCCACTCTGGTGCCCTGTCCTCCTGGAAGGCGTGGAGTCCCACTCTGGTGCCCTGTCCTCCTGGAAGGCGTGGAGTCCCACTCTGGTGCCCTGTCCTCCTGGAAGGCGTGGAGTCCCACTCTGGTGCCCTGTCCTCCTGGAAGGCGTGGAGCTCCGCTGTGGTGCCCTGTCCTCCTGGAAGGCGTGGAGTCCCACTCTGGTGCCCTGTCCTCCTGGAAGGCGTGGAGTCCCACTCTGGTGCCCTGTCCTCCTGGAAGGCGTGGAGTCCCACTCTGGTGCCCTGTCCTCCTGGAAGGCGTGGAGTCCCACTCTGGTGCCCTGTCCTCCTGGAAGGCGTGGAGTCCCACTCTGGTGCCCTGTCCTCCTGGAAGGCGTGGAGTCCCACTCTGGTGCCCTGTCCTCCTGGAAGGCGTGGAGCTCCGCTGCGGTGCCCTGTCCTCCTGGAAGGCGTGGAGTCCCACTCTGGTGCCCTGTCCTCCTGGAAGGCGTGGAGTCCCACTCTGGTGCCCTGTCCTCCTGGAAGGCGTGGAGCTCCGCTGTGGTGCCCTGTCCTCCTGGAAGGCGTGGAGTCCCACTCTGGTGCCCTGTCCTCCTGGAAGGCGTGGAGTCCCACTCTGGTGCCCTGTCCTCCTGGAAGGCGTGGAGTCCCACTCTGGTGCCCTGTCCTCCTGGAAGGCGTGGAGTTCCGCTGTGGTGCCCTGTCCTCCTGGAAGGCGTGGAGTCCCACTCTGGTGCCCTGTCCTCCTGGAAGGCGTGGAGTTCCGCTGTGGTGCCCTGTCCTCCTGGAAGGCGTGGAGCTCCGCTGTGGTGCCTTGTCCTCCTGGAAGGCGTGGAGTCCCACTCTGGTGCCCTGTCCTCCTGGAAGGCGTGGAGTCCCGCTGTGGTGCCTTGTCCTCCTGGAAGGCGTGGAGTCCCACTCTGGTGCCCTGTCCTCCTGGAAGGCGTGGAGCTCCGCTGTGGTGCCCTGTCCTCCTGGAAGGCGTGGAGTCCCACTCTGGTGCCTTGTCCTCTTGGAAGGCGTGGAGTCCCACTCTGGTGCCTTGTCCTCCTGGAAGGCGTGGAGTCCCAGTCTGGTGCCTGTTCTCCTGGAAGGCGTGGAGTAGGTGTTGGCCCCCTGCTTCTGGGCCCACACCCTCCCTTGTTGCTGACCCCAGGCCTTTCCCTCTGGCTTGGAAGTCCAAGGCCCTGTCCAGCCAGAGAGCTGCTCCAACTCGAGGACCGTCTTCGTTGGGATCTAAAGGCCATGTCGTAAACAGCGTGTGTGCCAAGTGAGCAGAGCGCCCTCTCCACTGCCCTTGGGCTGCAGCTCTCAGCTCAGCTCCCAGCCTTGCTCAGGGCAGCCAAGCCAGGAGGTGTCATCCAGGCTAAGTGTTCTGAGGGGAGACAGAGCCCCCAGGAGACACCAGCTGTGGAGAGACACTGGGGGACCAACTCGGCCTGGCCTGTGGGCCCCGCCCTGGCCACCCATTGCCTGATCCGGCCGCCACGCCTGTGTCACTTATGTGCTTTCTCTGGTGTGTGCTTGTGGTGGGTGGGGGCAGAGGCTGTGCTCCAGGACCCAACTGTAGGATGCTGTGGAAGGAGCTAGGCCCAGGTACCAGCAAAGCCACGGGCACGGGGGTCTCTGGTCCCTCCACAGCTCTGCACAAGGGGCCACGTGCCGGGGCCTCATAGGCCTTGTGGGCCTGCTGGAGCTACTGGCCTCTGAAGTGTGTGGAAAAGCAGGAGGGGCTAGGGCCGGGGCCGGGGCTGGGGCTGGGGCCGGGGCCAGGGCTGGGGCTGGGCATGGTCAAGGCATGGTGGGCTCCTCCCTGCCCATCAGGACAGGAGGCCCAGAGGGCAGGAGCCAGTGCTTCTGGAGGGGCCTGGAAGCCCCACCCCTCAACCCCGAGCCTGGGAAAGGATCTGGGGGCTCAAGAAGTCCCACCACACACTGTGACCCCCCCACACACTGAGTCTCAAAGGGCGGCTCAGGACTCCTCTGCTTCCCCAGAGAGCAGGACACCAGTGCAGCGGGAGAGGGAAGGCCGGGCTCCCCCTCCCCAGCCCAGGGATCCAGAGGCCCAAGCCTGGGGGCAGAAGGCACAGCCCACCCTCAGCCTGCTCCCTTGACCCTGCCAGCACCCCTAGGGCAGCGGTCCCCAGGGCACAGAGCCACTCCCCAGCACCAGGCCCTCCTCCTCACTCCCCACCTCGCCCCTCACAGGTGCCTCCAGGGCCATCAGGTTCCTAAACAGATGGGTTCTCAGCGCCTCATGGCTGGAGGTGGGTTCTCTTGCCATTCCCAGCCCAGGATGTCGTCCCCAGGCTGGCAACTGTCCAGCTGTGTCTAGAGAGACCCACTGCCCCAGACAGCACCTCAGAGTCCGCCATCCTGCCTGGACCCCTGCAGGAAATCCCACAAACCACCCCCATCCTGTCCACACCCCTATGGGAGCCCCAACCCTCTCCCCACATCCAGGCTTCCCTCCCAGACCCATCGTCCCAGCCACCACGGTGCCTGAGGGACCCTTCTTGAGCAGCACCTAAGAAAGCCCCTTCAAGGCTCTCAGGCCCCTTTAAACCCAGCCCCAGCAAACCACCGGTGTCCTCCAGCCTCAGGCCACAGCCTCCAGGCCTTTGCCTTGGCTGTTCCTCTGCCTGGAACTATGCCCTGACGTAGACTCTCCCCAGCGAGCCTGCAGGGGCACCTCCCCCCAGACACCCACTACCCCTCAGTTTACCCCAAGCAGAGGCCCACGCTCACAGCTGGCTGCGGGCCTTGGCCTCCCTGAGGGCTCTGCCCAGCCCACGTCTGGCTGGGGGTGCACGCAAAGCCCCTCACCCAGGCTCGGCGGGGGGCACCAGTGCAGGCCTGGGGAGGGTCTCTCCGTAGACCACTTTGCCCCTTCCCTGAGGGAACAGCTGAGACCTCACTGAGGACAGCTGAGGTGCAGGGAAGGGACCCAGCACTCGTGGACACCCGGGGAGCCGGTGCCCCAGTGCCATAGTGAATGAAGCCCAGTGCCACCCGCCGAGGACTCCTGTTCAGTGGTATGAGGGTGACAGGCAGAAGCAACCGGGCAGCCCCACCGGTTCCTGCAGACGAGATCACAGCAGGAAAGGCTGCCTGCCCTGCCGGCCTCCAGGCGAGGGGGCTCCCCCAGCCACCGCCCCCCGGGCCTCTGCAGCTGAAAAAGCAACTCAGAAAGCAGACGGCTGGGAGGCGGCTTGGCAGACCTGGCCTCAGACCTGAGCTGCTTTCTGAAAGGAAAGGGGAAGCACACGTGGCACCCAGCACTCTAACGACGCTCAGCAACAGCAGATGATTGGCACGAGAGAGGGCTGGTGGGGGGTCGCCGCTTGTTCTGGGGCTGACAGTGGTGGGGAGAGCACTGGGGAAGGTGCTGGGGGCCCCTGGACCCGACCCGACCTGGGGGCCACAGCCAGGCCCGCCCCCCGGCCCCACAGGGCCCCTACCAGCTGCGGGGTTTCAGCTGAGCTGGGAACCACTGTGCTAACTGGGGGCACAGTGATTGGCAGCTCTACAAGAACCATGTCCCCAGGGACCCCTCAGTGGGTTTCTGCAGCCCGGGGCTCCGGGTGGGTCCACCATGCCAGATTACTTGGACTCCTGGGGCCCCGGCACCAAGGTCACCGTCTCCTCGGGAGACTCTGCTGTCTGGGGACGGTGGGGACCCACGTGCACTGGGCCAGGTGAGGGCTTTGGCCTCGGACCTGGGGACAGGCACTCGGCGAGGGGGTCAGCAGGAGGGGGGAGGGCATGTTTTTGTGTAGGAGAAGCAGGAGGGCAGACGCTGTGCTACTGGTACTTCGATGTCTGGGGCTCTGGCACCCAGATCACTGTCTCCTCAGGTGAGTCCCCATCTTCTCTATCCAAGCACCAGGCCAGGTCCCTGGGATCTGTGACCAGTCCAGGTCTGGCCTGAGGCCACAAAGGTGCCATCCCTGGGGTCTCCGCCACAGGCTGCACACCAGAGCCCTGCTGTCACTTAGCCCTGGGGCCAGCTGGAGCCCCCAAAGACAGGCAGGGACCCACCACAGGTGGCAAGCAGGTCGAGGGCAGGGACAGGGCTGGCCAGGAAGGAGAAGCTGTTGGCAGAGCTGGGGCTGAGGCTGGGAGCTGGCTGTCCATACGCCCGGACCTGGCTGACGCTTCAGTGCGGCTCCCAGTGCTTGGAGAGCTGGGGCCAGGGCACCCCAGCCACCGTCTCCCTGTGTGACTTCCCCTCCGTCTCAGCCGGGGTCTGTGTGGCTGGGGACAGGCGCGCCGGCCACCTCTGCTCTGTGCTTGCGCGTAACCCATTTGAGCGTCAGGCATGGGTTTGTGTCTGGGTAGGAACAGGGACTGTGTCCCTGTGTGATGCTTTTGATGTATGGGGCCAAGGGACCATGGTCACCGTCTCTTCAGGTAAGACGACTTTCCTTCTGCCTCCTCACTCTGGGCACAGCGTCCTCTGTCCTGGAGCTGAGAGATTGATGTCCAGGGGCTCCTGGGTCTGTGCAGGGCCATGTGGGGCTCTCCGGGGCTCCTTCTGGGGCTGCCTGAGCCATGTTCAGCAGATGACCTTTCTTCGGGGGTCAGGACTCTGCTCCTGGGGTGAAGGGTGGGACAGGGTGACCTTGGGACACAGGGCTGGCCGCCCAGCCCAGGACAGGTGGAGAGTCGGGTTTTTGTACACCTCTTAATGGGGCCTCTCACAATGTGATTACTTTGACTACTGGGGCCAGGGGACCCTGGTCACCGTCTCCTCAGGTGAGTCCTCACAACCTCTCCCCTGCTTTAACTCTCCTCTGGGATTGTGCTGTATTTTGGGGGAAAATGAGTGTGCCTCGGTCTCATGCCAAGAAAGCCTGGGAGCAGCCTTGGGGGGCTCAGGAGAACGCCCCAGGCCACGGCAGCCACTCAACAAAGGGCAAGGGCTCCAGATGCTTCCTCCTCCTGGGCCCAGCAATGGGGTCTCCTGTAGTCAGGGCCACCCCGGGCCCTTCCCGGGCTCTGTCTGAGAGGGTCCCGGATACTTAGTCGGGGATCGGTTCTTGCGGGGTCCCGGCATTGTTGTCACAATGTGACAGCTGGTCAGCCTCCTCGGGCCAGGGACCCTGGTCACTGCCACCTCAGGTGAGTCCTCACCACCCTCCAACTCTGAGTACACTTAGGGAGACTCAGGGTCATAGTCTCGGAGACATTTTGGAGGTCAGGAAGGAAAGCCGGGGAGAGGGATCCTTCCAATGGGAACCCAGCCTCCCCTCCCCAGCCTTGGCCACAGACGTCAGGGGCTGGGGTGCCCCTTTGTCTGGTGGGGGGTGGCCACTCTCGGCTTCATCTGGAGCATTGCCAGGGGCTGTCATGTTGGTTGTGGGACAGGGGTCTGTCCTGTTCCAAGGCACCTGCTCCCCGGGACGGGTGCCCGGAGGTGTTTGGACTCCTGGAAGGACTTAGGAGCCGTCCGCTTGCACTCAGACTTCCCAGGCCGGCAGTGGTCTGGCTTCCGAAGGGTCAGGCTGGAATGTGGGGTCTGTGGGAGGCCAGCAGAGGGTTCCATGAGAAGGGCCAGGACAGGGGCATGGACAGTCGGCTTCCATGTGATACCTGGAGACAGAGGGTCTCTGGGTGGCTGCGAGCAATGTGAGCCGGGACCCCAGGGTTTTTGTGGGGTGAGGATGCACATTCTGCCATTGTGATTACTATGGTTTGGATCTCTGGGGCCAAGGGACCAAGGTCACCGTCTCCTCAGGTAAGAATGGCCACTCTAGGGTCTCTGTTTTCTGCTAGTGCCTGTGGGGTTTTCTGAGCATTGCAGGCTGGTCCTCGGGACAAGTTCCGAGGGGACCTGGGTGGGCTGGCCAGGAGGGGACAGGCACTGAGGAGCCTGGGGGGTCTCGGAGCCTCTGTGGATTTTCTGATGCCTTTTGGAAAATGGGTCTCAGGTTGAGTGCGTCTGATGGAGTAACTGAGCCTGGGGTCTTGGGGAGCCACGTCTGGATGAGAAGCCAGAGCAAACCAGGGCTCCATGGCTGGAGGGCCACTGTGGGGGCTGCCTGCCGAGGTGCTGGGATCTTAGTGATGGCTGAGGAGTGTGTCTCAGGAGGGAGCAGTGTCGGGAGGACGGCAAGACCGTGGCACAGACAGCCCAATAGTGAAATGTTTTCTTTAGAATGACGAGGTGCGCTGTGTGAGAGATAAAGAGATAAATTCTTTCATCTCCAGGCTGTAAAGAATTAAAGCTGCATCTTAAATTATTTATTGGCTGGAAAGAGAACTGTCAGAGTGGGTGAATCCAGCCAGGAGGGATGCGTAGCCGTGGTCTTGATGAGAGCAGGGGCCGGGGTGGGGGTAACCCAGAAAGGGCGGCCGCTGATCTGACAAGGACTTGGGGAGGCCGCCTGAGCTTCCAAGAGAAAAGGATTCTTCATCTTAAGAGGCGAGCTTACTAAATGTTAAAAGACAGGATATGTTCGAAATGGCTCCTGAGAAAAATGGTTTCAGAAAATTCTGACTTAAAAATGGGAGAGCTTTTCAAGTATGTGAATTTTTTTAACTGTGAAAGTATTTGAAATTCTTATCATTCGATTAACTGAGGCCAGAGCAAGTTCAGCTAAGAAATACTAGCACAGTGCTGCCAGCCCCTGCAGGACTGAGTTCTGACAATCATAAATCAAGTTTATTTTTTTAATTAATTAGTGAAGCTGGGAGCGGATGCTGAGTTAGAGTCAAGATGGCTGCATGAGGGTCTCGGGTACCCGCAGCAGGTGGCAGGAAGCAGGTCACCGCAAGACTCTATTTTAGGAAGCGAAAAAACACCCTTGGTAAATCTGTCACTTCTGGGCGTGAAGCGGTGGTTTTGCCAGGCCCAGATCTGAAAGTGCTCCACGGAGCAAAACAACACCTGGGCCATTTGCGTTTCTAAAATAAGGTGAGGCTGACGGAAACTGGAAAGGCTCTGTTTTTCACTATCCGAACTTGATTTCCAGTCTTAGCTTGTCAACTCGAGTTTGTGCAAACAGCAACTTCTAACCTGCACCCATTTTCAACGTAAGATGTTTCATAAATGTAACGGTCTTAGGAAGAACTTATGACTATATTCAGAAAAGTTCTAAATCAGGTTGTTTTCCCTTCATGAGATAATTAATCTCAGACACTTTTTCAATACCTCGGAGCATTATTTTTATAATGACTGTGCTCACAATTTTTTTTTTCGGTTAACCTGTATTCTCTGTGATTAAGGAGAAACACTTTGATATTCTGACAGAGTGGCTTTCATTTTACTATTTTTTAAGACCACTTTTCAGCTACTCATTTTAGGATAAGTTTTAGGTGACACATGCATCATTATCCTGAATTATTTCAGTTGAACATGTTAGTTGGTGTATTAAGAGGAAACTCAGTCAGACAGAAGGACAGGTTCTGTTTGGAATCCCTGGTTCAGCCTCAGCAGGACTGGCCTGGCGAGGCTTTGGGAGGGTGGCCGCCAGGCCCGGGCTGGGCTTTGGGTCTCCACGGACCTCCCAGAGCCGGGATGCATGGCTTATGCCACCAGCCCGACTGGCTGCTTGGGCCCCAGCCCTTGTTAATGGACTCGGAGGAATTATGCCATGCCAAAGCCTCGCACGGCTCGAAGTGACCGGACACCCGACACGGTAAGAGACAGGCAGCCAGCGCTGCCACACCTGCTTCTCTGCAAACTTTGTACTTGATGTCTTATTTCCACAAGAGGCTGGATCGGTCTTAAGTGCTTGATGAAGAGCAGGGGACTCGTTTGTGTGAGTCTTCTGAGTGAGCATTGTCTGGGTCACTCCCACTTAACTTTCTCTGAAGCCCATTTTGAGGAGAGGTCCCATGAGCTGCTTTGCAGCCCATGGATGGGGCCGGCCTGGTTCATGGTGCTGGAGAATATGCCAAGCATCACTGGCATCGCCCTTGTTTAAGTCACAGACTGTAGGTCATCATCGCGCCCTTGAAAGTAGCTCATGCCTTCCAAAGCGACTTATGGTAAACGGCAGAATTTTAAGTGGTGAATTCAGATAAAATGCATTTCCGGGTTGTCCCCAATGATGACTGTTACCTAGAGGGAATGTAAAGGCAGGGGCTTATTTCAGACTCAGGAGGGAGGAGGCGCTCCAGAAAGGTGGAGGCTCTGAACATCGCCAGCGCTGTCCTCTCGGTGCAGAGGCTGAACTGCCACCTCCAGAGCAAGGGGAGCTGCTTGTTTTTATCACAGAACAAGCTCCTAAGTTCTGATCTAATTCGCAAAATGTTTAAATGACTTTAAAGAAGCAAAGAAGTATTCCACCCAGGTAGTGGAGGGTGGTCATGCTTGGTACTGCTTTGGAAGCAAAACCCAGGTGGTGCTGGGGCTGGGGCAGGAAATCGGGGGATCGAGTAGAGGAGGACGAAAGGTGGAAGCCAGCCCAGCTCTGCAGGAACTCAGCAATGAGATGGCTTTAGCTGAGGCATGCAGGTCTGGCAGGCTGACCGTTTCTGACAATTCCATCAGCTTTCAGAAGTGGACTAGGATGGGTAAAACTGACATGAGCTAACCTAGACTAAACAAGGCTGGGCTGTGCTGAGCTGGGCTGGGCTGAGCTGGGCTGAGCTAAGCAGAGCTAGGCTGAGCCCAGCTGGATCAGGCTGAGTTGTTGAGCTGACCTGAGCTGAACTGGGCTTAAGTGGGGTGTGCTGGGCTGAGCTGGGACAAGTTGGGGTGGGCTGGGCTGAGCTGAGCTGGACTGAGTTGAGAAGACCTGGGCTGAGCCGGGTTGAGCTGAGCTGAACCAGGATGAGCCGGGCTGAGCTGAACTGAGCCGAGCCGAGCTGAGCTGAGCTGAGCTGAGCCGAGCCGAGCTGAGCTGTGCCGGGCCGAGCCAGGCGGAGCTGAGCCGGGCTGGGTTGGGCTGAGCCGAGCTGAGCTGAGCTGGGTTGGGTTGAGCTGAGCTGTGCTGAGCTGTGCTGAGCTGAGCTAGGTTGGGTTGGGCTGTGCTGGGCTGTGCTTAGCTGAGCTGGGCTGAGCTGGGCTGAGCTGGGCTGAGCTGGGCTGAGCTGACCTGGGATGGGCTGGGTTGAGCTGGGCTGGGCTGGGTTGGGTTGAGCTGAGCCAGGATGAGCTGAGATGAGCTGAGCTGAGCTGGGCTGAGCTGGGATGAGCTGGGTTGAGCTGAGGTGAGCTGGGCTGAGCTGGGATGAGCTGAGCTGAGCCAGGCTGAGCTGGGATGAGCTGGGTTGAGCTGAGCTGAGCTGAGGTGAGCTGAGCTGGGCTGGGTTGGGTTGAGCTGAGCCAGGCTGAGCTGGGCTGAGCTGAGCTGGGCTGAACTGACCTGGGATGGGCTGGGTTGAGCTGGGCTGGGTTGGGTTGAGCTGGGCTGAGCTGACCTGGGCTGGGTTGGATTGAGCTGAGCCAGGATGAGCTGAGATGAGCTGAGCTGAGCTGGGCTGAGCTGAGCTGGGCTGAGCTGGGCTGAGCTGGGATGAGCTGAGCTGAGCTTGGCTGAGCTGACCTAGGATGGGCTGGGTTAGGTTAAGCTGAGCCGGGCTGAGCTGGGCTATGCTGAGCTGAGCTGGGATGAGTTGAGCTGAGCTGGGCTGGGCTGAGCTGAGCTGGGATGGGCTGGGTTGAGCTGGGCTGGGTTGGGTTGAGCTGAGCCGGGCTGAGCTGAGCTACACTGAGCTGGGCTGGGCTGGGATGATCTGGGATGAGCTGAGCTGGGCTGAGCTGGGATGAACTGAGCTGAGCTGGGCTGGGCTGGGCTGGGCTGAGCTGGGCTGAGCTGAGCTGGGATGGGCTGGGTTGAGCTGGGCTGGGTTGGGTTGAGCTGAGCCAGGCTGAGCTGAGCTCCACTGAGCTGGGCTGGGCTGGGATGAGCTGGGATGAGCTGAGCTGGGCCGAGCTGGGATGAGCTGAGCTGAGCTGGGCTGGGCTGGGCTGAGCTGAGCTGAGCTGGCTGAGCTGGGCTGGGCTAAGCTTGGCTGAGCTGAGCTGAGCTGGGCTGGGTTGGGTTGAGCGGAGGCAGACTGATCTGGGCTGAGCTAAACTGGGCTGAGCTGAGCTGGGCTGAGCTGACCTGGGCTGGGCTGGGCTACACTGAGTTGAGATGAGCTGAACTGGATTGAGCTGAGCTGGGCTGAGCTGGGCTGAGCTGAGCTGAGCTGAGCTGGGCTGGGCTGAGCTGGGATGAGCTGAGCTGAGCTGGGCTGAGCTGACCTGGAATGGGCTGGGTTGAGCTGGGCTGGGCTGACCTGGAATGGGCTGGGTTGAGCTGGGCTGGGTTGGGTTGAGCTGGGCTGGGTTGAGCTGGGCTGGGTTGGGTTGAGCTGGGCTGGGCTGCGTTGGGCTGAGCTGGTTTGAGCTGGGCTGGGTTGGGTTGAGCTGAGCTGAGCTGAGCTGGGCTGAGCTGACCTAGGATGGGCTGGGTTAGGTTAAGCTGAGCCGGGCTGAGCTGGGCTATGCTGAGCTGAGCTGGGATGAGTTGAGCTGAGCTGGGCTGGGCTGAGCTGAGCTGGGATGGGCTGGGTTGAGCTGGGCTAGGTTGGGTTGAGCTGATCCAGGCTGAGATGAGCTTCACTGAGCTGGGCTGGACTGGGCTGAGCTGGGATGAGCTGAGCTGGGATGAGCTGAGCTGGGCCGAGCTGGGATGAGCTGAGCTGAGCTGGGCTGGGCTGAGTTGAGCAAAGCCAGACTGATCTGGGCTGAGCTAAGCTGGGCTGGGCTGAGCTGAGATTGGCTGAGCTGGGCTGGGCTGGGCTACGCTGAGCTGAGATGAGCTGAACTGGATTGAGCTGAGCTGGGCTGGGTTGAGCTGAGCCAGGCTGAGCTGAGCTTCACTGAGCTGGGCTGGACTGGGCTGAGCTGGGATGAGCTGAGCTGGGCCAAGCTGGGATGAGCTGAGCTGAGCTGGGCTGGGCTGAGTTGAGCAAAGCCAGACTGATCTGGGCTGAGCTAAGCTGGGCTGGGCTGAGCTAAGCTGGGCTGGGCTGAGCTGAGCTGGGCTGAGCTGGGCTGGGCTGGGCTACGCTGAGCTGGGATGAGCTGAACTGGATTGAGCTGAGCTGGGATGAGCTGGGCTGAGCTGGGCTGAGCTGAGCTGGGCTGAGCTGAGCTGAGCTGAGCTGGGCTGGGCTGAGCTGGGTTGAGATGGGCTAAGCTGGACTGAGCTAGGTTGAGCCAGGTTGGGTTGAGCTGAGCCGGGCTGAGCTGTGCTGAGCTGAGTTGAGCTGAGCTGGGCTGGGCTGAGCCGACCTGGGTTGAGTTGAGCTGAGCTGGGCTGGGTAGAGCTGGGTAGAGCTGAGCTGAGCTGAGCTGAGCTGAGTTGGGCTGGGCTGGGCTGGGCTGGGCTGAGCTGAGCTGAGCTGGGCTGGGCTGAGCTGGGCTGAGATGGGCTAAGCTGGGATAAGCTGGTCTAAGCTGGGCTGACCTAGGTTGAGCCGGGTTGGGTTGAGCTGAGCCGACCTGGGTTGAGTTGAGCTGAGCCGGGTTGGGTTGAGCTGAGCCGGGTTGGGTTGAGCTGAGCCGGGTTGGGTTGAGCTGAGCCGGGTTGGGTTGAGCTGAGCTGGGTTGGGTTGAGCTGAGCTGGGTTGGGTTGAGCTGAGCCAGGCTGAGCTGGGCTGGGCTGAGCAGAGCTGAACTAAGCTGGACTGAGCTGAGCTGAGCTGGGCTGGGCTGAGCTGGGCTGGGAAGTTGAGCTGAGCTGGGATGAGCTGGACTGGGCTGGGCAGAGCTGAACTAAGCTGGACTGAGCTGAGCTGAGCTGGGCTGGGCTGAGCTGGGCTGGGAAGTTGAGCTGAGCTGAGATGAGCTGGACTGGGTTGAGCTGAGACAGTCTGTGCTGAGCTGAGCTGAGCTGAGTTGAGTTGAGCTGAGCCAGGCTGAGCTGGGCTGGGATGAGCTGGGCTAAGCTGAGCTGAGCTGGGCTGGGCTGAGTTGGGCTGAGCTGACCTGGGAAGAGCTGTTCTGAGGTGAGCTGAACCGGGCTGGGCTGTGCTGAGCTGGGCTAGGCTGGGTTACGCTGGGCCAGGCTGAGCTGCGCCAGGCTGGGCTGGGCTGGGCAGGGCTGGGCTGAGCCGAGCTGAACTGAGCTAAACTGAACTGTACTGGGCTGGGCTGGGCTGGGCTAAGTGGAACTGAACTAGGTTGAACCAACCTAAGCTAGGCTGGGCTGAGCTGATGCAGGCTGAGCTGAGCTGGGTTAGGCTGAGCTGGGCTGAGCTGGGCTGACCTGGGGTGACCTGGGCTAACATGGGCTTAGCTGATTTGAGCTGGGTTGGGCTGACCTGGGCTGACCTGGGATGAGCTGGGCTGAGCTGGGATGAGCTGGGCTGGGCTGGGCTGGGCTGGGCTGACCTATCCCTAAGCTGAGCTGGGCTGGGTTTAATTGGGTTGAGCTGACCTGGGCTGGGCAGGGCTGAGTGGGATTGAGCTGGGCTGAGCTGGGTTGAGCTGTTCTGGGCTGAACTAGGCTGTGCTGAACCAGGCTTAGCTGTGCTGGGCTTGGCTGGGTTGAGCTGAGATGGTCTTAGATTATCTGAGCTCAGCAGGGCTGGGGTTAACTGATTCTGAGCTGGGCTGGGCTGGGATGAACTGGAGGATGTGGCACTGGGCCAGTCTTCATGATCTTGTTGGACTTAGGTGGATAGCCTCAGCTGAGTCCACACTGCATTCCCCATCACTCCCACCCTCCCTACACCCACCCCCAGGACTGCCTTGTCTGCATGGGGAGACTTGAGGGTAGCTGGAGTGTGGCCATGCTGGGGCCGCAGAGGCTGGGCTGGGGCACCTGCTCTCTGTTGGCTGCCTGTGTGGTGTGTGGCTCCAGTGCCTGTGTGGTGTGTGGCTCCAGTGCCTGTGTGGTGTGTGGCTCCAGTGCCTGTGTGGTGTGTGGCTCCAGGCTTCATATTCAGGAATGCAGCCTGGGCTCTCCAGCCGTGTGTGCTGGGAGCTGAGCGTGCAGTGCCTCTCTGCTGATGCCTCAGGGGAAAGCAGGCCTGGTCCGCCCAAGCCTGAGCCCTCAGCCATTCTCAGCAGGGAGCCAAGGGCAGGCAGGCCTCGAGCGCAGCGGGGCAGCCAGGTGAAGGGTGGCAGGTGCGGCTGGGCCTGCTCCCGAAGACCCTAGGTGTGCCCTGGTGGTCAGCGCTGGGCCCTGCAGCAGCACAGGCTGAGGTGTGCAGCCTCAGCAGCTTTGGACAAGGATCCCAGGCCTCGCCAGGGCCCCACCACCCTGTCAGCCATGGCCACCTGGGCTCTGGAGGCCTGCCGGTGGGCTCGGCCTTGGTGGGGCAGCCACAGTAAGATGCAGGTAAGGAGAGGCCACTCAGAACGCCGCTCGCCGCGACAGACTGGATGCAAGGAGACCGCGCCTCACCCCTCCCTTTCTGTTTTGTCCTGCGGGTCCTCAGGGACTGCGTCCGCCCCAGTCCTCTACCCCCTCGTCTCCTGTGAGAGTGCCATGTTGGATACGAGCAGAGTGTCCGTTGGCTGCCTGGCACGGGACTTCATGCCCAACTCCATCACTTTCTCCTGGAAATACCAGAACAACTCTGACATCAGCAGCATCCAAGGCTTCCAGTCCCTCCTGAGAGGGGACAAGTACATGGCCACCTCGCAGGTGCTGCTGCCTTCCAGGGACGTCATGCAGGGCAGGGACGACCACGTGGTGTGCAAAGTCCAGCACCCCAACGGCAACCGGCAAAAGGACGTGCCTCTTCCAGGTGAGGGCCGGGCTTCCCCCAGCCCCAGGCAGGGCGGGCACGGGAAGGATAGGAGTGGGCCCCGGCTGACCTGTGTCCCTCACTGCAGTGCTCGCAGAACTGTCCCCAAACGTGAGTGTCTTCGTCCCGCCCCGCGATGCATTCACCGGCAACCCCCGTAAGTCCAAGCTCATCTGCCAGGCCACGGGCTTCAGCCCCCGGCATATCAAGGTGTCCTGGCTGCAGGAGGGGAAGAAGCTGGAGTCTGGCTTCACCACGGGCCAGGTAGAGGCTGAGGCCAAAGAGTCTGGGCCCACGACCTACAAGGTGACCAGCACGCTGACCATCGCCGAGAAAGACTGGCTCACGCAGAGCGTGTTCACGTGCCGCGTGGATCACAATGGCCTGGCCTTCCAGAAGAACGTGTCCTCCGCGTGTGGTGCCAGTGAGTACCCTGTCCCCAAGGGCAGCACCCACGGACACACAGGGGTCCAGCAGGGTCTGACATTTGCCACCCCGGACACAGCCCTCTGCTCCCTGAACCTTGGCTTCCCAGAGCAGTCAAGGGCAGGGGCTCAGGCACAGGGCCCCTGGGCTGGGCAGAGGCGGGTGCTGGTCTCTGGGGGGGAGCCGTGCCTCCACCCACATCCACACCTGCTCCACCTCTGACACGTTTCTCTTGACTCCAGATCCAGCCACGGGCATCCGGGTCTTTGCCATCCCTCCATCCTTTGCCAGCATCTTCCTCACCAAGTCCACCAAGTTGACCTGCCTGGTCACAGACCTGGCCACCTATGATAGCGTGACCATCTCCTGGACCCGCCAGAATGGCGAAGTTCTGAAAACCCACACCAACATCTCTGAGAGCCACCCCAATGCCACCTTCAGTGCCACAGGTGTGGCCAGCATCTGTGAGGATGACTGGAACTCCGGGGAAAGGTTCATATGCACCGTGACACACACGGACCTGCCCTCGCCGCTGAAGCAGAGCGTCTCCAGGACCAAGGGTAGGCCCCTGCCCAGCCCCTGGTCCTGCACTCCCCAGCACCCTCCCTCAGCCCGGGGGAAAGGTGAAGAGCCCTCAGGCCCTTACTCACTGCCATCTCTGCCCACAGGGGCGGCCCTGCACAGGCCCGAAGTGTATTTGCTGCCGCCGGCCCGGGAGCAACTGAGCCTGCGGGAGTCGGCAACCGTCACCTGCCTGGTGACCAGCTTCTCTCCCGCGGACATCTTTGTGCAGTGGATGCAGAGGGGGCAGCCTCTGCCCCAGGAGAAGTACGTGACCAGCACCCCAGTGCCCGAGCCCCATGCCCCAGGCCTGTACTTCGCCTACAGCACCCTGACAGTGTCCGAGGAGGACTGGAGCGCGGGGGAGAGCTACACCTGCGTCGTGGGCCACGAGGCCCTGCCCAACAGGGTCACCGAGAGGACCGTGGACAAGTCCACCGGTAAACCCACCCTGTACAATGTGTCCCTAGTCATGTCCGACACGGCTGGCACCTGCTACTGACCCTGCTGGGCTGCCCACGGGCTCGGGGCGGCCGGCCGCTCTGTGTGTGTGCAAACTAACCACGTCAATGGGGCGAGATGTTGCATCTTTAAAACTAGAAATAAAAAGATCCATTCAAAAGATACTGGTCCTGAGTGCACGATGCTCTGCCCTGCAGACCGCCTTCCTCCACAGCCCCCACCCGCCTCACCCACCCGCGTGCCTCAGTGGCTTCTGGAAGCCCCGAACTCCCTGCAGATGCTCACCACAGGCTGACCTCACACTCGCCATTCCTCCTACTGTTTCTTGAAAAAGGGCTGAGAGCAAGGCCACATGGACACAGGCAGCACACATGCACATGTGTGGACACACGTGGACAGACATGGACACACATGGACAGACATGGACACACAGACACACGGACACACAGAGACATGCTAACCCATGGGCACACACACATGGACACACACACACACAGGGACACACAGAGACCTGCTAACCCATGGGCACACACACACACACACAGACATGGACACACACAAACACAGGGACACACAGAGACGTGCTAACCCATGGGCACACACACACACACAGACACATGGACACACACAAACACAGGGACACACAGAGACCTGCTAACCCATGGGCACACACACACACACAGACACACAGGGACACACAGAGACTTGCTAACCCATGGGCACACACACACAGAAACATGGACACACATAGATACAGGGACAGAGACGTGCTAACCCATGGGTGCACACATACACACAGACATGGACACACACAGACATGGACACACAGAGACGTGCTAACTTGTGGGTGCGCATGTGCACACACACACACACACATAGAAATATGGACACACAGACACATGGACACACATACTTGCTAACCCATGGGTGCACATTCACGCACACACACACAGACAGAGAGGTGCTAACCCATGGGTGCACACACACAGACATGGACACAGAAATGTGCTAACCTATGGGTGCGCGCACACACACACACACACAGACATGGGCACACAGAGATGTGCTAACCCATGGGTGCATGCACACACACACATAACACAGAGAAATATGGACACACAGACACATGGACACACATACTTGCTAACTCATGGGTGCGCACACACACACACACACATACAGAGATGTGCTAACCCATGGGCGCGCACACGCAGACATGGACACACACATATGCAAACACATATGGACACACATGTGCAAAAATACCCAGGCACACGAAGATGGCACACACCGTCTATAGGCACACATGGACGCACACATCATGGACACATAGACACATGGACACACACACAGACACATATGGACACACACACAGACACATAGACACACACATCATGGACACACGGACACACACACTGACACATATCATGGGCACATGGACACACATGGACACAACACACATGGACACACAGATACACACATGGACACACATCATGGACACATGAACACGGACACACATAAACACACATGACACATGGACACACACAGACACACACAAACATGGACACACACATCATGGACACATACACATGAACACACACATGCAGGACATGCACACACAGAGACACACTAGCACAGAGGCGTACACACAGACAGGCACAGGCACACACACATTCACAAACACACAGGTACATCCACACCCAAAAACAGACACAAGTACATGGACACGTGCACACGCGCGCACACACACACACACACACACAGTGACACACGCAGGAACATGCGCATATGCTAATGTAGACACCCGCACGTCTACACAAAGACACACAACAGATAGATGGACATGCGCACATAGACATGCACACACACACACACACACAGACACACACACAAACCCATGCCAGCCAGCCCCACCCACGTTCTCCCGCTGCCCTGTCAGATGCTCTGTCCCCGAAGCACTTTGCTCCCTGCACTGTCCTGGCCCCTTGAGGGCTTTGGACCCAGGCGCTGCTTCTCCTTCTGTCTCTGCTTGGAGGTGCCACCATGGCACCCCGCTTGGACTCTGCCTGGGGAGCAGCGGCCCCAGGGATAATGTGACCCTCCCTAGGCCAGGGTCTTGAGGAAAGCAGCAGGTGGCTCCCACATGTGTGACCCCCCTGAGGCCAGGCTCTTGAGGAAAGCAGCAGGTGGCTCCCACATGTGTGACCCCCCTGAGGCCAGGCTCTTGAGGAAGGCAGCAGGTGGCTCCCACATGTGTGACCCTCCCAAGGCCAGGCTCTTGAGGAAAGCAGCAGATGACCCCAACACATGCTCGAGAGCAGAACGAGGGCCCATGCCTGTGCTCAGGCAGTGACTGGACATGTGTCCAGAGGGCAGGGTGGCTGCCCAGCGGCTGCTCCTCTTAGCGGGAGGCCTCGGGAGATGAGCTGGCGCAAGGCTGCCCTGCACACACCTGCTTTGTGTCTGTGTGCTGCCTGAGCTATCTCAGCCACCCCAGGGTTCCTGGGACAAGATCTTGGGGTCCATCCCCAGCCCAGAGCAGGGAACAAGCCAGGTCCCACTGCAGCAGCCCAGGGAGGACAGAGCCCAGGCAGGGAAGGCAGGGACCCAAGTCAGGTCTCCACACCCGACAGACAGTGCTGTCCCTAACTGGGGTCACCTCTGAGTCCCCCCACACACTCTTGGCCCTTTGGGGTCCTGGGCTCCAGGTGTCCCCCAAGGGCCTGTCTGTGTAGGGAATGCAGCACCCCCAAATGTCCTCATCCCACTGTGGAGCTCAGATCTCTGGGTCTTGACAGGGTAGGACGAGCCAGCCAGGATGCAGACTCTGCTCTGGGGGGCTGGAGAGCCAGGGCCCTGATGAGGAGGTGAGGAGGTGAGGAGCGGGCACCTCCCAGCTCAGGCCTCCTGCCTGTGTAGCCCCACAGCACGGGGCAGGACCATACCCCCTGCTTCCCCTGCAGGAGAGTCAGGACATGTTGGCCGCCGCTCCACTGGCCCCGATGTCCGGCCCCCGCCTTGTGTCTGTGTGCTGCTCGCGCTATCTCAGCCACCCCAGGGCTCCTGGGACAAGACCTCGGGGTCCGTGCCCTGCCCAGCCTCAGCCTGTGCCCCCCTGCATCAGGCTGTTGGGGACCCAACCCATGCCTTGGACAGTGCCTGAACCCCTCCACTGGCTCTCCCCACCCCTGAGCACAGCACAGCCTAGGGGCCAAGGGTGGGCTTAGAGGAGGGGCCCCAGGGCCTGGCTTTGCTGGGCGCCACCCCAGCCTGACCCTACCCCCTCCCGTGCTGTGTCCCCTGCAGAGGGGGAGGTGAGCGCCGACGAGGAGGGCTTTGAGAACCTGTGGGCCACCGCCTCCACCTTCATCGTCCTCTTCCTCCTGAGCCTGTTCTACAGCACCACCGTCACCCTGTTCAAGGTAGCACAGACGGCACGGGGGGCGTGGGGCCCAGGGAGCAGCTGGGGCTGGACGTCCATCACGGAGGCTCCCACCAACCCGCTGGGTCCCCTTTGCCTGGCTCCCTTCCCAACCAGGAGAAAGTGCTTCACACCGTCTCTGTTGCCCGCAGGTAAAATGATCCAACTGAAGAACGAAGACAGAGAGAGGAACTCAAGGGACGCTGCTCCAGGCCTGGGGTCCCCTCCCTCGTGGCCCTTGGCGCGCGTTTCTCTTCCCGTCCTGCCTCCAGCTGTGTGCTCCAACACACGCTTCCTTCTAGACGGGCAGGGGCTGGCTGGCGAGCGGGCCAGCACGTTGGCTCTACCCACGCTGCTTTGCTGTGTATACGCTTGTTACCCTGAAATAAACATGCTCATTTTATCCATGAAACGGCTTTCTCATGAGGGATTTTGTTTCTCTTTCAAATCTTTCGTGCTACATGGGCCTCTCAAGGGGGGATCCCAATTCCAAAGGGAGCCATGGGAAAGAGAGCTGGGCCAGCACAGAAGCTTTTAAAGCCATGGGCCCAGGAGAGGGACCACAGCGGCAAGGGGCCAGACTCAGATTGGGGAGTGCGCAGCCTGACGGAAGGAGGGCAGCTAAGCAGGAGAGGGTTCCAGGCCTGGTCTCCCAAGCACGACCTGAACTGGGAGGCAGGGCTCAGGCCTCGGGGGCCTCAGTGTGTGCCCCACATGCCTACGACTGCCTGGGCCACCTTGTGCTGTTCCCAGCAAGCCCAGCCAGTCCTCGGCCTTGCCCCAAACCTTCATGATGTGTGGCGCATGCCACCAGGATCCAGGAGGAGAGGGCTGAGCCCTCGAGAGCGGTGGCCGTGTCTGCACAGCATGGGGGCGTCACACTTGGCAGAAGCACAGCCCTCCGCAGGAGCACTACACTCAGCAGGAGCACTGCACTCCACAGGAGCACTGCACTCTGCAGGAGCACTGCCCTCTGCAGGAGCACTGCACTGGGCAAGAGCACTGCACTACACAGGAGCACTCCTCTGCAGGAGCACTACACTCAGCAGGAGCACTGCACTCCACAGGAGCACTGCCCTCCGCAGGAGCACTGCACTCAGCAGGAGCACTGCACTCGGCAGGAGCACTGCACTGGGCAAGAGCACTGCACTCCACAGGAGCACTACACTCAGCAGGAGCACTGCACTCCACAGGAGCACTGCACTCTGCAGGAGCACTGCCTTCCACAGGAGCACTGCACTGGGCAGGAGCACTGCCTTCTGCAGGAGCACTGCACTGGGCAAGAGCACTGCACTCCACAGGAGCACTCCTCTGCAGGAGCACTACACTCAGCAGGAGCACTGCACTCCACAGGAGCACTGCACTTGGCAGGAGCACTGCACTGGGCAGGAGCACTGCACTCGGCAGGAGCACTACACTCAGCAGGAGCACTGCACTCCACAGGAGCACTGCACTTGGCAGGAGCACTGCCTTCCACAGGAGCACTGCCCTCCGCAGGAGCACTGCACTCGGCAGGAGCACTGTCCTCCACAGGAGCACTGCACTGGGCAGGAGCACTGTACTCGGCAGGAGCACTGCACTGGGCAAGAGCACTGCACTCCGCAGGAGCACTACACTCAGCAGGAGCACTGCACTCCACAGGAGCACTGCACTCGGCAGGAGCACTGCACTGGGCAGGAGCACTGCACTCGGCAGGAGCACTGCCTTCCACAGGAGCACTACACTAGGCAGGAGCACTGCCCTCTGCAGGAGCACTACACTTGTCAGGAGCACAGGGGTGGGGGGTGCTGCAGCTGTGCCATGGCAGGGCTGTGGAAGTTGGAGCAAACGTTTCGGGTGAACCAGTGCCTTAGTCTAGTTGTGCTGCTCTCACAAGACACCATGGGCTGGGAGGCTTGAGCAGCAGACACTTGCCTCCCACAGCTCTGGAGGCTGGAAGTCTAAGGTCGAGGCGCCAGCAACTTCGGCATCTGGTGAGGGCCAATTCCCGGCTCAGAGACGTGCCTTCTCACTGCATCCTCATGCAACAGAAGAGGGTAAAGGAGCTCTCAGAGTCTCAGGGTCTCTTTCATACGGCACTAAGCCCATGATGAGGGCCTCATGATCTCCCAGACGCTCAGGCCTCCAGTGCCATCCCCTTGCAAGTGAGGACTGGGGGGTGGGAGGCAGGACTGTATCACCCATAGGAGCTGCCAGGGCATGCATGATGGAGAAGGCGGGTCTCTGCCATCACCCTGAAGATGAGCAGGTGGCAGCCAGGACAGCAGGTGGTGGAGGAAAAGTGACTGCCAAGGAGGTGGGGGTGGGGTCAAAGAGCAGGGGTTGGGGGCTCATGCCAGGAGGCTCACCTTGCCACGGTGCAGTCAGCCAGGGGTGACCCACAGGCCATGGCAAACTCAAGGCCAGCAGTGGCTGTGAGACCAGGGTGGAGGCAGGTGGGGAGCAGGGAGGACCAGGCTGGAAGAACTGGGCGGACCACAGGGTCAAAGAAGTGTCCTGGAGGAGCACCCAGGATGGCGTCTTGGAGGGTGCACAAACCAGGGTCCTGGAAGAAGGCCATTTCAGGTTCTAGGGAGCAGCCTGGTGCTTGCTCTGAGCCAGTTGTCACGGGTATCTGGGGGCTCCTGGGTGCAAGTTGTGTCCCTCCCACTAAATGTGCTCTCCCCAAGGACATGGCCCGACCTTGGGTCCCTGCTGGATCCCTGAGCTGGCAGCAGCCCTGCCCTCAGTGAGAATGTCCAGGAGACAGGTGGAGGTGCACCTGTGGGTCCCGGGGGAAACCTATCCTCCAGTCATAGGCTCCCCGTCGGCTCCCAGCCTCTGGCTCCGGCTCCACCTTGGATACATGAAGCTCCTCACAGGCTCAGCCTCCCAGGCTGGGGGAGGACAGAGTGAGGAGCCCTGCACTGCCCAGAGCAACAGAAGTGTATTCCATCCTGGCTCTGGAGGCTGGCAGCTGGGAGGGAGGCCTCGGCAGGGGGAGCTCCTCTGTGTCACGGGAGACTGTCCCAGCTCTCTCCTGGATGCTGGGGCTTTGCCACCATCTCCACTGCTCTTGGCTTGTGGGAGCAGCGCCATCTTCACGGGGCACGGGGCACCCCCCATGTGCTGTCTGTGCCCCAATTCCCTCTTTGGATGAGGACAGTGTCATATCGGATCAGAGGCTCAACCTACTCCAGGGTGACCTCATCTGAACTTGATGACATCTGCAAAGACTCTGTTTCCAAACAAGGTCACATTCTGAGTTCCTGGGAGTTAAGACTTCAACACATGAATTTACAGGGGACACATTTAAACCCATGACAATCTGCCCCCTGGTCCCCCATAATCATGTGTGTTTCACACACACAGTTCCTGTGTCCCATACTAACATCTCCAAGATGGCTAACCCATTCCAGCACTAACTCTTAGTCCAAAGTCTCATCTAAATGCCACCTGCATCCAGTGTGGGCAAAACCCAGGGTGAGATTCATTCTGGGGTGAAATTCCTCTCCATCTGTGGACCTTTGAAACTGCACAAGAAGTTCTCTGCTTCCAAAGTGCAGTGGTGGGACAGGCATGGGACAGACATTCCCACTCTGAAAGGGATACATTGGAAGGGATAGGGGAGCCGTGGGCCCAAGCAAGCCCAGAACCCAGCAGGAAAAACTGCATTAGATTTAAGGCTCAAGACTCATCCTCCTGGGTCAATAGTCCATCTTCCAGGCACACTGGGGTGACCCCACACTCTGGGCCCATGATGGCCAGAGCCCCCACAGCCTCCTCATCCTTGGCTGTGATCTCAGAGTCACCCTTTCTTCATTCTTTCTGGTCTTCTTCCCCTTCCATCCAAGCTTGCATTGTTTCTACTCTTATGATTCACAAAATCCTTCTCAGCTTCCCATGAAATTCATGGAGGTTTGGGTCATCAGACAAGAGAGCCCTACACAGTTATTTCCTCAATAACCTCCTCTCTACTCCTGGTTTCTGCTGAGATGATTGATTGGATCCACAAGTCACACATCCATTCTCTTTCACAAATGGTTGCCCGGACACCTCCTTGGCCTTGTTTCCCAGGCACACTCCTGGACAGGTGGAGAACTTTCCAACCAGAGCACACTATTGGACGGGCAGAGGATTCTTCCCGCTGTTCAAGTTCCTTCTTGAAGGAACTGAACACTTCCTTCTTCAATGGATCTGTCTCCTCTCACATGTTACTATAAGCAGTCAGGAGAAATCAAGTTGTGCCTTCAACACTTTTCTTAGAAATCTCCTCAGCCAAACATCCAAGTTCACCACTTGAAGTCCTACTTACCATGAAGAGAATGCAATTCAGCCAAGTGCTTTGCCACTTTATCACAAGGGTCCCCTTTCCTCCAGTTTCCAATAACATGTTCCTCATTCCTGTCTGGGGCCTCACCAGAGGCACCTTTAACATTCACATTTCTAGCAAAATTCTGTTCGTGACAATTTACGTATTCTCTAAGATGACAGGAGTTTCCTCTACAGCTCTCCTCCTTCTGAGCCCCCACTGGGATCATCTGGAATGTCCAAATTTCTACCAGTAATCTTCAAGGGAATCTAGGTTTTTTTCTACCATGCACCTCAAAACTCCTCTACACATTACCCTGTCCCAAATTCACTTCCACAGTTTTAGGTATCAATTAAATCAGCAGCCCACTTCTAAAGTCAAAGTCTGTGTTCGTTTCTTATGAGCTATTGTAACAAAATACCACAACCACATGGCTCAAACAACAGAAATGTATCCTCTCCCAGTGCTGGAGGCCAGGTGTCTGAGATCAAGCTGTGGGCAGGGCTGGCTCCTCCGGGTCGGTGGGGAGAACCTGTTCCAGGTGTCTGTCCTGGCTTTTGTGGGTTTACTGGGAATCTCTGGTGTTCCTTGGCTTTCGGAAACTGCTCATCCATCTCCATCTTCACCTCCACATGGCATTCTGCCCGTGTGCGTGTCTGTGTCTAGATGTCCCCTTTGCATACAGACACCAGTCACAGTGGATCGGAGGCTCACCCTACTCCAGCGTGACCTCATCTTCACTTGATGACATCTGCGAAACTCTGCTTCCAAACAAGGGCACATTCTGAGGTCCTATGGGTCAGAGCTTCAACATATCCATTTATTTGGAGACACCGGTCAACCCATAACAAGCCCCATGCCCAGCGTCTCACCAGTGGTGCTGCAGAGGGAGGCCTGGCAGGGTGGATATCCCAGCACCTCAGGGAAAAGTGAAAATGGCCCAGAGAGGTCCAGGAGGTGGCTGGAGGAAGGGAATTAGGGGCGTGCTGTTGGGGTGGGAGATTCTGAGGGGGCCATGCATACCGCCGAGGATGTGGAGGGCTGACAATCCTGCTTAGAAAATCCAAGGGAAGGATGTAACCGGGAGGAAGGGCTGGGTCACGTGGTGTCTGGGAAAGCAGGGCCTAAGGGAGAAGGGCAGGAGGATGGGGCCACCTCACCAGACGACCTCGTGTACCAGGAGAAAGAAGGGAACACCTGCCCCCCCGAGCAGGGACAGTCAGTGTGGGGGTGGAAAGACAGGGGAGGAGGCAGAGGGAGCATAGAGAAGGCCTCCAGTAGACAAAGACGGAGCACCTGGGGCCACCAGGCACCCGGCAAGGACCTTGCCCTCGCTCAGGGGTACAGTCCCTTTAAAAGAAAGTGTGCCGGCTCCTAGTTGAGGTCACTGCTGGGCCAAGAACCTCCCACTGGGAGAGTATGAGCCAGTGTCTAATTAAGTCAGTCCTCCTGCAGTAGGATGTTTTTCAGAGTGGAGGTTGCTGATGAAGAAGAGCACGGTCCCTGCTGCCTCCACCCCATCTCCCACCCCCACACTGACTGTCCCTGCTCAGGTGGGCCCAGGTGTTCCCGTCTTCTGCCTGGTACACGGAGTCGTCCGGTGTGGCAGTGACCCCACCCTCCTGCCCTTCTTCCTGGGCACCCAGGTCTCCAGGAAAGGGAGTCTGAGAGCCTGACCCAGCAGGGAGCCACACATTCTGGGACCTGCCACCCCTACAGCCTGCTGACCATGAGTGACAGCCCTTACAAGGGTCAGGCCTGCTCATGGGCTTGTCCCAGCATCAGAGTCCCTGGGGCCAGGCATCAAGGAGAGGAGGAGCCAATCTCACCAGCTCCTCCTAAGCCACTCAGAGGGCCAGACACAGGGCCCTCTACAGGGCTCAGCACCCCCATGCTCCCTGCAGGGCAGCTGAGGACCAGTGGCTGGGGGCCTGGGCAGGGTGGACCACACAGCCCTAGGCCCGCTGCTCCCTGGCTTGAGTGCCCCTCCTCCCCTCAGGGGCCCAAGAAAAGTGGTTCCCACAGAGATGGGCAGCAGCAGGGAAGGTGGAGGGCCGAGGAGTGGCCAGAGGGGCACCAAAGCCCCTGGAGGAAAGACCCCTCCCTTTCAGGGGCTCTGGCAACAGCAGCCCAGTGACCGCAAGGCCACAGGTCCCACTCACTTATTCTGACTCACAGCACAGGAGCGGCAGCAGGCCACTCGGCCCAGCCCCGCTCCTCCCAGGCCCTCTTGGACCCCTCTTCCTTGGCTCCCCCACCTGCCTGCTGCCAGGGTCCCCTGCCCTGCCCCTCGCCCTGAGAGCCTCCAGCCTCAGACTCCCACTGTGTCTGTCTTCCAGGGTCTGTCCAGTCTCCGGACGTGTTCCCTGTCACATCAGAGTGCGAGCTCCCGAAGAATGAGAGCTATGTGGTCCTGGCCTGCTTGATAACTGGGTACGAACCGAAGCCCGTGACTGTCACCTGGTACCAGGGGACAGAGATCCAGCTCCAGAGGAACTTCCCTGATGCAAAAGGAAAAGCGAACACCTACATGACCAGCAGCCAGCTCTTCAACCCTGTCACCCCGCAGGACCAAAGCAACTACAAATGTGTCGTCCAGCACGACCCCAGCAACTACAGCATGGAGAAGACCTTCCGCTGGCTGGGTAGGTCACCTGGTGATCACCCGGAAAGGCCCCCAGGACCCCCACACCTTCCACTCAGGGCCTGACAGCAAGGACAGATGCAAGGGCTGGGCCGTGAGGCGGCCCCCAACTCCCCATTTCCCTCCGCCGTTTGTACCCCCACCGGCCCTCCAGCTCAGTTCCTCTCCCTCAGCCCCTCTGCAGCCCCATCTCCCAACATTCAGATCCTGTTGCTTCCAGACCCTTCCCCCACTGCATGGAGGCAGCTTGCTCAGCAAAGGTGGTTGTCGAGCAGAGGCCCCCCCCACAGCCAAGCTCCCACCCCATGCTGTGGCCCTCCTTTCTGCCCACCTGGCTGCCGTGCCCCCACCTTCCTGTCCACAACCCCGCCCCTGGTACCCGCGTGCCCTCTGCCCTCACCCTCACCCGCACTGCTCCTCGGATTTCAGAGTCTTGGAAGGCACAGTCCCCCGCAATGCCCACCACACCACCCGAAACTTCACCCCAAGCACCACCCCAGGCAGAGGGCAGCCCCTTCAAGGCAAGCAGAATCCCAGCCACCACCAGGAACACAGGTGAGAAGCCCTTTCCCTGCACACCCCACCCCCACCTGCCTGCTCATTCCTCAGCTGCCTCCTCCAAGCAGCCCTAGTCTCCAAGTCACAGGCTAGGTAAGGAAAGGGACATTGAACCACCTCTAACAAACCCGTACCTCCAGTCAGCCCCAGCCTGCAGGCCAGCAGATGCCAAACAGACGCAGGGCCAGTTCCAGGACTCCCTGGCCCATTGGACCCAGCTCCACACCGCTAAGCTGAGGTGTGGACACGTGCGCAGCCTCACAGGGAGCCACCCTGCCAAGGTGGCCCAGCGTGTGGACTCACCAGTCACTCGGGCAGCAGCAGTCACTCCCCGTGACCCTCGCCTCCCACCTCCCAGGCCTGGCTGTCTCCAAGTGCTGCATCCTGGTAGCCAGCCTGCTTCTCCCCCTCACCCTGCCTGCCACCTCAGAATGGTGGAGGAAACAGAGTCCTCACCAGGAAGTTTATCTGAGAAGTCCAAGGCTTGTGACTCAACTGCCTGAGATGGCCACGTGGCCGGGGAGGGGTTCCGTGTTTGGCAGAACCCAGGTACGTGCCTGACCCTCTCTGAGCAGGGCGGCAAGTGTTGGGAGAAGTGCAGTGAGGTGGTTAGGCCCACAGGCAGAATGGCTGTCCCTCGCCCACCCTCTGGGGTGTGGTCAAGCTCTGCCAAGGGTGTGGCACAGCCATGGTGGCCCCTGCCCGGATGGGTGGTCACGGTGCCCTCACCCTGGGCCAGGATCTGCCTCCACTCTGCAGGTACAAAAACTTGACATTCCCAACTGTAAACCTGCCTAGCCCCTGGGCTCGGGATGGCCCATCGGACGCAGGGAGACGGGCCAGAGCTTCCCGTGAGAATGGTGAGGGTAGCCACTCCCTGAGCCTGGCACCTGCATTCGTCCCCCTCCACCCTTTTCATGGGCAGTGGAGACTCAGCAACTAAACGAGCTGAGTGCATTGGCGGCCACCCTAGAGCCCAATCACAGCCCACGGCCTGGTCTGCCGGTGGAGCCGCTTCCCTTGCGCAGCCTCCGAGAGGACAGCCAGGTGCTCTCACCCAGACCACAGCGCTGCTTCCTGCACCTCAACTTCCCACAACAAGCTGGGGGCAGCCAGGCTAGGCCTTCCTGCCCTGGGGCCTGGAGGGCATCCAGTTAAAGGTGACCCTTCCTGGGAAGGGCCTGACGTGTGCTGAGCTGGGCAGCTGAGCCCGCAGGTCTGGTCTGCACTGCCCCACCTGGAGGACCCAACTAACCCAGACGCAGACAGGGTTGTGGCATGACCGCATAGACGGCGACCCACAGGCCAGATGCAGCTGCAGCCAGGGTTATGTGACCCCATAGATGGTGACCCGCAGGCCAGGCACAGCCAGGGTTATCTGACCCCGTAGACGGTGACCCGCAGGCCAGGCACAGCCAGGGTTATCTGACCCCGTAGACGGTGACCCGCAGGCCAGGCGCAGCCAGGGTTATCTGACCCCATAGACGACGACCCGCAGGTCAGGCACAGCCAGGGTTATCTGACCCCATAGATGGAGACCCACAGGCCAGGCACAGCCAGGGTTATCTGACCCCGTAGACGACGACCCGCAGGCCAGGCACAGCCAGGGTTATCTGACCCCGTAGATGGTGACCCACAGGCCAGACACAGCCAGGGTTATCTGACCCCATAGATGGCGACCCACAGGCCAGGCACAGCCAGGGCCTGTTTTGTGTGGCCTAGAAATGTCTTTACAGGTTTAGTGGGAAGGAGGAGGAGAGGAGGAGGGGAGGAGGAGAGAAAAGCAGGGAAGAGGAAGAAGAGGAGGTCAATGAAATCTCTACAAAATGTCACTGACATTCTTCACAGATGTGGAAAGACCATCCTAATGCATATATGTAGCCACAGACGACCCCAAAACCCAAAACAATTTTGAGCAGAAAGAACAAAGCACGAAGCACACCAGTACCTGACTTCAAAACATACAATAACTCAATTATAATCAAAACAGGACGGTACATCATGAAAACAGACACACAGAGCAGAAGAGTGAGCCCAGAAGTAAATCTGCCTGTTTGAGTGCACGGACTTTCAACAGAGGCACCAGGAGAACACAAAGGGGAGAGGACAGTGTCCTCAGTAAATGGTGCTGGAGAAGCTGGATACCCAGGTGCAGACCACGAAACTAGACCCCTGTCTCACACGGTGCTCAAATATCAGTTGAAAACAGTCTAGGCCAGGTGCGCTGACTCACGCCTATAATCCCAGCACTTCGGGAGGCCGAGGCACGCAGATCCCTGAGGTCAGGAGTTTGAGACCAGCCTGGCCAAGATGACAAAACCCTGTCTCTACTAAAAATACAAAACATTAGCCAAGCATGGTGGTGCACACCTGTAATCCCAGCTACTCAGGAGGCTGAGGCAGAAGAATTGCTTGAACCAGGGAGGTGGAGGTTGCAGTGAGTTGAGATCGCGCCACGGTACTCCAGCCTGGGCAACAGAGTGAGACTCTGTCTCAAAAAAAAAAAGGAGGAGAGGGAAGGAGAAGGGAGGGGAGGGGTCTAAAGGTTTAGCTGAACAGATAAATCCACTAGAAAAAAATATCAGGGGGTTACTCCGTGACGTTAGTCTGAGCAGTGATTTTTGGTATGACCCCAAAAGCTCGGGCAGCCAAAGCAGAAATACACAAATGGGATCCTGTGAAGCTGAAAGCTTCTGCACAGCAGAGGGAACAGTCAGCAGCAAAGAGACGACCTGCCGACGGGGAGCACGTTATCTGCAAACCTGCAACTGAGAAGTGACTGGCATCCAAAACGTGTAAGGAACTCAGACAACTCAGTGGTAAGAAAACAAATAAGTCCATTTAAAAAGGGGTAAAGTGGCCTGGCGCGGTGGCTCGCGCCTATAATCCCAGCACTTTGGGAGGCCGAGGCGGGTGGATCACGAGGTCAAGAGATCGAGACTATCCTGGTCAACGTGGTGAAACCCCGTCTCTACTAAAAATACAAAAAATTAGCTGGCCATGGTGGTGCATGCCTGTAATCCCGGCTACTCAGGAGGCTGAGGCAGGAGAATTGCCTGAACCCAGGAGGCAGAGGTTGTGGTGAACTGAGATCGCGCCATTGCACTCCAGCCTGGGCAATGAGAGCGAAACTCCGTCTCAAAAAAAAAAAAATGGGTAAAGCATGTCAGTAGACATTTATTAACAAGAGACCTACAAATGGCCAGCACATACATGAACAAATGCTCAGCCTCACTGACCCTCAGGGGAGTTCAGATTAAAGCCAGAATGGATACCGTCTCACAGCTGTTAGGATTCCTACCACCAAAAAGACAAAACGTCGCAAGTGTTGTGAGGGTGTGGAGCAGGAAACCCTGGCTGGCGCATGTGGGAGTGCAATTAGCACAGCCGCCGTGGAAAGCAGGATGGAGCTTCCTGAGAAAACGAAAAATAGAACCGCACCGCCTGGTCATCCCACTGCTGGGGATGCAGCCAAAGAGAAAGAAAACACTGTTTAGAACAGACGCCTGCCCTCCCATCTCCTGGCAGCCCTAGTCACAAACGCCAAGATATGGAACCCACCTAAACACCCCCCAGCAGATGCAAGGGTGAAGAAAACATGGCCCGCACGCACAGCGGATACTATTCGGCCTTTAAGAAGAGTGAAATCCTGTCACTGGCAACCACGCACATGAGTCTGAAGGACACTTCTGCTGAGTGAAGTCAGCCAGGCAGAGAGAGAGCAACCGCATGATGGCACCTGCAGCTACAGTGTTGAAAAGGCAAACTCTCAGATGCAGGGAGCAGAGTGGGGCCGCCGGGAGCAGAGTGGGGCCGCAGGGAGCAGAGTGGGGCCGCCTGGAGCAGAGAGGGGCCGCCTGGAGCAGAGAGGGGCCGCAGGGAGCAGAGTGGGGCCGCAGGGAGCAGAGAGGGGCCGCAGGGAGCAGAGTGGGGCCGCCTGGAGCAGAGAGGGGCCGCAGGGAGCAGAGAGGGGCCGCCGGGAGCGGAGAGGGGCCGCAGGGAGCAGAGTGGGGCCGCAGGGAGCAGAGTGGGGCCGCAGGGAGCAGAGAGGGGCCGCCTGGAGCAGAGAGGGGCCGCAGGGAGCAGAGTGGGGCCGCCTGGAGCAGAGAGGGGCCGCAGGGAGCAGAGAGGGGCCGCAGGGAGCAGAGTGGGGCCGCAGGGAGCAGAGAGGGGCCGCAGGGAGCAGAGAGGGGCCGCAGGGAGCAGAGAGGGGCCGCAGGGAGCAGAGAGGGGCCGCAGGGAGCAGAGAGGGGCCGCCTGGAGCAGAGAGGGGCCGCAGGGAGCAGAGTGGGGCCGCAGGGAGCAGAGAGGGGCCGCCTGGAGCAGAGAGGGGCCGCAGGGAGCAGAGTGGGGCCGCAGGGAGCAGAGTGGGGCCGCCTGGAGCAGAGAGGGGCCGCAGGGAGCAGAGAGGGGCCGCAGGGAGCAGAGTGGGGCCGCAGGGAGCAGAGAGGGGCCGCCGGGAGCAGAGAGGGGCCGCAGGGAGCAGAGGGGCCACCGGGAGCAGAGAGGGGCCGCCGGGAGCAGAGAGGGGCTGCCAGGAGCAGGCTGGCGGCTGTGGAGAACCTCCGTGGGAGGAATGAGCTCAGGACGTCCGACATACGCAGGAACCGAAGTTAGTCGCAATGGGCTGTGTTCTGGAAAAGCACTAAGAAAGTAGATTTTCAGTGTTCTCGCCACATGAAGGGACAAGTGTGTGGCTCATGCCTGGGCGTCCGCTGGATTGAGCCGTTCCACAATGGACACAGATTTCAAATCATCGTGTTGTACATCATAAATATCAACAATTTTTGTCAATTAAAACAATTTTAACAGGAAGAGGAGGAGAAGAGAAGGAGGAGGAAGAGGAACAAGAGGGAGAGACAAAAGCCCTGGTTTTCTTCTCTGGTGCATCAAAACACCTATGGCCCTGTCACTAGTTGGCCTCAGCCACTGAAGTGATTGCTGCCCCAAACACTTAGAACCTCGTGACCGCTAAGGGCCCCCACGAGGACAGTCAGCGTCCACCTGGAACCAGAAGCCCACTCAGGGAGCACTGAGGAAGAAGCTCTTAGATTCATGGGGTGTCTCAGGTCCCTTGGAGGGCTGTGCTGCACGGGTCAGGGTGTGGTGAGGGAGGGTCCCAGGTGTGGTGAGGGAGGGTCCCAGGCTTGGTGGGCGAGGTCAGGCAGCCTCTCTGCCTCTGGCCAGCGTGTCCCCCACACTGCCTCCTCCCCATTACCCCCCATGGGCCACACCTGTCCAGAAGCTGGGGAGAGGAGAGCACAGTGGAGAAGCCAGTCCCTCTGGGCAGATGGCACTCCAGCCGTCTCCCCAGAGAGGCTGATGGAAAAACCCAGCCTGCAGGTGAGTCCCACCTGGCAGCCACAGTGCAGAGAGCTCTGGAAGCGTCAAAGGCCCACATATGCTCAGGGGAGAGCAGGCAGCAGCTCTGGGCTGGACCAAGAGCCACACCGGCCATGCCCAGTGGGCCTTTGCACACAGATCTGACCTCCTCCCTCGCCTCCCTGCAGCTGCCCAGGCGCCTGTCAAGATTTCCCTGAACCTGCTGGCCTCATCTGCCCCTCCCGAGGTGGCCTCGTGGCTCCTGTGCGAGGTGTCTGGCTTCTCGCCCCCCGACGTCCTCCTCACGTGGCTGCGGGACCAGCACGAGGTGAGCCCTTCTTGGTTTGCCACGGTGCGCCCTGCCCCACAGCCCAGGAGCACCATGTTCCAGGCCTGGAGTGTGCTGCGTGTCCCAGCCCCGTCCAGCCCTCAGCCAGCCACCTACATGTGCAAGGTCCATCACAAGGACTCCCAGACTCTGCTCAACGCCAGCCTGAGCCTGGATGTCAGCTGTGAGTCCCCACCAGGCCCAGGGTTGGGAGGGGGACTCTGTGGGGGGCCACAAGGAACTGGAATCCACACTGGGCAGGGGCGGGGCTGGCCAAGGCTGCCCAGGGCACATGGGCCCCTTCTCGATGTCCGGCAGGAGCACAGGGTTCCCAGTGCTCTTGGGCCACAGATGTCCCTGGGTCCAACCTCACTGTCCACACCGCGTGCTGGCCCAGGCTGGCCGGCACAGTTGAGAGGTGGATCCGACCCCTGGCTGCGCCCTGAGGAGCCGTGATTTCCTGCCAAGATGCCCTCCATGGCCGGGTGCTAGGCCCAGGCCTTCCCTGGTGTGAACGTGAATGTGGTTGCCCAAGCAGCTGCCCTCCCTGGGGACATCTGACCATCCAAGAGCCTGGTCAGTGCTCCTGGGAGGCAGAGGTGTCTCCAGAGAACCCACATGTCAGGTTTGGGCTCAGAGCCCAGTGAAAGGCCTGCCCCGCACATGCCCATAGTGGGCGCTGACCACGCGGTTCAGAGGCTCAGAGGGAACAGGGCCCCAGAGTGACGGCCCCCAGCCTCCTGCCAGGCCCACCCTTGGCCGCCCCCTTGAGGCATGGCACCCAGACCAGTGCCCCACCACCACCTGAGCATGGCCCAGGCTGCACACACAGCAGGAGGGTGCCTGCCCAGCTCAAGCCTGCTGCCCAAGCCCCATCTGCCCAGCCAAGGGAGGTGCAGGAGGCCTCCGATGTGAGCTGGAGCCAGCTCCATGCCCCTGGGCTGCCCTGCAGAGCCAAAGAAAGGAAGACACCCAAATCAACAGAGCCTGGCAATCCCAGGCTGTCCCAGTCTGTCCCTGGCTGTCTCAGGCTGTCCCAGGCTGTCCCTGGCTGTCCCAGGCTGTCCCTGGCTGTCCCTGGCTCCGCTGGTCCTGGGGTCTCCCAGCAGCCCTGACTCCCAGCATGGGCCTTCCCCTAGAGTGGCCCTGTGAGGTGGCCTCACAGAGGACAGTGTCTGACCTCTGTGTCTGACTCTGACTGCCTCACACAGGTGGGCCCCACAGCCATGGGTGGCCTGGGGGGCAGCAGCCCCGCCTGACCATGCAGGGACCCCCATCCCCCTGCAGCAGCAGCTGCTTCTCAGTCCCTCAGCCTCCCGTCCCCCTGAGAGGGTCTCCCCTGAAGCTGCAGCCCCAGCCCACGGCTGCCCACCTGGGGCTGAGACTCCCTGTCCACTGCCTCCTCCCCATCAGGGCACCATCTGTGCTGGGCCCCAGGCTCAGCCTACATCTTCCCATCCTTGCAATGGCCTCCTGACCTTGCCTGCCCACCCCCTGCCACAGCTTCCACACTGACCACTCCAGGCTCCCACACCCAGCTGGGTGCCATCCCCAGGCACAGGCAGTCTGGGATCTCACAGGGGTCCTAGACCATCACCTGGCCAGACCCAGGAGAGGCTGGAGGCTGCCCTGCCACCATGCCCCAGGCCACAGGCTGCGGTCTTATGGGTGTGTGTGTGCTCCATGTGTACCCATGTGCACCCAACACACGTCTCCCTCCCAGGCAGTGAGGTCAGATGCTGCAGTGGTTAGAGCCGAGGCTTATCCTACAGAGGACTCCGGCACCTTGGTCCAAGGGAGCCCCAGTGCCTTTCCTACCTCAATTTCCCCTCTTGTCTGCTGGGCCAGCAGGAACCACGTCCTGGGCTGCAGTGAGGAGGAAGCGAGCTGGTGCTGGGAGGGGCTCCTGTGGGCACATGGGCAGGAGGGGTGCGGTGTCTGAGCACCCTGGCCTCCACCTGAGAGACAGGGGCAGGAGCTCCCTGACCCACCCAGACCACATGCCCCATTTCCAGGTACTTCCCGTTAACTGGCAGAGGACCCAGCTTCTTTCTGAATTTCCAGTTCCTCACGGAGCAATGCCTTTGTAAAATGCAGTAAGAATCACTAGAAAAATGATATGAACAGAAAGACACACCGATTTTTTGTTATTAGATTTAGCAGACCGTGGCCCCGTGACATGGACCCTGGACCAGATCCGTCCACAGCCGCCACTCGGCAGCTCTGGCTGAGCTCACCACACAACGCAATAAACTCTTGTTGAACAAACACTAGGAGACCTGTGGCGTGGCTGTTTCTTGTCACTGTTTCCTACCTGCCCACGGGCTCTTCCTCGTGGATGGGGCCATGCTCTCCAAGGGACTGTTTCTCCCGGCCTAGGCTTGCCTCGGGCCCCGCTGCCATCTCCAGCCAGAGGGAACAGTCTATACACACATTTGTTCATACCAGACCCTCGCTTACCCGCTTCCACCGCCCCCTCCTGCTGCTAGGATAGAATCGCCCTGCCTAGACCTGCCCTCCTGGCCCCTCCTGCCCTCCTGGGTCAGCCCCCAGGTCAGAGCACTCACTGATACCCCCAAGGAGAAGCCACGCTCTGCTTGCTGCCCAGCTGTGTCTCATCCTGTCACCCGGGTACTTCCTAAGGAAGGTCTCCATGTGTGCAGACTGCCAAAGAGCCCCCGCCCTCCATCACCCTTGTCACAGGGGCCCAGTCCACGAGAGTCTGTGGTTCCATCTGCCTGCCCAACTCAGGGAAGTGTCCAGGCGATGTGTCCAGGCAGGGAGAATACTGTGGGCAGAGGCTTGTCAAGGGGACAGATGGGGGAGAGAGTGGGAGCTCCCTGGAGACAGCCATACCTTCTGGGGAAGATGCACTGTCAGCTCAGCTCCAGCCTATGCAGGGTGGGCAGAGGGGCAGCCTGGCCCTCAGGACCAGGGAGCTTCTCACTCGGCCCCTGTTCCTCCCCAGACCTGGCCACGACCCCCCTGATCCCTCAGAGCGAGGATGAGAACAGCGATGACTACACACCCGTGGATGATGTGGGCAGCCTGTGGACCACCCTGTCCACGTTTGTGGCCCTATTTGTCCTCACGCTCCTGTACAGTGGCATTGTCACCTTCATCAAGGTCAGGGGAGTGGCCGGGCCCTCAGTGCCCCTTAGGGTGGGTATGGGGCCCTTCCAGGGAACATGCCAGAGTTCATCCAGGGATCCTGGGCCAGGAAGAGGCAGAGCTGAGGGATCCTAGAGGACATGCAGGCCATCCATGGGCTGAGGGCCCTCTGTCTCCCCTGCCTCTGCACCCCTCAGGCTGCCAGGCCCCTGTCTGACCCCAGGGGCTCTCTTGCAGGTGAAGTAGCCCCAGGAGAGCAGGATGCCCTGTACCTTCGGGGAAGGGAAGCAGCCTCTGTGCCTCACCCATGGCTGCCAGAAAGCAGAGAGGACCTACCCTGGACTCTGCTGTGTGCAGGAAAATGCTCCAGCCCCTGACCCCAGCTCTGCTCTGTCTGCCACAGAACCCAGTCTTCTAGACCAGGGGGATGGGCGCCCATCACCCTGCAGGTGAGGCAGAGCACCTCTGCCTTGGCCCTGACCCCTGTGCCTCCTTCCTGCACTTCCCCAGAGCCAGCCAGTCCCAACTGCAGCCCCCTGGCCTCCCCATAAACTCGCTTTGGTTCATTTCACCTGCCTCCTGTTCTCTGTCCCAGCGGTCTGGATTCACCTCAAGTTAAAGGACACAGGGCACTGAGGGCAATGGGGACAGAAGTGGGGTGTCAGCAGCAACAGGGAACACAGCAGCCAGCTGTCACGGCAAGGAAAACCGAGCGGAGACCCTGCTCTGAAGTTAAAGGACACAGGGCGCTGAGGGCAATGGGGACAGAACTGGGGCGTCAGCAGCAACAGGGAACACAGCAGCCAGCTGTCACGGCAAGGAAAACTGAGCGGAGACCCTGCTCTGAAGTTAATGGGCTAAGAAACACCAAACACAAGCATACACAGTCACCTGTACATGCACACAAATGTCTACAAACACACACACAAGCATCTACACACACACGCACACAGCTCACAAATAAGCACAGAGCCACACACATACACACAAGCATCTATGCACACATGCACATGTACACAGCTCACAAATAAGCACAGAGGCACACACATGCAATGCACATGTGCAGCTGCACACCTGCAAACATGCAGCACACTCACACACATGCACACATAGGCAGATGCATAGGAATGGATGCACATGTACACAGGTATGGACACACACAGGCATGGACATACACAGGCATGGACACACACACAGGCATGGAAACACACATACATGCATGGACATACACAGGCATGGACACACACACACAGGCATGGACACACACACACACATAGTCATGGACACACACACAGGCATGGACACACACACAGGCATGGATACACACACAGGCATGGACATACACAGGCATGGACAAACACACAGGCATGGATATACTCAGGCATGGACACACACAGGCATAGAAACACACATACAGGCATGGACATACACAGGCATGGACACACACACACAGGCATGGACACACACACACAGTCATGGACACACACACAGGCATGGACACACACACAGGCATGGATACACACACACAGGCATGGACACACACACACAGGCATGGACATACACAGGCATGGACACACACACAGGCATGGACACACACACACAGTCATGGACACATACACACAGGCATGGACACACACACACAGGCATGGACACACACACACAGGCATGGACACATACACACAGGCATGGACATACACACACAGGCATGGACACACACAGGCATGGGCACATACACACAGGCATGGACATACACAGGTATGGACATACACAGGCATGGACACACACACGGGCATTGACACACACAGGCATGGACACATACAGGCATGGGCACATACAGGCATGGACACACACAGGCATGAACACACACAGGCATGGGCACCTACACAGGCATAGACCCACACACACACAGGCATGGACACACACAGGCATGGACACATACACACAAGCACGGACATACACAGGCATGGATACACACAGGCATGGACACACACGGGCATGGGCACATACAGGCATGGACACACACACACAGGCATGGACATACACAGGCATGGGCACATACACACAGGCATGGACACACACATACAGGCATGGACACACACACACGGGCATGGACACACACACGGGCATGGACACACACAGGCATGGGCACATACACACAGGCATGAACACACACACAGGCATGAACACACACACAGGCATGGACACATACACAGGCATGGACACACACAGGCGTGAACACACACAGAGGCATGGACACACACACAGGCATGGACACACACACAGGCATGGACACACACACAGGCATGGACATACACAGGCATGGGCACATACACACAGGCATGGACACACACACACAGGCATGGACACACACAGGTATGGTCACACACACACAGGCATGGACACACACACAGGGGCATGGACACACACAGGCATAGGCACATACACACAGGCATGGACACACATACAGGCATGGACATACACACACAGGCATGGACACACACAGGCATGGGCACATACACACAGGCATGGACACACACACGGGCATGGACACACACAGGCATGGGCACATACACAGAGGCATGGACACACACACAGGCATGGACACACACAGGCATGGACACATACACAGGCATGGACACACACACAGGCATGGACACACACACAGGCGTGAACACACACAGAGGCATGGACACACACAGGCATGGACACACACACAGGCATGAACACACACAGAGGCATGGACACACACAGACATGGACACACACACAGGCATGAACACACACAGAGGCATGGATACACACAGGCATGGACACACACGGGCATAGGCACACACAGGCATGGACACACACACAGGCATGGACATACACAGGCATGGGCACATACACACAGGCATGGACACACACATACAGGCATGGACACACACAGGCATGGGCACATACACACAGGCATGGACACACACATGGGCATGGACACACACAGGCATGGGCACATACACACAGGCATGGGCACACACACACGGGCATGGACATACACACACAGGCATGGACACACACAGGCATGGACACACACAGGCATGGACACACACACACAGGCATGGACACACACATGGGCATGGACACACACAGGCATGGGCACATACACAGAGGCATGGACACACACAGGCATGGACACATACACAGGCATGGGCACACACACAGGCGTGAACACACACAGAGGCATGGACACACACAGGCATGAACACACACACAGGCGTGAACACACACAGGCATGGACATACACAGACATGGACACACACACGCAGGCATGGACACACACACAGGCATGGACACAGGAACACAGGCATGGACACACAGGCACACACATGGACACACACACAGGCATGGACACACATGCACATGCATGGACACACACAGGCATGGACACACACGCATATGCATGGACACACACACAGGCATGGACACAGGAACACAGGCATGGACAAACACAGGCATGCATGTGCAGGTCTGCAGACACACATCTGCATGCACACACATGGACTCACACCTGCACACACACCTGCACACAGACATCAAAGACACACATGCTCCTAATGCACATACACACAGACATGCACACTTACACAGGCACACACCAGGAGAAGATGGCACTGGAAGAGCCTTGCATGTGGAGCCCGTTCTGTGTCTCTGCCTGCACCTCTTACTGTCCGCATGCTGTAGGCAAGAGCCTGAACCCCCGTCCCTCCATCTCATCAGAACGGGGTGAAAATGCGCCTGTCAGATAGGGAGGGGTGAGAGGTAAATAAAGTCCCATCTGAAAGGGGCTCAGCAGGGGCCCGGCTATCGGTCGGCCCTCCTGTTATCATGTGCTGTGGGCTGAACATCTGTGTCCCCAAGAAATTCATACGCTCACAAATTCACACATTTAACCCGAAATCCCAACCTCCGATGTAATGAATTAGAAGATGGGGCTTTTGGGGAACAATGAGGTCAAAACTGGTGTCCCCATGAAGAGGATTAGCACCTTCATAAGAGAAGCCAAGAGAGCTCCCTCACCCTTACTCACTTGTGAGGAGATGCCCTCTGTGAACCGGGGCACAGGCCTCACCAGACACCCATCCGCTGGAGCCTTGGTCTGGGATGTTCAGCCTCCACAGCAGTGAGAAGTAAGTTTCTCTTTTTTCTAAGCCACTATGTCTGTAGTGTGGAAGTCATCGGGATCAAAATGGGGTCACCTGTATTTAAAAAAAAAAAATTCCTGACAAATAAACCCTGGGACGGCCAAGAAGAGAAGAGAGTCCTTGTGCACAAACACTTGGTAACAAGAACTATCGCAAAGGACTCTACAAAAACGGCAGCTGGCACAAAGGCTGTCACAGCCTCACACAAAAACATGCTTCTGGGGGGACCTGGACAACCTCAGAGTGGTGTCGCCTTTGTCACCGATCCGTGTGGCCAAGGATCATTATCTCAAAACGGTCATGTAACCCTCCTCATTCTTCCTGTGAAAGCCCTGGTCTCCCTCTGCCTCCCTGAATATGCCCTTCGTTCACTATGGCACACGTCCCGTTGCAATGCTCCTTTCCCAAGGAAATACCTCTTCCTTTTACAGAGCTTCTGTCTGTTATTGAGGGTGAGATAAAGGGAGTCAGAAGTGGGAGGTGGAGCGGGATCCCTGCTGGAAGAAGTCAGCAATTCCCGGGCCGGTGTGCAGTCTTCACCTGAGCCTTTTCCGCTCTCAGCTTCCCTGCCTCTTTCTGGAAGCTGCTTTTTGAATATTACTTGGGGTTTGTTTTGCTTATCAGACTACCTTAACAAAGGACCTCACGTCCCTCCTGCGATGAGAAAAGACTTTTTGCCTTTTCTGGCAAGTCCTGTTTGGCGTGAAGACGCTCTGGTCCGAGCACTGTGGCCTCGCAGTCTGCACCCCGTCTCTGAGGGATGTGTTCTCTGGCGCAGTGACCGGCTCCTTCTGCGTGCCTCATTTCATGTGTGGTTGGATCTGCGTGCCTGGGTTGACTTTTTTGAGAGCACCCTTATCTGACTTCTTCTGCTGTGGTTACACATATCTGTAAGTGATTCCGCTGTTTTCCTCTGCTTCTTTCTTTTTTTTTTTTTTTTTTTGAGACGGAGTTTTGCTCTTGTTACCCAGGCTGGAGTGCAATGGCACGATCTCGGCTCACCGCAACCTCCGCCTCCTGGGTTCAGGCAATTCTTCTGCCTCAGCCTCCTGAGTAGCTGGGATTACAGGCACGCACCACCATGCTCAGCTGCTTTTTGTATTTTTAGTAGAGATGGGGTTTCATCATGTTGACCAGGATGGTCTCGATCTCTCGACCTCGTGATCCACCCGCCTCGGCCTCCCAAAGTGCTGGGATTACAGGCGTGAGCCACCGAGCCCAGCCCTCCTCTACTTCTTTCTAAAAATATTTTCAGAACAAAATAAACATTGTAAATGGTGGGTGCAGGCTGGCTCATTCAAAGCTGCTAGGGCACCATCTAAAGCACCAGTCCGAACTGCCAGCGCGGCCTCATCAAATCTGCAGAATGGTCTTTACTGTCAAGGGATAATGAGAAGGGGAATGATTTTTAGATATTAAGGCATGACAAATTTTCTGGGACTCCAGCCGGCTACATATTCTGGCTCATCCTTGTGCACATTTTTTTAACTAATAGGCAAATTACATCAACGGAAATTTAGAGTTATAGACTAATCTGGCTGGATGTGACGGCCCACGCCTATAATCCCAGCACTTCGGGAGGCCGAGGTGGGCAGATCACTTGAGGTCAGGACTTCAAGACCAGCCTGGCCAACACAGCAAAACTCCATCTCTACTAAAAACACAAAAATTAGCCAGGCATGGTGCTGTGCACCTATGATCCCAGCAACGTGGGAGGCAGAGGCAGGAAAATCACTTGAACCAGGAAGGCAGAGGTTGCAGTGAGCCAAGATAGCACCACTGCACTCCAGCCTGAACAACAGAACGAGACTTCATCTCAAAAAAAAAAAAAAGCTAATTTAATATTGCTGGTTTAATAAAAAAAGCTGTATCTTCTGAGTTATCGACAAAATACCCATACACTTAACTTTCTCACCTAAGTGACATCTGATAGTCACAGGCTATCAAAATGGTTAAAATGGAAATAACATTAAATGATGACTAGCTTTATCTAATATCTCAATTTTCATAAGTAATCTAGGTAAATTGTTAAAAATAAATTAATTCAGCCTGGTGTCATGGCCCGCACCTATAGTCCTAGCTGCTCAGGAGGCTGAGGTAGAAGGATTGCTTGAACCCAGGGTTCAGGCCTCCCTGAGCAATTCCATAAGACCCCAGTCTCCAAAATAAATAAATAAGATAAATGTAAAGAAATAAATGTTTGTAAATAAACTGTTATATAATTTAAAATCTTAAAGTTACGTTTTCTTAGTTAAATAATAGATATTCATTCAATGTCTGGGCCATTTCCAAATAAGATTTCGAAAACTGAAACAAATTACCGAACCTAAATGTTTGTTCTTGGCTTCTTAAGTTTTATAGAAATTTTTTTTTATTGCATTTTAGGTTTGGAGAAATAGGAACAATTTTACACTGCTGGTGGGAGTGCAAATTAGTTCAAGCATTGCAGAAGACAGTGTGGCAATTCCTCAAGGACCTAGAAATTTTATAGAGAGACTAAATTTGCTTGGGTCTATTAATATACGTCAAAACTATGTTATGGTAAAACATGCTTTTAAAAATTACAAAATTGTTCTCATCTATAAAACAGTGATATGTGGCAAATGTTTAAAACTTGCTTGCTAGAAATTAAGGTGACCAAGAGTTAAAATTCTAATTAATATACATAATTTTGTCTACAAAGTACACCGCCAAAAACAAGATGTGTTTTTTATTTTTAAAAATTATACGAAAGTCATTCACAATTTATTTTTATTGCAAAAAAAATTTTGTCGAATTTGGAGTTTGTTTAAAGGCTGTTTCAAAGCACAGATTCAGGAAATAAATGAAAACAAGAGAGAAAAGAACCACTCTCATCTGCTGCCACGTGAGACACGCCTGCTTCCCCCACATGACTGTGTTTCCCAAGGCCCCACGACGTGCGGAGCTGAATTTAATCCACAAATAGAGGTGAGCAAGTACTTTAAGGTACGTGGACAATAATGTGCTTTGCAGCATTAAGACCTGAAAAGAAACTACATGCTCCTAAATAGGAAATTGTTTCAGTAAACGACAGCCTCTCCAGTGGAAAATTCCACAGCCACAGAAAAAGAATGAAGGAGCGGCTGTCACCAACATTACGGCTTCCAGTCACATCTGATCGTGGTTCCAACTCATACCTGTCCCTAAATGTGCACTTGTATTCCGGCCGTTGGCACTGGCAGTCAGCCATGTGCCTCCTACTCAAGACATTGGTGGGAAGGAGGACCGCTCCTTTTTAAAGTTTCCTTTCTTGCTAAAGAATAAGTGTGCCCATAACTCTGTGAAGCCCTATCCTGTGTAGCTGTTGGACATGCCGTGCTTATGGGCACGTAGTACCTTCTGTGTCCTTGTACTTTAACCAAGATGACTGTGCTGGACGTGCTCACAGGCGTGTCCCAGCTCTCCACTGCTTTCACCTGTTTAGAAAAGTTTTAAGTTGTTGGCCATTGGGTTTTAGTTTAGTTGTGAGGTCTGGCTCCAGCCAACGGAGATCAGATACAGCAGTAGGGACGACCCCAAATGCATAAGGGATAAATCTGTCTGTTTTCCTTTGTTCATTGTACTCTCGTGGCACGATGGCTACTGAGGGCCCCCTCCCTGCAGCGGAAGTAAAAACTGCGTTGCTGAGAGATCCTCTGTCTCAGTGCTGATTTTTCTGAGGGTCCCCTCCTGCAGGCCAGGAAGTAAAAACTGCGTTGCTGAGAAATCCTCTGTCTCAGTGCTGATTTTTCTGAGGGTCCCCTCCTGCAGGCCAGGAAGTAAAAACTGCGTTGCTGAGAGATCCTCTGTCTCAGTGCTGATTTTTCTCTGTGGCACCAGGCATCTGTTTCCAACGGTATCTGAACCAGCACAGCTGAAGGTGGGTAGTTTGCTAAGTCAGGCCCCAGCAGTGTCCTGACTCCCAGAACTGTGACTCTCAGATCTTACGTGGCAAAAGGGACTTTGCAGATGTGACCAAGTCAATGACCTTGAGGTGAGGAGAGGGGCCGAGGTTCTTTGGGTGGCCCCGAATGTGATCGAAGGTGTCATATGAGGGAGGCAGAGACGTGAGACAGAGGAGAAAGTGCTGTGGCCCCCAAAACCAGAGGCTCCTGCCGACCCTCCAGCCCCACCCACCCCACGGACCCTGTGGTCTTTTTCAAACATGAATCTGTCAGAGCAGCCCACTCAGACCCACAGAGAGGTACCCATGGCACCAAGAGCAAAGCCAGAACTCTCAGGCCAGACCCACTGCCCTCGGCCAGCCTGGAGCCCCAGTGCCCCCAGGCCTGGTCCCGGCCTCAGGGTGTAACTGGCTCCCAACACCCGCCTGCACTGCAGGCGCCTCACCAGCACCTTCCCTGAGAGCACAGCCAGCCACAGCGGCCTTCCCGCTGTGCCAGGCCAGGTGAATCAACAGTCTGGCCTGGCACACTCTCAGGGTTGCTGGCCAGCGGAGGAAGCCGCTCAGGCCTCTGCCCAAAGCAGGAAGCCCTCCACATGCTATCACAGCTGCCGTCCTGCTGTCCCCAAGGAGGGAGCTCTTGGCCTGTCCCTTGGGCCTTGAATTGCGGGGAGCCCCATCCACAGGCCCCCTGGGAGGCAGGAAGACATCTCGGGCTCCAGAGCCAGTCATGTGATTCCCTGAGGACGGTGGGAACCTGGTGTGGGCAGATGGTCTCTATTTGAGCTTTGATTCTGTCTAGGAATCATACCTAGAAAATGCCCTAAAATGCACAACGCAACGCATTGTCCCCAGCAAACCCCCCACCCTGCGCTGCTTTCTAGGGCCAGGGCTGACCCAGCACAGCCCGTGCACCTGCCCAAATGTCCACAGCCCGGCCTCAGCCACACTTGTTTTCCTGAACCTTCACCCGACAGAACCTCTCCAAGAGAATGACTCAGGGAGCTGCCTCCAGCTCCACTTCCCCTTTTCATGTTACATAAATGTCTGTTGAGTCCTGACCGACTACAGAAATCTGTCTGCTGGGGGCATGTGACGGCCGCAGGTGGCCCAGGGCCCCGCACAGGGCTGTGTTTACAACTTTCCCGGCACCGAAGCCACGGCCGTAACTCAGTCCCATGAGAAGGGCCTGGGCACTCTCCCCCTCACGCTCGGCAGCTCACCCGTGTCACCACAGCCTGCTGGGCCCAGACGCCACCCTCTGAGGTGGCACTCAGGGCAGAAACATCTGTTTCCAGCTGGGAACAAACAGGACATGTGTGCCTCCCACAGCTAAATCAACACTTGACAAGCCTGGCCTGACCCCACCGCTCACTGCCAGCCACCAGCCTGGGACCAGCCCATCTCCTCTCCCTTGGTATTTTGGGGGAAGGGTCTGAGCCCTTTCTGCCCTGCTAGACTTGGGGACAGAGGCCTCTCAAGACCTGGACAGAAACCAGGCCATAGTCTCCAGCCCCGAAGGCCTTCCAGAAGCCTGCACCTCTCCCACCGAGGCCCTGACGCCTGTGGCCATGACCACAGCCGGGTCTGTACTGCCAAGTTTATTCTAGAAAACATTGGTTGGGACAAGAACACAAAACAGAATTAGGGAAATGCGAGAGAAAAGAGAAAGGATTTCTGCTCTCATTGTAGGGACAAAGAGCATATTAAGGACCAGCTTGAAACAGATCAATAATCAGGCCAGAAGAAGGTATGGCAAAATATCTGTGTTCTCTCGGGGTGAGTGAGTGTTTTCTCAGAATGAAGCTCAGACCCAGAATAGGAGAAAGTACGATTGATGTTTTTGCCTACAGGGAAAAAACAAAGTGTCTGTAAGGAGAGAGCCACCAACAAGAAGGAAGTAAACACCACAGGAAGGAAAGTGACCCGAGAATCTAACGTCAGAGAGAGTATCCGCGTGGGTTCCAAGAGGCAGAAGCAGGAGGACGTGATGTGGACAGAGACGGGGCTCAGCAGCAGCACAGACGCCCGGCTACGCCACGGGTGTGGAGGGAGGGACGCGAGAGGGAGAGTTGACAGCACTGGCTCACGCAGTTATGGAAATGAATGTCCAAATCTGCCGGGCAGGCCTTCGGGCTGGGGACCGAGGAGGGCTGGGGACCTAGGGGGGCTGGGGACCGAGGGGGGCTGGGGACCGAGGAGGGCTGAGGACCTAGGGGGGCTGGGGACCGAGGGGGGCTGGGGACCGAGGAGGGCTGGGGACCTAGGGGGGCTGGGGACCGAGGAGGGCTAGGGACCGAGGAGGGCTGGGGACCGAGGGGGGCTGGGGACCGAGGGGGGCTGGGGACCGAGGAGGGCTGGGGACCGAGGGGGGCTGGGGACCGAGGAGGGCTGAGGACCTAGGGGGGCTGGGGACCGAGGGGGGCTGGGGACCGAGGAGGGCTGGGGACCGAGGAGGGCAGAGGACCGAGGGGGGCTGGGGACCGAGGGGGGCTGGGGACCGAGGAGGGCTGGGGACCGAGGGGTGCTGGGGACCTAGGAGGGCTGGGGACCGAAGAGGGCTGAGGACCTAGGGGGGCTGGGGACCGAGGGGGGCTGGGGACCGAGGAGGGCTGGGGACCGAGGGGGGCTGAGGCTGCTGCTCCTTCCGAGTCCAGCCTGCTGGCAGAACTCCTCCTCCTGGAGGACCACCATCTGTTTTCTGTTAAGGCCTCCAGCTGCCTGGATGAGGCCCACCCACATTATGGATGATGGCCGCCTTCCTCGAAGTTCACTGGCTGAAATGTTAAGGGCATCTAAAGATCACCTGCACTATCCAGACTGGTGTTTGCCCGAGTGTCTGGGCGCTGTGGCCTACCCAAGTTAACACCTAAAACTATCACGGAGTCCAGGTAAATGAATGTCAAAAACAACACATGATGAATGAGACAAACTCGACCTTGAAGAAGCTTTCAGGGAAAGGGGAAGAAGAGTTCACTTCAGCTGCAGACACAAATAGCCAATAGAAGACGTGGAAATGGTTAAAAGTCCACACAGCTTCCAGTGTGATTTCGTTGAACACCTGCTGCATGCCGGGCGCGTGCTGAGGTGGACGCAGTGCTCAGTGCCCGCACTGCAGCACTGAGGTCTCGACGGGAATGGGTGATACAGCAAGAAAGCAAAAGAGGGGAAAAAAAGCAATTAAAAACAGGTGAACACTCCGAAAGGACGGCAGTGCCGGGTGAGGGTGTGGCCATCGATGCCAGGTGTCCAGGGCATGTCCTTGGGGACATGGACCACGGAGAGGTGCCTCCCAGGCAGAAGGAATGGGGGGAAGGGTCCGGGGCAGAAACGTGCTTGCCAAGTTCAAGAGCCATGGGAAGGCCGTTGGGCTTGGGAAACAGTGGGCTGGATGGACAGGCCAGAGGCCAGACTGCACGGGGCCAGGCAGGCCCTGATTCCAGCCTCGGACTTCGCTCTGTGGGGATAGGAAGCCCTCGAGGGACTCGGGTGGGGGGCGGTTGTGTGTTTTCCCAGGAACCTCTTGACCTCCGTCTTCGTGGTTCTTCCTCGTGACCTCCGTCTTGGTGGTTCTTCCTCGCGACCTCCGTCTTCGCGTTTCTTCCTCATGACCTCTGTCTTTGTGGTTCTTCCTCGTGATCTCCATTTTCATGGTTCTTCCTCGTGACCTCCGTCTTCGTGGTTCTTCCTCGTGACCTCTGTCTTCGTGGTTCTTCCTCGTGACCTCCGTTTTCGTGGTTCTTCCTCATGACCTCTGTCTTCGTGGTTCTTCCTGGTGACCTCCGTCTTCGTGGTTCTTCCTCGTGACCTCCGTCTTTGTGGTTCTTCCTCGTGACCTCCGTCTTCGTGGTTCTTCCTCGTGATCTCCATTTTCATAGTTCTTCCTCGTGACCTCCATCTTCATGGTTCTTCCTCGTGACCTCTGTCTTCGTGGTTCTTCCTCGTGACCTCCATTTTCGTGGTTCTTCCTCATGACCTCCATCTTTGTGGTTCTTCCTCATGTTGTTGCGTCTCCTCGTTTGTCTGGCTCTTTGTGCCTGTGTGCCAGATATTGTATTCAGAAGTATTGGATTGAGCCATTGAGCCTAAAGTGATATTATCATTTTCCAGAGATGATTTTCATATGCTTCTGGCTATTCCTGGTAGGATTCAAAATTGGAGGTCAACTTAATCTAGTGATGGAGATGAATCCTGAGATCTTAGGGCACCCGTCATCTAAGCAGCTTTCACTGTACCCAATATGCACTTTCTGATTCCTCACCCCTCCACCCGCCCTCCTCCCGTGAGCTAGGCATGGTGGCTCACACTTGTAATCCCAGCACTCTGGGAGGACAAGAAGTTTGGGACCAGGCTGGGCAACATGGCAAGACCCCATCTCTACAAAACATGTTTAAAAATTACCTGGGCATAGTGGTGCATGTCTGCAGCCCCCACTATCCGAGAGGCTGAGATGGGAGGATTGTGTGAGCCAGGAGTCTGGGACTATAGGGAGCTGTGGTGAATCACTGCACTCCAGTCTGGGTGACAGAGTGAGGCTTAATAAAATAATAGTGCTACTAGGATTGAAGAGTTTAAATACAATCTGAAAATTTCATCATAAGTTGAAAATTATAAAACACACATAGCAGATGGTTTTTTATTTTAGAATTTTAGCACTGAAGTGTACAATTAAGAGCTCAAATGATGGGTTTAAGAGCAGAGTTAACACAGCTGGAGAAAGAATTAGTGAACCAGAAGCTGGGTCAGAAGAAAATATGTAGAATGAAGAATAGACAAGAACTGGAGGGTTAAAAGGAGGGAGTGTCCACTGATAAGGTTAACATATAAATAGTCAGAGGCCCAGACGGAGATGTGAGAAAGAAGAGGAGAAACGTTTTTAAAGTGGCAATCGCAGAAACCTTTCCCAACTTAAAGAAATATCCCACCCATTATTCATATAGAATAAAATACATAGAAAATCTCATCTAGGCCAGGGGTGGTGGCTCATGCCAGCAGTCTCAGCACTGTGGGAGGCTGAGACAGGCAAATCGCTTGAGGCCAAGAGCTTCAGACCAACCTGGCCAACATGGTGAGACCCTGTCTCTACTAAAAATACAAAAATTAGCCTGGCATGGTGGTACTCACCTATAATTCCAGCTGCTTGAGAGGCTGAGGCAGGAGACTCTCCTGAACCCAGGAGGCAGAGATTAAAGTGAGCCGAGATCGTGCCACTGCACTCCATACCGGGCAACAAGAGCAAAACTCCTTCTCAAAAAAATAGAAATAAAAACTAAACAGGAGAGCAGCGTTCACAGACAGTGTTCAAGGACACAGAGGCTTCCTCAGACCTGCTGTGGGGGAAACCGCCAGCTGACTCGAGGCTGAGACACTTGGTTGACAATCTTGTCTCTGAAACACATGATTTCAATTTTGAGCTTAGACAAACCTGTTTTTCTCCAGCATCAGTTCTCTCATCGTAAAACAAGAATAACAATACCATGACTCTGCCAGCATCGTTAGATCACCTTACATGGTATATATAAAAGGGCCAGTCAGCTTTAAAGCCAAGCACCCAATATACACTCATAGATATCACATATTACAGAAAAACCGTATTGACTTTGTGCTCAAGCATACCGGGTTCCAACCCCAATTCTAATTGCTCCCTCATTTGTTGTGCCCTGTGATCATCAACGTTTTTGTCATTAGCTTACCATGTGTCTCTGGAAATTACATGAGATGCCGTATGCCAAGGACTCAGGGCAGTGCCAGGCGTGACTCTTCCAGCTTGTGTGGTTGCCACCTGCCCTGGGCACTCCTGGACCTGCAGATGGGTGGCTCCAGCCTCTGCGTCTGTCTTCACGCAGTGCTGTCCCTGTATCTGAGTCTGAATCTTCCTCTTCTTAAAATGGCACTGGCCGTGGTGGGTCTAGGACCCACTCTACCGTACGGTGGCCTCATGTTATCTTGATTTCATCTTCCAAGTCCCTCTTTCCAAATAAGGCCATGTTCACAAGTTCTGGGTGGACATAAATTTGGTGGTGACTCCATTCAACCCTGTATACTTTCCCTTCCTGAGAAGAGCAGTTTGGACTCAAAGCTGTTCAATGAGCAGATCAAGAGTGGGGGGGGGGTGTCTGAAATGGTGGGGTGGGAGGAGAGATGCAGGGGTCCAGAGTGGGAAGCCAGTGTAGAGTCTGGGTTGGGGCATCCACAACAGCAGGGGCAGGCAGCCTGATGTGGAAAGTCAGATCTTAAGCGGGGTGGGGAGAGTTCCACAAGGAGAGGGAGTGCAGACTACAACACAGGGGAGTCGGAATGGCAGAGGGGAAGGGAGAGAAGGCAGGCTGGTCATGCCAGGGGATTGGTCAAGGAGGTAAATATACTGAAAAGAACGGAAAAGAGAGAAGGCATTTCCAAATACCAAAAGGGAGTGCTGGTTTGGATCACGTGGCACTGTAGTCCCCGGTGCTGGAGGTGGCGTGGATCACGTGGCACTGTAGTCCCCGGTGCTGGAGGTGGCGTGGATCACGTGGCACTGTAGTCCCCGGTGCTGGAGGTGGCGTGGATCACGTGGCACTGTAGTCCCTGGTGTGGGAGGCAGTGTGGGAGGCGGTGTGGGTCACGTGGCACTGTAGTCCCCGGTGCTGGAGGTGGTTTGGATCATGTGGCACTGTAGTCCCCAGTGCTGGAGGCAGTTTGGATCACGTGGCACTGTAGTCCCCAGTGTGGGAGGCGAGCCTGGTGGCAGGTGACTAGATCACAGGGGCAGGTTCAATGAGTGGTTTAGCACCATCCCCTGGTGCTGTTTTCCTTATAGAGTCCTCCCGAGAGCTGGCTGTTCAAAAGTGTGTGGCACCTCCCTGCTCTCTTTCTCTCCTGCTCCAGGCATGTGAGACGTGCCTGCTTCCCTCACCTTCACCTTCCACCGTGATTTTCCTGAGGCCTCCCAGAAGCCGCTATGCTTCCTGGATAGCTTGCAGAACCGTGAGTCAATTAAACCTCTTTTGTTTCGTCAATTAAACCTCAGGTATTTATTTATAGCAGTCCAAGGACAGACTACAGGGAGAAGCTGGAATGAATCCCGTGGTACTGGACTGTAATTTGATGCGTAAGTTTGAATCCATGGTTTCTAACATAAAGAGCCATGATATAGGAGCTGTCCTGATTTGTAGAACGTTCATGAAGGAGAATATGTCAAGTAAAAAAAAATACTCTCAGGCTGGGCGCGGTGGCTCACGCCTGTAATCCCAGCACTTTGGGAGGCCAAGGTGGGTGGATCACGAGGTCAAGAGATCGAGACCATCCTGGTCAACAAGGTGAAACCCCGTCTCTACTAAAAATACAAAAAATTAGCTGGGCACAGTGGCGCGTGCCTGTAATCCCAGCTACTCAGGAGGCTGAGGCGGGAGAATTGCCTGAACCCAGTAGGTGGAGGTTGCGGTGAGCCGAGATCGCGCCATTGCACTCCAGCCTGGGTAACAAGAGCGAAACTCCATCTCAAAAAAAAAAAATACTCTGTTGAATGATTCGGAAAAAAATTATTTGTACTTTTTGTGCAACTACTAATTTTTTGCTAAAGGCCAATAAATATTTTCAGATGAAACAGAACATTTGCTGCCAGAAGACACACACTAAAGGAACCACTTAAAGATACGCTAAGAAAGAAGGAAAAGCATCCCAGAGGAACCCTCAGAGATGAAAGAAAGAATTTGAGAGTGTGAAGTACGCGGGCAAGAACATTTTAAGTTATTGACTAATAACGATGATGACGTGATGTCTAGTGAGGACAGAAGATTAAAGCAAAATACGTAACGATCACATAGAAGTAATGAAGGGCTAATAACCGCGTCATCTGACAAGAAGATACAAGAATTAGTGATACACTTTTTGATACATTAAACTAATAGAAAAAAAATGCAACTGTAAGACAGTTCGTCCAAAGGAAGGCAAAGAAAGAGAGACGAAAGAAGATGAACAAGGACAGCATTACCTCATTTATTTGTGGAATCTAAAAAGAGTAGAGCTCAGAGAAGCAGAGAGTAGAATGGTGGTTCCCAGGCCAGGTGTGGTGGCTCACACCTGTAATCCCAGCACTTTGGGAGGCCGAGGCGGGAGGATCACTTGAGGTCAGGAATCTGAGACCAGCCTGGCCAACAGGCTGAAATCTAGTCTCCACTAAAAATACAAAAATCAGCCAGGCGTGATGGCGCATGCCTGTAATCTCAGCTACTTGGGAAGCTGAGGCAGGAGAATCACTTTCCAGGAGGCAGAAATTGTAGTGAGCTGAGATCACACCACTGCACTCCAGCCTGGGTGACAGAGCCAGATTTCGTCTCAAAACAAACAAAAAACATTGCATTAAACTCCATAAATGCACCTAATTATGATTTGTCAATTAAAAAATATGTTAACTTTAAAACCACATTGCCAGACAGGAGATTTAGGCTCAAATATAGCAGCACTTACATTAACTGTAAATAGGCTAGAGTAATGTCACTGAAAATGGCAGCTCCACAAACGTATTCCTCTACAAAAGCAACAATTAAGCTGGCAAAAATCTGACAGAATTCATTTTTCGTAACTCTAGAATGTAACCAAAAACTTAAAACAAGCGGTACTTAATGAAGAAAGAAACTGCTAAATTTGGGGAAGAGAGAATTGTGGAATTTTCCACATTTGGAAATGCCTATAAACGCCTATAGACCCTCAACTTCCAGCTCAGAAGCAGCCAGGGCAAGAGCAGCTCATCTTCCCAGTGTGATTTGCTTGTGCCAGAGGGAGTGAAAAAGACCTTGTCACCAAAGAATTGTGTTTGTGAGTCTTTTTTTTTTTTTGAGACGGAGTCTCCAACTGTTTCTCATGACGGTAGAGTGCACACAGGGGAAAGGAGACAGACAGCTGTGAACATACCAAAAAGAGCACGCACAGAGCCAGGGAAGCTTGAGGGAGTCCCTTAGCTCCTGGTCGTGGGACAGGTAGGGCTGGGACCGTGCTGGTTCACTCCAGGAGAAAGTCTCAGAAATCGTGGGGCTAAGAAAACATGCAAAGGTTTATCACCATCCCACACCACACCAAACAGGAGGCCCTAACTGCAATCCTGTCGGACATGTATCCAGCTTCAGAATTGTGTTCCAGAATCTGCTTCCTGGGACCACTTCTGTCTGCACTGGGGATCCCCAGAAGCTGATCTTGAGGGTTTAAGTTCGTTTGAGAGGTGATGCCGGCAAACACGAGTGGAAGAGTTGGGGATGAAAGGAAACCAATGAAAAGTGCACTGATAAGCACATTACCGTGGAAATAACTGTGACTGGATCTCACCAGGGGCCTCAGGAAGCCCGTGTCAAACACACACGTTCCCAGTCCTCCCCCCGCTCCCCGCGTACACGCACCCCAGCAGCGAGGGAGCTGGGCTATTTGTGCACTAACTTGTGAGTCAGAGGTTGATGGCAGTTTTGTGCGGAGCGAAATCCTGTGGAACTTCAGGCGTCTCATGCACAAAAACCCCGACTACCAGAGAAAACCCACAGGCAAGAAGATGCAGATGCCGGCAGTTAGAGGTCACACCAGTATACACTAAAGAGTAAAGGCCCAAGGCTCCTCCTGGGCACCAAAACCTACTGCCACAAGTGTACAAATGCTCAAATTAACAAGACAATGCCATGTCATCCCCCAAAGTCACGGCAGCAATTCACATTCCCATCAGCAAAGCTGAGGCCTTATCCAATCCCAACGTCTCAGTGCTTTCTTCCAGTCAAGTGGGCATAAAATAATACATTTCCTGATGGTCTTAATTTCAGTTTCCTTGATTTTTTTTGAGACAGAGTCTTGCTCTGTCGCCCAGGCTGGGGTGCGGTGGTGCGATCTCGGCTCACTGCAACCTCCACCTCCCAGGTTCAAGCCATCCTCCTGCCTTAGCCTCCTGAGTAGCTGAGATTACAGGCATGTACCACCACACCCAGCTAATTTTTGTATTTTTAGTAGAGATGGGGTTTCACCATGTTGGCCAAGCTGGTCTCTACCTCCTGACCTCAGGTGATCCACCTGCCTTGGCGTCCCAAAATGCTGGGATTAGTGGCATGAACCACCACACCCAGCCTGAGTTTTCCTGATTCTTAATGAGGTTGAGAATCTTCTTGACACACTCAAAAAATCTGCTTCTGTGATGACTCCTCTCTGCTGAATCACATTTTTCCCTCTATTTAATCATTATATCTCCTAAATACAAAAAAGAAAAGAAAGAAAACTTCCCTCAATTCCACATCTACTGCCACCATATTGCTCAGCTGCCTTTATGGCAAAGCCCTGAAGAGTTCTCTGTATTCATCGTTTCCAGTCATCTCAGCCAAGTCTCTCTTCTATTTTTCCGTCATTATCTTTTACATGTATACTTAAGACAAAAAAGCATAAATGAATCAAATATAGATTCTAATATAACAAAATAATTCATGTCTATGAACAAGCACCTGCCCTGAAACTAGATCATCAGTTATTTGCATCTGTTTTTCCTTCTTTTATGTATCCTGTGTCCTTTGATCAGAGGTAGCCACACTCTTTATTTTTGTATTTATCATTCCCTTCCTTCCCATAAAAAAAATTGTTATCAAATATGGCCAGGCATGGTGGCTCACACCTGCAATCCCAGCACATTGGGAGGCCAAAGCAGGCAGATCACCCAAGGTCAAGAATTCAAGACCAGCCTGGCTAACATGGAGAAACCCCATCTCTACTAAAAATACAAAAATTAGCCAGGCGTAATGACACACACCTGTAGTCCCAGCTACTCAGGAGGATGATGGAGGAGAATCCCTTGAATCTGGGAAGTGGAGGTTACAGTGAACTGAGATGATACCACTGCACTCCAGCCTGGGTGACAGAGGCAGACTCTGTCTCAAAAAAATCATCAAATATGTATGTATGTCTGAACTTGTCTGATTCTGTTTGCTTCTGAGCTAAATTAAATTATATCATACTTATGGAGTTGTCTGTGATTGGCATTTTTACCAATTTTTATATATCATGTTTCCAAGATTCATCTCTGTTGCTGTGGGGAGTGGTATTTTATTCACTTTCACTGCTGAATTTCTGTTCCTTGGATAATTGTTTCAATGTTGTTCTATTATTGACCGTCTTGCTATGACATTCTTGTTCCCATCCGTGGAGATGCTGTTATGGACTGAATGTGTCCTCATCTCTCCCCAGATTCACATACTGAAGCCCCGGTCCTCGGCGTGATGGCATTTGGAGATGGGGCCTTTGGGGAGCGATTCAGTTTTGATGAAGTCAGGAGCGCCTCCCTCTCTCTGCCACGTGAATGCACCGTGAGACGGTGGCTGTCCACAAGCCGGGAAGACAGCCCTCATCAGCACCCAGCCATGCTGGTACCCAGATTCTCAACTTCCAGCCTCTGAAACAATGAAAAATAAATGTTTGATGTTTAAGCCACCCAGTCTGTAGTATCTTTGTCAGAACAGCCCAAACTGACTCAGATGCATACAGGTTGGAGAGGTTCCCTATGAAACATGCACAAGAGTAGAAGTACTGGGGTATGGAATATCATCTCTGTTTAGTTTTCTGAAAAGTGTTTTATCAAATATGTTACTAGGACAACTAACTAGAGTCTAACACCTCTGGGGAATTCTGATGATCATTGTAGAATATATGCCTTAGAATTATCCCAAGGGACAAGTGACCTGGGGCATTCAGCCATGGGTTAAGAGCTGCTCCAATGGGTACTAATTCCTGGCACTTCTGGTCTGTATTCATGTAGGCTGTGGAAGCCACAGGAACCATCCAGACAAAAAGATGCAGGTGTCATGGGTAGGCTTAGTGGCTTATGCTTATAATACCAGCACTTTGGGTAGGCTTAGTGGCTTATGCTTATAATACCAGCACTTTGGGTAGGCTTAGTGGCTTATGCTTATAATACCAGCACTTTGGGTAGGCTTAGTGGCTTATGCTTATAATACCAGCACTTTGGGTAGGCTTAGTGGCTTATGCTTATAATACCAGCACTTTGGGTAGGCTTAGTGGCTTATGCTTATAATGCCAGCACTTTGGGTAGGCTTAGTGGCTTATGCTTATAATGCCAGCACTTTGGGTAGGCTTAGTGGCTTATGCTTATAATGCCAGCACTTTGGGTAGGCTTAGTGGCTTATGCTTATAATGCCAGCACTTTGGGTAGGCTTAGTGGCTTATGCTTATAATGCCAGCACTTTGGGTAGGCTTAGTGGCTTATGCTTATAATGCCAGCACTTTGGGTAGGCTTAGTGGCTTATGCTTATAATGCCAGCACTTTGGGTAGGCTTAGTGGCTTATGCTTATAATACCAGCACTTTGGGTAGGCTTAGTGGCTTATGCTTATAATACCAGCACTTTGGGTAGGCTTAGTGGCTTATGCTTATAATACCAGCACTCTGGGAAGCTGAGGCAGGAGGATCGCGTGAGCTCAGGAGTTCAAAACCAGCCTGGGCAATATAGTAAAACCACATTTCTACAGAAAAATTAAAAATTAGCTGAGTGTGGTGGTGCATGTGTATAATCCTTGTTACTCAGTAGGCTGAGGCAGGAGGATGACCTGAGCCCAGGAAGTGAGGTTGCAGTGAGCCATGATCTTGCCACTGCATTTCAGCCTAGGTGACAGAGAAGGACTCCATATCACAAAAAGAAATGGGGGGGGTGGGCAGTGCAGTGGCTCATGCCTGTAATTGCAGCACTTTGGGAGGCTGAAGCAGGCAGATAACCTGAGATCAGAAGTTTGAGAGCAGCCTGGCCAACATGGTGAAACCCCATCTTTACTAAAAATACAAAAATTAGCCAGGCGTGGTGGCCTGTGCCTATAGTCCCTACTACTGGGGATGCTAAGATAGGAGAATCTCTTGAACCCAGGAGGCAGAGATTGCAGTGAGCCAAGGTCGCGCCACTGCACTCCAGTCTGGGCAACAGAGTGATACTCTGTCTCAAAAAAAAAAAAGGGGGCCGGGCGTGGTGGCTCACGCCTGTAATCCCAGCACTTTGGGAGGCCGAGGCGGGTGGATCACAAGGTCAAGAGATCGAGACCATCCCGGTCAACATGGTGAAACCCCGTCTCTACTAAAAATACAAAAATCAGCTGGGCACGGTGGCACGTGCCTGTAATCCCAGCTACTCAGGAGGCTGAGGCAGGAGAACTGCCTGAACCCAGGAGGCGGAGGTTGCGGTGAGCAGAGATCGCGCCATTGCACTCCAGCCTGGGTAACAAGAGCGAAACTCCGTCTCAAAAAAAAAAGATGCAGGTGTTGGAGGTTGGAGGTAGGTCAGCATGAACTAAAATGGTAAAGGCACATGGAACACAGAAGGCTACCCTCGCATGTCTAAGAAGCACTTGGACCCCAAGGTGGTCGCACCCCCTCCTATTACTTCCTCTGAAAATGAACCCATCATGAGAGGGGTTTGGGCCAGAATTGCCCTCTCCACTGACCTCTATAAACATTCGCTCCAACAGGTGAGGAGTGAAAGGGATAGGGAGGCCTCCATGGTATTTTGGTTCCTCAATTCATTTTCTGAGTCCACGGAACAGCTGCTGCGACTGATCCTGAGGTCTTCACTGACCTTTGTCATCTCCCTTTTGGAGATAGGTCTCTAGGGTTCCCCTCGACGGTGGCAAGAACTTCTGCTGCTCCGTGCCTGGTGGGGTGACCCAAACCTCCGTTTTCTGCAGAATTACAGAACCCAACAAAAATGACCGTATTCCAGGTCTTGGGGACCCAGTCCTTCACCACTGGGCGCTTTCCTCAGTGGAAGGGAACTCTGAGCTCCTGGATTCTGCTCTTAGTAATCCCACTACTGTTATAATCAGGTTCTGGGCCCCATTTTCAGTACAGTTTGTCCTCCAGCTGCAGGAGATGGAGTTTTTTCTAATGCTATGATAAAGGTTTTCTGACCTTTGCACTATTTCCTGAGTCGAAAAGGGTTCAACTGAGACTGTTACTCTATTTCTTCAATGATTCAATTTCGCTAAACAGCAACCAAGCTATTCTACCATTCTTGTAATTACCGCAGTATCCAACACCCTTACAATTACCACCGGTCCTGTCTTTCTCAAAGGCCGGAGAAATGACACAGTGTGCACATCCTCCAACACTTCAACACCCTCCATCTCTGTCCTATTATGGAAATGCAAGGAGAATTTATATGCAAAGGCTCAAGTGAGGTGGAAGAGAACCACTAGGGATGGTGCAGGCAGCCAGGTTAGGCAAAGGGAGGGCTGTTCTGCCCATTAGGCCAAATCTCAAGCTGTTTTAGGCAAGACACAAACTGTAAAAGACTTACTGGTAAATTTAACTGTATCCAAATTTAAAAGTCATGTCCAGCAAAAAATAAAGAAAGTGAAAAGACAAGTCACAACCTGGGAAAATACATACGCAACAGCTGTACTTGACAAAGGAATATTATCGAAAATCTGTAAAGAGCTCCTACAAATCAAGAAGAAAAGGATAAGTATCCCAGTAAAAAATAAAGGGCAGGCCGGGTGCAGTGGCTCAAGCCTGTAATCCCAGCACTTTGGGAGGCTGAGGCGGGTGGATCACGAGGTCAAGAGATCGAGACCATCCTGGTCAACATGGTGAAACCCCGTCTCTACTAAATATACAAAACTTAGCTGGGCATGGTGGCGCGTGCCTGTAATCCCAGCTACTCGGGAGGCTGAGGCAGGAGAATTGCTTGAACCCAGGAGGCGGAGGTTGCGGTGAGCCGAGATCGTGCCATTGCACTCCAGCCTGGGTCACAAGAGCGAAACTCCATCTCAAAAAATGAAAAAAATAAAGGGCAACAGCCTGGGCAACATGGCAAAACCCCATCTCTACAAAAAATACAAAAGTTAGCTGGCATGGTGGCACACACCCATAGTCCCAGCTGCTTGGAAGTCTGAGGTGGGAGGATCGCTTGAGCCCAGGAAGTCGAGGGTACAGTGAGCCGTGATTGTGCCACCGCACTCCAGCCTGGGTGACAGAGTCAGAGCCTGTCTCAAACAATCACTCAGTCAAGTAAAATAAAGACCAGAAGACATGAACAGGTATTTCAGAGAGAATATGTAAGGCCAGTAAATATTTTAAAAGATGTCAGCTTCACTAGCAATCGGAAAAGAAATCAAATCAAGAGCAGAATACTTGAGAAATCATTTTAGCAAAACGATATTGGCAAAAATTAAGAAGTTGGACCATAAGCCTTAGGACGTAGACTCACAGACTCTTTCATGCATTGCTGGTGGAAAGTCAAATTGGAAAAGTCGCTTTAGAAAAGTTTGTCACTGTCTTCAAATGTGGCATGTTTCTGTACTCTGTCACCAGGCAGTTGCCCCGGTGGACATGGGCTGGAGAGCCTTCCTCGCATGTATACACCAGACAGTCCATACAGTGTGTCAGGCAGGGCTCTGCCGTGGGTGCAGGACTACAGTGAGTCATATGGGATAAAGGATTTATGGCAGAGACTCGGCTTTGCACAACTGTGGGAGAAGCCTAAAAATCTGAAAGAGCCCACTGTAGAATCAGAGAAAAGTCCCCAGCCAGAGACCACGAAGGAGGCCCCAGTGAGGTCCACGGAAGGCTCTTGCCCTACATCTGGTGGAGGGTGTAAAAGTGGGGTAGGGCATCAAGACAAAAAGTCAGGCAGGAAAGTTGGCTAAAAAGCGACAGAAAGAAAGCATAAACCGGAACCCACAAAGAAAACAAACCTGGGAGGAAAGCTTGGAACCTGCATCTCTCACACCTGTGGAAGAAGCCGGTGGCCTTCAGCACGGAGCTGCACATCTGCCTGGCCCAGGACTCAGAAGACCTGAAGGAGATCTGGTGGGAGCCGGAAAAGAAGCTCCTCCAAGTTAGCAAGGTGTGTGTGCAGGTCACAGCAGCGCAGGAACTCAGCCGCGAGGGCCCTGCCCCAACATTCCAGGCATAAGCACTGCTGCTTCAGTTCTGCCTTCCGTAACTTTCTCTTATGATCGACCCCAGTCAGGGACCACACAGGGAAAGGAATTGTAAGAAATTAGAGTTTAGCTAAGGTGACGGATCAGAACCACCCCAATCCACTCATTGTCAACCAGACAGCGATGCCTCTGGGATCATTTACAGCTTCCAAATTAAAAAAAAAAAAAAACAGCCAAAGTGTCCTTCACCTAATGTGCTGAGATCACCCCACATATAACCTGAAGCATGCCAATGCCCCCTTCCTAAAGAAGGAGACAATGCTCATCATCACTGGTCATCAGAGAGATGCAAATCAAAACCACATTGAGATACCATCTCACGCCAGTTAGAATGGCGATCATTAAAAAATCTGGAGACAACAGATGCTGGAGAGGATGTGGAGAAATAGGAACACTTCTACACTGCTGGTGGGAGTATAAATTAGTTCAACCATTGTGGAAGACAGTGTGGCGATTCCTCAAGGCCTTAGAAATAGAAATTCCATTTGACCCAGCAATCCCATTACTGGGTATATATCCAAAGGACTATAAATCGTTCTACTATAAGGACACATGCACACGAATGTTCATTGCAGCACTGTTTACAATAGCAAAGACCTGGAACCAACCCAAATGCCCAATGATGATAGACTGGATTGGAAAAATGTGGCACATATACACCATGGAATATTATGCAGCAATCAGAAATGATGAGGTCGTGTCGTTTGTAGGGACACGGATGAATCTGGAGAACATCATCCTCAGCAAACTGACACAAGAACAGAAAATGAAACACCGCATATTCTCACTCATAGGCGGGTGATGAAAAATGAGAACACATGGACACAGAGAGGGGAGTACTAAACACTGGGGTCTATTGGGGGGAATAGGGGAGGGCCAGTGGGAGGGGGAGGTGGGGAGGGATAGCCTGGGGAGAAACGCCAAATGTGGGTGAAGGGGAGAAAGGAAGCAAAACACACTGCCATGTGTGTACCTACGCAACTGTCTTGCATGTTCTGCACATGTACCCCAAAACCTAAAATGCAATAAAAAATTTAAAAAAAAAAAATGAAGGAGACTAAGTCCAGCGTAGGACTTTAACAGTCTTTCGGTGATGTTCTTTCCTCTCCATGATGAGTAACACTCAGTCTTGGATACCCTGCAACTCACTTACTGAGATACATAGTAAATCACCACTAGCACATCTTATGTTAAATGGTCAGGGGAATGTGAGGGTGACAAAAAGAACTGGTTAACATACACACAACTTCAAATAAGATTAAGGGACCACCCTGGAATGCCAGCTGCTCACTCTGGGTCAATCCGGTCCTCTCTGTGGGGCACTCACGGTTGAGGCGTGCATGGAAGATGACACCAGAGCCTTGTACCAGGTGCCTAAGTTACAAAGATGAATGTAGCCCGTTACCTTAAGATACATGAAGTCATGGGGTTATTATCCAGAATACTTCCTTTTTGTGAGGCAGGGTCTTAGGCTGAGTGCAGTGGTACCAACATGGCTCACTGCACTGTCGACCTCCCGAGTACAAGCCATCCTCCCACCTCAGCCCACCAAGTAGCTGGGACTACAGGTGCACACCACCATGCCCAGCTAATTTTTTCTTTTTTGGGCGGGGGGGGATTCCATTTCTTTGTAGAGATGGGGTTTTGCCACGTTGCCCAAGCTTGTCTCAAACTTCTGAGCTCAGGCAATTCACCCATCTTGGCCTCCCAAATCTAAAAACTCCTCTAAGTGGCCGGGCACGGTGGCTCACGCCTGTAATCCCAGCACTTTGGGAGGCTGAGGTGGGCGGATCACAAGATCAAGAGATCGAGACCATCCTGGCCAACATGGTGAAACCCTGTCTCTACTAAAAATACAAAAATTAGCTGGGTGTGGTGGCGTGTGCCTGTAGTCCCAGCTACTTGGGAGGCTGAGGCAGGAGAATTGCTTGAACCCAGGAGGCAGAGGTTGCAGTGAGCAGAGATCGCACCATTGCACTCCAGCCTGGGTAACAAGAGTGAAACTCCGTCTCAAAAAATTAAAAAAAAAAAAAAACTCCCACAAGTAAGGCTGTTTTCCTGTTCCTGGTGCCACCTTGACCACATAAGTGAACCACTGTTCCGTATTTGTCTGTTAAGAACACCCAGGACGGGCCGGGCGCGGTGGCTCAAGCCTGTAATCCCAGCACTTTGGGAGGCCGAGGCGGGTGGATCACAAGGTTGAGAGATCGAGACCATCCTGGTCAACATGGTGAAACCCCATCTCTACTAAAAATACAAAAACTTAGCTGGGCGTGGTGGCGCGTGCCTATAATCCCAGCTACTCAGGAGGCTGAGGCAGGAGAATTGCCTGAACCCAGGAGGTGGAGGTTGCGGTGAGCCGAGATCGTGCCATTGCACTCCAGCCTGGGAAACAAGAGCGAAACTGCTGTCCACGGTGCTGCCTTGGGCAGACACGTGGTGTCCAAGCTGCTGTCCATGGTTCTCCTTTCCTTTTTGTGTCTAGCACGACGATTTTTTTGTTTTTGTTTGTTTGATTGATTTTCTTTTTTTCAGAACAGTGCTACGTTTACAGACAAATTGAACAAAAAGGGCTTAGACTTTTTACATACCCAGTGCCTCTCTATACACACACAGCGTCACCTACTGTCATTGTGCACCAGTGTGGCACATTGTTACAAATGATAGCCGATATGGATACCTTATCATTCACTGAAATCCATAGTTTACATTAGCGTTCACTACTTGTGTTGTATAGTTCATGAGTTTTGACAAATGCGCAATGTCACGTATCCACCACGGCAGTTTTATACAGAATAGTAACCCCGTATTTCACTATTCATTCCTCACCCCTCACCCCAAACCCTGGCAACTGCTGATCTTTCTATTTTCTCTGTAGTTTTGCCTTTCCAAACATCACATAATTTTGAAACATACAGTATTTAGCCTTCTCCAACTGGCTGCTCCCACTTAGCAGCATGTACATAAGATTCCTCCATGTGGTTTGTCATGGAGGTTCCTCCTCTCGCTCTGTCACCCAGGCTGGAGTGCAGTGGTGTGACCATGTTTCACTGTAGCCTCAACCTCCCAGGCTCAAGCAATTTTTTGCCTTAGCCTCCTACATAGCTGGGATTACAGGCACCACCATTATGCCCATTTTTAAATTTTTTGTAGAAATGGTATCTGGCTATATCGCCCAGGCTGATATAGAACTCTTGGGCTCAAGTGGTCCTCCTGCCTCAACCTCCCAAAGTGCTGGGATTGCAGCTGTGAGCCACCATGGCTAGACTTGATAGCTCACTTTTTATTGCTGAATAATAGTCCACTGTCTGGATGTACCACAGTTAACTGATCCATTCGCCTGTGAAAGGTATCTTACCGGCTTCCAAGTTTTGGCAACTGCAACAAAAGCCACTATAAAAACTCGTGCAGATTTCTGTGTGGACACAAGTTTTCAACTCATTTGAATAAATACCTAGGAGTATAGTTGTATGGTAGTTAGATTTATCTTTTAAAAACCATCAAAATGTCTTCCAGAGTGGCTGCACCATCTTGTGTTCCCACCAGCAACGAAAGAGTTATTTTTGCCCCACGTCCTCCACAGCGTTTCACGTTGAGGGCTTTCTGTTTTGCTTGGGATTTTCTCCATCCTATATCTGGTAGTGGTAGCTCATTGCTGTTTTCATTTGCCCTCCCGATGGCACCTCACGTGGAGCATATTCTCCTGTGCTTACTTGCCATCTGCAAGCCTTCTTTGGTGAGGTGTCCATTCAGATCTTTTGCCCAGGTTTAAATTGGGCTGTTTGTCTTCTTACTGTTGAAATGTGATGATGGTTCTTTAAGCGTTTTAGATACAAGTCATTTAACAGATACATATTTTCTCCCAGTCTGTGGCCTGCCTTCTTCATTCTCTGGACAGTGTCTTTCACATGCAGACTTACTTTCATTTTAATAAAGCTCGGGTAATGGATTTTTCTGGATTACACATTGTGCTTTTGGTGTTATGTCTAAAACCTCATTGCCAAAGCGAAGATCATCTGGATTCTCTCCTGTTATCTTCTAAAAGTTTCATGGTTTGCGGTTTACATTTGGGTCTATGATCCACTGTGAGGAACTTTTGTGAAAAGCATAAGGTCTGTGTCTAGATTCTTTTTTTCTTTTCACGTTGGTGCCATTTAGTGAAAAGATGATCCTTCCTCCATTGCCTTCACTCCCTTGTGGGAGATCAGTTGATTGTGTTTCTGGGGGTCTATTTTCAGACAATTGTGTTCTATTGATTTGTCTACCCTTTCACCAGTTCCACACCGTCCTGATTCGTGTGGCTTTACAGAAAGCCATGCATAGATGTAGGGAAGAGTTGAGAGAGTCAATCCCCTAACTTTGATCTTCAAAGTTGTGCTGCCTCTTCTGAGTCTTTTTCCTTTCCATATAAACCGTAGAGTCAGTTTGCCAACATCCGCAAAATAATGTGGTGGGAATTTGATTAGGATTGTGTTAAATCTAGAATATCATCTTTCTATTCGTGAATGTGGAATATCTCTCGACTGATTTCAATCTTCTTTGGTTTCTTTCATCAGAGTTCTATAGTTTTCCTAACATATATCTTGTATGTTTTATTAGATTTATACCCAAGTATTTCCATTTCTGGTACTAATGTAAATGGCCTTAGGTTTTCCACTTTAAATCCCAATTGCTCATTGCTGGTATGTAAGAAAAAAATTGGCTTTTGTCTGTTAAACTTAACATCCTTCAAATGTGCTGTTAGGTCATTCTCAAGTTTCTCTAAAGAAATACTGAAGCAGAAGCGGAGAGAGATTCTGCAGGGGGAGGTGACACACGCTTCTAACGACTAGATCTGGTCTGAACTCTGAGCAAGAGCTCACTCATCGCCAAAGGGCTGGCCCAAGCCATTCATGAGGATCCGCCCCCGTGACTTACACACCTCTCAGCAGGCCCCACCTCCGGCATTGGGGATGACATTTCAACGTGAGATTTGGGCGGGAACAAATACCCACATTGCATCATTGCTATAATCACTTACTAGTTCCAGGAGGGGTTTTTGTCCATTATTTGGGATTTTCTGCAGACATCAAGTCATCTGATGACAAAGGCAGCTACATTTGTTCTCCAATCTGTATCTCTGATACGTGCTTTTCATGATGAATGCATTAGCCAGACTTCCAGCATGGTGTTGAATGGGAGTGGAAGGGGACCTACCCATCTGTTCCCAACCTCAGGGGAATCACGTGCCGCTTCTCACCAGGAAGTGTGCTGTTCGAAGTAGGTTTTTGATAGTTGTCCTTTACCGATTTGAGGCTATTCTGCTTTATTCAAAGTTTGCTGACAGTTTTTGTGATAAATGGAGTTGTATTTTGTCAAATGCTTTTTCATCATCTATTGCTATGACCACATGGGTTTTCTTTAAATTTTTGAAGAGATGGATTACATGAATTTGCTTTTAAGGAGAAAGCTTATATTAATTGATTTTGAAGTCCAGTCAGCCTTGCTTGTATTACTGAGAGTTCTCCAGATAAACAGAACCAATATGATAGGGGTGTGTGTGTGTCTGTGTGTGTGTGTGTGTGAGAGAGAGAGAGAGAGAGAGAGAGAGAGACATAGAGAGAGACAGAGAGAGAGAGAACTTTAAGGAATTGGCTCACATGGTATCTCAATGTGGTTTTGATTTCCATTTCTCTAATGACCAGTGATGATGAGCATTTCTTCATATGTTTGTTGGCCGCATAAATGTCTTCTTTTGAAAAGTGTCTGTTCATATCCTTCACCAACTTTTGGATGGGGTTGTTTGTTTTTTTCTGGTAAATTTGTTTTTGTTCTTGTAGATTCTGGATGTTAGCCCTCTGTCAGATGGGTAGATCGTAAAAATTTTTTCCCATTCTGGTGGTTGCTGGTTCATTCTAATGATTCTGTTTTTTGCTGTGCAGAAGCTCTTAAGTTTAGTTAGATCCCATTTGTCTATTTTGGCTTTTGTTACCATTGCTTTTGGTGTTTTAGTCATGAAGTCCTTGCCTATGCCTATGTTCTGAATGGTATTTCCTAGGTTTTCTTCTAGAGTTTTTATGGTGTTGAGTCTTACATTTAAATCTTTAATCCATCTGGAGCTAATTTTTGTGTACGGTATAAGGAAGGGGTCCAGTTTCAGCTTTCTGCACATGGTTAGCCAGTTTTCCTAACACCATTTATTAAACAGGGAATTCTTTCACCATTGCTTGTTTTTGTCAGGTTTGTCAAAGATCAGATGGTTGTAGATGTGTGGCGTTAACTCCAAGGCCTCTGTTCTGTTCCATTGATCTATATCTCTGTTTTGGTATCCCTACCATGCTGTTTTGATTACTGTAGCCTTGTAGTATAGTTTGAAGTCAGGTAGTGTGATACCTTCAGCTTTGTTTTTTTGCTTAGGATTGTCTTGGCTATGTGGGCTCTTTTTTGGTTCCATATGAAGTTTAAGGTGGTTTTTTTCCAGTTCTGTGAAGAAGGTCAATGGTAGCTTGAGGGGGAAAGTACTGAATCTATAAATTACTTTGGGCAGTATGGCCATTTTCATGATATTGATTCTTCCTAACCATGAGCATGGAATGTTTTTCCATGTTTGTGTCCTCTCTTATTTCCTTGAGCAGTTATGTAATCATCCTTGAAGAGGTCCTTCATGTCTTTTGTTAGTTGTATTCCTAGGTATTTTATTCTCTTTGTAGCAACTGTGAATGGGAGTTCACTCATAATTTGGCTCTCCGTTTGTCTGTTATTAGTGTATAGGAATGCTTGTGATTTATGCACACACACTGATTTTGTATCCTGAGACTTTCTGAAGTTGCTTATCATCTTAAGGAAATTTGGGACTGAGATGATGAGGTCTTCTAAATATATAATTATGTCATCTGCAAATAGAGATAATTTAACTTCCTCTTTTCCTAATTGAATACCATTTATTTCTTTTTCTTGCCTGATTGCTCTGGCTAGAAGTTCAAATACTATGTTGATTAGGAATAGTGACAGAGGGCATCCTTGTCCAGTGCCAGTTTTCAAAGGGAATGCTTCTAGTTTTTGCCCATTCAGTATGATACTGGCTGTGGGTTTGTCATAAATAGCTTTTATTATTTTGAGATATGTTCTATGGAGACCTAGTTTACTGAGAGTTTTTAGCATAAAGAGCTGCTGAATTTTGGCAAAGGCCTTCTCTGAGTCTATTGAGATGATCATGTGATTTTTGTCTTTGGTTCTGTTTCTGTGACGGATTATGTTTACAGATTTGTGTATGTTGAACCAGACTTGCATTCCCAGGATGAAGTCTACTTGATCATGATGGATAAGCTTGTTGATGTGCTGTTGCACCTTCTGGAGTGGCAGCTTGAGCTGCACCTGGGACTCTGAGCTGTGGCTGAAACTGGAGCAGTAACCTCCCAAGATAGCACAGGGAAGCAAGGTCCCAGCCCTAGCCCCCATAACCATTTCATCCTCCTAGGCCTCTGGGCCTGTGATGGGAGAGACTGTCCCAAAGACTTCTAAAATGCCTGCAAGACCTTTTCCTCAGTGTCTTTGCTGACAGCACTTAACTCCCTTTTAGTTTTGCTAATCTCTCCAGCAAGTGGTTGTTCCATAAGGCATCTGAGTTCCTTGCCTGAAAAGGATCTTTTCTTCTCAACCTCATGGCCAGCCTGCAAAGTTTCCAAATGTTTATGCTCTGCTTGCCTTTCAATTCTACATTCTAACTTTAAGTCATTTCTTTGCTCCCACATTTGACTTAGGTTATTAGAAGCAGCCAAGTTACTTCTTGGATGCTTTGCTGCTTAGAAGCTTCTTGGTCATAACTATTTAACCAGTCTTTAAAAAGTTCCAAACTTTCCCTCATCTTCCTATCTTCTTCCTGGGCCTACCAAACTCTTCCAACCTCTGCCCATTACCCAGTTCCTAAGCCACTTCCACATTTCATGTATCTTAACAGAAGCACCAATTTTCTGTTTTCATTCATTTTGCATTGCTATCAAAGAATACCTGGTGTGGATAATTTATAAAGAAAAGAAGTTTATTTGGCTCACTGCATGCTATTCGAGAAGCATAGTGCCAGTATCTGCTTCTGGTGAGGACTGTGGAAGTTTACAATCATGGCAGAAGGCAAAAAAGGAGCCAGCATAGACTAGGCATAGTAGCTTACACCCGTAATCCCAGCACTTTGGGAGGCTGAGGCAGGTGGATCACTTGAGGTTAGGAGTTCGAGACCAGCCTGACCAACATGGTAAAGCCCTATGTATACTAAAAATACAAAATTAGTTGGGCATGGTGGTACATGCTTCTAGTCCTAGCTACTAGGGAGGCCGAGGCAGGAAAATTGCTTGAACCCGGGAAGCAGAGGTTGCAGTGAGCCAAGATCATCCCATTGTACTCCAGCCTGGGCAACAAGAGTGAAACCCAATTTCAAAAAAAAAAAAAAGGAGCCAGCATGTCACATGGTGAGAATGGTGAGAGAGGGACCAAGAGAGTTAAGAAGGAGGTTTTTAAACAACCAGCTCTTGTATAAACTAATGGAGTGAGAACTCACCCATCACCAAGGGGATGGCACCAAACCATTCATGAGAGATCTGTCTCTTGACCCAAATACCTCCCAGCAGGCCTCACCTCCAACACTGGGGAACACATTTCAATATGAAATTTGGAGGGGACAAACATCTAAATCATATTAGGAACTCTGTGTTACTGCTCACCCCAAATCTCTAGAGGTGACATTGGGTGACATGCATGGTACTGAAAGATGCTTGGTCAGGCTCTCCCAGTGAAGCACAAGCACCCTCAGGGTATGGAGCTGGGAGGCCCAATCACACCAGCGCAGCCCAGGACTCCCTGGCATTTGAAGATAGCAGGCCTAGAACGGGCTTGAACAAGAGAAGTCCGCTTTGTACATGTTCCCAAAAGGGAACCTGAAGGATCAGAAATAGGCGGTAAATGTTCAGTGAACCCAGGGGTCGTAAGCAGCAAAAATGTGAAATTCGTGACGGGGTAGAGGCTGGAAGAGTTTTGAGATGCATGTTAGAAAAAGCCTGTATTTCCTTGAAGACTAGGGATGTGGACATTCAAGGTGATCCTGGTGGAGGCTCAAAAAAGGGGAGCTGTAGAGACAACTCCCAGTGCTGTCCGCACAAGAGGAGAGCAGCAGAGACAGCCGCAAAGCCCCAGCAGCCAGGAGAGAGCCGGGACAGAGTCTCCCGTGACACAGAGAAGCCCGCCCCGCTGAGGCCTCCCTCCCAGCTGCCAGCCTGCAGAGCCAGCACGGAATACACCTCTGTTGCTGAAGCCTGGCAGTCCGGGGTGCTGTGTCGCCAGCGGATGTGGGCGTTGTCCTGAGCTGCCAGCCCCACGGCCTGCAGAAGGCCTCCCTGCCCCAGCCCAGAGCGGTCTCCCCAGCCCCCTGGGTGTGCCCTGGGCAGTGCGGGGCCTCTTACTCTGTCCTCCCCCAGCCTGGGAGGCTGAGCCTGTGAGGAGCTCCATGTAACTGGAGGCTTCATCCTGCAGCTGGAGGATGGGTTTCCCCCGGGACCCACAGGTGCACCTGCACCTGTCTCCTAGACATTCTCTCTGAGGACAGGGCTGCTGCCAGCTCAGGGATCCAGCAGGGACCCAAGGTCGGGTCATGTCCTTGGGGAGAACACATTTAGTGGGAGGGACGTGACTTCCCCTAGCAAGTGTCCGTTCTGGACACTTCCTGTGCGACACCTCCTTGGCCTTGTGGCCTGGCCTCATCCCGTCCCCTGCTACCTCCCACCTCCACATTGGTCCTTGCCCAGCTCCACCCTCTGGTGGAGCTTCCCCTGTCCAGAGCTTCCCCTGGCAAGGCCCCTGCTGAGCTCAGTCCAGGCTCTCCCAGCACAGGTAGGAGCCTCGCACCTGCCCCTGCCCTCCCTGCTCTACATGGTGCCAGCAACCCCAGGCCCCGGGGAGGCCCCGTTTCTCTCTGCTGCTGGCCCAGTGGCCTGCAGTCCCACTGCAGGTCAGGTGTGCCCCTGCCCCCAGTCAGGCCATCCTCTCCACTAAGCCCCAAGGCCATGCCTGCACCTCTTCCCCTCACCCACACCCAAGGCTCTGGAAGGCTCTGCCCAGGCCCTGAGTGGGCCCCTCTGGCTCCCATCTGCAAGTGCACTGCCCTGTGCCACCTCCACTCAGCTTCAATGTGTTCATCCACCTGCCCCACGTCCCCCCAGCCCCCAGGAGCAGAGCTGGTGGCCCTCGCTTCTGGCAGCCCATCTTGTTCCTTCTGGAGTGCCAGCCTCAGGGGCCTTCCTTGCCAGGGTCCACTCGGGCCAGCCCTGGGACCCTCCTGGTCTCAAGCACATGCTCCCCCTGCAGCCAGACCTGCCCCTGCCTATGAGATCAGCCCTGAACCCTGGAACGCCTTCCCTTTTCCCTCCCAGCTCGCCCTTGCCAGCTGCTCAGCAGGCTGGGCTCACACCCTCTCCCTGCACCAGGAGTGAGAGGCAGCTGGAGCCACCAGGGCCCCGTGGGGGCCAGAAGGCTCAGGTGAGAAGCCCAGGTATTGAGAGGCTGAGTCCCTGGGCAAAGTGGGCATAATCGCTGCCAGTCTCAGTCCAGCCCTAGGGACTCAGAGACAGAGAAAAGAGCAGCGCACAAGGCCCCACGCTCCCCACCTTCTCCCCTGAGCATGGGGCACCCAGCACCCCCACCCCCACACACCCGTGAGGCAGCCTCAGCTGTGCCCGGACTCCCCCTCGCCCTCCGACACAGAAACCACCAGAAGAAAAGGGAACTTCAGGAAGTAAGCTGCGCTGCCAGTTTCAATCCCGTTCTTAGTCTCTGCCGGGTGCAGGGGTGGAGTTCACACCTCCGGGGACCTGGGCCCCGAGCTGTGATTTCCTAGGAAGACAAGCAGTGGCTGACAGTGGGGGCGGGGTTACCCATGGGTGTCGGGCCAGAGCAGGAAGGGCAGGGACCCCACCTCGGGGAGTGGGGTCGGCGCAGGGCAGAGGCACAGGTTGGGGAGGAGAAGGACAGAGCCTGGGGGCCGCCGTGGGCGCTCCTGGACCTCAGCTGCGGAACATGCTACAGGAGGCTGGAGAGACACAGTGCCGAGGCCCAGGCAGAGCCAGCACGGGGGAGGGGCAGCCTTCAGGCACCGATGCCCACCCAGTGCGAGATGACGGATCCGTGGGCAGGGGCTTCCCAGCCAACAGGGCACCAGAGGCTGACTGAGGCCTCCAAGACACCCGGGCTGGGACCACAAGAATCATGATGGGATGTGGCAGAGCCGGCCGTGGGGCTATGCCAGGATGGGCAGGACCGACCTGAGCTGAGGAGGCAGCAGAGGGAGGGAGGAGGAGAGGCCCCAGGAGAACAGAGGGGCTTGTCCAGGCATCACCCGAGCCCAGGACAGGGTCAGCAATGGTGGCCATGGGGTTCTCTTCTGAACCAGGACCAAGAACAGCAGGTGAGCCCGGAGCAGGGCAGGGAGGGTGGGAGCCAGTGAGCCCAGGAGCAGAGGCAGGGACGGGGAGGGACAGGGGCTGGGCTCAGAGCCAGCTGATGGGGCTGCGGTGCCAGGAGCAGGGCTGTGGTCAGCAGCGGAGGGGAGGGAGAGCAGTGCTGAGTGCATGGGTGGGAGAAGAGAAGAGAACAGGGAGGCCCAGAGGGCCCAGGGCACAGGCCTGGGACAAGGAAAGGGACTGAGGCTCCGTGGGTTCAGGGAGCTGACCCAGCAGAAGCCACTGGGGAGCCGAGGTTCAGGGGAGGCTTCCAGTGCAGGGACGGGAGGATCCAGGAGCTCCAGGAGGGGCACATGGGCAGGGGCAAGGGGCTCTGTTGGGGAGAGATGGCTGGGCACTGGGGGTGCTTCACAGCACAGGGAGCAAGTCAAGTGCTGAAAAAAAAAAGGAAACCAGAGAAAGAGCCCAAACCTGGACAGGGGGTGCCAGGATAGGCAGAAGGGCAACAGCAGCCTGAGTCATTGAGGGAGGGCAGAATGAGCAGGGGGCAGCATCTGAAGGTGAGCAGGGGCAGGAGGGAGGCAGGGGGCAGCTCCTGGAGCTCAGGTGCCCTGGGCAGAGCAGCTGCAGGTGATCAGGGACCAGTGGGAGGCAGGATGAGCAGGGGGCAGCTCCTGGAGCTCAGGGGAGCAGTGGGGAGTATCTGAAGGAGAGAAGGGGCAGGCAGGAGGCAGGATGAGCAGGGGAGCAGCTCCTGGAGCTCAGGGGAGCAGGGGGGAGCATCTGAAGGTAGGCAGGGGAAGCTGCTGGAGCTCAGGGGAGCGGGGAGAGCAGCTGAATGTGAGCAGGGACCAGTGGGAGGCAGGGGGCAGCTCCTGGAGCTCAGAGGAGCAGGAGAACATCTGAATGTGAGCAGGGACCGGTGGGAAGCAGGGGGAAGCTCCTGGAGCTCAGGTGCCCTGGGCAGAACAGCTGCAGGTGATCAGGGACCAGTGGGAGGCAGGATGAGCAGGGGGCAGCTCCTGGAGCTCAGGGGAGCAGTGGGGAGTATCTGAAGGAGAGAAGGGGCAGGCAGGAGGCAGGACGAGCAGGGGAGCAGCTCCTGGAGCTCAGGGGAGCAGGGGGGAGCATCTGAAGGTAGGCCGGGGCAGCTGCTGGAGCTCAGGGGAGCAGGAGAACATCTGAATGTGAGCAGGGACCGGTAGGAAGCAGGAGGCGGCTCCTAGAGCTCAGGTGCCCTGGGCAGAGCAGCCACAGGTGATCAGGGACCGGTGGGAGGCAGGATCAGCAGGGGCAGCTTCTGGAGCTCAGGGGAGCAGGGGGGAGCATCTGAAGGTGAGCAGGGGCAGGCAGGAGGCAGGATGAGCAGGGGGCAGCTTCTGGAGCTCAGGGGAGCAGGGGGGAGCATCTGAAGGTGAACAGGGGCAGGCAGGAGGCAGGACCAGCAGGGGACAGCTTCTGGAGCTCAGGGGAGTAGGAGGGAGCATCTGAAGGTGAGTAGGGGCAGGCAGGAGGAAGCTTCTGGAGCTCAGGTGCCCCGGGCAGAGCAGCCGCAGGTGATCAGCGACCGGTGGGAGGCAGGATGAGCAGGGGGCAGCTCCTGAAGCTCAGGGGAGCGGGGAGAGCATCTGAAGGTGAGCAGGGACCGGTGGGAGGCAGGACCAGCTGGGGGCAACTCCTCAAGCTCAGGGGAGCAGGGGGGAGCATCTGAAGGTGAGCAGGGGCAGGCAGGAGGCAGGGGGCAGCTCCTGGAGCTCAGGGAAGCAGGGGGAAGCATCTGAAGGTGAGCAGGGCCAGGAAGGAGGCAGGAGGCAGGGGGCAGCTCCTGGAGCTCAGGGAAGCAGGGGGAAGCATCTGAAGGTGAGCAGGGGCAGGCAGGAGGCAGGATGAGCAGGGGGCAGCTTCTGGAGTTCAGGGGAGCAGGGGGGAGCATCTGAAGGTGAGCAGGGCCAGGCAGGAGGCAGGATGAGCAGGGGGCAGCTTCTGGAGTTCAGGGGAGCAGTGGGGAGCATCTGAAGGTAAGCAGAGGCTGGCGGGAGGCCGGACCAGTTGGGGGCAGCTCCTGGAGCTCAGGGGAGCAGGGGGAAGCATCTGAAGGCGAGCAGGGGCAGGCAGGAGGCAGGATGAGCAGGGGGCAGCTTCTGGAGTTCAGGGGAGCAGGGGGGAGCATCTGAAGGTAAGCAGAGGCTGGCGGGAGGCAGGACCAGTTGGGGGCAGCTCCTGGAGCTCAGGGGAGCAGAGCAGAGCATCTGAAGGTGAGCAGGGACCGCTGGGAGGCAGGACGAGCAGGGGCAGCTCCTGGAGCTCAGGGGAGCAAGGGGAGAGCATCTGAAGGTGAGCAGGGCCAGGTGGGAAGTGGGCAAGCAGGGGAGCAGCTCCTGGAGCTCAGGGGAGCAGTGGGGAGCATCTGAAGGTAGGCAGGGGCAGGTGGGAGGCAGGGGGCAGCTGCTGGAGCTCAGGGGAGTGGGGAGAGCAGCTGAATGTGAGCAGGGACCGGTGGGAAGCAGGGGGCAGCTCCTAGAGCTCAGGTGCCCTGGGCAGAGCAGCCGCAGGTGATCAGGGACCGGTGGGAGGCAGGATGAGCAGGGGGCAGCTCCTGGAGCTCAGGGGAGCAGTGGGGAGTATCTGAAGGAGAGAAGGGGCAGGCAGGAGGCAGGATGAGCAGGGGAGCAGCTCCTGGAGCTCAGGGGAGCAGGGGGGAGCATCTGAAGGTAGGCAGGGGCAGCTGCTGGAGCTCAGGGGAGCGGGGAGAGCAGCTGAATGTGAGCAGGGACCAGTGGGAGGCAGGGGGCAGCTCCTGGAGCTCAGGGGAGCAGGAGAACATCTGAATGTGAGCAGGGACCGGTGGGAAGCAGGGGGCGGCTCCTAGAGCTCAGGTGCCCTGGGCAGAGCAGCCGCAGGTGATCAGGGACCGGTGGGAGGCAGGATCAGCAGGGGCAGCTTCTGGAGCTCAGGGGAGCAGGGGGGAGCATCTGAAGGTGAGCAGGGGCAGGCAGGAGGCAGGACGAGCAGGGGGCAGCTTCTGGAGCTCAGGGGAGCAGGGGGGAGCATCTGAAGGTGAACAGGGGCAGGCAGGAGGCAGGACCAGCAGGGGACAGCTTCTGGAGCTCAGGGGAGTAGGAGGGAGCATCTGAAGGTGAGTAGGGGCAGGCAGGAGGAAGCTTCTGGAGCTCAGGTGCCCTGGGCAGAGCAGCCGCAGGTGATCAGTGACCGGTGGGAGGCAGGATGAGCAGGGGGCAGCTTCTGGAGCTCAGGGGAGCAGTGGGGAGCATCTGAAGGTGAGCAGGGGCAGGCAGGAGGCAGGATGAGCAGGGGACAGCTTCTGGAGCTCAGGGGAGCAGGGGGGAGCATCTGAAGGTGAGCAGGGCAGGCAGGAGGCAGGATGAGCAGGGGACAGCTTCTGGAGCTCAGGGGAGCAGGGGGGAGCATCTGAAGGTGAGCAGGGCAGGCAGGAGGCAGGATGAGCAGGGGGCAGCTTCTGGAGCTCTGGGGAGCAGGGGGGAGCATCTGAAGGTGAGTAGGGGCAGGCAGGAGGCAGGATGAGCAGGGGGCAGCTTCTGGAGCTCAGGGGAGCAGGGGGGAGCATCTGAAGGTGAGCAGGGCAGGCAGGAGGCAGGATGAGCAGGGGGCAGCTTCTGGAGCTCAGGGGAGCAGGGGGGAGCATCTGAAGGTGAGTAGGGGCAGGCAGGAGGCAGGATGAGCAGGGGGCAGCTTCTGGAGCTCAGGTGCCCTGGGCAGAGCAGCCGCAGGTGATCAGCGACCTGTGGGAGGCAGGATGAGCAGGGGGCAGCTTCTGGAGCTCAGGGGAGCAGGGGGGAGCATCTGAAGGTGCGCAGGGGCAGGCAGGAGGCAGGACTAGCAGGGTGCAGCCTCTGAAGCTCAGGGGACAAGGGGAGAGAAGCTGAAGGTGAGCAGAAGCCTGTGTGAAGTGGGCAAGCAGGGGGGCAGCTCCTGGAGCTCAGGGGAGCAGGGGGGAGCACCTGAAGGTGAGCAAGGACCGGTGAGAGGCAGGACCAGCTGGGGGCAGCTCCTGGAGGTCAGGGGAGCAGGGCAGAGCATCTGAAGGTGAGCAGGGGCTGGTGGGAGGCAGGATCAGCTGCGGCAGGCACTGGAGCTCAGGCTACAGCAGCTGCAGGTGAGCAGGGGTAGTTGGGAGGCAGGAGTAGGGGACAGGCACTGTAGCTCAGGGCAGAGCAGCTGCAGGTGAGCAGAGCAGGTAGGAGACAGGAGGAGCTGGGGGCAGCTCCTGGAGCTCAGAGGACCAGGGAGAGCAGCCACAAGTGAGCAGGGCTGGTGGGAGGTGGAGGAGCAAAGGGCAGCTCCCGGAGCTCAGGGGACCAGGCCAGAGCAGCCACAGGTGAGCAGTGCTGGTGGGAGCCAGCACTGAGCTCCTAGGCTTTGGCAGGAGCTGGGCAGTTGCTGGCAGCTGACAGCTGAGAGCTGGTAAAAGCACAGTGCAGCCTCCTGGTGCAGGGAGGGGGTGTGAGCCCAGCCCGCTGAGCAGCTGGCAAGGCAGAGCTGGGAGGGAGAAGGGAAGACGTTTCTGGCTCATAGCTGATCTCACAGGCAGGGGCAGGTCTGGCTGCAGGGGCAGCATGTGCTTGAGACCAGGAGGGTTCCAGGGCTGGCCCGAGTGGACCCTGGCAAGGAAGGCCCCTGAGGCTGGCACTCCAGAAGGAACAAGATGGGCTGCCAGGAGCCAGGGTCACCAGCTCTGCTCCTGGGGCCTGGGGGGATGTGGGGCAGGTGGATGAACACACTGAAGCTGAGTGGAGGTGGCACAGGGCAGTGCACTAGCAGACGGGAGCCAGAGGGGCCCACTCAGGGCCTGGGCAGAGCCTTCCAGAGCCTGGGGTGTGGGTGAGGGGAAGGGGTGCGGGCAGGGCCCTGGGGCTGAGTGGAGAGGATGGCCTGACTGGGGGCAGGGCACTTGGCTTCCTCAGAGGTCAGGGGCACACCCGACCTGCAGTGGGACTGCAGGGCCACTGGGCCAGCAGCAGAGAGAAACGGGGCCTTCCTGGGGCCTGGGGTTGCTGGCACCATGTAGGGCGGGGAGGGCAAGGGCAGGTGTGAGGCTCCTACCTGTGCTGGGAGAGCCTGGACTGAGCTCAGCAGGGGCCTTGCCAGGGGAAGCTCTGGACAGAGGGCGGAGCTGGGCAGTGGCGTGCGGTGATGTGCGGTGACTGAACTTTGGGAAGTAATGCAGGGAAGCCGAGGAGGCATCGGGGGTCCAGGCGTTCGGGGCCCTGGCGCGGGCTGGTGCACACTGGGCCTAAGGGGAAAGGAGGGGAGAGGCTGAGCAGGAGGCTCCCAGGGGCTCTTCCAAAGCAGGCAGTTCCAGGGCCTGGGGCTGAGGGGCGTGGCCTGTGCAGTGCCTGGCCCCTCCGCTGCACAGAAGACAAGGGCCCTGGAGGGCAGAGGGCAGGCTGTGACCAGGGCCCTGGGCAAGTCAGGCCCACTCACTACGGGGGGCCACGCTGGAGCAGCAGGGTTGGAGCTGAGTGGGGAGCCCACCAGAAGCCATCTGAGAACAGTGGCCACTGGTCAAGCCAGGCACCCACAAAAGGCTGGAGTGGGGCTGATGGGCACAAGCCGTGCCTGAGGGGGCACCGGTGGCTAGAGTTGAGGCCAAGCTAGAGGCCATGGGCTGTGCTGACTCCCAGCAGACACAGAGACTGTCCCAGCAGCTGGGCCCGCCTCCTACGCTCCAGGGGTGCCTGCAGCGGGGCACCACAGGGCCGCTGGTCTGCAAGCTTTCCGGGCAGGCTGGGCCTGACCTTGGCCTCGGGGCAGAGAGGAGGCTAAGCTAAGGCAGATGGCACCAGCCAGGTGCACACCGCATGCCCGTGAGCCCAGACACTGGACCCTCGTGGAGGGACAGGAACGGAGGGGCCTCTGGGGCCTGTACCCAGCTCTGTCTCACACTGTGGTCACATGGTGCCGCCTCTCTTGCAGCCTCCACCAAGAATCCAGATGTCTTCCCCCTGACACCCTGCGGCACCTCTGGGACCACAACGGCCCTGGGCTGCCTGGTCAAGGACTACTTCCCCGAGCCAGTGACCGTGTCCTGGAACTCAGGCGCCCTGACCAGTGGCGTGCACACCTTCCCTGCTGTCCTGCGGTCCTCGGGACTTTACTCCCTCAGCAGCATGGTGACCACCAGCAGCGCGGGCAGCCAGACCTACACCTGCAACGTCGTCCACACGCCCACCGGCTTCAAGAAGGACGTGCCAGTGCCATTGAAACCTAGTGAGTGGACTGCGCAGAGGGGAGGGTGTCTGCGGAAAGACAGGCTCAGTCCTCCTGCCTGGACACACCACAGTGGAGCAGCCGCAGCCCCGGGAAGCCACAGAGGCCCAGTCTGTCTTCTCACCCATGGGCCTTGCCTGCCCCACTCGTGCTCAGGGAGAGGGTCTTCTGGCTGCTTCCACCAGGCTCCAGGCAGACACAGGCTGGATGCTCCTACCCCAGGCCCTGCGCACAGAGGCACAGATGCTGGTCTCAGGCCTGCCAAGAGCCGTATCTGGGAGGAGCCTGGCCCTGATCTGACCCCACCCCAAAGGACAAACTCTCCCCTCCCTCAGTACAGACACCTTCTCTCCTCCCAGACCCCAGTAACTCCCTGTCTTCTCTCTGCAGATGGCTCATCACACTGTCCCCCATGCCCAGGTAAGCCAGCCCAGGCCTCGCCCTCCAGCTCGAGGTGGGACTAGTGCCTAGAGGGGCCTCCATCCAGGGACAGGCCTCAGCTGGGTGCTGACACGTCCACCTCCATCTCTTCCTCAGCACCTGAATTCCTGGGGGGACCATCAGTCTTCCTCTTCCCCCCAAAACCCAAGGACGTCCTCAGGATCACCGGAACCCCTGAGGTCACTTGCGTGGTGGTGGATGTGAGCCAGGACGACCCTGAGGTCCAGTTCAATTGGTACGTGGACGGCGTGGAGGTGCGCACTGCCAAGACGAGTCCGAGGGAGGAGCAGCACAACAGCACGTTCCGCGTGGTCAGCGCCCTCCCTGTCCTGCACCAGGACTGGCTGAAGGGCAAGGAGTACAGATGCAAGGTCACCAACAAAGCCCTCCCGGCCCCCGTCCAGAAAACCATCCACAAAGCCAAAGGTGGGAGCCGCGCAAGGGCCGTGTGGACAGAGGCCGGCCCAGCCCACCCTCTGCCCTGGGACTGACCACCGTGCCCACCTCTGTCCCCACAGGGACGCCCCGAGAGCCGCAGGTGTACACCCTGCCCCCAGCGCGGGAGGAGATGAGCAGGAGCCGGGTCAGCCTGACCTGCCTGATCCAAGGCTTCTACCCCAGCGACATCGCCGTGGAGTGGGAGAGCAACGGGCAGCCGGAGAACAACTACAAGAACACGCAGCCCGTGCTGGACTCCGACGGCTCCTTCTTCCTCTACAGCAAGCTCACCGTGGACAAGCAGAGGTGGCAGCAGGGGAGCGTCTTCTCGTGCTCCGTGATGCACGAGGCTCTGCACAACCACTACACGCAGAAGAGCCTCTCCGCGTCTCCGGGTAAATGAGTGCAACACCCGGCAGGCCCCGCTCCCCAGCCTCTCTGGGTCCCGAGAGGGTGCCTGCCACACACCCCATGTACATACCCCCCAGGTGCCCGGCATGGAAATAAAGCACCCAGCGCTGCCCTGGGCCCCTTCGAGACTGTGATGGTTCTTTCTGTGGGTCAGGCTGAGTCTGAGGCCTGAGTGGGACAAGGGAGGCAGAATTGGTCCCACTGGCCCAGGCTGTGCAGATGTGCCTGGGCCACCTAGGGTGGGGCTCAGACAGGGGCTGCCTACAGCGGGGTGGGGGGCTTGGCCAGTGTGCCCATCCCTCCGGCAGCAGCTGCCCTGGGCTAGACAAAGGCCCTAGGAGTGCCCTGGGGACAGGCACACAGCCCTCGCCTCTGAGGGGACAGGTACACTCCTCTGAGGAGACAGGCCTGTTCTGTGAGCTCCCTGTCCTCATGCCCTTTGTGCCCACTCGGGGGCATGCCCGGTCCATGTGCGCAGGGACAGGCCCTCCCTCACCTACCTCCCCCACCACACGAAGCCCAGGCAGCCCTGCCCAGCCTTGCACCCACATGGGGACACAACTGACTCCCAGGGAGGGACTATTCCAGATGCCCACACACACACACTCAGCCCAGACTCACACTCACACACACACACACACTCAGCCCAGACTCACACACACACAGCCCAGACTCACACCCACACACACACTCAGCCCAGACTCACACACACACACACACTCAGCCCAGACTCACACACACACACAGCCCAGACTCACACCCACACACACACTCAGCCCAGACTCACACACACACACTCAGCCCAGACTCACACACACACACAGTCCAGACTCACACACACACACTCAGCCCAGACTCACACTCACACACTCAGCCCAGACTCACACTCACACACACACTCAGCCCAGACTCACTCACCCACACACTCAGCCCAGACTCACTCACCCACACATACACTCAGCCCAGACTCACGTACCCACATACACACTTACACTCAGTGCAGACTCCCCCTCACACCCACACACACTCAGCCCACTCACATACCCACATACACACACTCAGCCCAGACTCCCACTCACACTCAGCCCAGACTCACATACCCACATACACACTTACACTCAGTGCAGACTCCCACTCACACCCACACACACTCAGCCCAGACTCACACCCACACACACTCAGCCCAGACTCACACACACACACACTCAGCCCAGACTCACACACACACTCACACTCAGCCCAGACTAACACACACACATACCCAGCGTAGACTCATACACCCATACACACACTCAGCCCAGACTCACTCACCCACACATACACTCAGCCCAGACTCACGTACCCACATACACACTTACACTCAGTGCAGACTCCCACTCACACCCACACACACTCAGCCCAGACTCACATACCCACATACACACACTCAGCCCAGACTCCCACTCACACACACACTCAGCCCAGACTCACATATCCACATACACACTTACACTCAGTGCAGACTCCCACTCACACCCACACACACACTCACACTCAGCCTAGATTCACACACCCAGACTCACATACCCACACACCGAGCCCAGACTCACACTCACACTCACCCACACACACTCACACAGCCCACACTCACACTCAGCCCAGACTCATTCCACCAACCTTGCACAGAGGCTAGCCAGCCACTCAGCCACCACACACACACGTACACCCCACATGGAGCCTCACCAGGCAGCCTGCGCAGCACCCAGACCATAGCAAGGTCCCCACACAGGAACACTCCTCAGACATGGGCCCCCACGAGCCCCATGCAGCACCTCAACGCCCAAGAGCCTCTCAGCAGCTTGTCCACCTGCTGACCAGCTCAGGCAAACCCAGCCCTGCCCTCACAAGGGGACCACCCCACACACATGGGCCCCTACCCACAGGGGTACCCACGCCTTCTTGCTTCTCTGGCACTGGCCCACTTCCCAATACCACCCTTCCCTGCAGCTGGGGTCACATAGGGGTGACCCACACAGGCTTTGCCATCTTCCTGCCCTCTGGGCCTCAGAGAGGGGCATGGGGGATGGGGAGTGGGTCCTGCTGAGGGCCAGGCCACTCTCTAGGGCCAGGTGTCTGGCTGAGCCATAGGGTCAAAAGCTCCTGCACGGGGCAGGCATCTGTGGGGAGCAGACCTCAGGGCACTGATGGCCCATCCCGGCCACACCCTACACCCCGGGCCCCACCACAGAGGGAATCGCCCCCAAGGCCTGAGCCTAGTGGGACACAGCACTGACTACCCTCTTCCTCTACAGAGCTGATAGTGGAGGAGAGCTGTGTGGAGGCGCAGGACGGGGAGCTGGACGGGCTGTGGACAACCATCACCATCTTCATCACACTCTTCCTGCTGAGTGTGTGCTACAGTGCCACCGTCACCTTCTTCAAGGTGGGCCAACACTGTCCCCAGGTGTTCCTGACACTGTCCCCACACTGTCCCCACCTGTCCCCAACACTGTCCCCACGCTGTCCCCACCTGTCCCTGACACTGTCCCCACGCTGTCCCCAGCTGTCCCCAACGCTGTCCCCAACGCTGTCCCCAGCTGTCCCCGACACTGTCCCCCACGCTGTCCCCGACGCTGTCCGCTGCACTGTCCCCAGATGTCCCTGATGCTGTCTGCCGCACTGTCCCCAGATGTCCCCGACGCTGTTTGCCACGCTGTCACCAACTGTCCCCAACACTGTCCCCCATGCTGTCCCCAGCTGTCCCCAACACTGCCCCCACCTGTCCCTGACACTGTCCCCCACCCTGTCCCCACCTGTCCCTGACACTGTCCCCAGTGCTGTCCCCACCTGTCCCTGACACTGTCCCCAGTGCTGGCCCCACCTGTCCCTGACACTGTCCCCAGTGCTGTCCCACCTGTCCCTGATACTGTCCCCAATGCTGTCCCCACCTGCCCCTGACACTGTCCCCAGTGCTGTCCCCACCTGTTCCTGACACTGTCCCCCACACTGTCCCCATCTGTTCCTGACACTGTCCGCCACGCTGTCCCCACTTTTCCCCGACACTGTCCCCTGTGCTGTCCCCACCTGTCCCTGACACTGTCCCCCGTGCTCGCTCCACCTGGCCCCAACACTGTCCCCCACACTTTCCCCACCTGTCCCTGACACTGTCCCCAGTGCTGCCCACACACCATCATCATGCTGTCCCTCATGCCATCTTCTGTGTTGTCCACATGCTTTTGCTGCCCTGGCCCTCCTCTCCATGTCCACACCTGGGTGGCTTGAGGGGTGGGTGGGTCTCGGGGCAGGGCTGTGGCCTGGGTGGCCTGGGGGAAGGGCTGTGGCCTCGCTCACACTGTCCGTGCCACCCTGCAGGTCAAGTGGATCTTCTCCTCAGTGGTGGACCTAAAGCAGACCATCGTCCCCGACTACAGGAACATGATCGGGCAGGGGGCCTAGGGCCACCCTCTGCTGGAAGTGCAGGGCTGCCCAGACCTCACACAGGAGCCATGGGCCACACTCAGCCACTGCCCAGGCCATGCCTGCCCCTGACCTCACTGCCCTCGACCCCGTGGCTCTCTGGCCTCGCAGTCGCTCTCTGACCTGCCACACCCGATGCGCCCCCGTTTGAGCTTGTGCATAGCAGGTCTGTCCCAGATCTCTGCTGCTTGGTGCATGCAGGGCGCTGGGGCCAGGTGTCCCCTCAGCACGACACCTCTGCCCTCCAGCCCCCCAGCTGCTCACACAAAAGGAGGCAGCGGCCAGCATCCCAGGCACCCACCCAGGCAGGAACCAGCCTGGAGCCAACCCCGTCCACACCAGTCTCCTCAACACAGACATGGCCAGTGGAAGCTTCCGCCACCAAGCCGGGAAGTCACAGCACCCTCGGGCCCTGCTGGGGAGGCTTTGGAGAGCAGAGAATGCTCAGGTGGCCCTCCTCCCAGCCCGAGGCCAGCCAGGCTCCATTCTGGGCAGTCCCGTGAACTCCTGACGTGAGGAATGAGGGTAAAGAACCCTGTTCTCTGGCTCCTGGGAAGACGCCTCCCACGGAGCAGGGTCTCAGGTGCCAGCACCGCCTCTTGGCTGCCTGCTCACGCTGCTGCATTCTCAGGACTGGAACTCGACCCGCAGGGACAGGCAGCCTCAGAGTCTGCACTGGGAAGAGGAGGGGCCGGGCCCAGGACACTGCCACCTCCCACCCCACCCCACCCCACCCCACCGAGACCACTCAGAGAAGAGCCTGGGCCACGCGGCCACTGCAGCAGCCCCCACACCGTGTGAGGCCAGGGTGACCCAGGGAAGAAGTGGGCATCGGCCAGACAGGCCTCCTGAGAGGGCCTGGTGACCAGGTCCCAGGCGGGCAAAAATCAGCCTTGGTGGGGCCTGAGGACAGAGGAGGCCCAGGAGCACAGGGGAGAGACATGTAGGGACCCCAGGAGAGCCAGGAGCAGGGGCACAGCCGGAATCATTCCTGAGGCTCAGTCCAGCCCCAAGGCAGCTGCAGCAGGACCCAGCAGCCACTCTGGAGGCCCAGGGCGGATGGGCAAGACCACAGAGAGGGCGCCGTGGCCTTGGGAGACTGGGGTTGCTGGCCACGAGGGCTGCACAGAGGCCACCATGCCCCGCTGCCCCCATCACACCTTTGGGTAAATGTCAGGCAGAATCCGCAGACAGGAACAGACATGTGCAGGAGTGTGGCCGCACCTGCCTCGGCCGTCGGGGGCTCCCAGCCTCACTCGAAGGACGTGCCACGGTCTCAGCTTTGGTAGCTTTTATTCTTTTAAATGTTCTCAAGCCCATTGATTGTCTTGAATGTTTCTTTTTAATGACAATAAAATATCCTTTTTAAGTCTTGTACTTCGTGGTGGGAGCAGCCTTCCCGTCCAAGCGCCTCCTGCCCCGGCGAGAAGCACGGTCAGAAGGAGGCTGGGTGAGCTGCACTCAAGGGCTCCTGCACACGACCCCCCACCTCCCTCAGCCACACTCATGACCCCCACCCCCGACAGCCACACTCACACCTTCACCCCCCACAGCCACACGCACTCCTCACACCTCCCACAGCCACACTCACACTTCCACCACCCACAGCCACACTCACACCTCCACCCGACACAGCCACACTCACACCTCCACCCCACACAGCCACACTCACTCCTCCACCCCCCACAGCCACACTCACTCCTCCACCCCACACAGCCACACTCACACTTCCACCCCCCACAGCCACACTCACACCTCCACCCCACACAGCCACACTCACTCCTCACACCTCCCACAGCCACACTCACACCTCCACCCCACACAGCCACACTCACTCCTCACACCTCCCCCAGCCACACTCATGACCCCCACCCCCGACAGCCACACTCACACCTCCACCCCCCACAGCCACACGCACTCCTCACACCCCCCACAGCCACACTGACACCTCCACCCCACACAACCACACTGACACCTCCACCCCCCACAGCCACACTCACACTTCCACCCCCCACAGCCACACTCACACCTCCACCCCACACAGCCACACTCACTCCTCACACCTCCCACAGCCACACTCACTCCTCACCTCCCACAGCCACACTCACACCTCCACCTCCCACAGCCACACTCACACCTCACACCTCCCACAGCCACACTGACACCTCCACCCCCCACAGCCACACTCACACCTCACACCCCCCACAGCCACACTCACACCTCCACCCCCCACAGCCACACTCACACCTCACACCTCCCACAGCCACACTCACACCTCACACCCCCCACAGCCACACTCACACCTCCACCCCCCACAGCCACACTCACACCTCCACCCCCCACAGCCACACTCACACCTCACACCCCACACAGCCACATTCACACCTCACACCTCCCACAGCCACACTCACACCTCACACCCCCCACAACCACACTCACACCTCACACCTCCCACAGCCACACTGACACCTCCACCTCCCACAGCCACACTCACACCTCCACCCCCCACAGCCACACTCACACCTCACACCCCACACAGCCACACTCACACCTCACATCCCCCACAGCCACACTCACACCTCCACCCCACACAGCCACACTCACTCCTCACACCCCCCACAGCCACACTCACTCCTCACACCCCCCACAGCCACACTCACTCCTCACACCTCCCACAGCCACACTCACACCTCCCACAGCCACACTCACTCCTCACACCCCCCACAGCCACACTCACTCCTCACACCCCCCACAGCCACACTCACTCCTCACACCTCCCACAGCCACACTCACACCTCACACCCCCCACAGCCACACTCACACCTCCACCCCACACAGCCACACTCACTCCTCACACCCCCCACAGCCACACTCACTCCTCACACCCCCCACAGCCACACTCACTCCTCACACCTCCCACAGCCACACTCACACCTCACACCTCCCACAGCCACACTCACACCTCACACCCCCCACAGCCACACTCACACCTCCACCCCACACAGCCACACTCACTCCTCACACCCCCCACAGCCACACTCACTCCTCACACCCCCCACAGCCACACTCACTCCTCACACCTCCCACAGCCACACTCACACCTCACACCTCCCACAGCCACACTCACACCTCCCACAGCCACACTCACACCTCACACCCCCCACAGCCACACTCACACCTCACACCCCCCACAGCCACACTCACTCCTCACACCCCCCACAGCCACACTCACACCTCACACCTCCCACAGCCACACTCACGCCCATGCAGCCCTCCCTGGGCTGTCTCTACGGACCCTGGGGCTTCTCCTCTTTCCTGCATGGATGCATTTTCTCTTCCCGCTGGGCATGGTGCTGCCTGCCCCATTCACTCTGCAGCGGGCAGGGCCTCCAGGGCAAGTGGGGTGGAGGCCTGGTAGCTGGCTCAGGCGGGCCAGACAGAGGCACATGGAGGCCCTGCCAGCACGAACCATGGTCTGAAGCAAGAAGTGTGTGTGAATCTGTGAGCTCAGGGCCACCATGGGCGGCTCACACAGCAGATGTGGATCCTCCCAGTCCTAGAGACCAGGAGTCTAGCACGGCGGTGTGGGCGGGCGGCTTCCTCCCGAGCCCTCTCTTCTTGGCCTGCAGACCCGCCTCCTCCCTGGGCCCTCACATGGCCATCCCCTGGGTCCCATGTCCCAAGCTTCTCTTCTTAGAACGACACACATCCGATTGGATTAGTGACCGCACTTGAACTTAATTACCTCTGTAAAAACCCCATCTCCAAATAGTCACACTGTGAGACCGGGATTAAGACTCCAATACATGAATCCGCAGGGACCACGGTTTAACCCAACACTCCACGCTCTGGCCCCAAAATTCATTTTCTTCTCACATTTAAATACAATCATCCTATCTCAGCATCCCCCAAGTATTAGCCCATTTCACCATCAATTCTAAGCCTAAATCTCATCAAAATACCACCTAAATCAGGTACACTGAAACCTAGCGTGTGAGTCACGTACGGGTGAACCCCGGTGTGTGTGATTCATTCTGGGGTAAAATGCAGCCCATGAGAGACATGTTGGGGGCCAGGAGCCAGGACCAGGCGGGAAGGCAGCGGTAGACAGATCGGAGACGAAGCTGGGCACTAGCTCATGTAGCAAGGACGGACTTTCAACAGAAATAACGACTGCAACAGAAGAAAGAGTCTGGCGTGAGGGAGGTGGCGGCGGGAGCAGGGAGGGCCTTCGGGGCTCAGTCGTCAGGGAAGGAAGAAGTTGCCCAGCGCTGGTCGGCATCCCTGGGATGGGCCCGCTGTGTCCGTGCCGGCGGCTGTTGAGGTCAGGATTCTGTCCTCCCAGAGCCTGGAGAACTGGCCCCCTCCTTCCCACTGAGGACACTTCAAGGGAGTGGCTCTCAGGTCCCGAGGAAGACCCTCCTGGACACAGGAGACACACAGACATCGGGAATGGACAGAAGGACGTGTGGCTGCAGCCCTTTCAGCAGATGTCCTGAGAAAGGGAGGTCGGGGATGGAGCCTACGGCCAGCTCTGGTGCGCGGAGATTTCTAGGCAGGTGTTGTTGGGGGTCGGCCTAGGACTGCGGCCTGAAGCCGTCGGAAACTGTCAGCATCCACTCAAGTCTTTCCAAGCCAAGGCTGAGGCCGAGAGACAGGATTCAAGGAGCCTGGCTGGACCTCAGCCAAGGAGAGGGTCTTACTGCGGTGGCCACAGTGGCTGGGCTGGAGAGCAGCAGGAGGGAGAACATCACACTGGGAAAGGAGGTGGTTACATTCGTCTGCGTGGCATCGAGTGGCAGGAGCGGAGCTGCACCAAACAGAGCTGGGGGTGAAATCCCCAGACTCCAGGCCCAGCCGCGCCGCTGGAGGGTGGGCTCTGGGGGCCTGGCCTGAACTGGGTGCTGAAGCCCGGCCCTTTGACCATCAGGACTCGCTGCCGCAGCCACTGGGGGTACAAAGGAGACAGCACCCAGGGTGCGGAGTGGGCAGCTGCTGCATCACCGGCTCTATCCCACGCCCAAGGATGGCATCCCAGAGATGCAGGAGAGCTCTGTCCAGAGAACATGGCAGCCTTCAGGAACCCTGCTACACAGGTCTCCACCTTCTGCCCTCCAAGGGGCCCTAGGCCCCTCCGGGTGCTCTGGTGGGTGGGCTCCAGTCCACTGCCTGAGGGTGGATGGCCCGGTTGGGCTAAGGAAAGGAAACCCAGGCCAGTGCTGGGCACTGGGCCATTCCATGCACTGAGCAGGCTGCGTTGAGAAGAAGCAGATGCTCTGTACTCCTGCCACCTGCAGGGCCTGGCACCTGGACCAGGCTCCCCTGGAGAAATTGGGCCCCTCCCTGAGGCACCCAGGCCCCTCCTCCCTTTCCACCTGGGACTGAGCACCTTCCAGAGGGCCAGCCCTCCCATGGGAACGCCACGCCCAACCCCAGGACCCTCCCTCAACTCTCCAGCAAGTCTGCACTGCAGGCAGCCCCTGCACACCCCTAGTCATCCATGCTGTGATGTGACATGACATGGTATGACATTCCTGGTGTGACACAGTATGGTGTGGTGTGACATGGTGTGACATTCATGGTGTGATGGAGTATGACATCCCTGGTGTGACATGGTGTGATGTGGTATGGTGTGACATTCCTGGTGTGGTGGGGTGTGACATGGTGTAATGGGGTAGGGTATGGTGTGACATGTGACATCCCTGGTGTGACATGGTGTGACAGGTATAATCCCAATGTCATGGAGTGTGACATCCCTGGTGTGACATGATATGATGTGGTATGGTGTGACATTCCTGGTGTGATGGGGTGTGACATGGTGTAATGGGGTAGGTTATGGTGTGACATGTGACATCCCTGGTGTGACATGGTGTGATGTGCTATGGTGTGACATCATATGACATCCCTGGTGTGACAGGTATAATATTCCCAATGTGATGAGTGTGACATCCCTGGTGTGACATGGTGTGATGTGGTATGGTGTGACATGGTGTGACATTCCTGGTGTGACACAGTGTGGCGTGGTGTGACATGGTGTGACATTCATGGTGTGATGGAGTGTGACATCCCTGGTGTGACATGGTGTGATGTGGTATGGTGTGACATGGTGTGACATTCATGGTGTGACACAGTGTGGTGTGGTGTGACATGGTGTGACATTCATGGTGTGATGGAGTGTGACATCCCTGGTGTGACATGGTGTGATGTGGTATGGTGTGACATGGTGTGACATTCCTGGTATGATGGGGTGTGGCAGCCCTGGTGTGATTCTTGTGGCATTCGTGGTCAGCCTAGGATACAGAGGTCCATTTGGCCAAAGGAAGGGGGAGAATGGAACCATCTGAGCATGCTGACCTGGAGGAATTGGTGGCCCTTGAGTCCACAAAGCCCACCCTGCCGGGTGTCCCTGCCCCACATGACCCAGTGGGCTTGAAGAGCAGCAAGCAGGACTCTGGTTAGACTGGAGGAAGGACCTGCCTCAGTGTGGCCTTGTGAGGAGACACAGAGTGAAGCTGTGACCTCAGCATCTGCCCAGCACAGGGTGAAGCCCCTCGTGTCCTCTCCACAGGGGTCCCAGAGCAAGGCCCATGGCAGGCTGAAGAGGGGGGAAGAGGGAGGATGCTGGGGAGGCAGGGGTGAGGGGAGTGAGCCCCATGTTCTAGCTGAGCCCCTGCACAGGGAAGGAACCCAGCTGAACACCCACCTCCCAACACACCCCTAACTCTGCCCCTGTCCGACCAGCTCCCAGAGGGCACCACGACCCCTCTGCTACTCACACCCAGCACGGGGTATGGTGTCCCCACAGAGCCCAGTCAGTGAGGCCTGGCACAGCCACACCTGTGCTCAGCACTCCTATGGCCAAGCTCCCTACTGACATGGCAGGGCCAGGCCTGGAGGAGAGAGAAGGCCCAGCCTGGCTTAACACTCGGGCTACACATGCCTGCCACACATGGGGGCCACGTTACACACACACATGCACTCACATGGGCCTCACACAGGGATGCGCATGCTTGTGGCCCCAGGAACCACCCTGCGCATTTGGGCACGGGCTCCCAGGCGGGTCACATCCTCACGCCTTGAGCCAGCCCATGTGCCAGGCCCTTCACCCGGGATCCCATCCCCAGTGCTGGCTGTTGGCCCACACCATCTTCTCTGTGGATCCCCCCCAGCCGCTCAGCACCGTGTCCACGATGACACAGACATGGGTCATGGGATGTAATGTCACATGGCTGTTAATGGACATTGTCAGGGTGAGGGAGGCCACCTGGGGAGACGTGGCCTGTCTGCTGCTATCGGTTTAGGGACAAAAGGAAAGGCATGACTTCTGTTCTTTTTTTTTAACATGGCTGGGCTTGCCAGCTCAACTTCTCTTTGTGGCACAGTGAGTTTGGGGTCCTGAGATTTTATTTTCCTTTCACAACGGTCAAGGTCAGTGGTGTGAGATTCAGGAGCGCTGGTCCCCACCCAGAACCCTGCCATCCTTGGACTCTTTTCAAACGCATGCTATGGTCTCCGACACTCTCTCACCATTGTAGAAACCGAGGCCTTGATGAGCCTGCAGCCCCTGCTCATGGGGACAACGCCAGGCTGGAACCCACATTTCTGACCCCAAAGCTCCTGTTCCTTCCACTCACCCCACACCACCACTTTGAGTCCTGAGCATTGTCCTTGCCTGAATCCTGCCCTCAGGGACAGGGGTCAACCCAGCCACCAACACATCACACCCAGAGAAGGTCCCTTGAGCCCAGAGATGTCTGCAGAGCACGGAATCCCTGGGAGTTCTGGGGACACGCTGCACATTTCTCTATTCAGCAGCTGTTCACCAGGTGCCGACCGGCAGAGACGCCACATGCCATGGAGCTCACCTTGGCCAACAGGATAGGTGTGGGGTTGGGAGGTGTTCCCAGGGTGCTCCTTAAAGCAGAGCTGTGGGGAAAAGTTGTGGCCAACCTCAGATCTGCTCATCGACACCTGGTCTCCTGCCCTCCTGGGCCACAGAAAACTAAGCTTACATGGAAGCTTCTCTTCCATGGTCTGGGTGGGACCATGGGAGAGAAGAAATTGCAACAAGTTAAAAGATCATTTTTTTAAAATATTATGATCATGACTCACAGAAACATATGATGACACATTTCAGAGAAGTTATTTATCTCATTAATTAAGGCGTTACAACCAGTTCAAAGTGGAATTCAAAGTACTACACTCATATAATGAACTCAGGAATGCTAAAATGAGTTCATAAATAGATACAAAACTGGCCTTTTCTCTGGGAGGTGAGGAGGAATCAATTGTCCTTCCAAAGATGAGAGCTTGAATTTCTACCAGTCCATGACCCAGGGGTTGGGGAGTCCTGGTTTACAGATTTGTAAAATAGTTCAAAGAAAATAAAAGATGCAGAAAAATCCATTGAATGAAATAACCTGAAAGAGTGTAGAAGAAGATGCCTTGCTTTCCAATGAGGGCACCTAGTCATCTTTTGGTCCATTTCAGCTTTTCACAATTTTTCCTATAAACATATATAACTGACAGAAACAGATCCATAATATGGAGAAGACCCGTGTAAACCAATGAGAAAAATCAAATAATTCCACAGAGGAATAGGCAAGAGAATTGAACATATGTTTTACAGAAGATATCTAAATACCCACTAAATGTATGAAAAGGGTGTTGAACCACACTAGTCAACAGAAAAATGAAAATGAAAAGCCACATGAGAGAAAGTAGTTCTGATTCCAGTAACACTGGAGCAGCTAATATGAGACTAGCCCTTTGGCAGATGGCAATTATAAACACTGGAAAAACAAACACACACACACAGAAACACACACACACACACCCCAATTGAAGGCACTGGAACATGACCGAAAGTAGGCAAACACTAGTAAGAATTATTCCTTGAAATATTTGTCTGAGGTCACACTCCAGTGCATGTAGCAGGTGCAACTGGAGTTCAAGCAGAAAACTGCAGCTCTCCTGGTAAGGAGTGGGATGCAGGGCTGCATTTTCAGAGCAGCTGGAGATGAAGAGGAGATCTCCATAAAGGAGGAGGCCACAGAAGGGAAACCCCAAAATCTGCAAGCAAACTCCACTGAAACCTCTGGCTGATCCCTTAAGTGTGCAGGTATAGGGAAAACTACAAAGGGCCCAGCAGAAAGCAACACCTGTAAGGTTCAGAGAGCTGGGATTCCAGCTACTGCCAACTGCTGGGCACACAGACTTTGGAGTTTGAGTCCAGTCAAGCTAACTGCTTTCTAACATTAAAAAAAAATGATCAATGCTCTGCTAAGAATGAAAAACCCATAGTCTGTACCACATGTTGTCAACAACATCAGGTGCATAACCAAAATTACCATGTGTGCCAAGAAATGTGAAAATGTGATCCATAGTCAAAAGAAAAGGTGGTCAATGGAGATCAACTCCAAGATGACCTAGATGCAGATCCAGTTACCAGACAAGGACTTCAAAGAAGTTCTGTTAAATATGCTCAAAGACTTAAAGGAAACTATGGTTATAATGAGCGACCAGATGGGGAATCTCTATAAACTATTGAAAATATTTACAAGAACTGAATGAAAATTCTAGAATTAAAAATATAATTCTGAAATGAACAATATCATTTGGCCAGGCACAGTGGCTCATGCCTGTAATCCTAGCACTTTGGGAGACCAACGAGGAAAGATCACCTAATCCCAGGAGTATGAAACCAGCCTAGACAACATGGTAAAACCCAATCTCTATTTTATTAAAAAAAGAAAAGAAAGAGAAAAACATTACTCAACTTTAATAACAGATTGGAGAAGACATAAGAAGAACTGAAAACTTAAAGATGCATCAATAGAATATATCAATTCTTTTTCATCCAACCCAAAGAGGAGAGAGAAAAATACTAAAAAATGAAGAGACTCCTCATCCTGCAGGACGAGGTGAAACATCCTAAACATGTGAAACTGGAGTCCAGAGGTGGATGTAATACTTCCATGGGAAAGGTCAACCCTAAGCTATATGGAAATGTACCAGCCTAGGCTGGTATGGTGGGCTGAGAGCATCTCCCTAGGCAAATGTATGCCCCTCTGGAACCACAGAATGTGACCTTATTTGGAAATAGGCTCTTTATAAATTAGGTTAAGAACTTGAGCTGATTATCATAGTAAATTTTGGATGGGTTCCAAGTCCAGAGACTGGTGTCCTCCTAAGAGAAAAGGACACAGACATATGTGGAGGTAGGTCATGTGATGACAGAGGAGATGAGGGGTATCAGGAGCCACCTGTGTTTGTCCATTTGCATCACTGTAAAGAAATACCTGAGGCTGGGTAACTTGCAAAGAAGAGAGGTTTAACTGCCTCACAGTTCTGCAGGCTGTACAGGAAGCATGGCACCAGCATCTGCTTCTGGTGAGGGCCTCAGGAAGCTTCCAATCACAGCAGAAGGTGAGGGGAGAGCAGATATGTCACATGGCAAGAAAAACAAGAGGCTGAGCAGAGGCCCCAGACTTAAACAACTAGATTGTATGTGAACTAACAGGGGGAGAACTCGCTCATCACCAAGGGGATGGCACTAAATCATTCCTGAGGGATCTGCCCTTATGCTCTGATCACCTTCTACCAGGCCCACCTCCAACACTGAGAGTCATATTTCAGCATGAGATCTGGAGGGGAAAAATATCTAAACCATATCATTCCACCCCTGCCCCCACAAATCGCACGTCCTTCTCACACTGCAAAATACAATCATGCCTTCTCAATAGTCCCCCGAAGTCTTACCTCATTTCAGAATCAACCCAAAATTCCCCAAGTCCCAAGTCTCAGCTGAAGATGGGTCCCTTCCACCTATCGGCCTATGAAATCAAAGACAAATTATTTACTCCCTAGACACAGTGAAAGTACAGACATCAGGCAAACATTCTCATTCCATAAGGGAGAAATTGGCAGAAAGAAAGGATCTATATGCCCAATACAAGTCAGAAATCCAGCAGGGCAGTCACTGAATCTTAAAGCTCCAAGGTAGGCTCCTGTGCCTTAATGTCCCATATCCAGGGTACACTGGTGCAGGGTTCAGTCATGACGTAAGGCCTTGGACAACCCCACCCCTGTGGCTTTGCAGGATGCACCTCCTGTGGCTTCTCACACAGGATAGAGTTGAATGCCTGTGGCTTTTCAGATTCAGGGTGCAAGCTGCCACTGGATCTACCACTCTGGGATCTGGAGGACAGTGGACCCCTTCCCGCAGCTCCACTAGGCAATGCCATGATAGAGACATTATATGGGGGTTCAGCCACACATTTCCCCTTGGCACTGCTCTAGTAGAGGTTCTCTGTGAGGACTCCATGCTGGCAGTAGGCTTCTGTCTGGGCACCAAGGCTTTCTCATACCTTTCTGAAATCTACAGGGAAGATGCCAAGCCTCCTTCACTCTTGCATTCTGGGTGCCTACAGGTTTATAAGCTGCCAAGGCTTATAGTGGCTTGGACTCTCCAAAGCAGCAGCCTTATCTATACTTGGGGCCCTTTGAGCCAAGGCTAAAGCCAGAGCAGCCAGGATGTGGACAGCAGTGTCCCAAGGCTGCACAGGGCAGCAGTGACCATGGGCATGGCCCACAGAACCATTCATTCCTCCTCCTTGGCCTCTGGGCCTGTGATGGGAAAGACCACCCCAGAGATTTCTGAAAGGCTCTCCACGCCTTTTTCCCTTTGTTCTGGATACGAGCACTTGGCTCTCCCTTTTAGTTAAATGCTCATCTCTCCGGCAAGTGGCTGCTTCACAGCCTGCTTATATTTCTTTCTCTCCTGAAAATACCTTTTTCTTTTCTACCATACGGCTAGGCTGTGAATTTTTTAAATTTTTTATGGTCTACTTTTCTTTGCTAATGAAAAAAGACAAAGTCTATGAAACACTTGAAGAGATTTATTCTGAGCCAAGGCTGAGAGCCATGAACTGTGGCACAGCCTCGAAAGGTCCTGAGAAAATGTGTCCAAGGTGGTTGGGGTACAGCTTGGTTTTATGTTTTAGGGAAATGTAAGACATCAACCAATACATGTGAAGTATATATTGGTTTGGTTTAGAAAGGCAGGATAATTCAAAGTGGGGAATTCCAAATCATGGGTGGATCTGAAGATTTTCTGATTGGCAATTGGATGAAAAAGTTATTACGTAAAAAGTTGAAGTCAGCAAAAAGCAACTCTTAAGTTATGATAAAGGGGGTTGTGGAAGCCACAGTTATATATAGATGAACCCTCCACGTTTCAGAGAGAATAGAGGGTAAATGTCTCTTAACAGAACCTAAAAAGTGCCAGACTCTTGGTTAAATCTCTCCGAAATCAGGAAGAGACCTGGAAAAGGAAAAGGATTCTCTACAGAATATAAATTTCCTCCACAAGAGACAGCTGTGCAGGGCCATTCCAAAATATGTCAAAGAAATATATTCTGGGATAAAATAATTTCCTCCCATGCCTACTACCTGCCATGTGATGCGATGCCAGAGTCAGGCTGGAATTTGATAACTTATTGCTACAAAGAGTCTGCTTTGAGAGGATCCAAGATGGCCGATCACTAACAGCTCGGGATTGTAGCTCCCAGTGAAAGCCCAGAGAACGAGACGACGCCACACTTTTAGATGAATTTTCGTCACTCACCGATCAGCCGATTCCCAGTGGAGGAGCCCCACGGGTCGCCAGCGCAACTCTTGTGGCCGCCGCAGCAGTTTTGCCAGCGTCTCGGCGCAGCAGCTCTTCATGCAGAGCCAACGGGACTGCTTCCCCTACTGACCGGAGTTTGGAGCTCCGGGAAGTCAGAGCCGCTTGTTGCGGACTCAAGAGGGAAGCCAGACCAGAGATTCCCGGGCAGAAGAGCACCATCAGTCTTACCGCTGCTATTTAGGCCGCCACAGTGGGTTGCTCGGATCCCAGCACTGGGAATCAATAAGTCGGACGTCAACTCAGAAAACTAATTAGAAAGGCGGTTCATCTACAATGAAGGGAAAAAAAACAGCCTAAGAAGGCCGAGTATACTCAAAATCAGAACCCATCAGCAACGGAACAAGCCCTGATGGAAAAGGACTCATCAGCAACCAAACAAGCCCTGATAGAAAAGGACTCATCAGTAACAGAACAAGCCCTGATGGAAAAGGACTGTGTTCCATTATCTGAAGTAGGCTTTAAAAGGTGGATGATAAGAAACTTCTGGGAGTTAAAGGAACTTGTTCTAACCCAATGTAAAGAAACTAAGAACTTGGAAAAAAGGTTAGATGAAATGTTGAAAAGAATAGACAATATAGAGAGGAATACAAATGAACTTATGGAGTTGAAAAATACAACACGAGAACTTAGTGAAATATGTACAAGCTTAAACAGCCGAATGGATCAAGCAGAAGAAAGGGTATCAGAGGTCGAAGATCAACTTAATGAAACAAAACAACAAGACAAGAATAGAGAAAAAAGGATAAAAAGGAATAAGCAAAGTCTCCAAGCAATATGGGACTATGTGAAAAGACCTAATATACGCTTGATTGGTGTACCTGAATGTGACGGAGAGAATGAATTCAAGCTGGAAAATACTCTCCAGGGCATTATCCAGGAAAATTTTCCTAATTTAGCAAAGCAGGACACTATTCAACCCCAGGCAATACAGAGAACAACACCACAAAGATATTCCTCAAGAAGACAAACCCCAAGGCACATAATCGTTAGATTCACCAAGATCGAAACGAAGGAGAAAATATTAAGGGCAGCCAGAGAGAAAGATCAAGTTACCCATAAAGGTAAGTCTATTAGGCTTACAGCAGATCTCTCAATGGAAACCCTACAAGCTAGAAGAGAGTGGGGGCCAATATTCAATATACTTAAAGAACAGAACTTTCTGCCCAGAATTTCATATCCTGCCAATTTAAGCTTTACATTTGAAGGAAAAATAAATTTTTTTAGGAACAAGCAAGTACTCAGAGATTTTATTACTACCAGGCCTGCTTTACAAGAACTTCTAAAAGAAGCATTATACATAGAAAGGAACAACCAGTATGACCCTTTCTAAAAATACACCAAAAAGTAAAGAGCATTAACATAAAGAAGAATTTTTATCAACGAAAGGACAAAATAGCCAGTTAATATCAAACGGCAGCAACCCTAAATTTAAATCGACCAAATCTCCCAATCAAAAGATACAGACAAAATCTAACGGTATATCCAAAGATATACATAGACTCAAAATAAAGGGTTGGAAAAAAAAAATGTACCAACCAAATGGAGAGCAAAAATAAATAAATAAAAAGCAGGAGTTGCAATTTTCACATTTGACAAAATAGATTTCAAAGCTACAAGGATACAAGGATAAAAGGATTAATGTAATAATAAGAGATCTTAACACTCAGATACATAAGACCCATAATGAGATTTAGATTCAACGAGACAGAAAATTGATAATGATATCTGGGACTGGAACTAAGATCCAGAACAAATAAACTCAATAGAGCTCTCCATTTTAAACACACAAAATATACATTATCCACAAAATCTAATGATATATCTAAAGATATACAAAGACTCAAAACAAGGGGATGGAAAAAAACTCACCAACCAAATGGAGAGCAAAAATAAATAAATAAAAAGCAGGAGTTGCAATTCTCACACTTAATAAAATAGATTTCAAAGCTACAAGGATGCAAGGGTAAAAGGATTAATGCAACAATAAGAGATCTTAACACCCAGATACATAAGACACATAATGAGATTTAGATTCAACGAGACAACAAATTGATAACGATATCCAGGACTTGAACTCAGAGCCAGAACAAATAAACACAATAGAGGTCTCCATTTTAAACACATAAAATATGCATTAACCACTTTAAACACTCAAAATATTGATCGGCCATTATTGAAACCCATTTTAGGAATGAAGTAATATTCCTTTTTCCCTCTTTTTCTTTTTTTCCCTTTCTTCTTCTCTTTTTCCCTCAAGAAAAAAAAAATGCCTGCTTCCCCTCTAGACTACAAGTAAAAAAAAAAAAACAGAGTCTGCTTTGTCAATCTTAAACTTTCTGTTTTAATGTAAATACCAGTCAGCTGAGCCTAAACTCCAAAGGGAGAGGGTTTAGTGAGCGACCTCCAACCCCTCCCCTTCCTGTCATGACCTGAACTGGTTTTTCAAGTTTCTTTGGAATCCCCTTGTCTTAGAATTTTATTTTTAAGTTTATACCTTTTAAATACAAGTTCCAACTTTAAGTCATTTCTTTGCTCCCATATCTTATCCTAGGCTATTAGAAGCAACCAGGTCACATCTTAGAAATGTCTGCTTAGAAATGTCTTCTGCCAGATATGGTAAGTCATCTTTTTGTTGTTGTTGTTTGAGATGGGGTTTTACTCTTGTCGCCCAGGCTGGAGTGCAATGGTGTGATCTCAGCTAACCACAACCTCCACCTTCCAGGTTCAAGTGACTCTCCTGCCTCAGCCTCCAGAGTCGCTGGGATTACAGGCATGCCCCATCGTGCCCAGCTAATTTTGTATTTTTAGTAGAGATGGGGTTTCTTCATGTTGGTCAGGCTTGTCTCAAACTCCCAACCCCAGGTGATCCACCCATCTTGGCCTCCCAAAGTGCTGAGATTGCAGGTGTGAGCCACCACGCCTGGCCTACATCATCACCCTTCAGGTAGAACTTCCACAGATCCCTAGGACATGAGCACGATGCAGCCAGGTTGTTTCTTAGAATCTATCAAGGGCGACCTTTACTCCAGTTCCCAATCACTTCCTCGTTTCCATCTGAGATTTCATCAGCCTGGCTTTTACCGTCCACATTTCTATCAGCATTTTGGTAACAACCATTTAATCAGTCTCTAAGAAATTCCCTCATCTTCTTGTCTTCTTCTGAGTCCTGCAAATTCTTCTAACCTTGCTGCCTATTACCTAATTTCAAAGCTGCTTGACATTTTCAGGTATCTTTATAGCAACATTCCCCTCCTCAATACCGATTTCCTGTGTTAGTCTGTGTTACTAGAAGAAAAAAATACAGGAGGCTGGTAATTTATGAGGAAAAGAGGTTTAGGCTGGGCACTGTGGTTCATACCTGTAATCCTAGCATTTTGGGAGGTCGAGGCAGGAGGATCACTTGAGCTCAGAAGTTCGAGACCACACTGGGCAACACAGTGAGACCTCATCTTGAAAAAACAAGAAAAGACAACAAGGAAAGGGTGAGGCAGGGTGGAAGGGAAGAGCAGAAGGGAAGGGCAGGGAAGGGCAGGGAAGGGCAGGGAAGGGCAAGGAAGAGCAGGGAAGGGCAGGGAAGGGCAGGGAAGGGCAGGGCAGGGCAGGGAAGGGCAGGGAAGGGCAGGGAAGGGTAGGGAAGGGCAGGGAAGAGCAGAAGAAAAGAGCAGAAGGGAAGGGCAGGGAAGGGCAGGAAAGGGCAAGGAAGGGAAGGGCAGGGAAGGGCAGGGAAGGGCAGGGAAGGGCAAGGAAGGGAAGGGCAGGGAAGGGCAGGGAAGGGCAGGGAAGGGCAGGGAAGGGCAGGGAAGGGAGAAAAGGAGGGAGGAAAAGAGAGTTAATTACCTCACAGGTCTGCAGGCCATTCAGAAAATGTGGCCCTGGCATCTGCTTCTGGCAAGGCCTCGGGGAGATTACAATCATGGCAGAAGGTGAACGGGGAGCAGGCATGTCACATAGCAAGAGGGAGCAAGAGAAGACAAGTGGCAGGTCCCAGACTTTTAAACAACAACCAGCTGTCACATGGACTAACTGAGCGAGAACTCACTCATCACCTGGGGGATGGTGCTGACCTATTCATGAGGGTTCCAGCCCTATGATCGAGTCACCTCCCACCAGGCCCCACCTGCAACACTGGGAATCATATCCCAACATGAAATTTGGAGGGATGCATATCCAAACCATTTCACCACAGGAAGCTGGAAGAGGCAGAGGGTCCTCCCCTAGAGCCCTCAGAGAGAGCACAGCCACCAACACCTTGATCTCCAACATCTTGATCTCAGATTCCTGACTTCCAGGACTCAAAAAAATAAGTTTTGTTTTTTGGGGGGTTTACTTTTAGTTCCGGGGTACACGTGCAGAATGTGCAGGATTGTTACATAGCCATACACATGCCATGGTGGTTTGCTGAATCCATCCCCCCGCCACCTACATTAGGTGTTTCTCCAAATGTTATCCCTCCCCAATCCCCCCACCCCCTGCTATCCCTCCCCTAGCCCCCCACCCCACAACAGACTCCAGTGTGTGATGCTCCCCTCCCTGTGTCCATGTGTTCTCACTGTTGAACACCCACTTATGAGTGAGAACATGCGGTGCTTGGTTTTCTGTTCTTGTGTTAGTTTGCTGAGAATGATGGTTTCCAGATTCATCCATGTCCCTACAAAGGACATGAATTCATCCTTTTTTATGGCTGCATAGTATTCCATGCTGTATATGTACCACATTTTCTTTATCCAGTCTATCCTTGATGGGCATTTGGGTTGGTTCCAAGTCTTTACTATTGTAAACAGTACCACAATAAACACAGGTGTGCACGTCTTTATAATAGAATGATTTATTATCCTTTGGGTATATACCCAGTAATGGGATTGCTGGGTCAAATGGTATTTCTTTTTTTTTTTTTTTCTTTTTTTTTTGCGGGGGGAGGAAGGCAGGAAGGAAGGGAAGAAGGACGGTAGGGAGGAAGGAAGGGATGAAGGAAGGAAGGAAGGGAGGAAATGGGGAGGGAGGGAGGAAGGGAGGGAAGGGAAGAAAGGAAATCAAGCAATGAAAGAGACATTGCCGACCTGGATCTAGAGGTTTACAAGTTGATTTCTTTTTCTTTGAGAGAAGGAAAGAAAAAAAAGAAATAATAAGTAAAGGAGAGGAAGAAAGAGGAAGAGAAAGAGGGAAAGTAAATGGAAATATTGCTTTATTTTGAAAAAAATTGGGTATTAATAATGGCCAATCAATGTTTCATTTAAACTAATGGGTAGGTGTGATGTGGTATTGACAAGAATGTATATTTTGTGTATTTGAAGTGGAGAGCTCTATAAATATTTATTAAGTTTACTTGTTCTGGATCTGAGTTCGAGTCCTTGATATCCTTATTAATTTTCTGTCTCATTGAATCTAAGTCTCCTATCTGGGTGTTAGGATCGTTAGCTCTTGTTGTTGCATTGATCCTTTTACCACTATATCTTTGTTGCTTTAAAATCTATTTTATCCGATACGAGAATTGCAACTCCTGCTTTTTATTTATTTATTATTTATTTTTGCTCTCCATTTGGTTGGTAAATCTTTCTCCATCCCTTTGTTTTGAATCTTTGTGTATCCTTGCATGTGAAACAGGTCTGGATGTAACATGCCATTGGGTTTTGGCTGTGTCTTTTGATTGGGAATTCAGTCAATTTAAATTTAGGGTTACTGCCATTTGATGTTGACTGGCTGTTTTATCCATTTGTTGGTGTAAATTCTTCTTTATGTTGGTGCTCTTTACTTTTTGGTGTATTTTTAGAAAGGCTAATACTGGTTGTTTCTTTCTGTGTGTGATGCTTCTTTCAGAAGCTCTTGTAAAGCAGGCCTGGTGGTAATAAAATCTCTGAGTTCTTGCTTGTTCATAAAGGATTTTATTTTTCCTTCAGTTGTGAAGCTTAGTTTGGCTGGATATGAAATTCCGGGCTGAAGGTTCTGTTCTTTGAGGATGTTGAATATTGGCCCCCACTCTCTTCTGGCCTGTAGAGTTTCTGCCGAGAGATCTGCTGTAAGTCTGATAGGCTTGCCTTTGTGGGTTATCTGACCTTTCTCTCTGGCTGCCCTTAGTATCCTCTCCTTCGTTTCAACCCTGGTGAATCTAACGATTATGTGCCTTGGGGTTGCTCTTCTTGAGGAATATCTTTGTGGTGTTCTCTGTATTACCTGGGGTTGAATGTTGACCTGCTTTGCTAGTTTAGGAAAATTTTCCTGAATAATATCCTGAAGGGTATTTTCCAGCTTGGATTCATTCTCTCCGTCGCATTCAGGTACACCTATCAGACGTAAATTTGGTCTTTTCACATAGTCCCACATTTCTTGGAGACTTTGCTCATTCCTTTTTATCCTTTTTTCTCTAATCTTTTCTTCACGTTTTATTTCATTAAGTTGGACTTTGACCTCTGATATCCCTTCTTCTGCTTGAACAATTCGAGTGTTTAAACCTGTGCATACTTCTAGGAGTTCCTGTACTGTATTCTTCAGTTCCATTAATTCACTCATACTCCTCTCTAAGTTGTCTATTCTCAATAGGATTTCATCAAACCTTTTTTCAAAGTTCCTAGTTTCTTTACGTTGGGCTACAACATGTTCTTTTAACTCACCGAAGTTTGTTATTATCCATTCCTTGAAGAGTGATTCTGTCATCAGGAGGCGCTCGTTCTCCATCAAGCCTTGTTCCATTGTTGATGTGGAACTGTGATCATCTTTAGAGGGAGAGGCATTCTGACTTTGCGTATTCTCAGCTTTTTTACGCTGGTTTCTTCCCGTCATTGTAAATTTATCCTCCTGTCGTCTTTGAAATTACCAACTTTCAGATTAGGTCTCTTGTGTGGATGTCCAGGTTGTTAGTTCCCAGGGCCAGAGCAGCAGCGTTAAAACTGATGGTGCTTTTCTGCCCAGGATTCTCCTGTTGGGCTTCCTTCTTGTTTCCGCAGTAGGCGACTCTGCCTTCCCGGGGCGGTCAGAAGAGGAACCGTCCCGTTTACTCTGCGCCGAACGCTGCCGCATGGAGGTGCCGGCGGAATCACTGCGCCGACCACGAGAGTCGCATTGGCGACTCGTGTGTTTCCACCACTGGGGGATCTTCTGCTCCGTGAGTGACCAGACTTTGTCTGAAAGTGTGGCGTCCTCTAGTTCTCCACGCCTTCCCTGAGAGCTGCAATCCGGGGATGTTAGCGATCGGCCATCTTGGATCGTTCTCTCAAATGGAATTTCTATTTCTAGGTCCTTGAGGAATCGCCACACAGTCTTCCACAATGGTTGAACTAATTTACACTCCCACCAACAGTGTAAAAGTGTTCCTTTTTCTCCACATCCTCTCCAGCATCTGTTGTCTCCAGATTTTTTAATGATCGCCATTCTAACTGGCGTGAGATGGTATCTCAGTGTGGTTTTGATTTGCATCTCTCTAATGACCAGTGATGATGAGCATTTTTTCATGTTTGTTGGCCTCATACATGTCTTCTTTTGAAAAGTGTCTGTTCATATCCTTTGCCCACTTTTTGATTGGGTTGTTTTTTTCTTGTAAATTTGTTTTAGTTGTTTGTAGATTCTGCTTATTAGCTCTTTGTCAGATGGGTAGATTGCAAAAAAAAAAAAAAGTCCTCATTCTGTTGGTTGCTGGTTCACTGTTTCTTTTGCTGTGCAGAAGCTCTTGGGTTTAATTAGATCCCATTTGTCTATTTTGGTTTTTGTTGCCATTGCTTTTGGCGTTTCAGTCATGAAGTCCTAATTTTTGTTGTTTTAAACCACATTTGTGATATTTTGTTACAGCAGCCACAGCAGGGACATAGCTGGTAACAGAGTTCTCTGGCCTCCAAAATACAAGCCTGGGGCAAATAATTATTGAATTTGACCACATGGAAATCAGGAAGAATGTCATAAGCATCCTCAATAGACAAGCTGACCTGGGAAATCGTGGCAAGTTTAAAGCTAATCAGAAATTGGCAACCAAAAAATCCTGTCTTTCAAATTGCCAAGAAAACCTTTAGAAAACATGGTCATAGGAAAGATGGAGAACCCTGAATGACTCCCTGGTTTCTGAAGCGGTGCTTAGGCATTTAAGTGAGACTGATGAGACTTCACACTGCACTTCAGAATGGCAGACACTCACAGGACCATCAACCATGGGATGCAGACACAGAGCTGGAGGCAGGGGCCACACTTCAGAATGGCAGACACTCACAGGACCATCAACCATGGGATGCAGACACAGAGCTGGAGGCAGGGGCCACACTTCAGAATGGCAGACACTCACAGGACCATCAACCATGGGATGCAGACACAGAGCTGGAGGCAGGGGCCACACTTCAGAATGGCAGACACTCACAGGACCATCAACCATGGGATGCAGACACAGAGCTGGAGGCAGGGGCCACACTTCAGAATGGCAGACACTCACAGGGTCATCAACCATGGGATGCAGACACAGAGCTGGAGGCAGGGGCCACACCTCAGAATGGCAGACACTCACAGGACCATCAATCATGGGATGCAGACACAGAGCTGGAGGCAGGGGCCACACTTCAGAATGGCAGACACTCACAGGACCATCAATCATGGGATGCAGACACAGAGCTGGAGGCAGCGGCCACAGACTAGGTGGGCAGAGAGGCATCAGCATCAGGACTGGCAGGAGGCCCAGGATGGGCCAGAAGCCCGGGAAGGAACAGGCAGCAGTGGGGCCTGGCAAGCCCCGGGGAATGGAAGTTACTTGCAGGAGACTAGGGGCTTGCATTTGGGCCAAAACTAAGGACAAGGAGCCAGCTGGTCCCAGGGAATTCTGGAGCAGAAGTGGCACCCCACACTGGGGGCAAGGGCCTGACAACCGAACAGAGGGTTGTGGGCACCGGGCACTAGTCTGCCGGGGAGGGTCTGAAGGCTGCTGCCTGGCCGCACATGTCCTGGTCCTGAACGAAGGCTCCAAGAAGCACCTGCAGCCCCACCCTCCTCAGAGCACCCTGCTCACCCCACCTGCCCTGACCATGGGGCCCAGCCTCAGAAGGGGGCCCCTCCATTTGTATTTTCTGTCTGATCCTTGACACAGTGCTAACACCAAAGACCAAACCCCTAATCTTGGTTCACATATTCTGCAAAGAAATGACTAAGACTAGTTCTTCAGGAGGTGAGTTTTAGAACATGTTTATTCTAACGTAATTCTGCCTTATCGCTGTGCACCAAGAAGAATATCTGCACATCTGTAGTAAAGTGTGAAGGCACCTTCATTTTGTTTGTATACTAAATTTTTTGTTAAATATCTCACTTTATGGCTGGTCATGGTGGCTCACGCCTGTAATCCCAACACTTTGGGAGGCCAAGGCAGGCAGATCAAGAGGTCAGGAGTTTGAGAGCAGCCTGGCCAACATAGTGAAACACAGTCTCTACTAAAATACAGAAAATTAGCCAGGTATGGTGGTACGAACCTGTAGTCCCAGCTACTCAGGAGGCTGAGGCAGGGGATCCCCTTGAACCCAGGAGGCGGAGGTTGCAGTGAGCCACGATTGTGCCACTGCACCCCAGCCTGGCGATGGAGCAAGACTCCATCTCAAAAAACAAAAACAAAATCTCATTTTTTAAAAAGTGGTTTTTTGTGTTTTATATGCTTATATTTTCCATAGTAGATCGTTTTAATGATGAAGTCTGAGCCTTTTGACAGAAAGCAGATCAATGGACTCCTAGCAATCAGGGAGGTGTTGATGGCAAAGGGGCCTTGGGGAATTTCCAGAGAGAGTCTACATCTTCTTACAACTGTTCATCTGGATTGTGGTGGGGCTGCACGACTGTGCATTTGTTGAAACTCACATGTAACAGGATGGATTGTACTAAACATAAACTACTTAAATAAATATGACTTTTAAACTTAAAAAAGTTGGGGGGTGTTTCACTCGAAGCCCGCCTGGCCACTACCCTGGCTCAAAGTCCACCTGGCCACGTGCCTGGCCACTACCCTGGCTCAAAGTCCACCTCGCCACGTGCCTGGCCACTACCCCGGCTCGAAGTCCACCTGGCCACGTGCCTGGCCACTACCCCAGCTCAAAGTCCACCTGGCCACGTGCCTGGCCACTACCCCGGCTCGAAGTCCACCTGGCCACGTGCCTGGCCACTACCCCGGCTCAAAGTCCACCTGGCCACATGCCTGGCCACTACCCCAGCTCAAAGTCCACCTGGCCACATGCCTGGCCACTACCCTGGCTTGAAGTCCAGCTGGCCACGTGCCTGGCCAATCACCACCATCCTGCCAGTGCTTGTCTCCAGCATCCCAACAGCCTCCTGACCCCCTGGGCTGCTCTGCGCTCTCAGGAGCGTGGCCACCTGGGAGCAGCTGGATGGAGACAGGGAGCCCAAGACTCCTGCTGTACCATGTCCTCCCGCCCCACCAGCCCACCAGCCACACACAGACGCCAAAGCTGCAGTGTCCTCACATGCGCTGCCTCCGTCCACCCTGGCAGGGCCATTCCAGGCCTGGGATAGGAGGGCAGACTCTCCCCCTGCCCCCAGACACAGGCACACAGGCACACGCACACACACAGGTATGTAGAGCTGAGACACGGCCTGTTCTCATGCAGAGTCCAGCCCCCGTCACTGAGGGAAAGGGGCAACTGGACACACCAGGCCCTACTCAAGGCCTGGGCCGGGGGGGTGGCTTCTCACAGGGCTGGGGTCAAGAAGAGGGCAGGAGGGATTGGGGACACTGCGCCTGTTGGGCTTAGGTGGGCACACACCAGGCAGGAGAGGAACAGCCAGGGGATCCCAAGGGTGGCAGATGCCAGAGATGGAGCCCTAGCTGGAACCTAGGCTTACGGGAGCAGCAGGTGACCCATTCTACTTCCGGGGGCCCACCCTGCCCAGCCCCTGCAGCCCAGCACAGCTTGGAGCATTGGATAAAACAGGAGAGAGCAGGCCGGGCACTGAGGCCCCCAGCCTGGGGGAAGAAAGCTGGTAGGTGGAGCCCCAGCCATGCCCACATGGTGCACACAGCCTCACTGGGGACCAAAGGGGGCAGGAGGCTTGCCAGCCCTGCTGCGGTTTCTCTCAGAATCCTGGGCCCTTCCAGGGAACTCGACATGTTCCCCTCGGCCTCCCACATGGCACCTTTCCCCAGGCAGGGCCAAGAGCAGGGCATGGGGGCCTTGGACAGCCTGGGAGGGAGGACAGTCACCCCTGGCCTGGTCTCCCCGAGCCTCAATCCTAGCCCTCCTGGCAGCCAGCGGCCCTCTCCAGGTCGTCCCCATATGTTCAACAGCCCCCTGAGGGCACCAGGCCTGACACTCCTCTCCCTCCACCCCTGCACAGGACCACCAGCCCTGGGCAACCTGGGTCCCAGAGGTGGGTACCCGGGGTGAGGTCTAGTGTCTCCCTCAGCAAAGATTCTACACACCCCACCCCTCCCGGGTGGTCAGGCGAGCTGGCCTCCAGGGGACAGGCAGGTCAACAGTGCGAAGGAAATCATCTCACTCAGGGCAGAGCACTGGCTGCAACGAGGGATAGATGCCATGGGTGCCTCCGGGAAGGCCACCAAGCCCAAACCAGCCTTCATGTGCCCACGCCTACCCACAGCATAGTTGGGGCACAACGTCCCCAGCCTCCAGCAGCGGCAGGGACCCTACAGAGCCACCAGCCACCACTGCACAGCTCCCTGCCAGCCCGGCCAGGCTTCCAGGCCCCAGCCTGGAGGAACAGCCCAGCTGGGGACCCCTGGCTGCAGAATGGTGACCTGGGAGTGAGTACAAGGTGTGGCCACCACACAGGGTGCCAGCTCCAAGCAGGGCACGGGAACGAGGGTGGCGGCCATCAGGAGGCCCTGAACACACGTCTTGGGCAAGCGGTCCCAAGGGCCAGTTCACCTCAGTGCACCTCATTCTCCTGCAGAAAAGAGCTCCCACCCTGTGTTCACAAGGCTTCCGGGGGCAGAGGGGGCGACGCCCAGTGCCCTCTCCCTTTCCCAGGCATTGGACCCCGAGTTTGCTGACTGGCACCACCAAGCCCACACACGCACCAACAGTGAGTGTCCAGGAGCTGGGCAGGGGCCCCCGTCGGGCTGTGGACAGGAGAGGGCCTCGCCCAGCACTCGGGCGCACGTGCGTAGTCACGGAGCCTCACCTGAGCCACCGCTGTTGCACAATCAAGTTCCCAAGAACAGAGAGAAAAGGGAACTTCCAGGGCGGCCCAGCCCCGGGGGTTCCCACCCCATTTTTAGCTGAAAGCACTGAGGCAGAGCTCCCCCTATCCAGGCTCTGCTGCCTGCCATAAAAATAACAACTATGGTTACTGATCATCTGGGAGCCATCCAGGGACCCGACAGGGAGCCGGACGGGCCACAGCAGCCACGGGCACCAGACGGAGGACCCAGCACTTCAGGTGGGAATCCCAACCAACGAGCTAGCCCAGGCAGCAGTGAAGGACAGGCTGCCTAGGCCCCTGACAGGGCGGGGGCTCCTGGACTGCCCTCATGGCACAGACCAAGCTTCCTGGTCACTGCATGGACTACAGGTGCCCCTTCCCTGCACAGGGACACAGGAAAGCTAGAAACAGCCTAACAGCAACCAGGAGAAAGCAAGGGGCTGGGAATCGGCTGGGACAGGGCTGGACCCAAGATGGGAAGGTCAGAGGCCCCTCGCTGGGCAGGGCTAGGCTGAGTGCAGACTGCCTGCACCCCCAGGACAGGGACACAACCCAGAGCCAGGAGGGAGGGTGGGAGGCGGCAGCAGTGATCTGACTGTACCACTGGCTGGCTTCAGCCGGCATCTTCTGGGCCGATGTGGGCCAGGCCAGCTGGACGGAGTGACGCCTTGGTTGAGCAGAGTGGACTAAGCGGCCGAAACAGACTGAGCTGAGGCGAGCTGGGTGGACTGAGAGCTCTACCCTGGCCCTTTAGAGGACAGGCTGGCTAAGCTGGGCTGTCCTGAGCCAGGACGATCTGGGCTGGTCTGAACTGGGTTCAGCTGGGTCGGACCAGGCCAGGCAAATTTAACCAAGTTGAGTGGGCTGAGTTAGAGTGAGCTGGGTAGAGTGAAATGAGCTAGCTCATCGGAGCCAGGCTTCGGCTGGGTTATCCTAAGCCCTAAGTTGGACTGACCTGGGCCGAGCTGGACTTATCTGGGGGCAGGGCAAAGTCAGGCCAGGCTGAGCTGAGGTGGCCAGCACTGGGAGGTCCAGGATGGGATTAAGCTGAATTAGGCTGACCTGGACATGACTGCACTCGGTTGAAATAAACTGGGCCGATGCAGGAGTAGGGATGGCCTACAGCTCTCTCTCCACCCAGGATAAAATGGGCGCTCTCAGACTATCTGGGAGGAACTAGGCCAAACTGGGACCTTATCTGCTGAGCTTACCTGACCTGAGCTCACAGGGCTGCACTGTCTCCACCCAGGATAAAATGGGCACTCTCAGACTATCTGGGAGGAACTAGGCCAAGCTGGGACCTTATCTGCTGAGCTTACCTGACCTGAGCTCACAGGGCTGCACTGTCTCTACCCAGGATAAAATGGGCACTCTCAGACTATCTGGGAGGAACTAGGCCAAGCTGGGACATTATCTGCTGAGCTTACCTGACCTGAGCTCACAGGGCTGCACTATCTCTACCCAGGATAAAATGGGCACTCTCAGACTATCTGGGAGGAACTAGGCCAAGCTGGGACATTATCTGCTGAGCTAACCTGACCTGAGCTTGCAGGGTTGTGCTGAGCTGAGCAGGACTGACCTGAGCAAGCTTAGCTGGTTGTGCTAAGCTGGGCTGAGCTAAACTGGGTTGAGCTGGGGAGGGCTAGGCTGGCTGAGGGACCTGAGCTGGACAGGGTTAGAAGCTGGACTGAGCTGGGCTCAGATTGTTGAACTGAGTTGAGCTGGGGTGACCTGATCTGGGCTGAACTAGGCCTGCCGAGTGGGCTGGGCTGGGCTAACCTAGGTTCAGCTGGGCTAATATGGGCTGGGCCAGGCTAAGGTGAAACTGGGTTCAGCTGGGCTAACCTAACCTAACTTGGGTTTAGCTGAAACATGCTAACGTGGGCTGGGATGGGTCAGGTTGAGGTTAAACTGGGCTGGGCTGAGCTGGGCTGGACTCAACTGAGTTTACATGAGCTGGGCTGGCCTGGCCTGAATTGGGTTTGGCTCGGCTGGGCCAACTGGGCTGAGGTGGATGGAGCTGAGCTGAGCTGGCCTGGCCTGGCCTGAGCGGGACTGACCTGAACACGCTTAGCTGGTTGGGCTGACTGAGCTGGGCTGAGCTAAATTGGATTGAGCTAGGCTTGGTGAAGGACCTGAGATGGACAGGGTTAGAAGCTGGGCTGAGCTGGGCTTAGATTGTTGAACTGAATTGAGCTGGGGTGATATAAATTGGGTTTAGCTGGGATGAGCTGATCTGGGCTGGGCTGGGCTAACCTAGGTTCAGCTGAGCTAATATGGGCTGGGCCAGGCTAAAGTGAACTGAGCTGGGCTGAGCTGAGTTAAACTAGGTTCATCTGAGCTGGGCGAGGCTGAACTGACCAGAACTGAACCTGGCTGGGCTGGGCTGGGCTGTGCTAACCTAACCTAACCTGGGTTCAGGGGTCTAGGTTGGGCTGGGCTGGGCTAACTGGGTTCAGCTGAGACGTGCTAATGTGGGCTGGGCTGGATCAGGTTGAGGTTAACTGAATTGGGATGTGCTGGGCTGGACCAGGCCAGGCTAGGGTGAGTTCAGCTAAACTGGGCTGGGCTGGGCTGGGCTGGGCTGGGCTGAGTTCAGCTAAACTGGGCTGGGCTGGGCTAACCTAACCTAACCTGGGTTCAGGGGCCTAGGTTGGGCTGGGCTGGGCCAGGCTGAGTTCAGCTAAACTGGGCCGGACCAGGCCGGGCTGAACTTGGTTCAGCTAGGCTGAGCAAGACCGAACTGGACTGAGCTGGTCTGGCCTGAGCTGTGATTGGAAGACCTGGGCTGAGCAGGACTGATCTGAGCTAGCTTAGCTGGTTGGGCTAAGCTGGGCTGAGCTAAATTGGGTTGAGCTGGGGAGGGCTAGGCTGGCTGAGGGACCTGAGCTGGACAGGGTTAGAAGCTGGACTGAGCTGGGCTCAGATTGTTGAACTGAGTTGAGCTGGGGTGACCTGAACTGGGTTTGGCTGGGATGAGCTGATCTGGGCTGAATTAGGCCTGCGGAGTGGGCTGGGCTGGGCTAACCTAGGTTCAGCTGGGCTAATATGGGCTTGGCCAGGCTAAGGTGAACTGAGCTGGGTGGAGCTGAGCTAAACTGGGTTCAGCTGGGCTGGGCGAGGCTGAACTGACAGAACTGAACCTGGCTGGGCTGGGCTGAACTAGGCTACCCTGAGCAGGCTGAGCTACGGTGGACTGGGCTAAGCTGGGCTAACCTAACCTAACTTGGGTTTAGCTGAAACGTGCTAACATGGGCTGGGATGGGTCAGGTTGAGGTTAAACTGGGCTGGGCTGAGCTGGGCTGGACTCAACTGAGTTTACATGAGCTGGGCTGGCCTGGCCTGAATTGGGTTTGGCTGGGCTGGGCCAACTGGGCTGAGGTGGATGGAGCTGAGCTGAGCTGGCCTGGCCTGGCCTGAGCGGGACTGACCTGAACACGCTTAGCTGGTTGGGCTGACTGAGCTGGGCTGAGCTAAATTGGATTGAGCTAGGCTTGGTGAAGGACCTGAGATGGACAGGGTTAGAAGCTGGGCTGAGCTGGGCTTAGATTGTTGAACTGAATTGAGCTGGGGTGATGTAAATTGGGTTTAGCTGGGTTGAGCTGATCTGGGCTGGGCTGGGCTAACCTAGGTTCAGCTGAGCTAATATGGGCTGGGCCAGGCTAAGGTGAACTGAGCTTGGCTGAGCTGAGCTAAACTAGGTTCAGCTGAGCTGGGCGAGGCTGAACTGACCAGAACTGAACCTGGCTGGGCTGTGCTAACCTAAACTAACCTAACCTGGGTTCAGGGGTCTAGGTTGGGCTGGGCTGGGCTGGGCTAACTGGGTTCAGCTGAGACGTGCTAATGTGGGCTGGGCTGGATCAGGTTGAGGTTAACTGAATTGGGATGTGCTAGGCTGGACCAGGCCAGGCTAGGGTGAGTTCAGCTAAACTGGGCTGGGCTGGGCTAACCTAACCTAACCTGGGTTCAGGGGCCTAGGTTGGGCTGGGCTGGGCCAGGCTGAGTTCAGCTAAACTGGGCCGGACCAGGCCGGGCTGAACTTGGTTCAGCTAGGCTGAGCAAGACCGAACTGGACTGAGCTGGCCTGGCCTGAGCTGTGATTGGAAGACCTGGGCTGAGCAGGACTGATCTGAGCTAGCTTAGCTGGTTGGGCTAAGCTGGGCTGAGCTAAATTGGGTTGAGCTGGGGAGGGCTAGGCTGGCTGAGGGACCTGAGGTGGACAGGGTTAGAAGCTGGACTGAGCTGGGCTCAGATTGTTGAACTGAGTTGAGCTGGGGTGACCTGAACTGGGTTTGGCTGGGATGAGCTGATCTGGGCTGAACTAGGCCTGCGGAGTGGGTTTGGCTGGGCCAGCCTAGGTTTAGCTGGGCTAATATGGGCTGGGCCAGGCTAAGGTGAACTGAGCTGGGTGGAGCTGAGCTAAACTGGGTTCAGCTGGGCTGGGCGAGGCTGAACTGACAGAACTCAACCTGGCTGGGCTGGGCAGGCTGAGCTAGGTTGGGTTGGATTGAGTTGGGTTGCACCAGGCTGGGCTGGGCTAACCTAACCTAACCTGACCTAACTTGGGTTCAGCTGGCCTAGGTTGGGCTGGGCTGGGCTGACCCGGACCAGGCTGGCCTAGAGTGGACCTTAGAGGGTGACCCCCTGGGTGGGCCAGTCTCTGCTGACCTTGGCTGTCCTGGCAGGCAAAGTGGGGCTGGACACTGATTTTGGAAGTACCTAGAGCAGACTTTGAGACCAAGCTAAATGCAGCTCCAGGGGCAGGATGGGCTGGGAATTTGGGGCTCCAGGGCAGGAACGAGGGCCTCACTGTGCAGATGGCTCTGTTCAGGCTAGGGGGCTGTTGTGGAGGGACCACCTGGGGCATCAGGGCAAATCTTCCCACCTTCCCCTAGAGGCCAGCGGGGGCAGAGCATGCGGGGATCTGGCAGGCCAGGCGAGGGCTGCTGTGATGGAGAGACGAGGCTCCGCACTCAGGAGCCTGAGGAGCTGAGCCTACAGCCTCGGGGAGCGAGGGCCAGGGTTGGAGGCCCGGCAGATGACCCGCCGTGAGCCCAGGGAGATTTTGAGGGGGAAGGGCTCTGGGTCCCAGGCTTCAGCCTAGGGGTGTGGCCCAGTGCCTCTTCTCCTGAGTGCCCAGGCTTCAGCACTTGGGGTGGAGGCTGGGGTCATCCTGGGGCACCCCCATCTTCCTGAGGACAGTGGCTGAGCAACAGCTTCGTAGGGGAACAGGGGCCCTGGGAGGTGCCCTGGGCCTGGAGCTTGTGGGGAAGCACAGAGTGGGGAAAGGCCCGGAATGAGCCTGGCCATCTGGATCCCTGGGCATCCCCAGCTCCCCCACAGGGACTCCCCCAGCCTGGTGGGATGACCCAAGGCTGGCACTGACCAGGCTCTGTCCTCACAGCCTCCACACAGCACCCATCCGTCTTCCCCTTGATCCCCTGCTGCAAAGAAGTTAAGACCAAAGCCTCCGTGACCGTGGGCTGCCTGGCCACAGGATACTTCCCCATGCCGGTGAACGTGACCTGGGACACAGGCTCCCTCGATGGGATCGTTGTGACCCTCCCAGGTACCACCCCCATGGCCTCTGGCCACTACACCACCACCAGCCAGCTGACCGTCTCGGGTGCATGGAAGAAGCAGCCGTTCACCTGCAGGGTGGCACACACTCCATCATCCCCAGACCCGATCAAAAAAACCTTCAGAGGTAAGAGCGGGCCAAGCTCAAAGACCACAGGTTCGGAGCAGGAGAGACTTCCCTGGAGTGCCAGGCTGAGGGCTGGCAGAGCAGGCAGGGGGTGAGGGGGGAGGACCCAAGAGCAGGCAGGGGGTGAGGGGGGAGGACTCTACAGCAGGCGGGGGGGGGAGGACTCCAACGCTGGGAACACCCAGCATGCTTGGGGACCTGGCCAGGACATGAGGGCAAGAGGACGGCACACAGAGCTCGGGGAGGCCGACAGCCCTCATGACCACGAGCTCTGCCCGCAGTCTGCTCCAGGGATGTCGAAACGCCCACTGTGAAGATCCTGCAGTCCTCCTGCGACGGCGGCGGACACTTCCCCCCAACCGTCCAGCTCCTGTGCCTCGTTTCCGGATACACCCCAGGTGACGTCAACATCACCTGGCTACAGGACGGGCAGGTCGTGGACGTGAACTGGACCGTCTCTGCTCCCAGGCTGGAGGGCAAGCTGGCCTCCAGGCAGAGCGAGCTCATCCTCACCCAGAAGCGCTGGCTGTCCGACCACACCTACACCTGCCTGGTCGACTATCAAGGCGAGACCTTGGAGGAAAGTGCCAAGAAGTGTGCAGGTAGGTTCCCACCTGCCCTGGTGGCCGCAGAGGCCGGAGAAGAGGGGTGGGCGGGCCTCACACAGCCCTCCCGTGTGACACAGATTCCAACCCGAGAGGGGTGAGCGCCTACTTGAGCCGGCCCAGCCCCTTGGACCTGTTCGTCAGCAAATCCCCCACGATCACCTGTCTGGTAGTGGACCTGGCGCCCAGCCAGGGGACAGTGAACCTGACCTGGTCCCGTGCCAGTAAGAAGCCTGTGCCCCACGTGATCCCAAGGCAGCAGAAGCAGCGCAATGGCACAGTCACCGTCACGTCCACCCTGCCAGTGGGCACCAGAGACTGGATCGAGGGGGAGACCTACCACTGCAGGGTGACCCACCCCCACCTGCCCAGGGCCCTCGTTCGGTCCATGACCAAGATGAGCGGTGAGCTGCAGGCAGGCCCGGGCCGGGGAGGGAGGGAGCGGAGCCTGTGCTGACCCCACCTCTGGCCCCAGGCCCCCGTGCTGCCCCGGAAGTCTACGTGTTTGCAACGCCAGAGGAGCCGGGGAACCCGCACAAGCGCACCCTCACCTGCCTGATCCAGAACTTCCTGCCCATGGACATCTCCGTGCAGTGGCTGCACAACGGGGTGACGCTCCCGCCCTCCCGGCACAGCACCACACCGCCCCACAGGACCAAGGGCCCCGGCTTCTTTGTCTTCAGCCGCCTGGAGGTGACCAGGGCCGAATGGGAGCAGAAAAACGAGTTCATCTGCCGTGCGATCCACGAGGCAGCCAAAGACTCACAGACCGTCGAGAAAGCGGTGTCTGTAAATCTCGGTAAATGACGTCCTCCTGCCTCCCTCCCTCCCAGGGCTCCGTCCAGCGGTGCGGTGGGGAGGGCTGGCCAGACCGTCTGTCCACTGTTGCCACGACCCCAGGAAGCTACCCCCAATAAACAGTGCTTGCTGAGAGCCCTGGGTGCACCTGTTCTTGGGAGCGGGCAGGGCTGTGGGCAGGGGCCTCTTGGCACAGAGGAATGGGCCTCCCAGGAGGGGGGAATGGGAGGAAGTGACAAGGCCAAGGCACCGCTCAGCCATCTGCCTTTGTGTCAGGGGTATTTGTCAAACAGCACATCCTCAGGTGCTCATCACAGATGCCCCGGGCGCTCATCACAGATGCCCCAGGCGCTCATCACAGATGCCCCGGGCACTCTCTGCCCCCACTCTGGGTCCACCCTCTCCAGAGTCCAAAGATCCAGGGGAGGTCCTCAGGGGAGGCGGCGAGGGAGTCCAGCCCCCACAGCCCTCTCTTTCCTGGGGGCTTGGCTTCTATACCCCTGGACAGGAGCCCCTGCACCCCCAGGTGTAGCTGGGCACACAGGCCCTCCAGGTGGAGAAACAGCCCAAGTGAAACCCCCACAGAGACAACCCTTCCCAGACAGACAGTCCTTCCCGAGTCTGTGCCACTGGCATTGACCTCTTTACCCTGTCCCACCTGGGGCTAGCGGGGCCGAGCCCACCCACACCCCACAGCCTTTGACACCCTGCCCCATGGGCACACCATGCCCCACCTCAGTCCACCCTGAATCGGCCCCCAGGGAACCACCAGCCTCACACACCTGGTCATACCTCGCATGCCTCACCCCAGGCACAGAGCTGTACACGTGCCAATGGCACGGCAACTCCACAGCACCATGCACCACCCCCAGGGCACCATGGGTACCCACACATGCTCATGCCTGGCCCACACTCCGCCTCCCACACTAACTCCAGCCAGGCTCCCCCCAAGTCCTTCCTCTTGGAATACCTGGGCCACTGGGTCCCAGACAGAAACGGAGAGGCCCCCACATGGCTTGGCGTCCTCCAGTCCAGCCCCCACTGTCACGCTGTCAGCTGCACCCACAGCCAAACACAGGACAGATGCACCCCCAGGACGTGGCCTCCATCCTACTCCCTTCATGCCCACACCAGAAGCCCAGAGTAGGCGACATGCCCCTCCCAAGCCTCAACCCACAGGTGGGTATCTGCCACCCCGGATCTGAACACTACCCCTAGCTGCACACCAAGGGCACAGCACCCACCAAATCCACACAGAAACACAGACACCAGGCACCCCACGGGCCCAAAGCCCCGGGTCTGAAGACACAGTCCCTGCACACCAGCAGGGCAGTGCACTCGGCCTCTCTGTCATGCCCCAGCCCAGCCTCACCCAGCCCCAGGCCGGGCGCAGCAGAAAAAGGTGGCATGAGCCCCTGACAGACACCAGACCCACGCCTGCTGGTGACCTGAGACTAGCAGGCAACTCGGGGCGTTGGGGAAGGGAGTGGAGGGGACCTGGTCCCAGGGCAGGAGGAGCCAGAGGGACTAGGCTGGGCCAGGGCTCATAGTCCACCCCAGGCCATCCCCTCAGAGCACCCGTGCAGTGATTCCCAGGTCCTAGGAGCCAGGCCACACAGCTCACACACTCTTCTGAGGGCCCAGAGTAGGGCAGCCACTCGTGTGCCAAGGGGCCGGGTCCCTCTCTGGGGAGGGGATGGGGCCTGGAGAGAGGTGGAGTGGAAGCAATCAGAGGTCAGGAGAGAAGCCTAAGGAACAAAGGGAAAATGCTGGGTCACCCTGGGGCCGGGGCGGGGCTGGAACGAGAGGTCAGGAGTGGTCAGCCTGGCCCTGGGCTGGGGACTGACTTGGGACCTGGGTCCCCACCTCAGGGCTGGCCGGAGGCTCTGCACAGTCCCAGAGGGTCCCGGACAGGGTACTCTGCCACTGCGGACAGCAGCAGGGCCTGGCAAGAGCAGCAAGGGGCTCTGTACCCCGCCCCCGCTGCCACTGCAGATCCAGGAGGGCTGACTGGCCAAGACCCCCTGAGCTGGACGTGTGTGTGGAGGAGGCCGAGGGCGAGGAGCCGTGGACGTGGACTGGCCTCTGCATCTTTGCCACACTCTTCCTGCTCAGCGTGAGCTACAGCGCCATCCTCACGCTCCTGAAGGTGGGCACCCACCTCCAGAGGCTGGGCAGGGCAGGGGGCTGGGCAGAGCTGGCAGAGCTGGCAGAGCGCCCTGACCCAGCCCTCCCCTCAGGCCCAGCGGTTCCTCTCAGCCCCGAGGCAGAGGCGGCCCCGGCCCTCCCTCGACTACACCAACATCCTCCAGCCTCACGTCTAGGCCGCGGGCCCTCACGCTCTGCCAAGTGCTGGAGCAGCCCTCAGCTGCGCCCTGCCCCAGGTGGGAAAAGGGAAGCAGAGAAGCCTCTCCAGGGGCACAAGGCCACCACTGTGGGCTGATGCCCAGCGACCCTGCGCCCAGCCGTAAGGTTAAAGCGCCAATGAGGCCGCCAGTCGCAACCCCTGCACCAGAACAACACAGAGTCATCGAGGCAGGGGTGGCTGTGGCCGCTCTGAGCTTATCCCAGACCCCTGGGTCTCACAGTCCATCCCATTCTGACTGTGCAATCACCAAAACACAAGGAGGACCCAGTGCCTGGCACCCAACCCAGGACACAGTTGGGTCCATGTCCAGCCCAAACCAGCCCACAGCCTCACTCAGGTCTGACCATTCCAGCCCTGAGGCCCAAGTGCCCAAGTACCTGGCCTCCCGGTCCCCCAAGCCTTGCCCAGGCCCTTTCCCTTCACCCACCTGTCCCTCCTGCCATCTGTCCACAGCCCCCATCCCTGCAGAGTGAAGGCACTGGCAAGCCCTCTGAGGCCAGGCTGCAGGACTCTTTGGGGCTTCAGGCCCCTGGGGTGGGTAGAGGGGCTCCCACTGCCAGAGAAGGGATTTCCTGCAGGGGGACAGCAGCTGCTGACCTGGCCCTGTGACCTCGCCCAGTATCTGGCTTCAGCAGTCCTATTTCTTTCCGTGTGGGTTTCTTAGTAAAGTTCCTTTTTACAAACCCCAGGTCTCCAAGTGCTCTTTGGGAGGTGTCTATGGCCCTGGAGTGGCTGGTGGGAGGCGGGACCCTGAGAACTGGAGGGGGAGCCAGAGGACAAGGAGCTCACGCCTGTAATTCCAGCACTTCAGGAGGCTGAGGCAGGTGGATCATGAGGTCAGGAGTTTGAGACCAGCCTGACCAACATGATGAAACCCATCTCTACTAGATATACAAAAAGTAGCCAGGCGTGGTGGCGGATGCCTGTAGTCCCAGCTATTCGGGAGGCTGAGGCAGGAGAATCACTTGAACCTGGGAGGCAGAGGTTGCAGTGAGCCGAGATGGTACCATTGAACTCCAGCCTGGGCAAGAGAGTGAGACTCTGTCTCAAAAAAAAAAGAAGAAAAGTGAAAGTAAGGAGGGGATGGAGGGGGTGAGGGTGCTTCTTGGCCCTGCCTGAGGGCACTTGAATTGCTAAGACCACCTTTTAGGGTCATTTGGTGAAATCCCCCAATGCAGCAGAGTCCACTGACAGTGAGGGCCCCACAGGGAGAGCCTCGCTCTGTGCCAGGAGACCCACACCACGAAGAGCCTGGCACACACTGACAGGGCCCCACAGGGAGAGCCTCGCTCTGCACCAGGAGACCCACGCCACACAGAGCCTGGCACACGCTGACAGGGCCCCACAGGGAGAGCCTCACTCTGTGCCAGGAGACCCACGCCACGCAGAGCCTGGCACACACTGACAGGGCCCCACAGGGAGAGCCTCGCTCTGTGCCAGGAGACCCACGCCACGCAGAGCCTGGCACACGCTGACAGGGTCCCACAGGGAGAGCCTCGCTCTGCGCCAGGAGACCCACGCCACACAGAGCCTGGCACACGCTGACAGGGCCCCACAGGGAGAGCCTCACTCTGTGCCAAGAGACCCACACCATGCAGAGCCTGGCACACACTGACAGGGCCCCACAGGGAGAGCCTCGCTCTGTGCCAGGAGACCCACGCCACACAGAGCCTGGCACACACTGACAGGGCCCCACAGGGAGAGCCTCACTCTGTGCCAGGAGACCCACGTCACACGGAGCCTGGCACAAAGTGGAATGAAGCAAGCCTGCCAGGGTCTGACGGCCACACGTGAGTCCCCCACCCCGTCCTCCTCAGGGACCTCAGAGCAGCAAGGCATGGGGGAGAAGGTGAGGAGCAACGGCTCCCTGTGGGGTGGAAAACGCCAAAGTGGGCAGCGCCGAGGCCACTGGGTCCAAGCAACATTGGAGGAGGGGTGTGGTAGGGCATGGCCAAAGCCACAGCCACTGCCCAGTGCTCCTCACACACTTGATCATTCACAGACACACACATAGGCACACACTCGCACAGGCAGAAACACGCACAGGTTCACACACACACGTGTGCACTCACACACCAATCATGCAGCCACAAACACGCTCACATGCTCAGACATGCTCACACCAACACACACACAGCCTCAGGAAGCCAGGCCCCCAGTCCACCCCAGCACCAGCCAAGGTCCCGCAAACCCACCTCTCTCCTGCGACAGACCGGCCCTCCAAAGCCAAGGTCCCTGGACTGGGTGCCCCTCCGGGGGCAGAGCTCAGTGACTTCTTTCTCTGCCCTGCACTGTAGATCATGCGACCCCCATGGACCCCAGAACAAGAACAACAAGGGGTTGGCTCACTGTTCTGCTGTGTGCCAGACATCACCGAGAGTTCCACCTCCTCAAAGGCCTGAGAGGGAGGCGAGATGGGCACCCACATAGAGGAGACATACAGGGCCCGTGGGGAGGGGCAGAGGCCTGGACCCACACCCAGCTCGGAACAGTGCCCATGCCTTCCACATGGCCTGGCCTCCCGGGACTAACAGGGTGCCCTAGTCCCCCTCTTTAACCCACCAGTCCCCCCTGTTAACCCACCAGTAGTACAGCAATGGCCCCCCAAAGATGTAGCCGAATCCTAACCCCTGGGGCCCTTGGGTGTGGCGTTATCTATTAAAAGGGCTTTAGATACAATCAAGATAAGGATTTTGAGATGAGGGCGTCCTGGATGACGAAGGGGACCTAGATCCCAGCACAAGTGTCCCGGCCGGAGACAGACGAGGAGACAGGGATGGGGAGAGGCAGCAGCAGGCGGAGGTGGTGCTGTGGGCTGAGCTTCTGTGTCTGCCTGAAACTCGTGTGTGACGGCCCTAATCCCAGGGTGAGAGCGAGCACAGGTGCGGCCTTGGTGGGGTGGTTAGGGCCTGAGGGGAGAGCCCTCAAAAATGCAGTTTGTTCCCTAATCTCACTAAAGACCCTAAAGAAAAGGGACCCCAGAGAGCAGCCCTGCCCTCTTTCCGCCTCATGAGGACGAAGCAAGGAGATGGGAGTCTGTGAACCCGGAAGCGGCCCTTGGCTGGACCCAGACCCTGCTGCCATGCTGACCTTGAACTTCCAGCTCAAGAACTGTGAGAAATGAGTGTTGACGAACCCACCCAGTCTCTGGTATTTTTGTTATTGCAGCCAGAAATGACTAAGACGCGGCGGCAGCGTACCCGTCGAGGGCTGTGGTCATCCCAAGCTTAATAACAAAAGCTCCAGAGCCTCCTTGAACCCCCAGGGTGTCTTCCCAGGACCCTGGGGCAGCCCCAGGCTACCCCCCTCCTCCTCTGTCCCCACCTGGCCTGGCCTGGCCTCACAGTCACTCCCTGGATTTCACCCCATAGCATCACGGCCAGGCCTCTTCCATTCCCACTGCACTGGCTCCTCTGTGAAGCGCCCCGGCCTCCCATTGCTGGTGCCACTGAGCCCCCAGGAAGAACTGGCCTCCCCCGAATGCAGGCCGGTGTCGCCCGTGGGGTCTCTCCAACACAGACCCGCAGTAGGAACACTGCCTGGGCATGGGGGCTGGGCAGCGCTGGACAGGTCCAATAGGCACTTGGCCACCCTGAGCTGCAGGGCTGCAGGCTAGATGGGGCACTCCCCACACCCCCAGCCTGGGCTGCAGTCCAGGGCCCCCAGCAGCCCATGGGGCAGGCCAAGGGGCCAGGCTGGAGCGGCTCCAGCCCAGCAGCATGAAACTCACTCTCCCCAGGCTGACGCCCACCCTGTGGCCCCAAGTCCCCTCTCACCAGGGGTCCACTCACAGGCGCCCTTCCCCTACGGACCCTCAGGGACCCTCTCTGGCCCTGTGTCTCCCCTTCTCATCTCTGTCTTGGGGTCTCTGAGCCTTTGTGTCAGTTTCTGCTTCCCTGCATCTTGGCCCCCAACCCAGCCGTGTGGAGCCACAAAGCTCCCGGCCAGTGGGGTCACAGAGCCCTGGCCACACACACCTGGCCCCACCACAGCCAGACCACAGACCAGACATGACGTGGAGGTGCACGGCCGTGTCTGCCGGGGCAGGAAGTGGGCGACTGACCTTGTCTTGTAGGCCAGACACACAGCCATGCCGGCCCTCCGCGCCAGCCCCCAGCATCCAGCCGAATCAGTGGACACAGCCAGAGTGGTGGAGCAGGGGTCTGCTGAGGACAGAGGGCCATCGAGGCAGGGCCTGGGCCGAGTCTGGGCTCCCTTTCCACAACAGCCCCTCTTGGCGGGCAGCCAGACCCCCGTGAGGGCAGACCTGCAGCCACAGTGCCCACACACTGGAGGCCGCCCACTCGGCCCTGTTGACCCTCCAGCAGCCTAAGCAGGTGGGGCTCAGAGCTCTCCAGGCCTCCGCCTCCTCCTCTGCACATTGAGGCATCCATCCAGGCTGGTCCTAGGCCCTTCTGGGAGCAAAAGATGGAGAACAGGCACCAAGACCAGAGGGAAGGAGGAAAGAGGCCACCACAGAGACCCCGGAACCACAGGCAGGACTCCATACCCGGCAGGAAGGACCTGGCACTGGGGCCCGGCCAGGCTGGACAGGCCTACACTGAGATGATCCAGCCCTTCCTGGGATACAAGGTGAAAAGCTGTCAGGGCCGAGCTGAAGCCTAGGCTGAGCCAAGCCAGAGAAGAGCAGATGACCTGGGGCCAGCTGACACAGGTCCCTGGGGGCTGCCCTGAGCTGCCCTGGGCTGAGCTGGGCTGGACTGGGCTGAGCTGGACTGCCCTGAGCTAGGCAGGGCTGGGCAGGGCTGGGCTGGGCTGGGCTGGGCTGAGCTGGGCTGAGCTGGGCTGAGCTGGGCTGGGCTGGGCTGAGCTGGGCTGCCCTGAGCTAGGCAGGGCTGGGCTGAGCTGGGCTGCCCTGAGCTAGGCAGGGCTGGGCAGGGCTGGGCTGGGCTGGGCTGCCCTGAGCTGGGCAGGGCAGGGCAGGGCTGGGCTGGGCTGGGCTGAGCTGAGCTGGGCTGAGCTGGGCTGAACTGGGCTGAGCTGGGCTGAACTGGGCTGAGCTGGACTGGGCTGAGCTGAGCTGAGCTGAACTGGGCTGGGCTGGGCTGCCCTGAGCTGGGCTGAGCTGGGCTGAACTGAGCTGAGCTGGGCTGAGCTGGGCTGAGCTGGGCTGAGCTGGGCTGAGCTGGGCTGAGCTGAGTTGAGCTGGGCTGGGCTGGACTGAATTGAGCTGGGCTGGGCTGGGCTGGGCTGGACTGAGCTACACTGGGCTGGGCTGGACTGAGCTACACTGGGCTGGGCTGGGTTGGGTTGGGCTAGACTGAGCTGGGCTGAGCTGGGCTGAGCTGGGCTGGGCTGGGCTGGGCTGGGTTGGGTTGGGCTAGACTGAGCTGGGCTGAGCTGGGCTGAGCTGGGCTGAGCTGGGCTGGGCTGGGCTGGGCTGCACTGGACTGAGTGGAGCTGAGCTGGGCTGGGCTGGACCGAGCTAAGCTGAGCTGAGCTGGACTGATCTGAGCTGGGCTGGGCTGAACTAGGCTGCAATGGTCAGCCTGGGCTGGGCTGAGCTGAGCTGGACTGAGCTGGGCTAGGCTGGGCTGGGCTGGGCTGAGCTGAGCTGAGCTGAGCTGGACTGAGCTGAGCTGGGCTAGACTGAGCTGAGCTGGGCTGGGCTGAACTAGGCTAAAATGGTCAGGGTGGGCTGGGCTGAGCTGGGCTGGACTGAGCTGGGCTGGGCTGGGCTGGGCTGGGCTGGGCTGGGGTGAGCTGAGCTGAGCTGGGGTGAGCTGGACTGAGCTTGGCTGGGCTGGGCTGGGCTGGGCTGGATTGGGCTGGACTGAGCTGGGCTGGGCTGGGCTGGGCTGGGCTGGGCTGGGGTGAGCTGAGCTGAGCTGGGGTGAGCTGGACTGGGCTGGGCTGGGCTGGGCTGGGCTGGGTTGGGCTGGGCTTGGCTGAGCTGGACTGAGCTTGGCTGGGCTGGGCTGGGCTGGGCTGGGGTGAGCTGAGCTGGGCTGAGCTGAGCTGAGCTGAGCTGGACTGGGCTGAGCTGAGCTAAGCTGGCTGAGCTGAGCTGGGCTGGGCTGAACTAGGCTGGAATGGTCAGGCTGGGCTGAACTAGGCTGGAATGGTCAGGCTGGGCTGGGCTGGGCTGAGCTGAGCTTGGCTGGGCTAGGCTGAACTAGGCTGGGCTGAGCTAGGCTGGAATGGGCTGTGCTGGGCTGAGCTGGGCTGGGCTGGGCTGGGCTAAGCTGAGCTAGGCTGGAATAGGCTGGGCTGGGCTGAGCTGGGGTGGGCTGCACTAGGCTTAACTAGGCTAGGCTGGGCTGAGCTGGGCTAGGCTGGGCTGAGCTGGGCTGGGCTAGGCTGAACTAGGCTGGAATGGGCTGAGCTGGGCTGGGCTAGGCTGAACTAGGCTGGAATGGGCTGAGCTCAGCTGGGTTGGACTAGGCTTAACTAGGCTGGATGGGCTGAGCTGGGTTGAGCTGGGCTGGGCTAGGCTGAACTAGGCTGGAATGGGCTGAGCTGAGCAGAGCTGAGCTGGGCTGGGCTGAGCTGAGCTGAGCTGAGCTGGGCTAGGCTGAACTAGGCTGAGCTGGGCTGAGCTGGGCTGGGCTGGGCTAAGCTGGGCTGGGCTGGGCTGAGCTGGGCTGGGCTGGGCTGGGCTAGGCTGAACTAGGCTGGGCTGAGCTGGGCTGAGTTAGGCTGGAATGGGCTGAGCTGGGCTGAGTTAAGCTGGAATGGGCTGTGCTGGGCTGGGCTGGGCTGGGCTGGGCTGGGCTGAGCTGGGCTGGGCTGGGCTGGGCTGGGCTGGGCTGGGCTGAGTTAAGCTGGAATGGGCTGTGCTGTGCTGGGCTGGGCTGGGCTGGACTGAGCTAGGCTGAAATAGACTGAGCTGAGCTAGGCTGGACTGGGCTGAACTAGGCTGGAATGGGCTGGGCTGGGCTGGGCTGAACTAGGCTGGGTTGAGCTGGGCTGAGCTGTGCTGTACTGAGCTGGCCTCTGGGCTGGGCTGGACTGACCAAGGCTGGCTGGGCTGAGCTGAGCTGGGCTAGACTGGGCTAAGCTGAGCTGGACTAGGCTGTGCTGGACTGGGCTGGGCTGGGCTTAGCTGGGCTGGGCTACACTGGGCTGGGTTGGGCTAAGCTAAGCTGGACTGGGTTGGGCTGAGCTAGGCTGGGCTGAGCTGGGTTGTTCTGACCTGGGCTGAGATGGGCTGCACTGGGCTGAGCTGGGCTGACATGGGCTGAGCTGCACTGGGCTGGGCTGAGCTGTGTTGAGCTGGGCTGGGCTGAGCTAGGCTGGCTGGGCTGGGCTGGGCCAAGGTGGGCTGAGCTGGGCTGAGCTGGACTCACCAGGGCTGAGCTGGGCTGACCTGGGCTGACCTGTACTGAGCTGGCCTCTGGGTTGGGCTGGGCTCAGATGGGCTGTGCTGGGCTGAGCTGGGCTGGGCTGAGCTAGGCTGGCTGCCCTGGGCTGGGCTGAGCTGGGCTGAACTGTACTGAACTGCCCTCTGGGCTGGGCTGGGCTGAGCTGAGCTGGACTGACTTGGGCTGAGCTGGGCTGGGGTGAGCTGGGCTGAGCTGGACTGAGCTGGGCTGAGCTGGGCTGAGCTGGGCTGAGCTGGGCTGACCTGGGCTGAGCTGGCCTCTGGGCTGGGCTGGGCTGGACTGAGCTGGCTGGGCTGGGCTGGGCTGAGCTGAGCTGAGCTGAGCTGAGCTGACCTGGGCTGGGCTGGATGGGCTGGGCTGAGCTGGGTTGAGCTGGGCTGACCTGTACTGAGCTGGCCTCTGGGTTGGGCTGGGCTGGGCTGAGCTGAGCTGAGCTGAGCTGACCTGGGCTGGGCTGGATGGGCTGGGCTGAGGTGGTTGCTCATGTGAGAAGGAGGCCATGGGTTGAATGTGAATCCACCTGCAGAGTCCCAGCTTGGCAGTCACTTGGCAGTCCCTGTGTTCTCAGGGGTTCTGAAGGCCATGCACCTCAGTTGCACCATGATTCTGTCTTCTCCCTGGCCTGTTGCCCTGGAGGAAATTTGGAGTGAGCTGGCCCAGAGCTCCCCTGTGTAGCAGGCCCTGTCCTGGAGGGCCTGGCAGGAGCATGGCTTAGTGTTTAGACCTCTGGTCCTGAGACCGCATAGATCACAGGGGTTCACTGTGGCTTGCTGGGGCCTGGGGTGGGGTTTGTGGAGTGGTGGGTGTTGGACTGACCAAGGACAGGGAGGTGGGGTCACAGCCGAGCCACCCACCCCCTACCCCATCCAAGCAGCACTCAGAGCCCAGGACCCCTCCTCAGAGCCCCCACCAAGATCCTCTCTAGCTGTGGGGGAGAGAGCAAGGCATGTCACCCAGCCAGAGCAGGCACTGAGGTCGGGGGCTCAGGGGGCTCAGGGGACTTGGCCACTATGTGACAGAGCCTGTTTAACACAGCTGGTATCAGGGACGGCCTGGGTCAGGGCCCTATCTGAGGAGCGTGTTCAGAAACCACGTTGCTGGGATGACTACTGGGTCCCATCACAGGCCCGTGGTGCCAGAGCTGTGTGACCTCGGGGCCGTCACGGGGCCTCTTTGTGCCAGGCTCCTCCAGTGTAGAGGAGAGGCCAGCACAGCCTGTGCTCCTGGGACACGGCAGGAGGGCCGCACCCTCATGGCGCACCCTGTGTTCCAGAATCCCCAACCAAGCCCCAGGTCTTCCCGCTGAGCCTCTGCAGCGAGCAGCCAGATGGAAACGTGGTCGTCGCCTGCCTGGTCCGCAGCTTCTTCCCCCAGGAGCCACTCAGTGTGACCTGGAGCCAAAGCGGGACCACCACACACTTCCCGCCCAGCCAGGCGGCCCCCGGGGGCCTGTACACCACGAGCAGCCAACTGACCCTGCCAGCCGCGCAGTGCCCGGACACCAAGTCCGTGAAATGCAGCGTGAAGCACTACACGTACGACACCCAGGATGTGGCCGTGCCCTGCAGAGGTCAGCGGGCAGGCTGGGGAGTGGGGCGGGGCCCCTCTGCCCTGCCCGACAGCACCTAGGCCCATGTTCCCCACAGGGAGCCACCCCTTCACTCACGCCAGAGCAGGCTGCTGTCAAAGCCCCAGGGGCGGGAGGTGGACAGGCCAGGAGGGGCAGGGCGGGGGCACAGGGAGGGGCATGCTGCCGGCTCAGGCCATCTCTCCACTACAGCTATTCCCCCACTCTCATGTCGCTCGTGCTGCGAGCCCCGACTGTCACTGCACCGGCCGGCCCTCGAGGACCTGCTCCTGGGTTCAGAAGCGAACCTCACGTGCACACTGACCGGCCTGGCCAATGCCTCGGGCATCACCTTCACCTGGAAGCCCTCCAGTGGGAAGACCGCTGTCCAGGGGAAACCTGAGCGTGACCTCTGTGGCTGCTACAGCGTGTCCAGTGTCCTGCCCGGCTGTGCCGAGCCGTGGAACCGTGGGGAGACCTTCACGTGCACTGCTGCCTACCTTGAGAACAATACCTCACTGACCGCCACCATCACAAAACCAGGTGGGCCCTAACCCGGCTTGGGGCCCTGCTTGTGCTGTAGTTTGCAAAGCATCTTCCTGGCCTGCCTCCTCCCTCCCCGTCCTGGGCTCGGGTTGCTCATGCCGAGTACAGAGGGAAACTGAGGCAGGCTGAGGGGGGCCAGGACACAGCCCAGGGTGCCAACAGAGCAGGGGGTCTCCCTCACCCCTCATCCAGCCCCCTGACCTGACTCTCTACCCTCCAGGAAACACCTTCCGGCCCCAGGTCCACCTGCTGCCGCCGCCGTCGGAAGAGCTGGCCCTGAATGAGCTGGTGACTCTGACGTGCCTGGCACGCGGCTTCAGCCCCAAGGATGTGCTGGTTCGCTGGCTGCAGGGGTCCCAGGAGCTGCCCCAAGAGAAGTACCTGACTTGGACATCCCAACAAGAGCCCGGCCAGGACACCCCTACCTTCGCCGTGACCAGCGTGCTGCGCGTGCCGGCCGAGGCCTGGAACAAGGGCGACACCTTCTCCTGCATGGTGGGCCACGAGGCCCTGCCGCTGGCCTTCACACAGAAAACCATCGACCGCCTGGCGGGTAAACCGACCCACGTCAATGTGTCTGTGGTCATGGCGGAGGTGGACGGCGTCTGCTACTGAGCCCACCTGTCCCTGCCCCCGAATAAACTCCATGCTCCCCCAAGCAGCCCCATGCTTCCATCCGGCGCCTGTCTGTCCAGCCTCAGGGCCTCAGCATGTGGGAAAGGGCCAGGCCACAAAGAGGGAAGAGCACCCCCTGCCCCAAGCCTCAGGGGCCCCTGGCACCCCCGAGAGCCCTTCCACCTGGTGTGAGTGTGATGTGTGAGTGTGAGTGTGTGGTGCAGGAGGCCTCACTGGGGTGAAATCAGGTCTGCCAAGGCAGGAACAGCCCAGGGTAGGTTCTGAGAAACTCAGGTGCCCCAGAGAGTTCCAAGTGGGCAGTGGCATGGCCGTTTGTCCCTGAGAGAGCTGTCTGTGGCTGCAGTTGGGAGGGAATGGGGAGGGTGAGAGGAGCAGGCTGGCAAAGAGGCTGGCGCCTCGGGCAGGTAGTGGGAGGAATGGCAAGGGAGTGAGGGGCTGGGCTCCAGGACCCACTGCAGGGGAGGACAAGCTCCAGGAGAGCCCCACCACCCTAGTGGGTTGGCCTCAGGACGGCCCAATGACTCAGGCAGAAAGGGGCACCTCCTGCCTCCACACTGCTCTGTATGGAGCACACGGGCACACGGGCACTCTCACACTCACACACACACCTGAGCCCTGCAGGAACAGCATGTTCACAGCCAAGATCCAGCTCCAGAAAGGCCAGGGGAGCCCCTCCCAAGCCCCCAGAAGGCATTCCCAGGCCCAGCCCGCTGCCCAACCCCTCAGCCTCCCCATGTTTCCACTGTGCACAGCTCAGGGGCCAGCTCTCCAGACCCAGGCAGCCCCTGCTCCCTGCCTGGCCCCAAACTCCTGTCTCCCATCCCTTCCTGAGCCCAGGTAGGACCCAAAGCAGACAGGGAGGGGCCACGTGGGGCAGCATCAGAGCAGGCCAGTGAAACAGGGCCCACCTGGCCCCTCTGCTTGGGGCTCCCAGGAGGAAGAACAGTCACAACCGCTGCAGGGACACCCCACAAGGGGGCAGTGGGGGCCCTGCTCTGGCCTTAGATGCCTTCTGGGCCTCCCCAGGGGCCCCGCCTTCTGGCTGCCTGCCTCTGCTCTCAGGGCTGAGGTGAGGTGACTGGACCCTCTGGTGACTGGACCCTCTGGTGACTGGACCGTCAAGAGGCCACCATCACCCTTGAGGGTCCAGTCACCAGAGGGTAATTGAGAACAACAGGTCACTCAGGGAAGCCCTGCCACCAAGAAGCCCTCCAACCCATGGGACCCAGGACCTGGCCCAGAGGAGGGGCTTTTAAAGAGAAGGGGAAAGAGGGAGAATCAACAGATGAGGGGTTGAATGAGCAGAGAGCAGGCAGACACGTGGGAGGATCCTAGGACATGTCAAATGGATGGGTGAATGGAGGATGGATGGGTGGTAAAAGAGATGGGTGGGTAAATGGCTGGATGGTGGATGGATAGATGAATGGATGGAGCATAGATGGGTGGATAGAGGGTGGTTGGGTGGTAAAATGGATGGGTGGATGGATGAAGGATGGGTGGATGGAGGATGGATGAATAAAGGATGGAGGATGGATGGATGGATGGATGGATGAATGATGGGTGGATGGATGGATGATGTATGGGTGGATGGAGGATAGATGAATGGAGGATGGATGGATGGATGGATGATGGGTGGATGGATGGATGGATGGATATGAATGGGCGGATGGATTAATGGATGGATGAATGAATGGATGATGGATGGGTGGATGGAGGATAGATGAATGGATGGATAGGTGGATGGATGGATGGATGGATGATGGGTGGATATGGATGGATGGATGATGGATGGGTAGTAAAATGGATGGATGAATGAAGGATAGGTGGATGGAGGATAGATAAATGGAGGATGCATGGATGGATGGATGCATGATGGGTGGATGGATGGATGGATGGATGATGGATGGGTGGTAAAATGGATGGATGGATGGATGGATGGATGGATGAAGGATGGGTGGATGGAGGATAGATGAATGGATGATAGATGGGTGGATGATGGATGGATGGGTGGATGAAGGATACACAAGTGGATGGAGGATGGATGGATGGAGGGTTGAGGATAGATGGATGGGTGAATGTATGTATGAGGATAAGTAGAAGGAAGACAAATGGATGGATAATTGCTTTATAGATAGACATATGCATGGATATTTGAATCATAGCCTTCTGTTAATGGATGAATGGATGGGTGAGTGGGTAAGAGTGTTACAGATGGAGGAATGGATATATGGATAATAGTTTATAGTTCGGTGGGTGGACAGATGGATGGAAGCATAGAAAGGTGAATGATTGGAGGTATCAGCATATGACAAGCAAGTACAACTCTAGGTGGTCTCTATGCCCTGAGACCCTGAGGAAAATGAGGATGCCTGTGCTGGTGGCCCTTGCCTGGCCCTCCCTTGTAACCCCTCAGCCACATTCCCTGGGAAGGCAGCAGGGGCCTCTGGTCTTGCCCATTCAACCTTTGGCACACTGAGTGTCAGGCTCAAGTCTTATCCTGGACCCAGATCTCCTTGAGGGTGGATGGTCTGATCCTCTCTGGCCCTGGGACCCAGTCACTGAATATATGGCTGAGACTGAGACTGGGGGTGGCGGGGCAGGTACCTTGGGCTCAAGCTCCCCTTGAAGGAGCAGATGGTGCCCACTCTCTGCCGAGTCTCTCCCAGGTATCCTGAGAACCTCGAAGACAGAAGGTCTCAGCCCCTTGCCTGGGACCCTGCCTCCTCATCTTCCCTGGGGGAGTCTCAGGCCTGAGATGGGGATCCAGACCCCACTGTCCCCAGACCCCAAGGAAGCATAGCCCCTGTTCACATGAGCCTGGGCTGGGCAGTCCCTCACTGTGTTGCAGATTGGCAGACACTGCCTCCCTGTGTGGAGCTGGACCCACTGCAGGAGACCCTGGAGGAGGAGACCCCTGGCGCCAGCCTGTGGCCCACCACTGTCACCTTCCTCACCCTCTTCCTGCTGAGCCTGTTCTACAGCACAGCACTGACCGTGACCAGTGTCCGGGGCCCGTCCAGCAGCAGGGAGGGCCCCCAGTTCTGAGCAGCAGCCGGCAGGGCACAGGTACACATGCTGTAGATAGCATCTATAGCAGGCAAAGCAAGCACTGTGGGCTCCTGCTGTGGGGGGTCATGCTCTCCTGGGGGGCCTTCACAGACACTGAGGACACAGGCAGGCCTGGGGTCAGGCCTGAGCTTCCCTCCAGTGCAGTAACCCGGATTCAGTCCAGGCTCCCCTGAGCCAGGATGGATGATGGATGGGTGGATGGAGGATGAGTGATGAGGACCAGGGCTGGGACGGAGGGCATTGGCTGCTGCTCCTTCAGGCTGTGACCCTCTGTCTTTGCAGGGAGGAAGTGTGGAGGTACCTCTTGGAGAGGCCAGGCATGCCAGAACTCAACCCTTTCAGAAGCCACTGACCCACCCCTACTCATATGCCTTCCAGGTGCAATAAAGTGGCCCCAAGGAAAACGTTCACAAACTCTGAATGAGGAGACAGAGGTCAGGGGAAGGGAGGTGGCTGTAGCCTGGAGGACTCCTGCTTCAAAGTCCCCCTGGATGTCATGGTGGGCAGGGTGGGCATGGACAGAGGGTACCTCTGGTCCCAAAATCAATAAAGGACCTGATCTTGCATGAGGCTGAGGCCCAAGGATGAATGCTGGATTCACCAGAACCGTGGCAAAGAAATCCACTCTCAAGGACTGTATGGGAACCCCATTCCTCACAACCTAGACAGCCCTGGTCCTCCTCACTGGGTCCTCACCCTGATCACAGGGCCCTGTTCCTAATCAGTAGGCCCTTTTACTGATCACTGAGCTCTGGTCCTACTACTTGGGTCCTGTTTCTGATCACGAAATTCTATCCTTGATCACTGAACCTTAGTCTTGATCACTGAGTCCTACTCCTGTTTTTACCCCTGAACCTGATAACTCAGCCCTGGTTCTGATTACTCAGCCCTGGTCCTCATCACTCAGCCCTGGTCCTTATCACTCAGCCCTGGTCCTCATCACTCAGCCCTGGTCCTCATCACTCAGCCCTGATCCTCATCACTCAGCCCTGATCCTCATCACTCAGCGCTAATCCTCATCACTCAGCCCTGGTCCTCATCACTCAGCACTAATCCTCATCACTCAGCCCTGGTCCTCATCACTCAGCCCTGGTCCTCATCACTCAGCCCTGATCCTGATCACTCAGCCCTGGACCTGATCACTCAGCCCTGGTCCTCATCACTCAGCCCTGGACCTGATCACTCAGCCCTGGTCCTCATCACTCAGCCCTGGTCCTCATCACTCAGCCCTGGTCCTCGTCACTCAGCCCTGGTCCTGATCACTCAGCCCTGGTCCTCGTCACTCAGCCCTGGTCCTTGTCACTCAGCCCTGATCCTCGTCACTCAGCCCTGGTCCTCGTCACTCAGCCCTGGTCCTTACCACTGAGCCCTGGTCCTGATCACTGAGCCCTGCACCTAATCACTGTATCCTAGTCCTGGTCACTAACCCCTGTTCCTGATCACTGAGCCCTGGACCCAATGACTGGGCCCTGTGCCTGAGCACCGAGCCCTGGAGCTGATCACTGGGCCCTGGTCCTGATCACTGTACCCTGGTCCTGATCACTGGGCCCTGGTCCTGATCACTGAGCCCTGGTCCTAATCACTAGGCCCTGGTCCTGATCACAGAACTCTGGTCCTGATCACTGAGCCCTGGTCCTGATCACTGGGCCCTGGTCTTGATCAGTGAGCCCTGCACCTAATCATTGCTTCCTGGTTCTGGTCACTAACCCCTGTTCCTGATCACTGAGCCCTGGACCCAATGACGGGCCCCTGTGCCTGAGCACTGAGCCCTGGAGCTGATCACTGAGCCCTGTTCCTGGCCACTGCACCCTGGTCCTGATCACTGGACCCTGGTCCTTATCACTGAGCCCTGGTCCTTATCACTGGGCCCTGTTCCTGATCACTGGGTCCTGGTCCTGATCACTGGGCCCTGATCCTGATCACTGGGCCCTGTTCCTGATCACTGAGCCCTGTTCCTCATCACTGAGCCCTGGTCCTCATCACTGGGCCCTGGTCCTGATCACTGGGCCCTGGTCCTGATCACTGAGCCCTGTTCCTCATCACTGAGCCCTGGTCCTCATCACTGGGCCCTGGTCCTGATCACTGGGCCCTGGTCCTGATCACTGGGCCATGTTCCTGATCACTGGGTCCTAGTCCTGATCACTGGGTTCTGCCCCTCATCACTGGGCCCTGTTCCTGATCACTGGGCCCTGTTCCTGATCACTGAGCCCTGTTCCTGAGCACTGGGCCCTGGTCCTCATCACTGGGCCCTGGTCCTCATCACTGGGCCCTGGTCCTGATCACTGGGCCCTGTTTCTGACCACTGAGTCCTGTTCCTGATCACTGGGCCCTGTTCCTGATCACTGGGCCCTGGTCCTGATCACTGGGTCCTGTTCCTGATCACTGGGTTCTGGTCCTCATCACTGGGCCCTGGTCCTCATCACTGAGCCCTGGTCCTCATCACTGAGCCCTGTTTCTGATCACTGGGCCCTGGTCCTGATCACTGGGCCCTGTTTCTGACCACTGAGTCCTGTTCCTGATCACTGGGCCCTGTTCCTGATCACTGGGCCCTGGTCCTCATCACTGGGCCCTGTTCCTGAGCACTGGGCCCTGTTCCTGATCACTGGGCCCTGTTCCTCATCACTGGGCCCTGGTCCTCATCACTGAGCCCTGGTCCTCATCACTGAGCCCTGTTTCTGATCACTGGGCCCTGTTCCTGATCACTGGGTCCTGGTCCTGATCACTGGGCCCTGGTCCTGATCACTGAGCCCTGGTCCTGATCACTGGGCCCTGTTCCTGATCACTGAGCCCTGGTCCTGATCACTGGGCCCTGGTCCTGATCACTGGGTCCTGTTCTTGATCACTGGGTTCTGGTCCTGATCACTGGGCCCTGGTCCTCATCACTGAGCCCTGGTCCTCATCACTGAGCCCTGTTCCTGATCACTGGGCCCTGTTCCTGATCACTGGGTCCTGGTCCTGATCACTGGGCCCTGGTCCTGATCACTGAGCCCTGGTCCTGATCACTGGGCCCTGTTCCTGATCACTGAGTCCTGTTCCTCATCACTGAGCCCTGGTCCTGATCACTGGGCCCTGGTCCTGATCACTGAGTCCTGTTCCTGATCACCGAGCCCTGTTCCTGAGCACCGAGCCCTGTTCCTGAGCACCGAGCCCTGTTCCTTTTCTTATACACATTCATTTCAAAGTCTGATTCCTTTTCTGAGCCTGTATCAGTCTGTCTGGACACTGAGTCCCGTCTGATTTCTGAACCTGGCCCTCATTAGTAAGTGACCTGCAGAGGTGGAGGAAGTCCTCCATGGAAGCCAAGACCCTCTCAATGCATGCACTCAGTAGCAGATGAAGACATGACCCCAGTGACTTGCTTCATTTTTTCCAGGCTCAGAGGGATGTGTAGGCCCCCAAGAGGACTTGGTGGGGCCCCATGAGCTACACCTCCAGCCCCTAAGGGGTCTCCAGGTCTGGACTTAGTGCTGGGAAGGGGTACAGTAAAGGAGTAAGGACAGGGAGGTAGGGGAGGCCATGCTGTTTGTATTCTCTTGCTTTTCTCTTTGTCCTGAAGCCTCTTGCACCCCATCACCTGCAGAAACACCCAAAATAGCCCCATGGGGCAGCTGAGTCATTGTGAATACAGCCCAGCCCAGGTGTTCCAGCCAGAGCGCTGCTGTTCTGAGAAACAGGCCCCAAAACCGAGACCAGACCAGGTGCACCTGGGGCTGCAGCCACGGGAAGGGCCAGCCCCAACCAGCCCTGGGTCAGCCAGGACCTTTCAGGTCCAGGATTAGGCAAAGGTCAGCCGGGGTCAACTATGGTTTATCCGAAGTCACCCAGAGTCAGGCAGGATCAGCTAGGGTCAGCCGGCGTCATCTGGGATCAGCCAGGGTCAGCCAAGATCAGCCTGGGTTCTGCCAGGGACAGCCTGGGGCAGCCTGGGTTCTGCAGGAGTCAGCCAGCACCTTCTAAGTTTGTCTGAGGCCAGCCAGGGCCAGCCTGGGTCCCACCAGTGTCTGCACAGGCCATTGTCCACCTAGCCAAGCTCTCCAGCCTGCAGGCCTCCTCCATGGGCAGCCCTCATGAGGTCTGTGCCCACCACACAGCAGACCCAGGGGCACTGCATTGAGCACCTGGAAGTGACCTTGGTGGCCCCACACCCTGCATGCACCTCCCTCAGCTCTCCCCAGGGCCCTTGGCCAGAGCCAGGATGCAGTGCTCAGCCCTGGGGCTCCAGCGGCTGCCCTGCCACACTGTGTCCAGCACAGTTAAGCCCATAGGCCACAGCAGGACCTGGGCCCCACACCAGGGAAACAGGGGTTCTGGGAAGCGGATGTTGAATCAGGAGCCTAGAGAGACACAGAGACAAAGACAGAGACAGGGATGGGGAGAGACCAGAGACAGAGAGACAGGAAAGGAGAGAGACAAAAAGAGACACAGAGTGAGATGAGGAGGAGAGAGGGACAGTGAGAGAGACAGAGACACCAGAGACAGAAAGAGAGAGGAGATGACAAAGACAAGGAGAGACGGAGACAGTGAGAGACAGACAGAGATGTAAGAAAGAGGCAGAGACAGAGAGAAAGAGGCAGAGACACAGAGAAAGAGGCAGAGACACAGAGAAAGAGGCAGAGACACAAAGAGAAAGAGGCAGAGACACAAAGAGAAAGAGGCAGAGATACAGAGAGAAAGAGGCAGAGACACAGAGAAAGAGGCAGAGACACAAAGAGAAAGAGGCAGAGACACAGAAAGAGGCAGAGATACAGAGAGAGAAAGAGGCAACAAGGTGGGCCCAGCAACTCAGATGCAAGCCCCTCTCACACTCACGCTCTCACACACACACTCACTTTCACACTCTCACATATACTCACACACAAATTCACACACTCACATGCTCACACACATATACACTGACATTCACACACACACTATTATACAACATTCACAGATGCACAGAGAAATACATCCGCACACTCACCCTCACACCCTCACCCATGCTCACACCCACACTCACACCCAAACACACCCGGCCCAGGAGCCAACAGCCAGAGCTCAGCCTGTTCACTGTCTCTGTGCCGGCCGGGGTAGGCCTCTGAGACTTGGGGAAACCCACAGACCCACATGGGACCCCGAACACTGGGCGGGGAGGCTGGGGTGGGGAACACAGTGCCAGAGGTGGGAGTGGGAGGGTGCAGGACCCTGGGCACTGCCACCCCAGCCCTGGGGCTGAGGCCAGAGACTGCCTCGGGTCTCCCAGGAGAGACTGGACAGCGGGGGATGGTCAGAGCAGCCAGCAGGGAGCAGCCAGAGTACGGGGACGGACGCTGGGAGGCCAACAGGATGGCACAGGGCTCATGGAGTGGGAGGGCCTGGAGGGCCTAGAGAACCTGAGGCCAGTGTCTGTGGGGAGGGGGCCCAGGAGCAGCCCAGAGCGGCCAGGCTGGCAGGGGTGAGGAGGTGGGGGTCGCGAGGTGACGGCGAAGGAGCCAGGGAGGCCTCTGGCAGGGGAAGGGTCCTTATCTGGGCTCTGACTGAACCCAGGGCTCCTAGAGAAGAGACCCAGTCTCCAGTGGGGAGACAGCAGGCAGCGCAAGGGTGTGGGCATCTGACTCCATCCACAGCAGGGCTTCAAACACACATAGCCTGGCCCACAGACTGTGCCCTCACCCGCCTCGACTGGCACTGGCCGGCCCTGTGCATGGTCCCCAGTCCCCCCAGCACCTCCCCACATAGGCCATGTTCCAGGGCCCCTCTGAAGCACCTGCTGTGGGTGTGGGGAGGGGCAGGGACCTGGGCCTGAGCTGCTGGAGGAGGTCAGGGACCCAGGCTCAGCACAGGGCTGGGGACTGGACAGATGGGGACAGAGGAGGACATGTGTGTGACCCCCGCCTGCCAAGGGCTGGACCCGTGCCCAGCCTAGGCCAAGTCCCCCGAGGACTGTGAGCCTTTGCTCTGACCCACTCAAACATTCAGAAGCTTTGAAAGCAGCCCCCGTCCTTGTCACTACATGGTGACTCTCAGCGTCACACTGTCCCTGTCGGATCCACCCTCCAGCCCCCGAGAGGAAGGCCGGGACCCGGGCAGCGGGCAGTGAGGGCAGCCAGTGTGGCAGGGTCACGGGAATGCGCCCACCACATGTGCACACGCTCCTCATGGCACTGAGTTCACTGAGGGTGCCCGGCTGTTTGTCCTCAGGGGTCCCCCTGCGGCCCCCGACCCCACCCCTGTCCTGCTGGGGCTGCAGCTGGGTCCTGGGGCATGGGGAGGCCCTGAGCGCCTCGCCATCTTGGTCCCTGTGGGGCGAGCCGAGGTTCAGCCTTGGAGGCCAGGCCGGGGGCCCCACAGTCGTGGGAGCACTGCCCACTCCTGTGCCCACAGGGAACCGCCCAGGCTGGGGAGGGGCCCACACACCCACGGGGTCAGGGTCAGGTCAGGCAGTGTGCGCCTGGCACTCAGATCCACGTCCCAAAGTGGGGACCACAACTCAGGGGCTCTGTTCCGTGAGGGTCTCAAGATGGGATCTCCTATTTCCTTCACCCCTTCTTCACCTCTTAGCTGGGAACCTTCTAGAAGGAGGGGTGACCTCAATCACTGGGTGGTGATGAGTGAGCACAGATCACTCAGGAAGCTTCATGGCTTCTCCTTCACGAGGACACAGTGCGCAGAGACAGAGATGCAGAGAGACAGAGATGCAGAAAGACAGATGCAGAGAGAGACAGAGACACAGAGAGACAGAGATGCAGAGAGAGACAGAGAGTTGCAGAGACAGAGAGACACAGACACACAGAGACAGAGACACAGAGCGAGAAACAGAGACACAGAGAAAGATAGAAACAGAGACAGAGACAAACAGAGACACAGAGACACACAGACAGAGATAAAGAATTACAGAAAGATAGAGACAGAGAGAGACAGAGACATAGAGAGAGACAGAGAGCAAAACAGAGACAGAGAGAGAAACAAGCAGAGACAGAGAAAAACAGAGACACAGAGAGAGAGACACAGACACAGAGACAGAGACATAAAGAAAAACAGCAAAACAGACACAGAGAGAGACACTGACAGAGATAGAGAAACAAGCAGAGACAGAGACAGACATAAAGAGTTACAGAGACAGAGACAGAGAGAGAGACAGAGACAGAGAGATAGAGACAGAGAAACAGAGATAGAAACTGAGACAAAGAATTACAGAGAGACAGAGACATAAACAAAGTGAGAGAGACAGATAAAGTTACAGATAGAGAGATAGAGACAGAGATAGAGAGACAGAGATACAGAGAAACAGAGAGCTAGTCACTGTCACATTCATACCCATGCTCACACACACCCACACTCACACCCTCATGCTCACACACATGTGCTCACACACACTTACACCCTCATGCTCACTCACACACATGCTCACACACACCCTCATGCTCACACACACCCTCATGCTCACTCACACACACATGCTCACACACACTCACACCCTCATGCTCACACACACCCTCATTCTCACACACACACACCCTCATGCTCACTCACACACATGCTTACACACACGCTCATGCTCACACACACGTGCTCACACACACCCTCATGCTCACTCACACACATGCTCACACACACCCTCATGCTCACACACACCCTCATGCTCACACACACACACCCTCATGCTCACTCACACACATGCTTACACACACATTCACACATGCTCACACACCCTCATGCTCACACACACCCTCATGCTCACACACACCCTCATGCTCACACACTCCCTCATGCTCACTCACACACACATGCTCACACACACTCACACCCTCATGCTCACACACACCCTCATGCTCACTCACACACGTGCTCACACACTCACACCCTCATGCTCACACACACGCTCACACACACACCCTCATGCTCACTCACACACACATGCTCACACACACACACCCTCATGCTCACACACACCCTCATGCTCACTCACACGCTCACACTCACCCTCATGCTCACACACACACGCTCACACACACTCACACCCTCATGCTCACTCACACGCTCACACTCACCCTCATGCTCACACACACACGCTCACACACACTCACACCCTCATGCTCACTCACACACATGCTCACACACTCACACCCTCATGCTCACTCACACACATGCTCACACACACCCTCATGCTCACACACACGCTCACACACACGTTCACACACACCCTCATGCTCACACACACCCTCATGCTCACTCACACACACATGCTCACACACACTCACACCCTCATGCTCACACACACCCTCATGTTCACACACACACATGCTCACACACACTCACACCCTCATGGTCACACACTCACACACACAAACTCACACCCTCTCACACACACCCTCACACACACACACACACACACACTCTGAGGTTCTCTCAGGCCTGTCATTGTCCAAGCCTCTGGACCACCAGCCCCATGGCTCACCAGTGTCCCCACCTCTCCCTGCCTCAGGGGTCCCCTCTGTAAGCCAAGAGCACCCTACTCATAGGTGACCTGGGGGCCCACCCAAGGCCTGGTACAGGAAAGGCCCCAAACAGCCAGCCCAGGAGCCAGAGGCCAGAGCTCAGCCTGCAGCTGAGGCCACCGAGCCGGGGCTGGGCCAGAGCCAGGGCCTGTCTGGGTTGGGGGCAGGCAGCACGGCCCACCTGTACCTCCCAGGCCCGGCCCCCAGGTCACTGGGTCACCACCCAGCCCTCGCCCTGTTCACTGTCTCTGTGCTGGCCAGGGCAGGCCTCTGAGCCTTGGTGACACCCACAGACCCACATGGGATGGAGAAACAGAGAAAGATAGAGCGGCTAGAGACAGAGAGATAATAAGAGAGACAGAGACAGAGATATGGAGAGGCAGAGAGAGATAGAGACAAAGAGAGACAGAGAGAGATACAGAGAGGAAGAGACAGAGACACAGCAAGACAGAGACCAGAGCAGAGAGAGAAAAAGGCAGAGAGAGAGGGAGAGAAGCAGAGACAGAGAGTGGGAGAGCTACAGAGAGGAAGAGACAGAGACAGAGAGACAGAGACGGGGACAAAATGACACAGAGGCAGAGACAGATAGAGACAAAGATCCAGAGAGACAGGCAGCGACAGAGACAGACACAGACAGGAAGAGACAGAGATACAGACAGAGACAGAGACACACCAGACACAAAGAGACAGAGACAGAGAGACACACCAGACACGAAGAGACAGAGAGACAGAGGTAAAGAAAGAAACACAGCAAAGGGACAGGCACAGAGGGAGGGATGGAGGGGAGAGAGGGAGACACAGCAGGTGATGCATGGAGGCACAGAGGGAGAGAGGGGTCAGCGGCAAGATGGCGGGGCAAAACCCAACAGGTGCACTTGACAGAATGAGTCACAGACACCCCCAGTGGACAGAGAGATACCTTCGGAGAGGCGGAAAGACAGACAGGGAGATGTAAGGGAGGCCAGAAACAGGGACAGAGGGAGAAACGGAGCTGGAGGCTCAGATGGAGACGGGGGTGACAGAGCTGGGAACCAGGAGGCCCGGCCCATCGCCACATGGCCCCCGGCCTTCTCCCTGGCCCTGTGAGCCTGATGCTCTCTGCACAGTGGGGCCCACCGGCCCTGAGGGTGGGGAGGTGCGGCCTGCAGTGGACAGGTCCTGGACCAGTGGGCCCTGGTGCCTGGGCCGGCAGGGCCATCTCTGCTCAGCCTCCTCAGGCTCCTGGGTGGGGGCTGCCTGGGGGCCTGGGGGCCTGAGCACACACCCCTCTACAGCCCTGCCACAGTTGGCACCCCTGCCCCTCCTGCCAGCATGGGGGCAACCCCTAGGCCCTGGTCCAAAAGGTGGCAACAGGTCAAGAACCATTGAATTCAATAAAGTTGACATTTGCAGGGGTCCCTGCCTCAGTAACCCAAGTGGGCCTGTCCTAGGGGGCTGGTGGCCCCCCAATCTGGAGGCCTGGGCCGGCCTGGCCACACCGGGTGGGCGGCGGCTGTAGCTGCAGGTGGGGAATCGTGAGAGCTATTTCTGAAAACAGCCTCAGAGGGTGAGAAACATGTTTTCGGTGTGGAACAAACAGCCATTTGCATGTGCCCTTGAGGGCCAAGCTTGCCCAGAATGAGTCACTCGAGGAGAAACAGAGCAGAGCCTCACACCTGGATGGGGGAGGGGGAGGGGGCGCCACACCGAAGACCTGCTGTTTGGGCCTAGAGGAAGGTCAGCCCAGCAGGCCACCATGGCAGGACCCCCATTCCCACCCGCTGGCCCATAGGTGGGACCCACAGGGTTCCTGGGAAGCCCCAGCAGCCCTTGGGCAGGTCCCACCCTACGGAGAATGTGAAGGCTCAAAAGTCCACTTGGGCTGAGACCACAGGGAGCCCTTGGCCATTTGGATGCAGACCCCTGGGCACAGTGGTGGGTACACACCAGTGAGCCCTGGGGCCTGATGCTAGGCAGTGGGGGGTCACAGTAAGACCCCCCACTCAGGGTCCTCAGGGCTCACAGGTGCCCCGATGGTGACAGTGCCTGCCCAGCAGGAAGACTGAGGCCCCAGGACTGTCTCAGCACCGTCCCCCCCACAGGAGTTAGCACCCGCAGGAGTCACTATGTGTCACGGGCCCAAAGGATGCTTGCCATGTGGAGCTGGTGCTGGTGGGCACAGGGATGCCCACCAGCCTCCGTGGGGGGCTAGGAAGGAAGGGCCAGACACTAGGGTGTCACAGGAGGACTGGCAAGAGGCCAGTTTGTCCAAGGTAGAGCACTTGGGGCTGGGAGGGCACGGGGTTCAGGTGGCAGAAGCGAGGGTGCCAGGTATGGTGCCCACCAGGGGCATGCAGCATGTGCTCCAGAAAGACTCTGGGGCACGGGATGGGCTTGCCATGCTGAAATCAGAAAGTAAAAAGAGGCACTTGATGGCAGCATGCCGGCCCTCATGATCTGTGCCCACACTCACTGCCAGCAATGCCTTCCTTCTAGAAGGTTCCTCACTAACACACACCCACTGCCAGGAATGTCTTCCTTCTAGAAGGTTCCTCACTAACACACACCCACTGCCAGCAATGCCTTCCTTCTAGAAGGTTCCTCACTAACACATACCCACTACCAGCAATGCCCTCCTTCTAGAAGGTTCCTCACTAACACACAACCACTGCCAGCAATGTCTTCCTTCTAGAAGGTTCCTCACTAACACACACCCACTACCAGCAATGCCCTCCTTCTAGAAGGTTCCTCACTAACACAAGGAATGAAGGGAATGGGGGTCCATCTCACAGCCCTCCAGGTAATAGTGCCTTTAACCAACCGACTGCTCCCCGCCAGCCCCAGCCCTCTGCCCCGCTGCCCACCTCACCCTGGCCCTGCTCTCCTCCTAGCAGCTCAGGGATTCGGCCACTGCCTGGGCTCAGCTGGAGCAGACCCAGTGTCCACCAGCACCCCATGCCACCTAGTCGCCCCTCCCTCACTGTCCCCACTTCCTCACCCCTGCCAGCCCAGCCCCTCTGGGGCTCCCACAGAGACACCGGCCCTCCAGGGCCTCTCCCACTCCATGACCCTGCCCGCTCCCAGCTGCAGGCTGAGCTCTGGACGTTTGCTCCTGGGCCAGGTGTGTTTGAGGCCTTTCCTGAGCCGGGCTTGGTGGGGTCCTGTTTCCCCGAGGCCACCCATGAGTAGAGCGGAGGGCATGTGCCCTGGCACAGAGGGGACCCCCAAGGCAGGGAGTGGTGGGCCCACAGCAGTGAGCCAGGGGCTGCTGGTCCAGAGGCTTGGACGTGCCACGGGAGCCAGAGGAAGTGGCAGGGCCTGAAGGAGCCTCAGTGTGAGCGTGTAAGCGTGTGAGTGTGTGAGTATGGGTGTGAATGTGACGGTGACTCTCTCTCTGTCTCTGTCTCTGCCTCTCTTTGTTCCTGTGTGTCTCTCCTTATCTCTGTGTCTGTCTGTCTCTCTGTAACTCTTCATCTCTCTCTCTGTCTCTGTCTCTGCCTCTGTCTCTGTGTGTCTCTCTCTGTGTCTCTCTGTAACACCTAATCTCTGTCACTGTTGCTGTCTCTGTTACTTTGTCTCTCTGTGTCTCTGTTTCTCTATATATCTCTGTTACCCTATCTCTGTCTCTCTGTGTCTCTGTCTCTGTAACTCTTTACATCTGTCTCTGTCAGTGTCTCTCTGTGTCTGTTTTGCTGTCTCTCTTTATGTCTCTGTCTCTGTCTCTGTGTCTCTCTCTGTCTCTGCTTTTCTGTCTCTGCTTGTTTCTCTGTCTCTGTCTCTGTCAGTGTCTCTCTCTGTATCTGTTTTGCTCTCTGTCTCGCTCTATGTCTTTGTCTCTCTCTGTCTCTATCTCTCTGTAATTCTTTATCTCTGTCTCTGTCCCTCTGTCTCTGTGTCTGTCTTTCTGTCTCCATTTCTCTGCTTCTATCTTTCTTTCTCTGTCTGTCTCTGTCTCTGTGTCTCTGTCTCTGTCTCTTTGTCTCTGTCTCTGTCTCTGTCTCTCTTTGTCTCTGTCTTTGTCTCCCTGTCTCTGTGTCTGTCTCTCTGCATCTGTCTCTCTGTCTCTCTCTCTGCATCTCTGTCTGTGTCTCTCTATCTCTGTCTGTGTCTCTGTCTCTCTCTGCATCTGTCTCTCTGTGTCTCTCTACCTCTATGTCTCTGTCTCTCTCTGCATCTCTGTCTCTCTGTGTCTTTCTATCTCTATCTGTGTCTCTGTCTCTCTCTGCATCTGTCTCTCTGCATCTCTGTCTCTGCGCACTGTGTCCTGGTGAAGGAGAAGCCATGAAGCTTCCTGAGTGATCTCTGCTCACTCATCACCACCCAGTGATTGAGGACACCCCTCCTTCTAGAAGGTTCCCAGCTAAGAGGTGAAGAAGGAGTGAAGGAAATAGGAGATCCCATCTCGAGACCCTCACGGAACAGAGCCCCTGAGTTGTGGTCCCCACTTTGGGACGTGGATCTGGGTGCCAGGCGCACACTGCCTGACCTGACCCTGACCCCGTGGGTGTGTGGGCCCCTCCCCAGCCTGGGCGGTTCCCTGTGGGCACAGGAGCGGGCAGTGCTCCCACGGCTGTGGGGCCCCAAGCCTGGCCTCCAAGGCTGAACCTCGGCTCGCCCCACAGGGACCAAGATGGCGAGGCGCTCAGGGCCTCCCCATGCCCCAGGACCCAGCTGCAGCCCCAGCAGGACAGGGGTGGGGTCGGGGGCCGCAGGGGGACCCCTGAGGACAAACAGCCGGGCACCCTCAGTGAACTCAGTGCCATGAGGAGCGTGTGCACGTGTGGTGGGTGCATTCCCATGACCCTGCCACACCGGCTGCCCTCACTGCCTGCTGCCTGGGTCCCGGCCTCCCTCTCGGGGGCTGGAGGGTGAATCCAACAGGGACAGTGTGACGCTGAGAGTCACCATGTAGTGACAAGGACGGGGGCTGCTTTCAAAGCTTCTGAATGTTTGAGTGGGTCACAGCGAAGGCTCACAGTCCTCGGGGGACGTGGCCTAGGCTGGGCATGGGTCCAGCCCTTGGCAGGCGGGGGTCAAACGCATGTCCTCCTCTGTCCCCATCTGTCCAGTCCCCAGCCCTGTGCTGAGCCTGGGTCCCTGACCCCCTCCAGCAGCTCAGGCCCAGGTCCCTGCCCCTCCCCACACCCACAGCAGGTGCTTCAGAGGGGCCCTGGAACATGGCCTATGTGGGGAGGTGCTGGGGGGACTGGGGACCATGCACGCGGCCAGCCAGTGCCAGTCGAGGCGGGTGAGGGCACAGTCTGTGGGCCAGGCTATGTGTGTTTGAAGCCCTGCTGTGGATGGAGTCAGATGCCCACACCCTCGTGCTGCCTGCTCTCTCCCCACTGGAGACTGGGTCTCTTCTCCAGGAGCCCTGGGTTCAGTCAGAGCCCAGATAAGGTCCCTTCCCCGGCCAGAGGCCTCCCTGGCTCCTTCGCCGTCACCTCACGACCCCCACCTCCTCACCCCTGCCAGCCTGGCCGCTCTGGGCTGCTCCTGGGCCCCCTCTCCACAGACACTGGCCTCAGGTTCTCTAGGCCCTCCAGGCCCTCCCACTCCATGAGCCCTGCGCCATCCTGTTGGCCTCCCAGCGTCCGTCCCCGTACTCCGGCTGCTCCCTGCTGGCTGCTCTGACCATACCCCGCTGTCTGGTCCCTCCTGGGAGACCCGAGGCAGTCTCTGGCCTCAGCCCCAGGGCTGGGGTGGCAGTGCCCAGGGTCCTGCGCCGTCCCACTCCCACCTCTGGCACTGTGTTCCCCACCCCAGCCTCCCCACCCAGTGTTCGGGGTCCCTTGTGGGTCTGTGGGTTTCCCCAAGGTTCAGAGGCCTGCCCCGGCCAGCACAGAGACAGTGAACAGGGTGAGGGCTGGGTGGTGACCCAGTGACCTGGGGGCCAGGCCTGGGAGGTACAGGTGGGCCATGCTGCCTGCCCCCAACCCAGACAGGCCCTGGCTCTGGCCCAGCCCCAGCTCAGTGGCCTCAGCTGCAGGCTGAGCTCTGGCCTCTGACTCCTGGGCCGGGTGTTTGGGACCTTTCCTGTACCAGGCCTTGGGTGGGCCCCCAGGTCACCCATGAGCAGGGTGTTCTTGGCTTACAGAGGGGACCCCTGAGGCAGGGAGTGGTGAGCACACACCGGTTAGCATGGGACTGACTGGGTCAAGGGGGCCCGTAGGCGTGTGAGGATGTGGCGGACTTAGTGTGTGAGTGTGAATGAGTGTGGAGCTGTGTGACTATATGAATGTGAGGGTGTGTGTATAGGTGTGTGGGTTGTGTGTAGGAAGTGTGTGTGTTGTGAGTGCATACAGGAGGTGTATGTGTTGTGTGTATAGGTGTATATATTTGTGTAGGGGTATGGCTTGTGTGTATGAGTGTTTTGTGTATGTGTTGTGTGTGTAGTGTGTTTTGTGTGGTATACAGGTTGTGTGTGTATAGGTGCATGGGTTGTGAATGTGTGGTATACGGATTGTGTGTGTATAGATGCATAGGGATATGGGTTGTGAGTATTGTGTGTGTGTGTGTAGGTGTATAGTTTGTGTATGAGTGTGTATATAGGTGTGAGTCGCGTGTATGTAGGTGTATGGCTTGTGTATGAGTATGTGTACAGGTGTATGGGTTGTGTGTGTGGTGTTTTGGTTGTTTGTGTTTGTGGTCTGTAGGTTGTGTGTGTGATGTATGAGTTGTGTGTGTATAGGTGTATCTGTTGTGTGTGAGTTTGTGGTATGTGGGTTGTATGTGTGACAATGGCTTCTGTGTGTTTGTGGTCCATGGATTGTGAGTGTGTGGTGTATGGGTGTGTATGTGTATAGGTGTAGGGGTCTGGTGTGTGTGATGTATGTGTTGTGTATGAGTGTGTGGTTATGGCTTGTGTGTGTGGTCCATGGGTTGTGTGAGTGTGTGTTGTATTTGTTGTGTATGTATGGTGTATGGGTGTTTGTGTGTATATAGATGTATGGGTTGTGTGTGTATGGTATATAGTTTGTGAATGTGAATGTGTGGTGTATGGATTGTGAGTGTGGTGTACAGGTGTGTGAGGGTATGAGCTGTAGGTGTGCAGTTGTGTGTGATGTGGACAGTTGTGTGTGGTGTATGGATTGTGTGTGGTATATGGGTGTGTGTATACGTATATGGATTGTGTGTGCACTTGTAGTTTGTGGGTGTGAATGTGTTTATGTGTATGGGCTGAGTGTGAGTGTGTGTATGGGATGTGACTGGATAACCTTGTAAGTGTGTGTGTCTGTGTGGATGTGTGGATAGGAGGTATGTGAGTATGAGTGTAAGTGTGTGGCTATGGGTGTCTGTGTGTGTGTGTGTGGATAGGAGCTATGTGAGTGGGAGTGGGAGTGTGGGTCTCTGTGTGTCTGTGGATGGGAGGTGTGTGGGTGTGTGGGAGTGGGAGTGTGTGGCTGTGGGTGTTTGTGTGGCTGTGGATAGGAAGTATGTGAGTGTGAGTGTGGCTGTGGGTGTATGTCCGTGTGTCTGTGGATGGGAGGTTTGTGGGTATGAGTGTATGGCTCTGTATGTCTGTGTGTTTGTGTGGATAGGAGGTGTTGGTGTGAGTCTCTTTGGGTGTGTGTGAATAGGAGGTGTGTGGGTGTGAGTGTGAGGCTGTGGGTGTATATCTGTGTGTGTGGATAGGAGGTATGTGGTGTGTGAGTGTGTCTGCATGTGTGTGGATAGGAAGTATGTGGATGTGTCTCTGGTGTGTGTGGATAGGAGGTATGTGGATGTGAGTGTGAGTGTGTGGCTGTGGGTGTCTGTGTGTCTCTTTGTGTGTGGATAGGAGGTATGTGGGCATGAGTCTCTTTGGGTGTGTGTGAATAGGAGGTATGTGGTGTGTGTGTGTGGCTGTGGGTGTATATGTGTGTGGATAGGAGGTATGTGGGTGTGAGTGTGTGGCTGTGGGTGTGTATCTGTGTGTGTGGATAGGAGGTATGTGGTGTGTGAGTGTGTCTGCGTGTGTGTGGATAGGAAGTATGTGGATGTGTATCTGTGTGTGTGGATAGGAGGTATGTGGATGTGAGTGTGAGTGTGTGGCTGTGGGTGTCTGTGTGTCTCTTTGCATGTGTGTGTGGATAGGAAATATGTGGATGTGTATCTGTGTGTGTGGATAGGAGGTATGTGGTGTGTGAGTGTGTCTGCGTGTGTGTGGATAGGAAGTATGTGGATGTGTCTCCGGGTGTGTGTGGATAGGAGGTATGTGGATGTGAGTGTCAGTGTGTGGCTGTGGGTGTCTGTGTGTCTCTTTGCGTGTGTGTGTGGATAGGAGGTATGTGGGTGTCTTTGTGTGATGTGTAGTTGTGGGTGTGGAGGGTGCACCATGTGTACCCCCGGGGGGGCCCTGAGAGTCTCTGTGACTCTGCGTGTCTCCCTCTGCCTCCGTCTCTCAGTGCCTGCCTCTGTCATTCCTGTCTCTGCCCCGTCTGCCTCTGGGAGCTGGAATCTGTCCTAGTCTGGGGCCACCTCCCAGATGGCCACCAAGTGTTCACCACGGGATGGACGGATAAACAAAGTGCAGCGCAGACGCACCAGGAGGCCGAGTCCCCAGAGCACCCACCCCAGCCCTTCCCTGACGCCTGAGGGCTCCGCCACTCGGCTCCTTCCTGGGCTGGGAGTCTGGAGACTCAGCCCTGCAGGGGAGGTGTGAGCAAACCTGCCTGCACTGGGAGCCCCACACAGGCCACCCCCTGATACGCATACACGCAGAGACGTGCACACAGAAACACACACACACAGAAACACAGAGACACACACACAGAAACACACAGATACAGATACACAGAAATGCACAGACACCCCCAGACACACACACAGAAACACAGAGACACACACAGAAATGCACACCCACAGACACACACACAAACACACAGACACACACAGAGACACAGAAACACACACACAGAGACACACACACAGACATGTACAGACACACAGAAACACACACACACAGAAACACACACAGAAATGCACAGACACCCCCAGACACACACACAGAAATGCACACCCACAGACACACACACAAACACACACAGAGACACAGAAACACACACAGAGACACAGAAACAGACATGCACAGACACACACAGAGACACACACAGAAACACAGACACATGCACACACACAGAGAAATGCACACCCACAAAGACAGACACGCACAGACACACACACAGAAACACAAACATGCACAGACACACACAGAAATGAGAGAAATGCAGACACGCACACACACACAGAAACACACAGACACGTGCACACACACAGAGAAATGCACACCCACACAAACAGAAACACACAGATACGTGCACACACAGAAATGCACACCCACACAAACACAGAAACACACAGATACGTGCACACACACAGAAATGCACACCCACACAGACATACACACAGAAACACACAGACACGCACAGGCACACACAGAGACAAACATACACAGAGACATACACACAGAAACCAGCACAGACACACAAAAATACACAGACACCCACACAGAGAAACACAAACACACAGATACACACAGACACACACAGTCACACAGAACCACAGACACAGATGCACACAAACACACACACAGAAACACAAACACGCACAGACACACACAGAAATGAGAGAAATGCAGACACGTACACACACACAGAAACACACACAGGCACAGAACACACACACAAATGCTCAGACACCCACAGAGACACACACACACATAAACACAGAGACACCCACAAACACACACAGAAACACACAAACACCCACAAAGACACACAGACATCCACAAACACACAGAAACACACAGACATACACACAGAAACACAGACATGCGCGCACACACAGAAACGCACAGACACACACACACAGAAACACAGAGACACAGACACCCACAGAGACACACACAGGCAGACACCCACAGGCCTGACCACCAGCTCAGCCCTGTCAGTGTGGATAAAGGCCTTGTCCTAGGGGTGACAGTGAGCCAGGCCCACTGCATACCTGTCCCCACACACACAACTGCACACCCACAGCTTACACATCACTCACTTCACACATGCTTGCACCTGACACACTCATGCTCACGCTCACACATGAACACACAGGTCCTCCACCTGTTGCCAAGCTCACACACAGGTGCACACATGGAGTGGTGGGGCCAGGCTTTGGCACAGGGTCAGGGAAGGCTCAGAGAACAAGCCCTTGGCTTGTTGGGTTGTGACTGTGGCCACACGTCCAGGTGTGCAGGGCAGAGGTCAGAGTCGCTGCCCCATGCTAGGGGCCACAGCCAGTGTGTGCACACCTGTGCCCCCATATGTGTCATGTGTGTCTGTGTGCATGGGAAGGGTCCCTGGGTGGGCCGGGGTCTGCCCCGAGAGCTGGAGCAGGAGGCCTGGGCCCCTCAGCTTTCCTCCCAGCCAGCCTCAAGGAGCCCCAGGGCTGTGGATCTGGGTGCCAGGAGCATGCTGCCTGACCCCGACCCTGACCCCATGGGTGTGTGGGCCCCTCCTCAGCCTGGGTGATTCCCTGTGGGCACAGGAGTGGGCAGTGCTCCCACAGCTGCAGGGCCCCAGGCCTGGCCTCCAAGGCTGAACCGCGGCTACCCCAGCTCCCCCAGAGAGCCAGCAGCTCACCCCACAGTGACCAAGATGATGAGGTGCTCAGGGCCTCCCCATGCCTCGGGACCCAGCTGCAGCCCCAGCAGGACAGGGGTGGGGGCGGGGGGGCGCAGGGGGACCCCTGAGGACAAACAGCCAGGCACCCTCGGTGAACTCATTGTTGTGAGGAGCGTGGGCACCTATGTACACACAACAGTGTCATACAGTGCCATGAGTTGTGTGTGTGAGTGTGTATAGGTATATGGGCTGTGTGTGTGGTTATGGCTTGTATGCGAATGGTGTATGGGTTGTGTGTGTTTCTGTGTATATGCATATGGGTTGTGTGTGTGTGTGATTATGGCTTGTGTTTGTGGTTTATGTGTTGTGTGTGGGTTTGTGGTCTATGTGCTGTGTGTGACTCTGTGGTATATAAGTTGTGTGTGTGTATAGGTGTATAGGTTGTGTGTCACTGTGTGGTGTAGGATTTGTGAGTGAGAGTGTGTATCAGTGTATAGGTTGTGTATGTGTGTGGTGTATGTGTTGTTAGTGTGAGTGTGTATAGGTATATGGGCTGTGTGTGTGGTTATGGCTTGTGTGTGAATGGTGTATGTGTCGTGTGTGTGGTGTATGGGTTGTGTGTTTGTGTGTATATGCATATGGGCGGTGTGTGAGTGTGTGATTATGGCTTGTGTGTATTTGTGGTCTATGTATTGTATGTGTATAAGTATATGGGCTGTGTGTGTGGTTATGGCTTGTGTGTGTGGCCTAGGGGTTGTGTGTGTGTGGTGTATGAGTTGTGTGTGTATAGGTATATGGGTTGTGTGTGTGGTGTATGAGGTGTGTGTGTAGGTGTATGTGTTGTCAATGTGAGGTGTATGGGTTGTGTGTGTGTGTATATGCAGATGAGCTGTGTGTGTGTGTGTGTGTGATTATGGCTTGCATGTGTTTGTGGTCTATGTGTTGTGTGTGTGTATAGGTATATGGGTTGTGTGTGAGTATGTGGTTATGGCTTGTGTGTGTGTGGTATATGTGTCATGTGTGTGAGTGGTGTATGAGTTGTGTGTGTGAGTGGTGTATGAGTTGTGTGTGTATAGGTATATGGGTTGTGTGTGAGTGTGTATGAGTTTTTTGTGTGTAGGTGTGTGTGGTGTATGAGGTGTGTGTGTAGGTGTATGTGTTGTCAATGTGAGGTGTATGGGTTGTGTGTGTGTGTATGCATATGAGCTGTGTGTGTGTGTGTGTGTGATTATGGCTTGCATGTGTTTGTGGTCTATGTGTTGTGTGTGTGTATAGGTATATGGGTTGTGTGTGAGTGTGTGGTTATGGTTTGTGTGTGTGTGGTATATGTGTCATGTGTGTGAGTGGTGTATGAGTTGTGTGTGTGAGTTGTGTATGAGTTGTGTGTGCATAGGTATATGGGTTGTGTGTGTGTGATGTATGAGTTTTTTGTGTGTAGGTGTGTGTAGTGTATGAGTTGTGTGTGTGTAGCTGTGTTGTGTGTGAGTGTGTGGTGTATGGGTTGTGTGTGTATAGGTATATGGGCCGTGTGTGTATGTGTGGTTATGGCTTGTGTGTGTGTGATGTATGTGTTGTGTGTATGTGGTGTATGGGTTGTGTGTGCTTATGTGTATAGGTGTATGGGTTGCGTGTGTGGTGTATGAGTTGTGTGTGTAGGTGTGTGGGTTGTGTGTATGTGTATAGGTGTATGTGTTGTGTGTGTGGTATATGAGTTGTGTGTAGATGTATGTGCTGTGTGTGAGTGTGTGGTGTATGAGTTGTGTGTGTGTAGGTATATGTGTTGTGTGTGTGGTGTATAGGTTGTGTGTGTGTGTATAAGATATGAGCTGTGTGAGTGTATGGTTATGGCTTGTGTTTGGTATATGTGTTCTGTGTGAGTGTGGGGTGTATGGGTTGTGTTTGTGTGTATAGGTGTATGTGTTGTGTGTGTGTGAGTTGTGTGTAGGTGTATGTGTTGTGTGTGGTGTATGAGTTGTGTGTGTAGGTGTATGTGTTGTGTGTGGTGTATGAGTTGTGTGTGTGTAGGTGTATGTGTTGTGTGTGTATTTGTGTATAGGTGTATGTGTTGTGTGTGTGGTGTATTAGTTTGTGTATGTAGCTGTATGTGTTGTGTCTGTGTGGTTTATGAGTTGTGTATGTGTGTAGATGTGTTGTGTGTGGTGTATGTCGTGTGTGTGTAGGTGTGTGTTGTGAGTGTGTGGTGTATGTCTTGTGTGTGTAGGTGTGTGTTGTGAGTGTGTGGTGTATGAGTTGTGTGTGTGTAGCTGTATGTCTTGTGTGTGTGTGGATGTATGTGTTGTGAGTGTGTGGTGTATGTCTTGTGTGTGTGTAGGTGTGTGTTGTGAGTGTGTAGGTGTATGTGTTGTGTGTGTGTGTGGTGTATGGGTCACCAGCCAGCCCTAGGCTTGGCACTGGCATGAGGCCCGAGGCAGGGCCCTGGATGCCACTCAGGACAGGCACTGGGCCTCCTCACAAAGGACCAGACTCAGCCTCAGCACCGCACACTCAGCGGGGGTCATGCCCTGGGACCCAGCCAGGACCCTCGCTGTCCCACTCAGGAGGCTGGACACAGCAGCAGGTGGAGCGGGGGGCGCGTAGCTCCCCCTCCCCCACTCCATCCAGTCTGAAAAACAAGACCTCCTGGGCACTGGGCCGCAGCCCCCACCCCCACCCTACCACACAGGCACAAACAGATTCTTGCAAATATTTCTAAAAATGCCTAAAATGGGAACCACAGAGCAGGTGGGACATTGGGGTGGAAACCCCCACTCGCCCCCGAGACTGTGATTTGCATTGGGGAGGGTGGGGGAGGCTGGAATCCAGGGGGCTGTTTTGGAGGATTCCTGGCCATTCACACTCCTCAGTCATGCCCAGGCCCAGGCCCAGGCCGTGGCCAGCCCCAGAGTGACCAGTTCCCAGGGCACTTCCTGGAGGCCTGCCTGGAGGAGGGGCAACAAGTCAGGCCTTGTACCCAAGGAGCTGGGCCAGGGAGGAGGCCCCTGGAGTGGGGGACCCAGGCGTGGCCCCTGGAGCAGGACCCCCAGCACCCTTGGAAGAAGACCCTGTGGCTCAGCTGGGACAGAGCCTCCCGTGCACCTGCAGAGCCCCTCACAGCCCCCCTGCCACCAAACCTTTGTCCCCACTCTGCCCAGGCCTGGCCAACCCAGGCACATTCAGCCTCTGGTCCCTGGGTGGGGTACGCCAATGCTACCCCAGCCTCAGGACCCTCTGGGGCTGCCCCACAAGGCCACCTGGTACAGAGGTGCCCAACCCTAGTCCTGCACCCTCAGTGGGAGGCAGAGGCCTCCATAAGACCCCACCCCACACTCAGGCACTGTCCAAGGCACATCACCCCAGCAGCTGAGACCCCGGGGGACGTCACCCTGTGCCTAGCATAGGGTGGGGCACATGGAAGACCATTCTGACCTGTATCCCTGCCAGGCAGCCCGGCCCCACCCCAGCCTCCTAGAGGAGGGCTCTGTGCCCAGGCCCACTCCCCAGTGGAACCTAAGCCCTCCAGGGGGGGACTCAAGTTTGAGAGAGGGATCCCTGGGAAGACCCGCAGGGTGCAGCCTGGGTGACAGGGGTCAGGGGGCCCTTCCTGCACATATGGCCTCCCACAAATATAGTTGTGCACACCCCACACAGACACACACACACACACAAAAACACACACAGAGACACAGACACACACACACAGAAATACACAGAACAGATATACTACCTCACACACAGACTCACAGAAACAAGAACAGACAGTACCATATACACACAGACACATAGATACACATACAGAGACACACAAATACACAGAAACACAAGCACAGACACACTACCACACACACAGAGACACGGACACACAGAGACAGAGACACACACACACTCACAGAAACACACAGCACAGACAGTACCATATACACACAGACACATAGATACACATACAGAGAGACACACAAATACACAAAAACACGAGCACACACTACCACATACATACACACAGACACACACAGAGTCAGAAACACACACAGACACAAAAAACACAAAGACACACACAGACACATATAGATACAGAAATACACGGCACAGACACACTGCCACACTGTGTATGCCACACATACACACAGAGACACACACAAAGACACCTAGAAACATGCAGAGATACATAGCACAGACAGACACACACAGACACAGCTACACATACACAGTCAGAGACACACACAGACACACACAGACACAGAAATACACAGCACAGACACTGCCACACACAGAGACCGACACATAGGCACATGGACATAAACACACAGAGAGACATATGGATACAGAGATACACAACCACAGACACTATCACATAGACACACAGAGATACATAAGCTCACACTACCACACACTCACACAGACCCAGAGTCAGACACACAGAGCTACACAGGCACAGACACACACTCAGAGGCTCACACCAGCCACAGCCCTGTGAACACAGCTCACACCACCCACACTCAGGCCCACAAGGCTCACAGTCAATCCCACAGCCAGACAAGCACAGCCATGCTTGCACTCAGGCACGTACACACACATCCTCCCGCCTATGCCAAGCTCACACTCACACGTGCACACATGGCGTGGCTGGGCCAGGCTTTGGAACATGGGGTCAGGGAAGTCTCAGAGAGGGAGCCCCACGACGTGGGGTGGGGCTGGTGTGCCAGAGGGTCCACAAGGAGCTGAGGGGGCCCTGCCAAGCCTGCAGGCCCAGGTCTGTTCCCAGGTACCCGCTCGGGGCTGGCGGCTTCCTTCTGGGAACACAAGGTCCTCAGTTCTGCACGAAGACACACAGAAAGGGACACCCCAGGGATACACCCAGACACACCCAGCCTGACTCAGACACCCAGCACACAGCAGGCACACAAGAAACACAAGAGCTGGCACACACCTGGGCCCAGGCAGGAGAGCAGCAGGCAAGTGCTCACAGTAGCTCACACACACCCTCACACTCACACACACACCCTCCAACACATCCCCACACACTCCCATGCACCCACACACACCTCACACACTGACGCACCTTCACACACACAAACATGCACCCTCACACTCACACCCACACACACCCTCACACTGACACGCCCTCACACACATTCACAAACATGCACCCTCACACACACCCTCACACTCACACACACACCCTCCAACACATCCCCACACACTCCCATGCACCCACACACACCCTCACACACTGATACACCTTCACACACACACTCACAAACATGCACCCTCACACACTGACACACCCTTACACACACAAACATGCACCCTCACACTCACACCCACACACACCTCACACACTGACACACCTTCACACACACAAACATGCACCCTCACACTCACACCCACACACACCCTCACACACTGACACGCCCTCACACACATTCACAAACATGCACCCTCACACACACCCTCACACTCACTCACACACCCTCAAACATACCCTCAAACACATCCCCACACACACTCTCACACACTGACACACCCCTCACACACACCCTCACACACACCTCACACCCACACACCCTCCAACATATCCCCACACTCCCACACACCCTCACTCACACACCCTCAAACACACCCTCCAACACATCCCCACACACTCACTGACACACCCCTCACACACACCCTCACACACACCTCACACACCCACACACCCTCCAACATATCCCCACACTCCCACACACCCTCACACACACCCCCATGGCAGCTTGCCTGCAGCCCCTCGAGGCCCCCACCCTGTGGATTGGATGCCAGGGTCCACCTTCAGCTGTGCTGGGCCTTTTCCCTCTCAGCTCCTGACCTCTGTCCCCAGTGGCTGCTCATAGCTCAGGTGTGCCCCTGTTGTCCCCAAGTGGCCACTCCCTGCATCTCCTTGGGCCCCTGCTGACCTCTCCAGTGGCTTTGGGGTAAAGTCCTGGCCAGGCCCTGTCCCTCTGCAGCCACCTCGGCCCACTGCCTCACCACCCGCCCAGGGCTCCCTCTGGCTCCCGCCCCAGCCCCGGGGTCTCTCAGGCAGATCAGCCACGTGGCGTCATGAGGGCCCCCACCCGAGGGCAGCAGACCAGGCTTGAGCATTGCTGTCCCCTGTCCCCCCCTGCTGGGCCCACAGTCAGCCCTACACAGGAGCCTTGCAGCCTGGTCCTGCAGCCATGGTGAGCAGCTCCTGGCCCACCTGGCCCAGGCCACTCCAGCCCATAACCACTGTGTCTGGGAGACACCCAGGCTACACACTGCCCAGCAGGGGACAAGCCAGGCCCCAGAGCCGTGCCCCCCACAGAGGGATGGGGCAGAGGCAGTGGTGGGCCCACAGTAGGGAGCGTGGGGACAGGCCTGGGTGCACAGTGCTCCTGAGGGTCCTCTCTAGGCTGGGGCACTGTTCTGTGAGTAGGTGACATCCCACTTTGGAAAGTGCTTTTATTTCACTAAAAGAAAAGGGGGAGGCTTTCCTGGGGGAGGACAGTGTGGTGTGTGGGGCAGTGAGACAGGGGTCACCAGCACAAAGGAGAGGAAGGGGGGCTGCAGGCCCAGAGACCTGGGGAGGCGCTGGGACAGCAGGCCATGGGCCTGGACGGACAACACACCCTCGAGGGGCTGCACCTGGGACCCCAGCGCAGCCCCACTCGGGCTCTGGAGGGTACTCCCCTCCATGGCCCTGGCAGAGCGCTGCTCCCTTCAGGTCCCTTCCCACCCTTCCACCCAGAGGTTGCCCAGGGGCTGGTCAGAAGAGGCCACATGGCCCCCAGGACAGGCTGGAGGTGGAGGGATGGTGGCCCCACAATTCAGCTCCCAGCCAGCAGTCCCCACCCAGCATCGCGTGGGACAATCATAGTGTGTGTTTTTTTTTTTTTTCTGTATTAAAAGCATTGACTTCCAATACTGCTCTCATAAAACACACATGCACTGTGGTGAGGACATTTTGTTAAAATGAAAGAGGGGCAAGCCAGGGCTGGACAGGGGGACACAGGAAGGGCACCCTGCACTCACAGAAAAGCCCTCCGTTCTTCACAGGTTTCAAATGTCGTGTTTTCAAAGACAATGAAGCCCAGTGGGAGGAAGGACGTGGCACACTCGGCAGGAGCTGCCCCTCCCGGGAGGGAGATGGCAGAGAGGGACAGGGTGGGGGGCAGTGAGGTGAGGAGAGCTGGGGAGGGGCAGGCATTGGGGTGTAAATGGTGAGACGGTGGGAGGCGAAGCCCCCAGGCCTGACCCCACCGCCTCTCTGGGGCCTGGCGCTCAGTGCTTCCTGTTCCGTGTGTGATTGGAGCGCCAGCCCCTCCCACGCCCCTGAAAAGAAGTGTGACCTTTGCACAAGCACCGGGACCACCTCAGACCCCAGGCAATCGGGGCCACGGCTGCCCCACTGGGCGGGCACCAGGGCTCCTGACCTGTGGTCAGGCGGGAGCTCCCACGGGCCCTGTCCCGGGCAGGCCCTCCCCACGGGCAGTGTCCAGCCGTGGCATCCAGCGTCCAGGCGTGGGGCTGCCCGGCAGCCTGGGTGGAGCTGTGCGCGGCCCTGTCCTTCTCACTGAACAACGAGCCGCAGAAAGGGGAATCGGCAGGGATGTGAATCCAGTGTCTGCCCCACGGGCTGGCGGAAACGGTTCCCACGCGGGCCTCTTCCGCGGTGGTGACACAGGGCGGTCTCCCTGCAGTGCTGGGGCCAGGGACTGGGGACCAGCGAGCCCAGGAAGGTGTGAGCTGTGACTGCCCATTAGGTGGGCAAGGGGCCTGCGGTCTCACACCAGCACCGCGGGTGACTGTGCTGGAGACAATCCCAGGGGGCTGGAATGGGGGTTCCCACACCTCTCGGGGGTGCACGTGGATCCCCAGCAAGAAAAGGAGACGCGGCCCCGCAGGCACCTGCAGAGGGAAGGTCCAGACAAACCCGGCCCCTCCACGCGCACCCCTGTCCCGGGAGCCTCCCCTCTGCCCCCCAGGCCCCTCCCCGGCCCCCCAGCTGCTCCACCGCCTGCGCTTCTCCCCTCCTGCCCCGTGGAACCCCCACCCTGGGCTGCCCGGGCCTGCCTAGCTGGCCGTGTGGGATCCCCGGGCCCCGCATCCCAAGCACCCATCTCAGCGTCCAGGGCCCGGCGCACCCAGACGTTTCCCCCGCGGGCCTCGGGGAGGACTCAGGGACCTCCCGCCCAACCCCGGCCGGGAACCGGTCCCGCTGCTGCCGCCGCCGAGGCTCTGCCGCCCCCGTGTGGCCAACAGCAGCATCGCACGCCGCGAGCACGGGGCGCTGCCCGGACCCGGATCCTGGCGGGGTGGGGGGGGGGGGGTGCGGGGGGGGCAGGGGCAGGGGCAGGGGCAGGGGCAGGGGCAGGCGTGACCTTGGGCGGACCCGGCTCTTCCTGGGGTTCGGGGCTGGGGCCTGGTCCGTGTCCAGCACTGCGATCCCCTCCGGGCCCCTGCCCCAGAAATGGCTGCGGCGTCCGGGAGAAGCCTGGAAGGAGGGTCCCGCTCTGGGTCCCGCGCGGACAGGCGGGTGTGGGCGGGTGTGGGCGGCTGTGTCTGCCCGGGGCCTGGTCCCTGAGAGGCGGGTGGGGCCGGGGGTCCCTGACTTGCTGCGGGTGCTCGTGCTCCCGACCTCCTTGCTCAGGGCGGGCGGCGGGTGCTGCGTCCACACTCGCAGCGCAGCAAGGACACCCCCAAGCTCGTGCTCCCCACGCGGCAGCCCCGGGACCCATTCCCGACCACGGTGAAGACCGCAGGCCCCAGGCCCGAGCCCGCTGCTGGGCAGGCCGCTGTCCGGGCTTCCGCGGGGACACTGGGCCACGCCAGGAGGACGCGGGTCCTAAGCAGGGTCCGGGAGCCCCGGTGACGCAGCAGAACTGGAGCGCGCGAGGCCCCACGGAGCAGCCCAGGCCACTGTCCCCAGCCGCCCCGCCCCCACCCCGCAGCCTCGGCCTCCAGAACCTTCTGGGGGCGTTGAGTGCCTCTGCCAGTCGGGATCTGGGCGCAGACATGGGCAGGCAGAGCCTCTGAGGCCAGTCCGACCTCTGCCGCGGTGGGGATCCCGGTGCCGGACCCCGCTGGCAGGTCAGCCCCGGTGCCGGACCCTGCAGGGACCCAGAGTCGGGCTCGGGCGCCCCCTCGTGGCCGTGCGGCGACACTGCAGGCTCCGCCGGCCCCGTGGCCTAGACGTGGCCCGGCCCCAGCCAGGGGGGTCCTCAGGAAAAGCGAGAAGTGAACACAGGTACAGACTGCGTGTGCTTGTGTGTCCGCGCGTGTGGAGTACGTGTGGTCACCTGCACACACTTTCCGGCTCCACCCGCTCCAGGCCCTGCGAATGTCAGCCCTGTGGGACCAGGTCAGGGACTCAGGTGTTGTTGGAGCGCTCAGCCACGATGAAGCTCTTACAACTCACTGTGAGCCACGACGCAGCAAATCCCAGGCAGGCTCCTGAGCCTCCTCCCAGACCAGTGTGTGCACTTCCTTGCAAAATCAAATTTCGGAAAGAGCCCTGCTGAGACAGCGAAGCAGGAACCCCTAACCTCCACATCTGCCGCCCTCTGCATGTGTCACCCTCCTCCTCTGCCGCCCCCACATCTGCCGCCCCCCACATCTGCCGCCCCCACATCTGTCGCCCCCCACATCTGCCGCCCCCATCTGCCACCCTCCACATCTGCCGCCCCCCATCTGCCGCCCCCCACATCTGCCGCCCCCATCTGCCACCCTCCACATCTGCCACCCTCCACATCTGCCGCCCCCACATCTGCCGCCCCCATCTGCCACCCTCCACATCTGCTGCCCCCCATCTGCCGCCCCCCACATCTGCTGCCCCCCATCTGCCGCCCCCCCACATCTGCCACCCCCATCTGCCGCCCCCACATCTGCCGCCATCTGCCACCCCCCACATCTGCCGCCCCCATCTGCTACCCTCCACATCTGCTGCCCCCCCATCTGCCGCCCCCCACATCTGCCCCCCCATCTGCCGCCCCCCCACATCTGCCACCCACATCTGCCGCCCCCCCACATCTGCCACCCACATCTGTCGCCCCCCCACATTGCCACCCTCCATATCTGCCGCCCTCCATATCTGTCACCTTCCATATCTGCTTCCCTCCCTGTCACCCTCCATATCTGTCACCCTCCATATCTGTCACCCTTGATAAGGTCGCTCACAACATCCTACTGCGCTCCTCTTACTCCTCCATCCCCAGGTGAAGCTGACCTTCCTGGCCTATGCAAGGCAAGGATCCCGGCAGGATGCCTCAGCCAGAACCCCTCCCCCACCGGTTCCTCTGTCATCCTCTGACCCACCTGCTCCTTGGCTGTAAACCCCCATGGCCCACGCTGTGTTCAGAGCTCTCCCGTCTCTCCCAGCCCTGCTGTGACGCCCCATTGCCGTGGCGGCCTCCCCTGCCCCGATGGTCCTGCATGAAGCCTGCCTCCTGTGTTTTACAAGTGTGGATGAATAATTTTCTCATGACCACGACCAACTTGAAATTATGTGCAAATGCCACACGAGCGCTATCACTACTGGCCAGGTGATGCCAGCTGGGATTTTCTTTTTTGTTTGAGACAGAGTTTCGCTCCTGTTACCCAGACTGGAGTGCAATGGCCCAATCTCGGCTCACCACAACCTCCGCCTCCTGGGTTCAGGCAATTCTCCTGCCTCAGCCTCCTGAGTAGCTGGGATTACAGGCACCCACCACCATGCCCAGCTAATTTTTTGTATTTTGAGTAGAGACGGAGTTTCGCCATGTTGACCAGGATGGTCTCGATCTGTTGACCTCGTGATCCACCCGCCTCGGCCTCCCAAAGTGCTGGGATTACAGGCTTGAGCCACCGCTCCCGGCCTGGGATTTTCAAATTTAGTAGCATGAAGACAAGGGGAAGGAGTCCATTTGTAAAGCCTCACAGATGGTCCAGGCAAGGGGAGACTCCACCCCTGGACCAGGGCAGGCCTGTGACGACTTTCCCAAGCGAGGACAGCCCTGTGACACTGCCCAGGCCTGAGCTGTCATAGGAGACATGGAACTCCCGGTGGGAGAGGCCACCCAGGGAGGGAGGCCCTGAGCAGACCCCAGGGCAGTAGGGGAGCCGTCCAGGACACGCAAAGCAGCTTGGCCCCCCGCTGCATGGCCCCCAGTGACCTGGTCCACGGCCCAGGAGTCGAGGCACCCCGGCTGACCCAGCCTGAGCGTGGGGAAAGGCCATCAGCAGAAAGCAGCTTGGGGCTTTTGTGGAGCACGACCTGGTCCCCAAGCCCACCGGCGCCCCCAGGAGAGGTGTGGACCCTCCTGTTCCCGGACTGAAACCAAAATGGGAGTCGCTATCAGCGGCGGGGCCATGTTAACTGCTATAGCGTCTAAGTGTTCTTCTAAACCTGGGAGTAAAAAGTCCACTTTGAGATTCAGATCCAAGATGGCCGATCACTAACAGCTCGGGATTGTAGCTCCCAGTGAAAGCCCAGAGAACGAGACGACACCACACTTTTGGACGAATTTTCATCACTCACGGATCAGCCGATTCCCAGTGGAGGAGCCCCACGGGTCGCCAGCGCAACTCTTGTGGCCGCCGCAGCGGTTTTGCCGGCGTCTCGGCGCAGCAGCTCTTCATGCAGAGCCAACGGGACTGCTTCCCCTACTGACCGGAGTTTGGAGCTCTGGGAAGTCAGAGCCGCTTGTTGCGGACTCAAGAGGGAAGCCAGACCAGAGATTCCCGGGCAGAAGAGCACCATCAGTCTTATCGCTGCTATTTAGGCCGCCACAGTGGGTTGCTCGGATCCCAGCACTGGGAATCAATAAGTCGGACGTCGACTCAGACTAATTAGAAAGGTGGTTCATCTACAATGAAGGGGAAAAAACAGCCTAGGAAGGCCGAGTATACTCAAAATCAGAACCCATCAGCAACGGAACAAGCCCTGATGGGAAAGGACTCATTAGCAACTGAACAAGCCCTGAGGGAAAAGGACTCATCAGCAACCGAACAAGCCCTGATGGAAAAGGACTCATCAGTAACGGAACAAGCCCTGATGGAAAAGGACTCATCAGCAATGGAACAAGCCCTGATGGGAAAGGACTCAACAGCAACCGAACAAGCCCTGATGGAAAAGGACTCATCAGTAACGGAACAAGCCCTGATGGAAAAGGACTCATCAGTAACGGAACAAGCCCTGATGGAAAAGGACTCATCAGCAATGGAACAAGCCCTGATGGAAAAGGACTGTGTTCCATTATCTGAAGTAGGCTTTAAAAGGTGGATGATGAGAAACTTCTGGGAGTTAAAGGAACTTGTTCTAACCCAATGTAAAGAAACTACGAACTTTGAAAAAAGGTTCGATGAAATGATGAAAAGAATAGACAATATAGAGAGGAATACAAATGAACTTATGGAGTTGAAAAATACAACACGAGAACTTAGTGAAATATGTACAAGCTTAAACAGCCGAATGGATCAAGCAGAAGAAAGGATATCAGAGGTCGAAGACCAACTCAATGAAATAAAACGACAAGACAAGAATAGAGAAAAAAGGATAAAAAGGAATGAGCAAAGTCTCCAAGCAATATGGGACTATGTGAAAAGACCTAATATACGCTTGATTGGTGTACCTGAATGTGACGGAGAGAATGAATTCAAGCTGGAAAATACTCTCCAGGGCATTATCCAGGAAAATTTTCCCAACTTAGCAAAGCAGGACACTATTCAACCCCAGGCAATACAGAGAACACCACAAAGATATTCCTCAAGAAGACCAACCCCAAGGCACATAATCGTTAGATTCACCAGGATCTAAATGAAGGAGAAAATATTAAGGGCAGCCAGAGAGAAAGATCAGGTTACCCATAAAGGTAAGCCTATTAGGCTTACAGCAGATCTCTCAACGGAAACCCTACAATTTAGAAGAGAGTGGGGGCCAATATTCAATATACTTAAAGAACAGAACTTTCAGCCCAGAATTTCATATCCTGCCAATTTAAGCTTTACATTTGAAGGAAAAATAAAATCTTTTAGGAACAAGCAAGTACTCAGAGATTTTATTACCACCAGGACTGCTTTACAAGAACTTCTAAAAGAAGCATTATATATAGAAAGGAACAACCAGTATGAGCCTTTCTAAAAATACACCAAAAAGTAAAGCACATTAATATAAAAAAGAATTTACATCAACGAAAGGTTAAAATAGCCAGTTAATATCAAATGGCAGTAACCCTAAATTTAAATCGACTAAATCCCCCAGTCAAAAGATACAGACAAAATCTAACGGTATATCTAAAGATATACAAAGACTCAAAATAAAGGGTTGGAAAAAAACTTACCAACCAAATGGAGAGCAAAAATAAATAAATAAAAAGCAGGAGTTGCAATTCTCACAATTAATAAAATAGATTTTTAAAGCTACACGGATACAAGGGTAAAAGGATTAATGTAATAATAAGAGATCTTAACACCCAGATACATAAGACCCATAATGAGATTTAGATTCAACGAGACAGAAAATTGATAACGATATCCAGGACTTGAACTCAGATCCAGAACAAATAAACTCAATAGAGCTCTCCATTTTAAACACATAAAATATACATTATCCACTTTAAACACACAAAATATTGATCGGCCATTATTGATACCTATTTTAGGAATGAAGTAATATTTCTTTTTCTCTTTTTCCCTCTTTTTTTCCTCTTTTTCTTTCTCTTTCAAAAAAAAAAAAAAGTCCACCTCACGCAGGTGGCCCCCGTGTGACCCAGCCCCGCAGGCACCTGCAGAGGGAAGGTCCAGACAAACCCGGCCCCTCCACGCGCGCCCCTGTCCCGGGAGCCTCCCCTCTGCCCCCCAGGCCCCTCCCCGGCCCCCCAGCTGCTCCACCGCCTGCGCTTCTCCCCTCCTGCCCCGTGGAACCCCCACCCTGGGCTGCCCGGGCCTGCCTAGCTGGCCGTGTGGGATCCCCGGGCCCCGCATCCCAAGCACCCATCTCAGCGTCCAGGGCCCGGCGCACCCAGACGTTTCCCCCGCGGGCCTCGGGGAGGACCCAGGGACCTCCCGCCCAACCCCGGCCGGGAACCGGTCCCGCTGCTGCCGCCGCCGAGGCTCTGCCGCCCCCGTGTGGCCAACAGCAGCATCGCACGCCGCGAGCACGGGGCGCTGCCCGGACCCGGATCCTGGCGGGGTGGGGGTGGGGGTGCGGGGGGGGTGCGGGGGGGTGGGGGGGGGCAGGGGCAGGGGCAGGCGTGACCTTGGCCGGACCGGCTCTGCCTGGGGTTCGGGGCTGGGGCCCTGTCCGTGTCCAGCACTGCGATCCCCTCCGGGCCCGCCCTCTGCAGCGGAGGTGGCCGTCGAGTCCTGGAACAGGCGTCAGCTTGCGGGGCCTCTGAGGTCTGGGACGGCAGCCCCCGCCAAAGCCCTGCACCCCCAGGGCGTGGGGACGCTGAGTCCTGGGGGCCTCGGGCTGCAGGCGGGGGCGGCTGGGGACTTGACCTGGGCTCCTCCGTAGGGCCCCGCGACCCCCCAACTTCTGCCCTCGGCACCCAGGCTCCCGGACCCTGGTTAGGACCCGCTTCCTCCGGGCGTGGCCCAGTGACCCCGCGGAAGCCCCGGACGGCGGCCTGACCAGGAGCGGGCTCGGGCCTGGGGCCTGCGGTCTTCACGGTGGTCTCCAGTGGGCCGGGGCTGCCGCGGGGGGCGCACGAGCTGCGGACACCAGCCTCCGGCCACCGTCCGTGGAGGGCAAGGGACGGGGCTCTGAGCAGAGGGTCCTACCCCGGGGATGCCCTTGGACGGGCGTGGGGCTGGGGCTGCGCCGGGCAGTGGCGGGTGGGAGAAGCCCGCTGAGCAAGGAGGACCCAGCCAGGCCCAGCCCCCAGCGGTTCCAGAGCCCCAGAGGGGAGGGAAGCTCCGCGTGCTCAGCCCCCACCCCGGGAGGCACCGCAGAGGCCGCGACAAGGAAAGGAAGGCCCCGGCCCAACCTCGGGATCCGGGCGTCGGCGGGACAGGCCAGGCTCAGCCTGGGGACCCGGTCTGGGCCCTGTTGGGGCTACGGTCCCCCTGGCAGGTCTGCGTCTGTGGCCACAGCCCCTCAACCCAGCAGGAACCCCCGTGGCCGGGCTCGGGACCCCCGTGGCCGCCTCGTGCCACCGCAGTTCTGCTGCTGAGGGGTCTCGGGGTCCTCGCACCTGCCTGGTCCCCCCAGCCCCGAGGGCTCCCAGGCAGGTGCGCTCTGCCGTCCACTCACGCCGGCCGGGTGCGGCCTGTGGCGCTCGGAGCAAGCCCCAAAGACGCGCCCAGATCAGGACCCCAGGAACCCGGTTCACAAATCAGAAAAGTCCTAGAGAAGCTGGAAAAAGAATCACCCAAAGAAAAGCGAAACGTCAGGCCGGGCGCGGTGGCTCAAGCCTGTCATCCCAGCACTTTGGGAGGCCGAGGCGGGTGGATCACGAGGTCGAGAGATCGAGACCATCCTGGTCAACATGGTGAAACCCCGTCTCTACTAAAAATACAAAAATTAGCTGGGCATGGTGGCGCGTGCCTGTAATCCCAGCTACTCAGGAGGCTGAGGCAGGAGAATTGCCTGAACCCAGGACGCGGAGGTTGCGGTGAGCCAAGATCGCGCCATTGCACTGCAGCCTGGGCAACAAGAGCAAAACTCCGTCTCAAAAAAAAAAAAACGAAAAGAAAAGAAAAGCGAAATGTCGCGTTATCAGACATAGAACATGCGCTGTGTGCTGAAGACTTACGGAAGCGATTGTGAACTGGAATTCAGATACTACCACAAATGAAAAGCATTTTGAAATGACCTGCGAGTTTTACAAACAACTTCTAGAACTGAAAAACCCTAACGGGTGAGGCCAAGAGAAGAATGGATGGGACACGCCGCGCAGAGGACACGCAGGAGGGGCGCTGGGAACACGGAAGACAGCGCGGGAGGCTCACCAAGCCCGGGAGGCGGGACGCAGGCTCCGCAAGGGCTTCTGTCCACCGGAGGAACAGAGTGGAGGGATGGCTGGGAATTTTCCAAAATTGCTGAATAATAGGACGCACCAGAATCAAGAAGGCCAAGTCCCAAGCAGGATAAAAACACGCTCCACGTGCACACCTTGACACTCGCCGATGGAGCTACCAGTACCAGAGGCAAAGAGACTTTAGAAGCAACCAGGAGGAGGCCGGGCACCGTGGCTCACAGCTATAATCCCAGCACTTTGGGAGGCCGCGGCAGGCAGGCCACCTGAGGTCAGGAGTTCGAGACCAGCCTGGCCAACATGGTGAAACCCCGTCTCTGCTAAAAATTGGCCGGGCGTGGTGGTTCAAGCCTTTACTCCCAGCACTTTGGGAGGCCGAGGCGGGTGGATCACGAGGTCAAGAGATCGAGTCCCTCCTGGTCAACATGGTGAAACCCCATCTCTACTAAAAATACAAAAAATTAGCTGGGCGTGGTGGCGCGTGCCTGTAATCCCAGCTACTCGGGAGGCTGAGGCAGGAGAATTGCCTGAACCCAGGAGGCGGAGGCTGCGGTGAGCTGAGATCGCGCCATTGCACTCCAGCCTGGGTAACAGGAGCGAAACTCCGTCTCAAAAATATATATAATAATGATAAATAAAAATACAAAAGTTAGCCGGGCCTGGTGGTGGCGCACTCCTGTAGTGAGGCAGGGGACTAGCTTGAACCCAGGAGGCGGAGACTGCAGTGAGCCGCAATGGTGCGTTGACACTCCAGCCGGGCCATGGAGCAAGACTCCTTCTCAAAAAGAAAAAAAGAAGCATCCATAAGGAAAGGCAGTGAGGGGCCCGGCCCGGGAAGGGGCAGGCTCGGCGCTCAGTACGCGCGGCCGCAGCGACCCAGAGCCGGACTCGGGAGCCCCCTGGCGGCCGCTCCGCGCCACTGCACGTTCTCTTAGGAGCGTTTCGAGAGGCCCGGAGGAAACGATGCCAGGAGCAGCCTCCGAGCATCCACGCACATCTACCAACCATTTACACCCGAAGACACCCTCAAGAGCAGGACAGGCGGTGACACTTTCACACAAAGGACACGGGACCTTGACTCCTGCACGCTGGCTGCTGGCGCCTCCTAAGAACGTGTTTACAAACGTTACATAAAAAGCTATTGCATGATTGTCGGTCGGCGGCAGGCGTGACTCAGGACCACGCACGGCCACGGGGAGAGATGGGGCTCAGCTCTTGACACAGCATGGGCTGGGGGGATCGCAGCGGGGAGCTGGGTACAGTCGAAGGACGGGCATTACTAAGGGGAAATACTGGGGGAAGGAGGGGTCCCGCTGCACTGGCCCAGTCGGATTTTTACTGAAGACAGGTCAGGAGGTGGTCAGACCTTGGAGATGGTGGAAGATGAGGAACCCAGGACCAAGGGTAATCAGAGGTCCAGGGCGGGGCTTTAGACTGACAGCCGGGTTTGGTTTTTGGCGACAGAGTTTCGCTCTTGTCGCCCAGGCCTGAGTGCAGTGGTGCGATCTCGGCCCACGCAACCTCCGCCTCCCCGGTTCAGGCGACTCTCCTGCCTCTGCCTCCGCGTGGCTGAGCCCACAGCTGTGCCAGTTGTTTTCAGTAGCGACAGGGCTTCTTCGTGTTGGTCAGGGTGCTCTCCCAACTCCGACCTCCGGTGATGCACCTGCCTCGGCCTCCCCAGGTGCTGGGTGACAGGCCTGAGCCGCTGCGCCTGGGTCCTTCTTTGCAAATATTCTTCAATTCCCCCGTTTGTCTTACATTTGACTGTAACTGTGCGTAGGTTCCCCTGGAATGCCGGTGTCTTTCATCTGCAGCGCCTCAAAGTCCCTCTTCCTCTTCAGCTCCGCCCTCCACCCCCTTCTCTCCGCACGTCCGTGTCCTCCTCCCTCCTGCGTCCCGGGTTCCTTCCCCGCGCTGCCGCTCTGCGGCTGCTTCTCAGCGGCGGCTCCCAGCGTCCCTCATTCACCGCATTTCCGTCGTTGTCCTGACGCCTTTTTTTTTTTTTTTTTTTTTTTTGACACGGAGTTTCGCTCTTGTTACCCAGGCTGGAGTACAGTGGTGCGGTCATAGCATTGCGGCCTCGGCCTCCTGGGCTCAAACGATCCTCTGGCCTCAGCCTCCCGGGTAGCTGAGACGACAGGTGCACACCGCTGTTGCCTGCTAGTTTTGTTAACTTTTTGTAGCGACAGGGTACTGCCATGCTGCCCAGACTGGTCTGGAGCTCCTGGGCGGCTCAAGGGATCCTCCTGCCTCAGCCTCCCAAAGCGCTACAATTACAGGGCTGAGCCACCACACCTGGCCCAAAGCTGATTTTTTTTTTTTTTTTAGACGGAGTCTCGCTCTTGTCGCTCAGGCTGTAGTGCAGTGGCGTGATCTCGGCTCACAGCAACCTCCACCTCCTGGATTTGAACAATTCGCCTGCTTCAGCCTCCCGAGTAGCCGGGACTACAGGCGTGCGCCACCACGCCCAGCTAATGTTTTGTATTTTTAGTAGAGATGGGTTTTCACCACCTTGGCCAGGCTGGTCTCGAACTCCTGACCTCAGGTGACCCACCCACCTTGGCTTCCCAAAGTGCTGAGATTACAGCTGTGAGCCACTGCATCCGGCCTAGAGTTGATTTTTTATTAACTTTCTTTGCTCCTGGCAGGACTGAAAGCACTCATGTTCTGTTTCTCAAACGGGGCCGTGTGTGCATGAATGTATGCGCATCATTTTACATCATTATTTCTACATTATGAACCATCACACCATTTTAATAGAAAAAAGTATTATCAAATCACCTAAAAACTAAGGACACCTTAACTCACATGAAAACTGATCATCTGGGCCAGTTCTGAAGCCATCACAATTCAGATTTGCCAGAAACTGGATCCAGTGAGCACCATCAGCTGCCCCAGACCCACTCAGCCTAGCGTGGGGAAAGCAGAGAATTTCCAAGTGCGAAGTGTGGCTGTGCACAACTGCTTCGTCTTGCATAAAGAAGTTTAAGTTCTTTGAAATCTAGGGGGCTTTTGTTTGTTTTGGGAGGTCTTGGGGGCGGTTGAGACAGGGTCTTGCTTTGCTGCCCAGGGTGGAGTGCAGTGGCACCATCCCTGCTCTCCGCAGCCTTGACCTCTGGGCTCAGGCGATCCTCCCGCCTCAGCCTCCTGAGCAGCTAGGACCGCAGGCACACACCACCACGCATGGCTAATTTTTTAAATTGTTTGTAGAGACGAGGTCTCACTATGTTGCCCAGGCTGGTCTCAAACTCCTGGGCTCTAGCAATCCTCCGGCCTCAGCTTCCCAAAGTGCTGTGATTGCAGGCGTGAGCCACAGCACCCGGCCCTCGGAAGTCTTGTAAGTCACGTGTTCACAGCAGAGACCGAGTCAGCGTCCCTCATTCCTGGACACAAGCAGGATAGAGTCCCAGCCTTCTTGCAGCAGATGTCACTGTGAGGCTGGGCTCCGGACAACAGTGTGAGTGACATAAACTGGGGAGCTTCAACCGGGCCAGGCTGTCAGGGCCTCGGCCCGAGAGTGACCCAGGGCAAGCCAGGGTCAGTCTGCGATGACATAGAAGTGACAGGGAGGTGACATGTGAGATTATACAGGTGACAGGGAGGTGACATGAGGGTGATATGGAGGTGACACATGAGATGATGCAGGCGAGGCAGGAGGTGACACACAGATGACGCGGGAGGTGACACGGACCCACTGGCCAGGCCCTCCTCACTGCCGGGGCAGGCAGATCAGTGTTCAGTGAGCAAAATCGGGCTCGGGTTCTGGTCAGGAGCATCAGCCCAGCCTGGGGCTGGGGCAGGCTCAGCCTTTGTCCCTGCAGGGCCCTGTGGGGTTGGGGTCGGGACCCCACTATCAGGCCCGGTCTCACAGCCGTTCTCGGCGGCTCCCTCTTCGCAGGGACCCAGAGCAGGACTCGGGAGCCACCTTGTGGCCTTCTGGCAACACTGCAGGCTCCACTGGCTCCAAAGTCCAGAGACTCCCGCCTGCCCCCCGCAGCCAGGTGGGGTTCTCAAGGAGGCGAGCTTTGTGGGCAGTCCAACCTGCCAGGAATATGTGTGCCCCCGCCTACAGGCCAGCCCTGCCCATGGCCCAGTCCCAGCATAACATCACTTGGTGAGGAGGCCTACCCTGCTGGGTGGGGTCTCTCCGTGTGTCCCTGCCCCAGCCTCCCTGCATCACGCTCCACCCAGTGCACCTGTGTGATACCTCTGTCCCTGCAGGTGTGGAGCCTCTCCTCCTAGGAGGCATCACAGAGACACCCCGGGGGCGGGGCTCGCTCAGGTTCAACGCAAGGGGGCAGGTTTCAGAGGGGAGACCAGCGAACCTGCCATGTGGGTCCTGCAGCGAACACGGCCTCCCGACGCTGTGGACTTGGCATCACACCTGCCGTGTGGGTCCTACAGTGAACATGGCCTCCTGGCACTGTGGACTTGGCATCACACCTGCCGTGTGGGGCCTGCAGTGAACATGGCCTCCTGGCGCTGTGGACTTGGCATCACACCTGCCGTGTGGGTCCTACAGTGAACATGGCCTCCTGGCGCTGAGGACTTGGCATCACACCTGCCATGTGGGTCCTGCAGGGAACATGGCCTCCTGATGCTGTGGACTTGGCATCACACCTGCCGTGTGGGTCCTGCAGGGAACATGGCCTCCTGATGCTGTGGACTTGGCATCACACCTGCCGTGTGGGTCCTGCAGGGAACATGGCCTCCTGATGCTGTGGACTTGGCATCACACCTGCCGTGTGGGTCCTACAGTGAACATGGCCTCCTGATGCTGTGGACTTGGCATCACACCTGCCGTGTGGGTCCTACAGTGAACATGGCCTCCTGGCGCTGTGGACTTGGCATCACACCTGCCGTGTGGGTCCTACAGTGAACATGGCCTCCTGGCGCTGTGGACTTGGCATCACACCTGCCGTGTGGGTCCTACAGTGAACATGGCCTCCTGGCGCTGAGGACTTGGCATCACACCTGCCGTGTGGGTCCTACAGTGAACATGGCCTCCTGATGCTGTGGACTTGGCATCACACCTGCCGTGTGGGTCCTACAGTGAACATGGCCTCCTGGCGCTGAGGACTTGGCATCACACCTGCCGTGTGGGTCCTACAGTGAACATGGCCTCCTGATGCTGTGGACTTGGCATCACACCTGCCGTGTGGGGCCTGCAGTGAGCTGCCTCCTGGCGCTGTGGACTTGGCATCACACCTGCCGTGCGGGTCCTACAGTGAACACGGCCTCCTGGCGCTGTGGACTTGGCATCACACCTGCCGTGTGGGTCCTACAGTGAACATGGCCTCCTGGCGCTGTGGACTTGGCATCACACCTGCCGTGCAGGTCCTACAGTGAACATGGCCTCCTGATGCTGTGGACTTGGCATCACACCTGCCGTGTGGGTCCTGCAGTGAGCTGCCTCCTGATGCTGTGGACTTGGCATCACACCTGCCGTGTGGGTCCTACAGTGAACACGGCCTCCTGGCGCTGTGGACTTGGCATCACACCTGCCGTGTGGGTCCTACAGTGAACATGGCCTCCTGGCGCTGTGGACTTGGCATCACACCTGCCGTGTGGGTCCTGAAGTGAGCTGCCTCCTGGCGCTGTGGACTTGGCATCACACCTGCCGTGCGGGTCCTGCAGGGAACATGGCCTCCTGATGCTGTGGACTTGGCATCACACCTGCCATGTGGGTCCTACAGTGAACATGGCCTCCTGATACTGTGGACTTGGCATCACACCTGCCGTGTGGGTCCTACAGTGAACATGGCCTCCTGGCGCTGTGGACTTGGCATCACACCTGCCGTGTGGGTCCTGAAGTGAGCTGCCTCCTGGCGCTGTGGACTTGGCATCACACCTGCCGTGCGGGTCCTGCAGGGAACATGGCCTCCTGATGCTGTGGACTTGGCATCACACCTGCCGTGTGGGTCCTACAGTGAACATGGCCTCCTGATACTGTGGACTTGGCATCACACCTGCCGTGTGGGTCCTGCAGTGAACATGGCCTCCTGATGCTGTGGACTTGGCATCACACCTGCCGTGTGGGTCCTGCAGTGAGCTGCCTCCTGGCGCTGTGGACTTGGCATCACACCTGCCGTGCGGGTCCTGCAGGGAACACAGCCTCCCGGCGCTGTGGACTTGGCATCCCATGCACAGCCCCACCCGCCTCACCACCCCTCCAGGACCACCAGCCGCTTCTGCACCACTTCCCATGGCAGCCTGGGAAGAGTTCACTGCAGCTCTCAGGGAAAGCACCCCTGGGTGGGTGCTCACGAGGCCAGGAGAAAGGCTTCCTCAAGGCTCACGCACCGTGCTGCTTGCTTCCAATGATCTCCACAGTAAGCTTATTTCATAAACAATGAGTAAGTCGGTCACCTTGAGTCACCTTGAGCCAGTGAGTGCCGTTGGCCAGCAGGGCTGCAGGGCAGTGGGGGTACAGCCTGAGAATGCACAGGCCCCGGGGCCTACTCGTCTCTCCAGCTGCTCCGCTGTTGTACCAGGGGCCTCATCAGGCCCGTGTCCGCCTCCTTCTTGAATAGCCCAGAGAATTCATCTCCAGAGCCTTCTGCAGCAGCTCCCCATGCCAGGGGGCCAGATGGGAGCTGCAGACCAGCGCTGTCTCCCAGGACACTGACACAGACCCCAAGTTTACTGCTGTTGGGGCAGCCCCTGTTGGTGTGGGTGGTTCAGGGGCTGGCATCGGAACGTGTTGGGCAGCTTCACGGTCGGCTATGCCAGGGACCCAGGTCTCAAGCAGCAGCTCTTCTCCGATGCCATTCTGGGCTTTGCTCTGTCTGGGGCCCTGGGCCTCTTCTGTTTGATGGTTGTCTCCCTCATCCTCTTCACCGATGCCATTCTGGGCTTTGCTCTGTCTGGGGCCGTGGGCCTCTTCTGTTTGATGGTTGTCTTCCCTCATCCTCTTCACCACGTGAGGCCCTGTGGGGGTTACCTGCCTATCCCTGCTGCCTGTCCCCACTCCACGCCATTCCTGGTACTGGGGTGTGCTAAGCTTTACCATTAAACACAACGTTCCTCTTAAAAAAAATGAATAGAAAATCTCCCCCACATAAATTTGACCTGGAAGACATGAGCCACATCCACATCCAATTTCGCCAGTTGATGGCTTCTGCTGTCGAGAGTTTCCTTCTCGGCCATTACGACTACAAGGGTGACTCTGTTTTGTAAACGTTTGCAGCATTACATTTTGTCCAGAGGATTTGCCAGTAGCAGGTGTGAGTGAGGAGGTGGCCCCTGGGGCTCTCATCCCGCTGGGGAGGATGCAGCTTAGGGCTGATGCTTGGGAGGAGAACACTGAAAAATCCAGTAAAGTTACCAAGGAGAGCAACACAGCATGGCTCCCCTTGTTCACAGAGAAAGAACCTCACCTGGGCATGTGGCACACAAAGGCAGGTCCCTTTTCCTGGCTCAGGGCCCTGGCATGTCTAAGTTCTGGGCAGCAGGGCATAGGCAGGTGCCTTGTGACAGTTCCTGGGACCCATCCCAGAGAGACCCCAAAAGTGTCCCCCATCAACCTCCTCCGCCCTGTCTGTGCTGCAGCTGAGACCTGATGGCACAGCCTGACCTGTGAGAGCAAGACTCGCACCCAGGACCTAGGGAGCACAGGTAGGAGGGTCCTGTGTCCTGGCAGCTGGACCACCTGCCCAGACTTGCCTGGGAGGGCGACAAGCACCACTATCATCCTAGCCTGGGCTATGGTTTGAGTCTCCCCTCCAGAATTCACGTGGGAAGACACGTGAACCTAACGCCACTGTGGCAGTATTAACAGTGGGGGGGCAGGCGCAATAGCTCATGCCTGGAATACCAGCACTTTTGGAGGCTGAAGCAGGTAGATCATGAGGTCAGGAGATCAAGACCATCCTAGCCAACATGGTGAAAACCCATCTCCACTAAAAATACAAAAAGTAGCTGGGCATGGTGGCGTGTACCTGTAATCCCAGCTACTCAGGAGGCCGAGGCAGGAGAATCGCTTGAACTCGGGAGGTGGAGGTTGGGGAGCTGAGATCATGCCACTGCACTCCAGGCTGGTGACAGAGCAAGACTCTGTCCCAAAAAAAAAAAAAAGAGGTGGGGATGTTAAGAGGTGTTGAGGCCAGGCAAGCTCCACCCTCGTGGAGGGGTTAATGTTATCTCGGGGTGGTTTCTAGCTGCACAGCGGGTGGTTAGGGCAGCAAGCTGGGCCCTCTGTCTCTCACCCTCTCCTGCCCCTGCACCTTCTGCCGTGAGCTGGTGCAGGACGATGGCCCTCACCAGAGTCAGCACCTTGATCTTGGACTTCCTGGCCTCCAGAACTGTAAGAAATAAATGCCTTTTCTTTGTAAATTAATTCCCCACCCTGTGGTATTGTTACTGCCACACAAAACGGACAGCCCACTGCATTGGGGATTATGTTTCAACAGAAGTTTTGAGGGGACACATTCAAAGCACAGCAGTCACCGTGGGTTTTCTCTCTCTCAGGGACAGTGCGATGTTAACACATCTTCCTTGGCAGCTGCCCCAGCCCCGAGAGGATGGAGTCCATTCCACATCAGCCACAGGGTGAGGAGAGGCAGCACGGTCCTGGGGAACTCTGGGGCCCCGTCCCAATGCAGGCTGGCGGGGGGCACGGGCCGGGGGCTGCCCTGTGTCGGCAACACTCTGGCTCACATTCCCCTCTGTCTTGACCTCCCTCTGGCACCCAGGCCCCTTCCTCCCCCTGCCCCCATCTGCCTCCCTCCGGTGTTCCCCTCACCTGCCCACTGCCTTTTCTACCCTCTCCTGACCCATCTCTTGACCCTCTGCGCCCAGTGCAGCTGAACCCCAGGAACACAGCCCTCCCTGACATCCTCTGATTGGGGGGTGCTTTTCCCTTCATCTTTCTCTGGTTAAACGGCAGTCGCCTTGTGCTTACAACAAATGAAGCCGGTGTTTCAGCCGGGATGGAAATGTGGCTTTGCAGCCTCCGCCCCTGCCAGGCCAGGCCAGGCCACCGTTCCTCACTGGCAGTGAATCTCCCGGCTTTCCCCCTGCCAGCCCAGGCCACCATTCCTCACTGGCAGTGAATCTCCTGGCTTTCCCCCTGCCAGCCCAGGCCACCGTTCCTCACTGGCAGTGAATCTCCCGGCTTTCCCCCTGCCAGCCCAGGCCACCATTCCTCACTGGCAGTGAATCTCCTGGCTTTCCCCCTGCCAGCCCAGGCCACCGTTCCTCACTGGCAGTGAATCTCCCGGCTTTCCCCCTGCCACCCCAGGCCACCGTTCCTCACTGGCAGTGAATCTCCCGGCTTTTCCCCCTGCCAGCCCAGGCCACCGTTCCTCACTGGCAGGGATCGTCCCGGCTTTTCCCCCTGCCAGCCCAGGCCACCGTTCCTCACTGGCAGGGATCCTCCTGGCTTTTCCCCCTGCCAGCCCAGGCCACCGTTCCTCACTGGCAGGGATCCTCCCGGCTTTCCCCCTGCCAGCCCAGGCCACCGTTCCTCACTGGCAGGGATCCTCCCGGCTTTTCCCCCTGCCAGCCCAGGCCACCGTTCCTCACTGGCAGGGATCCTCCCGGCTTTTCCCCCTGCCAGCCCAGGCCACCGTTCCTCACTGGCAGTGAATCTCCCGGCTTTTCCCCCTGCCAGCCCAGGCCACCGTTCCTCACTGGCAGGGATCCTCCCGGCTTTTCCCCCTGCCAGCCCAGGCCACCGTTCCTCACTGGCAGGGATCCTCCCGGCTTTTCCCTCTGCAGTGTTACCAATTAGTGCTTCTCCGTCACTTTACTGCATAAAACGAATCCGGTGTGTTCGGCTTTCTTAGTGCCTAAGATACGTGAGTTCAATTTCGCTAAATCGGGTTTTTATTATCATGAGTCTGTCCTCCTATAGAAAATGTGAGCGTGCTCTGGAAGGAAGATGAAGGGTCAGAAGTTTGAGTACTTTTTGGGAGGCCGAGGCGGGTGGATCACAAGGTCAAGAGATCCAGACCATCCTGGTCAACATGGTGAAACCCCGTCTCTACTAAAAAATATACAAAAAATTAGCTGGGCATGGTGGCGCGTGCCTGTAATCCCAGCTACTCAGGAGGCTGAGGCAGGAGAATTGCCTGAACCCAGGAGGCGGAGGTTGCAGTGAGCCGAGATCGCGCCATTGCACTCCAGGCTGGGTAACAAGCGCGAAACTCCGTCTCAAAAAAAAAAGAAGTTTGAGTACTTTTTACCTTTTTGGGTGACTGATCCTGCGTCTGTAGTGTGATTAGACTCTCACGTGTCTTCCCATAAGCACGTGGAGGCGGGTCTGACCCAGCTCCCAGCCCTACTGCTCCAGGGGGCTGGAGGGGGACGTGTTCCCACTCTCTGCAATAAAGGAGAGCGGCTGGGGCTTTGGCCAGCGCGGCCCTGGGTGAGCCAAGCTGCAGAACCTCCCGAGGACTCGGGCCGCCAGGCTGTGCTGCTGGAATCACCTAGGAAGAGAATTGCTGACACGTGCTGGAGGCTGGGTTGCTGGCACGCAGGGTAAACTGGATGCTGCTCTGTGTGGGGGGTAAATATGTGCCACCGTTATGTAGAAAGGAATTATCAGGATGATGGCGATTTGCAAGTTGGCAGCTTTTGCAGAATGTAAACCTGGGCCAAGTTGCGGAGTATTTTTGATGTCACGTTGTGCCTCCTGGGTAATGGCAGAGGGAGGGTGGGCCTCCGTCAGCTGTGCATGCTGTATCACCGGGCACTCCCATCACCCCCATGGGATTGTGGGCAAGAGGAGCCACAGCTGAAGCTCATGCTGAGAAACAAAGCGCTTTGTCTCAGACCCAGGGGTCTCGTGTCTTCCGCTGCGTCCATGGTACCACGGACTCACCTGTGGGTGGGCGGCCAGTCACGGCACCCACTTCTCCTGCCAGCGGAAGTGTACAGATTGTCATGGAACAAGCTATGGACCACAGGACCTGAGCAGACACATTCTGAGGGCTTCCAAGAAGGGTTTTCCTCCCAAAGAGAGGGAGGCACCCAAGGAGCCATGCCTCCTTCCCTCACACGGATGCTGCTTTGAGACAATGTGATGCTCACCACTGGTGTGGCCCCATACCAACCCACCCAGATGGCAAAGAAAGACAGGCCATGCCTGGGCCCTCCATGGCCAGGTGACCCCCAAGGGCTTGCCCCAAACTTCCATGGAGTGGCCCGACGATGTCCTCACAGCTACACTCTGTCGTGTCCTTGACACTCTCGTTAATCTAGGGGAGCCCACTGGGCTGTGGCCTTCTTGGCACAGCTGTCGCAACACCTGAATTCCTGGTGGTGGTGGCATTACGGTGGGCATGCATACTGCATGGCCAGGCCAGGCCCCCAGGCCTCAAGTGTGTCAAGGCAAGGAGCACACACGGGGGTTTTGGTGAGCATCTCAGACAAGGCAGAGCCCTGTCATCCGGAAGTGGGGTGTTCCCTTTCCACGACAGCTCAAGCTGGGAGAATGGCACACCCCATTCCAGGGCAGCCCCACAGGCCACTGCGTATCCAGAGACAGGGTGGTCTTCTCTGCCCCTTCATGGACTCTCCTGTCCTCAGAGGGCTAAGGGGAAGACCAGGCAGGCAGCTTCTGGCCCTGCTGGGGAGGCAGGGGCTGCAAGGCAGGGAGACCTCGGGTGGTGTAGAGGCAGGCCAGGCCATAAGAGGGAGCAGAGAGCCTGCAGACAGCCCATTTCCCGGACAGGACCTCCGCTGCCCAACTTCTCTCCCCCACACCCGTGCCTCCCTTCCCAGCCGAACCAGGCTGGAGCACCCAGCTGCATCTCAATCCACACTGGTCAGCACCCCGGCCCCAACTCCTCCCCCTGAGCTGCCTACTTCTCCCCCGGGCCCTTTGTGCTCCATTTGCTGGTGAGCCGCCCACCGCAGCCCTCCCAGGCACCAACACACTCAGCTCTCCGCCTCCTGGCTGCTGCACCTACAGGCCTCCCTTGAGGCCAGCTCCCAAGTCCACCCCAAGCCCATCTGAGGAGGCTGCCCTGCTCCTCCCAGGCCCTAACCCCTCAGTGTGGCTGTCCCCAGGTGTCTCTGCCTGGGTTGGGCACCAGGCCCCAGCGCAGGGCCAGCAGGTAGTGGGCATTCATCAGGATTCACATACTGACCAGGAATCAGTGAGGGGACAAGGGGGCCGGCCGGCTTCTCTGCTGAACCTGGCCATTGCAGGTCACCTCAGGAAACTTGAGAAGAGCAGGCTGCAATGCAGCCAGGTCCCCATCCTGTTCCCAAGGGACATCTCAGAAACCTCAGGCCACGAGTCTGGCAAAGGCCTACTGGTTCCCAGTCCTGCCGTAGTCAGAGCCATGGCTGTTCCTCATCATGGAAACTGGGTGCCAGGCACAGGCCTGGGCAAGGGTGGCGCTTGATGTCTGCTCCAATGCCCTCAGAGTCTGTCATAGGGGCCAATGGGCCATTGAACCACGGTGGAGCTGGTGGAGCCAGGTCCCTGGCCCCACTGGAAGCGGAGGACCTAGGACTTGAACCTTCACTGCTGGGGATGTGAGAGCAGAGGTAGGGGGCCTGTGCCAAGGAGCACGGAGATCAGGGGCCACCCCTGAACAGGCCAGGAGGAGTGGGGTGTGTGCAGGGCAGGTTGCCTGGTGGGGTCTTCGAGCCCCAGGACCTTCCCTGCCCTGAGAGTAGCTAAACCAGGGGAGTAGCTGCGTCAGTGGAGTAACTGTGCCAGGGGAGTAGCTGAGCCAGGGAAATAGCTAGGCCAGAGGATTAGCTAAGCTAGGGGAGCAGCTAAACCAAGGAAGTAGCTAAACCAGGGGAGTAGCTGCGCCAGTGGAATACCTGCACCAGTGGAGTAGCTATGCCAGGGGAGTAGCTAAACCAGGGGAGTAGCTGTGCCAGTGGAGTAGCTATGCCAGGAGAGTAGCTGAGCCAGGGGAGCAGCTGAGCCAGGGGACTAGCTAAGCCAGGGGCAGCCATCCCACCTCTGACAAGGGGATATGGGCTTTCACAGGCCAAGCTGGGCCTACCACCTCCCAGACCATAGCCAGCAGGGAAGAGACCATGGGTCTTCAGGAAGGGTCGGAGCAGGATGTCAGGAGCCCAGAGCCCCTCAGCCCCACCAGCCCAGGGCCAGCTGCCCATCTGTTCCCATGGGATTTGCTGTGGGTGCCAGAGCCAAGAGGGCTGAGGGCTGGTCTTCACCCAGAAGACCCCTAAGACATGATGGGGCCGGCGCTGGCTTTGGCCGGAGGAGGACGTGGGCTACAGTCCGGACACACAGAATGAAGCTCGCTCCTCGCCCACAGCCCCAGACTTCACACCACACTCCCAAGAAGGTCCAGGGACCCCCCACATCCCACAGCAACTCCCAAGGCCCCTTTTCTCTCTCCATGCCACACCTGGGGCCTTTCCAAGGCTGCTCCTTGCCCCTCCCCAGCCCCAACCACCTGACCCCTGACCCCCGACCCCCACCCCCCGACCCTGCAGAGTCTTCACTTCCCAACATGATCATTAGTGGTCTTGGCACAGCCCAGAACCGGGTACCTCAGGCCTCCTACCCAGGCCAGTTCCCGGTCCCCACACAGAGGGGCTGCTAGGGACATGGCCGGAGGTGGGCCGAGGCATGGGTTTGGAGGTGGGCAGAGCGCTGGCCTCATCTGACCTGGGCAGGGAGGTAGTCCCCGTGCACCTGAGGACAGTGGTACTGAGGCCAGTTGCCTGGAAGGCAGGCAACTCCCAAAGGCCAGGCCCCAGGTGGCATCAAGCTGGGGGACGAGGACTGTGTGGGGCTGGGGCCACCACCAGCCACACCCTTAACTGCCGCAGTTGTTGGGAGGGGTGCGTGGGGAGGACCCGCTTGAGCAGCCAGCTGCACTCCCCTCAACGGTTTTAGGCCCGCATGGCAAAACCTGCCACCTGTGGGCCATGGAGTGCAGCAGTCCGGGCAGTGGACTGTGCCAGGAGAGATGTGTGTGCTCATCACCGGCTCCCAGGGCGGGCATCCTCACGCCACCCTTTCAGTGGCCTCACAAAGGGCCCCTCCTCCCCAGGTGCTACGGACTTTCCTGGGCCACGTGGGTCCCCAGGGTCACATCACAGGTGCAGGGGCCCAGGGGGAAGGCTGGTGAGAGACCCCTTGCAGATGGCCTTCCGGGCAGATACCTGGGCTGGGGGCTGCCAGTTCCCCAGTGCTGGGGCAAGGCCAGGATGCTGGGGTGGGTGAGGCTCGGTGCTGTTCCTGGGGCTGCGACCTGGGGGTGCTACATCAACTTGGGAGCACCTGCTGGAGGAGCCCACGAAGAAGGTGGGTTCCACGGTGGGGGAGGAACCAGGGATGCAGGGACACCGGCACTTGGATTGGGAGGAAGCAGGGACCAGGACACCCATGGGGCTGGGGGAAGATGGGGGTCTAGGTATCCCAGAAAAAGAAGTGGAACACTGAGGCTGGGGAGGAAGGAGGAGCTGGCCCTGAAACAGAGTGGCGTGGCCCCCAGGAGCTCCTCAGGCCCCGGGGGGAGGGGAGCAGCCCAGCCCCACCAGCATCCCACACTCAGAGGCCAGCATCTCCCCCGCCCTCCACACAGCCCTCCTGGCTCCTGGCCGCCCAGCCTGGCTGGTAAAAACAGGGACACAGGAACAGGCAAAGCAGTGCGGCCTTGGATACAAAACTGTAAATAGAGTCTTTAAAATGACAGAGGCCTCCTTGGCCCCAAACTCCGAGCCAGAGGCCCCCACTGCAGGAGCAGCTCTCCGCCCACACTGCCCTCCCTTCCAACCCAGGCGGCCCAGCAGGCAGGGACCGGGCCCCTCTGCTCTGCTCCGGCCCAGACCTTCCAAACGGCCGCACCCGCTGGGGCGGGCTGGTGGAGTGGGGGCTGAGGATCCGCGGTCCGAGGGATTCCTGAGATGAAGAAGTGGCCGCGGGACCCCAGGCACGGGCACTCGAGGCACCTGCCCCTAGGGGAGCCCGCCCCCACCCCATCCCATGCAAACCGCGCGCCCCAAGCCAGCCCGGTGTCTCTGTGCCGCAGAGGCAGGCCCTGTCACGTGTCCAGGGGGTCACGCGTGGGCGAGGACCCGTGGGGACGCCCGGGCGGGCCGTGCAGCGGCTGAGGCGGCGGCACAGAGTTGCGCTGTGGGGGCGGCGGCTGCAGCTCCAGCGCCAGCGTGGGCGGCGGGAAGTCGCGCACCTGTCTGCGGTACTCCAGGAAGGTGCAGGCCTTGGTGGCGAGCGCCACCACGTTTTTGCCGACGAAGATGGCCGAGACGCGGCTGTCGCGGAACAGCGCCATGTTGGCGGCGCGCGCCAGCACGGCCACCACGTTGACGGTGGCGAGGCTGAGCACCGGGTAGAGCATCATCTTCTGTGGCGCGATGTGCTCGCCCTGCATGCTGACCTCGCTGAGCGCCACGCACGGCAGCACCAGCAGCAGCATGTAGCAGTAGAAGAAGGTGAGGCCCTCGGCCCACAGCGGCAGCCCGGAGCGCGGCGGCTCCCACAGGCTGGCCTGCATGTCCAGCAGGTCCAGCAGGTCCAGCGCCACCCAAAACAGGCGGCCGCGCAGGTCCTCGCGCTTGCGGAAGGTGCGCACGTACTCCATGCGGTCCAGCGCCACGAGCAGCAGGAACAGGCCGGGCACACACACCGACAGCAGCAGCGTCAGCGCCTTGCGCGCCACGGGGTCCGCCGCGCCACGCCGCGCCGCTTTGTAGTTCTGGAAGATGAAGTAGAGCTTGATCTCCAGCACGAAGATGTAGAGGAACCACAGGATCATGGCGTAGCCGCGCTTGGCCGTGCGCACCTCGGCGCCCACCCACACGGCCACGTAGCGCAGCACCAGCAAGAAACACACGTCGCCCACCAGCACGATGATGCACACGCCGATCTTGCGCGGGCCCTGGTTCTGCTCCACCAGGTACGCGTCCATGACGGCCATGCTGCCCATGATCACCAGCGTGGTCAGGCACACGTGGCGCCGGTCCGGGGGCGGCAGCACCATGGTCGGCTGCCGGGCCCCAGCCTGGGCGCGCACGGCCCCCACGCCAGGCGGGACGAGGCCCTGCGGCGGCGCTCAGCCGGCCGGCATGGCGCGGCGCGGCCCGGCGAGCTCGGAACCTGGGGAGACCGGAGGAGACGGGTCAGTGTGAGGGCTTGGGCGGCCTCCCCCCGCCCCCACCCGGTGCCTCCCACCCGCGCGGCCCGAGGCATCGCGCACGCCTTCGCCCATGCGCGAACCCGCAGCCGCGAACCGCGGCGAGGCCTCCAGGGGGAGCTGCCGCCTCGCCAGAGCACCCGGGCCTCGTTCCCGCCGCCAGGAAGGAAACGGAACGGACGCGTTTTCTGCCCGCCACGCGCGTTCCCGGAGCCCGGGGCGGGGGGTTGTCCCTCCTGGCTCCGGCGGCCCAGACCCCACGCACGCGCTGCTGGCCCCAAGCCGTTCCCGCGGGGTTTCGGGCGTCCGTCTCCCCGCCGCCACCGCACTGGGCGGGGAGGCGGGCCTGCCCCTCCGCTCTCGGAGTGCCAGAGGAGGCCCCGGCCCTTCCCCGGCTTTCGGATCTGGGACCAAGAGTCACCCAGGTCCGGATGCATCCGTCCCACAGGCCTCTCCGAGCCTCCCGGCCCCTGCCTGGCAGCCCCCACGCCCCTCCTCCCTGCGCGGGCCGGCTTGGTCCACCCTCTGGGGCGCGTGACCACTGCCTGCCCTGATCCCCATGGCTCCGGATGCCCCTGGCGAGGCGCTGTCCCCGGCGAGGCGCTGTCCCCCACCCCCTGCCCCGGCACAGCCACCCTGCTCTGCTCCTGTGGCCGGGGCGCTGCCTCTGGCTGCCCTCGAGTCTCGGGAAGCCGGTCCACCAAGGCCCGTCGGACTCCCACGGCCCCTGCACCTCTGTCCCACACCTGGCACTGGGTCATGGCCTTGCCGTTGGATTCCCACACCGGACTGTGGGTCCACACAGCTGGGCCTGCGCACACCTGGGTGACGATAGAGGCCCGCACGCCCTCACCCGCCCCACAGTCACTGGCAGGCTCACTCCCCGCCCGCCCCCCTCCACACGCCCCAGGCCTGGGGCTCCGTTTACTGCCCTGTCTAGACAAAGCCATAAAATTTAATGTCCCTGTGACCGTCGGGCGCTCGGACTGCCCTGGTGCCACCGCAGCCCCCACGGATCCGGGAAGGCGTTGAACTCTGCACTCCCGCCCCCTGCCCCCACCAGCACTCACCGCCCAGGGTCCCCACAGCCACACACAGGACTCCCCACCCCTCGGAGCTCTTACGGGTCGCGCAGAAAGTGCCTTGGGGGTCCTCAGCCCACGCCCCTGCCTCCAGGGTCCCCGCGCTCCGGGTCCCACCGGGACACTCACGTCCACTGGGTTGACACGTCTGACCCAGGAAGCCTTCTCTGGGCCCATTCCAGGCCCACCGGGGCCTCCCCTAACTGCAGCCGCAACCTGAGAATTTCCTCCCTCTGCGCGCTCAGCCGGGCCAAATAAATAGCGGAGGAGCCGCGGCGCCGCTCACCCTTTCCGGCCGTGCCTGCGGCCCCTCGCCCCACTCCGCGGCTGCTCGATCCTCAGCCACTTGGCAGACGCGGGCCAAGGGCCGAGGGGCTCTGCGCTGGCGAAGGGAGACGGACTCCAGCCCCTAGAGGAGGCCCTGCCCGGGGAAGCCAGAGCCCGGCTGGGCCACCCCTCCCTAGGGACCTGGCCCCAGGCCCACCTGTCCTGGGTCTGCTGGGCCCCGGCCGAGGCCCCCTCCTCCCGCTACGCCCCGCGGCTCAGACCTGGCACCGACTCTAAGGCCTCCAGGCCCTCCCTTGCTGCCCGCGCCCCCTAAGGACCCCCGCCCCAGAACCACCCCCTCGGAGCCCCGGGGAAGAGGGGCGGGGAGGGGGCCGCTGCGCTCCCGCCGCGGGCCGGTGCAGAGCTTGGGCCGCTCCCAGCAGGCTGCGTCTCCGTTTGTCCCCACGAAGCTTCCCCACGCAGGGCCGGTCCCCGCCACCCCGCCGGCCCCAGGCCTCACCCCTGCCGCCTAGGCCCCCGCCCCGCCCCGCAGCCCCCACGGCCCGGAGGCGCAGGGTCGCCCAGGCCCGCCGCGCGCCCATCCAGTCCGCCCGCGCCCGCGCCTACCCCGCCGCCCGCAGATGCTGCGCCGCTCCGGGGCCCGCCCGCCGCGCCTCTGCCGCCACCGCCCGGGCCGCGCCGGCTCCTCCCGCCGCGCCCCTCCCGCGCCCGCGCGGCGCCGCCCCCGGCCCAGAGGCCCCGCCCCGCGCCCCTCGGCCCGTGAGCCCCGTGGGACCTGGGGGCCTGGGAGCGCGGGGGTCCCGGCGCCCCGCCCCCTCCGCAGCGCCGGTTGCCACGGCGACAGCACTGAGCGGCGGCGCGCAGGGCAGGTGGCTCCGAGGAGCAGGACGCCCTCGTGCACCCCCGGGGGGCTCGGGGTCCCGTCTCCACCCTCCTCACCCACCGCCCGGAATCGCCGGGTCCGCTCAGTGCCCGCCGCGCTCTGAAACTCCGCTGCAGCCCCCTGGAGACAGACTGTCTCCGACCCGACTCCGCCGGACGACTGCCCCCCGGCCCGGGAGCTGGCGGGGACGTAGGCGCAGGGCTGGCCGGGCCGGCGGGGCCCTCCGTGCTGCCCTCTGTCCTCTCTGGGGAGAAATCCAGCCTTCTCAGGACAGGAAAGGAATGATGAGCGGCCCCCATCTTCCGCAGCGCATCAAGGAGGAAGCCAGGGTTTGGGGACTTTGGCGTCATTTTGTCACTGAGGGGACACTCACTGAGCCCCCCCTCCCCCCCGCCACATCCCGTCCATCTCTGGGGCAGAGGCTGTCCCGCGTGAGCCAGAGGAGAATCCGAGGGCCCCTTCTGCCTGCCTGCCCTCCTCCCAGAACTGCTCTCACTTCCCTCTGACAGGAGAAGACTGAGGGTCAGAGAGGTAAAGGGACACCAGATTTGGGGGAAAGGCTAGAATTTGAGGCACCACTCAACTGTTAGTGAACTTCCAGGTTCTCTTCCCGTATCCCCGGCCTGGACTCAACTCAGCCTGAAGGCCAGAAGTGGACCGAGAGCTCTAGAAGTCCCCTAGTCCCAGCCAGGGGACAGCAAAGAAAAAGGTCGCTTCTGCTCCCAGGGAATGGGACAACTCCCCTGGGGAGGTCAGGGTTCTGGAGGACAGGGTTTTTTTTTGGTTTGTTTGTTTTTTGGGGGTTTCGTACTGTTTTTATTTTACTCTTCTCCATTCTCTGGTGCCCCAGCCCCTAGGTATCCCATCAAAGACATGGGGTTGACAAGCACCTAAAACACTGAGGGAGAAGAACCTTCCTTTCCAGCCCCAGGAGATGTGGTCCTCGGGGCCAGGACAGACGGTGGACAGGGAGGAGCACTAGACAGCAACCCAAGAAGCCTCGAAAGCCGTGCATGTACAAGTGTGACCCTCATTCACATCCCAAAGACTGAGCACTGAACAAAAGGACAGGGCACTGCCCACGTCCCACACTGGCCACTGGGTAGTGCACACAGGAGACAGATCTGAGTCCTACTGCAAAGGCTTTGGAAACAAAACTGATGTGGAAGGCAGGACCGGCAGGAGCCTGTTTGAACTTGTGGCCTGAAACCAACTAGGTTCATTGCGTGATGAAACAAAATATCAACATTTTCAATGGGGATTTAAATAAGACCGGACTCATAACATATGTCTAAATGTGCAGGATACAATCTAAAATTACTCTGCATGTGAAGAACCAGGAAATCCGACCGGCAAGACAGAAGGCAATAGCAGACACCAATGCCAAGATGACACAAAAACCCTCAACTACGTAACAGCAAGTGGAATCAAGCAACATTAAAACACACACACACACACCACGACCAAATGGAGTCGAGCCCAGGAAGGCAAGGCTAGTTCAACATGTGAAAATGAATCCAGGTGGGGCCGGGCGCAGTGGCTCACGCCTGTCATCCCAGCACTTTGGGAGGCCGAGGTGTGTGGATCACGAGGTCAAGAGATCGAGACCATCCTGGTCAACAAGGTGAAACCCCGTCTCTACTAAAAAAATACAAAAATTAGCTGGGCATGAGGGTGGTGGGTGCCTGTAATCCCAGCTACTCGGGAGGCTGAAGCAGGGGAATTGCTTGAACCCAGGAGGCAGAGGTTGCGGTGAGCCGAGATGGTGCCATTGCACTCCAGCCTGGGCAACAAGAGCGAAACTCCGTCTCAAAAAAAAAAGAAAGAAAGAAAATGAATCGATGTGATCTATCCTATTAGTCTCCAGAAGAAACCACGTGATCACCTCAATCAATCCAAAGAATGCGTTTGACAGAATCTGACCCTCATCCGTGATAAGCATTCGCAGCAAACTAGAAAGCAAAGGGAACATGCCTAGTCTCATAAAGAGAATCTACAAAAAGCAACAAAAACAGCAGGCCAGGCATGGTGGCTCACCCCTGTAATCTCAACACTTTGGGAGGCCAGGAGTTCAAGACCAGCCTGGGCAACATAGAGAGACTCCATATCTGTGATTTTTAATTAAAAAAAAAAAAAAACCGGCCAGGTGCTGTGGCTCATGCCTATAATACCAGAATTTGGGGAGGCCAAAGTGGGTGGATAGCTTGAGCTTGAGTTCAAGATCAGCCTGAGAAACATGGTGACACCCTGTCTACAAAAAAGACAAAACAGTTTGGCTGTGTGTGGTGGCTCACCCTGTAATCCCAACACTTTGGGAAACCGAGGTGGGTCGATCATGAGGTCAAGAGATCAACACTATCCTGGCCAGCATGGTGAAATCCTGTCTCTACTAAAAATACGAAAAATTAGCTGGGCGTGGTGACACACACCTGTAGTCCCAGCTACTTGGGAAGCTGAGGCAGGAGAATCACTTGAACCCGTGAGGCAGAGGTTGCGGTGAGCCGAGATCATGCCACTGCACTCCAGCTCGATGACAGAGCGAGACTTCATCTCAAAAAAAAGAAAGAAATCAAACAAGGCCTAAATATATGCAGAGGCATACTGTGTTCCTGAATTAGAATGAATATAGTTAAGATACCGATTCTCTCCAAAACGACTACAGATTTAATGTAATTTCAATTAAAATCCCTGCAGGAAATTTTATGGATACAGACAATCTTATTCTGAAATGTATACAGAAATGAAAAGGAACTAGAGTTGCCAGAATAATTCTGGAAAAGAAGGGAAGGAGTTGGAGGGTTCTCACTGATGGATGTTAACCCACTGTAAACCTGAACCAGTTGAGACAGGCTGCACTGGCAGAGGGTCGGCCAGCAGCTCAGTGGAACAAGCGCACAAGCATGGCCGCGGATTTCTTAACAGCCTTATTGAAGTATAATTCAAACTCCATAAAATTCATCCATCTGGCCGGGCACGGCGGCTCACGCCTGTAATCCCAGCACTTTGGGAGGCTGAGGCAGGTGGATCACGAGGTCAAGAAATTGAGACCATCCTGGCCAACATGGTAAAGTCCTGTCTCTACTAAGCATACAAAAATTAGCCAGGTGTGGTGGCAGACACCTGTAGTCCTAGCTATTCGGGAGCCTAAAGCAGGAGAATCGCTTGAGCCTGGGAGGAGGAGGTTGCAGCGAGCTGAGATCATGCCATCGCACTCTAGCCTAGGCAACAGAGCAAGACTCCATCTCAAAAAAATAAAGTGTGCAATCAGCCAAGCACAGCAGCCCACTCCTGTAATCCCAGCGCTTCAGGAGGCCAGGCAGGAGAATTGCTTGAGCCCGAGTTCCATACCAGCCTGGGTAACATAGCAAGACCTCATCTCTACAAAAAATAAAGAGCAGGTAGGGGTGGTGGGGTATGCCTGTAGTCACACCTACTTGGCAGGCTGAGGTGGGAGGACCACTTGAGACTGGGAGGTTGAGGCTACAGTGAGCCTCGAGAGCTTGGGCAATAGAGTGAAACTCTGTCTCAAAAAAACAAAGACATACAGGGTAGTCATGGTGGCTCACACCTATAATCCCAGCAATTTGAGAGGCTGAGGCAGGCAGATCACTTGAGGTCAGGAGTTCAAGACCAGCCTGGCCAACATAGTGAAACCCCGTCTCTACTTAAAATACAAAAATTAGCTGGGTGTGGTGGCGCATACCTGTAATCCCAGCTACTCAGGAGGCTGAGGCAGGAGAATTGCCTGAACCCAGGAGGCAGAGGTTGCGGTGAGCCGAGATCGCGCCATTGCACTTAAGAGTGAAACTCTGTCTCAAAAAAAAAAAAAAGATACAGAAATTAGCCAGGTGTGGTGGCAGGAACCTGTAGTCTCAGCTACTCAGGAGGCTGAGGCAGGAGAATCGCTTGAACCCAGGAGGCAGAGGTTGCAGTGAGCCGAGATCTCACCACTGCACCACTCCAGCCTGGGTGACAGAGTGAGACTCATCTCAAAAAAAAAAAACAAAAAAGAATCAAAGAAAAAGTGTACAGTTCTACAATTCAATAATTTGTGGTATATTTACACATGTCGTAATCAATTTTAAAACATTCTCATCATCCCCAAAAGAAGCCCCAGACCAGTAGCATTCATCCCCCTTTCACCCCCAACTCCTTCCCAGTTTTCCCAGCCCCTGGCAGCTACTAATCTACTTTCTATCTCTACAGATTCGCCTTTTCTGGAAGTTTCATGCAATGGGATCATACCGGATGTGGTCATTTGAGACGGGCCTAATCTGCTAAGCACGATGTGTTCAAGCCACGTTCGTGTCACACCATCTCGTGATTCCTTCCTTTTTATTGCAAATACTGTTCCATTCTTCTACCTCTTTAGCAGTTCCTGGGCATTTGGGTGTTTCCATCTTTTGGTTATTATGGACGTGGCTATGAACACTTGAGTACAAAATTTGACGTGGACCTGCGTTCCTTTCCCTTAGGTAGCCCTCTAGCCGTGGAGTGGCCAGGTCGTATGTAACCCTGTGTTAAACATTCTCGGGAAGGGCCAACTGTTTCCAGATCATGTTGCATTTCCATCAGCAGTGTGTGAAGATGCCAGCTCCTTCACATCCTTGCCAACACTTGTTATTGTCAGCGTTCTTCATCGTAGCCACCACAGTGGGTGTGAAACGCTGCCTCACGGTGGCTCTGAGTTGCATTGCCGTGACAGCTAATGGCACTGGGCATTGGGTCATGTGTGTATTGGTCATTTGCATAGCTCCTTCGGAGAAATGTCTGTCCAAGTCCTTCACACATTTTTCCATCCGGTTTTTATCCTCTTACTGTTCCATTCTAAGAGTTCCTTATATGTTCTGCATACAATTCTCTTATCACATACATGATTTGCAAATGTTTTTCCCATTTTGGGTGTTGTCTTTTCAACTTTTTTTTAGACAGTCGTGCTCTGTCATCCAGGTTGGAGTGCTGTGGCACAATCTCAGCTCACTGCAACCTCTGCCTCCCAGGTTCAAGCAATTCTCATGCCTCAGCCTCCCACGTAGATAGAAATGGTGGTGGCACCCGCCACCACACCCAGCTAAATTTTGTGTCTTTAATAGAGACAGGGTTTCACCATGTTGGCCAGGCTGGTCTCAAACTCCTGACCTCAGGCAGTCCACTTGTCTAAGCCTCTCGAAGTGCTGGGATTACAGGCGTGAGCCACCACACCGGTCTCAACTGTTTTTTTGAGACAGGGTCTCTCTCTGTTGCCCAGGCTGGAGTGAAATGGTGCAGTCTCAGCTCACTGCAACCTCCACCTCCCAGGTTCAAGCGATTCTCCTGCCTCAGCCTCCCAGGTAGCTGGGATTATAGGTGTGTGCAACCACACCCAGCAATTTTTGTGTTTTTAGTAGAGACAAGGTTTCACCATGGTGACTAGTCTGGTCTCGAACTCCTGACATCGTGAACCGCCCACCTCGGCTGCCCAAAGTGCTGGGATTACAGGAGTGAGCCACCACACCTGGGCAGAAACTTCTTTTTTTTCTTTTTTTATGACAGAGTTTTGCTCTTGTCACCTAGGCTGGAGTGCAATGGTGCAATCATGGCTCACTGCAACCTTCACCTCCCAGGTTCAAGCTATTCTCCTGCCTCACCCTCCCAAGTAGCTGGAACTACAGGCGAGAGCCACCATGCCCAGCTAATTTATGTATTTTTGGTAGAGATGTTGGCCAGGATGGTCTCAAACTCCCAACATCGTGATCTGCCCGCACTGGCCTCCCAAAACGCTGGGATTACAGATGTGAGCCACTGCACCTGGCCAAGAAACTTCTATTTTAATTAAACCCAATTTATCTATCTTTTATTTTGTTGCTTGTGCTTTTCTGTGTCTTTTTTTTTTTTTTTTTTCTTGAGACGGAGTTTCACTGTTGTTGCCCAGGTTGGAGTGCAATGGCGCGATCTAGGCTCACCGCAACCTCCACCTCCTGGGTTCAAGCAATTCTCCTGCCTCAGCCTCCCGAGTAGCTGGGATTACAGGCACGCGCCACCGTGCCAAGCTAATTTTTGTATTTTTAGTAGAGACAGGGTTTCATCATGTTGACCAGGATGATCTTGATCTCTTAACCTCGTGATCCACCCGCCTCGGCCTCCCAAAGTGCTGGGATTACAGGCTTGAGCCACCGCGCCCTTCTATGTCTTAAGAAGCTTTTGCATAATCCAAGGTCACAAGGATTTTCTCCTGTTTTCTTCTAGAAGTTTTATAGTTTTAGGTTTTACATTTAGGTCTGTGATGCATTTTGAGTTAAATTCTATGTCTGTTGTAAAGAAGGGATTTGTCGTGGGCTAAATCAGGGCTCCCAAAATGATATGTTTCAGCCCTAGCTGTGGTACATGCAAATGTGACCTTATTTGAAAATAGGACCTTTGTGGATCTAATCGAGTTAAGTTGAGATCACGTTGGATTGGGGTGGCCTACATCCAATGGCTGTGACCTTATAGGAAGAAAGAGTTTTGAAGAGGAACACACGTCGGAAAGAAGGCTGAGTGAGGACAGACAGAGGTTGGAGGGAAGCAGCTGCAAGCTGAGAGTTGCTGGCAACGTTACTGAAACACCAGGATTTCGGTCCAAGTCCTGCTGCTTGCGCACAGCAAGCCAATCACTGAGACGCCAAGTGTGGCCAAGGAAGAAGGCTTTAATCAGGTGCTGAGCCAAGGCGGTGGGAGCTCAGTCTCAAATCCATCTCCTGACCGACCGGAACCAGTTCACATAGCAGGAAAGCAATGTAACAAAGTGTAAGAACACAAGAGCTAGGGAGAGCCAGTGCATTAGTTCATTTTCATGCTGCTGATAAAGACATACCTGAAATTGGGAACAAAAAAAAAAGGTTTAACTCGACTGACAGTCCCACACAGCTGAGGAGCTCACAGAATCATGGTGGGAGGTGAAAGGCACTTCTTACATGGCAGCAGCAAGAGAAAATGAGAGAGAAGCAAAAGCGGAAACCCCCAATAAACCATCAAATCTCAAGAGACTTATTCAGTATCAAGAGAATAACACAGGAAAGACCAGCCCCCCATAATTCAATTACCCCCCTGCGTCCCTCCCACAACATATGGGAATTCTGGACGATACAATTCAAGCTGAGAGTTGGGTGGGGACACAGCCCAACCACAGCAGGCAAGGAAGAAGTCATGGTGAATGAGGGTCCAGTATCTGTGCCTTGGTCTGGGGAGTTTTGGTTCTTTGATACTCTTTTGAGAGGCCTGAAAATTCCTTGGCCAAGGAAGAAAGTCAGATAAAACAAAAGTTTCAAGCTTTAAGACCAGAGGGTCAATTTCTGCAATACCTGCAGATACCTTGATCTTGGGTTTCTAGACTGCAGAGCGTAGAGAATGAACTCCTGTGGTCTACACGCTCCATTCGTGGTGCTTTGTTAGGGCAGCCCTGAGGCACAAACCCAGCACCATTTGTTGAAAAGACGATTCTTTCCCCTTCAATGGTCTTGACATCCTTTTCTTTTTTTTTTCTTGAGACGGAGTTTCACTGTTGTTGCCCAGGTTGGAGTGCAATGGCGCGATCTCAGCTCACTGCAACCTCCGCCTCCTGGGTTCAGGCAATTCTCCTGCCTCAGCCTCCCGAGTAGCTGGGACTACAGGCACGCACCACCATGCCCAGCTAATTTTTCATATTTTTAGTAGAGATGAGGTTTCACCATGTTGACCAGGATGGTCTCAATCTCTTGACCTCGTGATCCACCCGCCTGGGCCTCCCAAAGTGCTGGGATGACAGGCGTGAGCCACCGCGCCCGGCCAACATCCTTTTCACAAATCAGTTGGCCATAAACACATGAAGGTTTACTTCTGGATTCTCCACTCTGTTGCAGGAATCTGTAAGTCTGTCCTTCTGAGCCCCTTGTTTTCTTGACTTCGGCAGTTTTGTAGTAAGTGTTGACACTAGGAAGTGTAGATCCTCCACCTGTTTCCTTCAAGACGATTTTGAGGCCAGGTGTAGTGGCTCACTCACTCCTGTAATCCCAGCACTTTGGGAGGTGGAGGCGAGTGGATCACTTGAGGCCAGGAGTTCAGTCGAGACCAGCCTGGCCAACATGGTGAAACCCCATCTCTACTAAAAATAGAAAAATTACCCAAGCGTGGTGGTGGGCACCTGTAATCCCAGCTACTCGGGAGGCTGAGACAAGAGAATCACTTGAACCCAGGAGGCAGAGGTTGCAGTGAGCCAAGATCTCACCACAGCACCTTCTGTTGCCTGGGCAACAGAGCAAGACTCCATCTCAAAACAAAACAGAAAAAAGGCTGGTTCGGCTGCCCTGGATCTCCTGCATTTCCCTATGAATTTCAGAATCAGCTCGTCAATTTCTGCCCCAACCAAAGAAGCCATGTGTGGTTTTGATAGGGATTGCACTAAGTCTGAAGGTCAGTTTGTGATGAACACAGGGTGTCATCACATTTACTTAGTTAGGGCTTCTTTAATCTCTTTCAAGAACGTTTTGTCGTTTTCAGAGCACATGTTTTACAGTTCTTTTTTTTTTAACATAAAATACACCACACATGGCCGTTTTACACTTCTTCTGTAGAATGTGTTTAATTCTTTTTGACTCTGCTATAAATAATTTTTTTTTTTTTTTTTTGCCAATCAGTTTGAGCTTATGAGGTTGCTCAGGTTAGCCTTGAACTCATGACCTCGCCTTCGCAAGCGCCACGACCTCCGGCTGGAGCCACTTTGAACCCCAAATGAAATTTTTTGACTTGATTTCAGTTTAGAGAAATACCATGGATGTTTGCACAGTGATCACGAGATTCTGCAACCTTGATGAACTTCATTAGTGTTCATATTTTTAGTGCATTTCTGAGGATTTTTCTATGTGTAAGATTATGTCATCTGCAGGGAGACAGTCTTACCTCTTCATCTGGATGTCCTTTATTCCTTTGTCTTGCTGAATTGCCCTGGCTAGAGCCTCCAGTACAATGTTGAATAGAAGTAGTGAGAGGGGACATCCTGGTCTTGTTTTTGATCCCAGGTGGAGAGCATCCTGCTTTTTTTTTTTTTTTTTTTTTTGAGACGGAGTTTCGCTCTTGTTACCCAGGCTGGAGTGCAATGGTGCGATCTCGGCTCACCGCAACCTCCGCCTCCTGGGTTCAGGCAATTCTCCTCCCTCAGCCTCCTGAGTAGCTGGGATTACAGGCACGCGCCACCGTGCCCAGCTAATTTTTTTTGGTAATTTTTAGTAGAGACGGGGGTTTCACCATGTTGACCAGGATGGTCTCGATCTGTTGACCTCATGATCCACCCGCCTCGGCCTCCCAAAGTGCTGGGATTACAGGCTTGAGCCACCGCACCAGGCCAGCATCCTGCCTTTTACCATCAAGTAGAATGTTAGCTATGGGGCTTAGCAGACCTCTTTCATCAGGTCGAGGAAATTCCCTTCCACTCCTAGCTTTCTGAAAGTGGTAATTAATTTTTAACTAAAGTGCAAAGGTGAACTGACATTGGAAAGATAGTATTTTCACCAAATTGGACATCTGTGTGGGGAGAAAAAAAGGATTCTCAACCTAGATCCTCATTCCTTATGCAAAAATTAACTCAAAATGATCACAGGTCTAAATGTCAAGCAAAACGCCACGAAACCTTTAGAAGAAAAAGAAGAAATCTTCACAACCTGGGCCAAGGCTAAAAATATTCTTCAACACAACAGCAAAAGCTCAATCCATAAAAGATAAATTGATAAATTGGATTTCATCAAAATTTAAACCTTTTTTCTGTGTAAACGTCACTGATGAGAGAATGAAAAGACAAGTTATATGCCGGAGAAAGTATTGTGTATGAGTCCGTTCTCACGCGGCTATGAAGACATACCCAAGACTGGGTAATTTATAAAGGAAAAAGGTTTAATGGACTCACAGTTCCGCATGCCTGGGGAGGCCTCAAGAGACTTAGAATCGTGGTGGAAGGGGAAGCAAGCAACACAGCCTTCTTCACATGGCGGCGGGAGAAGGGGGAAAAGCCCAGTAAAAAACCATCAGATCTTGTGAGAACTCACTATCAAGAGAAGAATAGCATGGGGGTAACTGCCCCAATGATTCAATTACCTCTTGCTGGGCCCCTCCCACAACATGTGGGGATCATGGGAACTACAATTAAGATGAGATTTGGGTGGGGACACCGCCAAACCATACCAACTTGTGAATCACATATCAAACAAAAGATTTGTATGCAGAATAGACCTATGTAATGATTTATTTAACGTTTATGTTCAGGGGTGAACAAACACGTGCAGATTTGTGAACTTGTGTAAAGGGGGTTTGTTGTACAGATTAGTTCATCACCCAGGTACTAAGCCTTTGTACTCATTCGTTATTTACCTGATCCTCCCCCTCCTCCCACCCTTCACCCTCCGATAGGCCAGTGGCAGTTGTTCCCCTCTATGTGTCCATGTGTTCTCATCATTTAGCTCCCACTTGTAAGGGAAAACATGTATTTTGGTTTAGGTTTCTGCATTAGCTTGCTAAGGATAATGGTCTTCAGCTCCATCCATGTTCCTGCAAAAAAACAAGACCTCATTCTTCTTTATGGCTGCATAGTATTCCATAGTGTAGATGTACCACATTTTCTTTATCTAGTCTATTACTGATGGGCATTCAGGTTGATTCTATGTCTTTGCCATTGTGAATAGTGCTGCATGTGTCTTTATGGTAGAACAACTTCTATTCCTTTGGGTATATATCCAGTAATGGGATTTCTGGGTTGAATATTAGTTCTGTTTTTAGGTCTTTGAGGAAATCACCACACTGTTTTCCACAATAGTTGAACTAATTTACACTTCCACCAGCAGTATATACGCGTTCCTTTTTCTGCACAAATTCACCAGCACCTATTTTTTTGCTTCAGAATACATGTTTTTTTAACTCTTAAAATCAGCAGCTGGGCCCAGTGGCTCATGCCTGTAATCCCAGCACTTTGGGAGGCTGAAGCAGGTGGATCATGAGGTAAGGAGTTTTGAGACCAGCCCGGCCAGCATGGTGAAATCCCGTCTCTACTAAAACTACAAAAATTAGCCAGGCATGGTGGCACATGCCTGTAATCCCAGCTACTTGGAAGGCTGAGGTAGGACAATTGCTTGAACCCAGGAGGTGAGAATTGCAGTGAGCTGAGACCATGCCACTGCACTCCAGCCTGGTGACAGAGTGAGACTCCGTCTCAAAAGAAAAAAAAAATCTGCAGTAAGGCGAGGCACAGTGACTCATGACTGTAATCTCAGTGTTTTGGAAGGCCGAGTCAGGAGGCTCACTGGAGGCCAGGAGTTCAAGGCTGCAATGAGCTCTGTCTGCATTCCAGCCTGGGAGACAGAGCGAGACCCTGTCTCCAAAAATCAAAAAATCAATCTGTAGTAAATACAATAATCTAAAAGTGGGCAAAGGACTTGAACAGACATTTCACCAAAGAGGATACATGGGTGCAAATCAGCACGAGAAGTTCCATGTTGGGAAAATGCAGATTCAATAGTGACATGGTTCCCGTGCACGCCCATCAGATGCTGGAAGCTGACAGTGTGTGAGGTTTCGGCTACATGGCGGTTCCCAGAAAGATGGTAGATTGAAACCCAACTATATCAGTGATTCCAAATCCATTAGAAGAGTTCATCGTAAGACATATATATTCTGTTTCTGGAATTTACATATACAGAAATACATATACAGAAAGATCAAAAGTAAGAGAAGAGGCTGGGCAAGATGGCTCACACCTATAATCTCAGCACTTTGGGAGGCCGAGGCAGAGGGATTACAGGAGGTCAGGAGTTTGAGACCAGTCTGGCCAATATGGCGAAATCCTGTCTCTACTAATAATACAAAAATTAGCCAGATGTGGTGGCACGTGCCTGTGATCCCAGCTGCACTGGAAGACCGAGCCACAAAAATCGAACCTGGGAGGTGGAGGCTGCAGTGAGGCAAGATCGTGCCACTGCACTCCAGCCTGGGCTACAAAGTGAGACTGTCAAAAAAGAGAGAGCAAGAGAGAGGGGGGGAGGGAGGGAAGGAGAGAGGGAGGGAGGGAGGGAGGGAGGGAAGGAGAGAGGGAGGGAGGGAATGGAAGATACAGTGCAAGCATGAGGTAAAAGCTTGTTTTGCCTGTGAGATCAGAGTGGGCTTTCAGGGAAAGGGTCAGTAGAGATCAATTCACAATGACAGCAGTTTCCATTCACCAGGATATTTGCACCCAGCAACACAGACAGACGACAGGTGGACATATAAAGTAATCATACCCAAGGTTACATAAAGCACACGCTGACAACTAACAGGAGGAACAGGCAGGCCCTCAGCCACAGCGGCAGGTTTTCCAGCTGTCTGTGGCCAGCAGAACACAGAGCGCTGACCTCGCTGGCACACAGAGCGCTGCAGCAGACCCCCGCGGGCACGCGCCCTTTCCCAGCACGCGGCAGGTCCACAAGAACTGACCGAGCCTGTGCCAGAAAGCAAGTCTCAGGAATCTGAAAGGAATAAAATCGTGCAGATTGTGTTCTTCTGGTGATAATGCGGTTCAGCTAGTTACCAAATGTTTGCAAGTTAAGTTCCCTTCTCAATAAGCCCATCAGTCAAAGAAGAAACACTGGCCGAGAGCACGTGGGGCCATTTCACAGTGAAAAAAACGCTGCACGTGAAGACCTGTGAGATTCAGCTCAACTCCGGGCCTCACGGTCCGCCCACCTCAGCCTCACAAAGTGCTGGCAATACAGGCGTGGGCCACGGTGCCCGGCCTATTTTTATTTTTTTAGGGACTGGGTCGTGCTCTATCTCCGAGGCTGGAATGCAACAGTGCGATCAATGCTTAGGAGAAGGCTTCTAGATCTGAATGAATATATTATGAGGGAAGAAATGACGAAAACCAATCCGCTAAGCGTCTAACTCAACAGATTAGAAAAAGAAGAGCAAACTAAATTCAAGAAATAGAGAAGAAAGAAATAACAAAAAGCAAAAATAATTGCATTTGGCCGGGCACGGTGGCTCACGCCTGTAATCCCAGCACTTTGGGAGGCCGAGGCGGGTGGATCACGAGGTCAAGAGATCGAGACCATCCTGGTCAACATGGTGAAACCCCGTCTCTACTAAAAATACAAAAAAATTAGCTGGGCATGGTGGTGCGTGCCTGTAATCCCAGCTACTCGGGAGGCTGAGGCAGGAGAATTGCCTGAACCCAGGAGGCGGAGGTTGCGGTGAGCCGAGATCGCGCCATTGCACTCCAGCCTGGGTAACAAGAGCGAAACTCTGTCTCAAAAAAATAATAATAATCGCATTTAAAAATATATAACAGATACATCAATCAAGCCAACAGCTGGTTTTAAGAAATGATTTAGCTCCTTGCTGACCAAGCCAAAAAGACAGAAAACACAAATAACCAGTGTAAGCCATAACAAACAGACCACAGTCAGAGGCAGCAGACATGAAAAAGAGGATAGGATATTTAGAACAACTGCCTAAACAGTCTTCTGAAATTGTTGATGACAGATTTCTTTAAAAATATAACTTGCTGAGTATGGTAACACACCTGTAATCCCAGCACTTTGGGGTGCTGAGGCAGGAGGTCACTTGAGCCCAGGAGGTAGAGACCAGCCTGGACAACAAAGTGAGACCTTGTCTCTAGTTTTTAAAAAAAAAAAAAAAAGGGCCGGGTGCGGTGGCTCAAGCCTGTAATCCCAGCACTTTGGGAGGCTGAGGCGGGTGGATCATGAGGTCAAGAGATCGAGACAATCCTGGTCAACATGGTGAAACCCCGTCTCTACTAAAGATACAAAAAATTAGCTGGGCACGGTGGCGCGTGCCTGTAATCTCCGCTACTTGGGAAGGTGCGGCAGAATTGCTTGAACCCAGGAGGCAGAGGTTGCAGTGAGCCAAGATCGCGCCATTGCACTCCAGCCTGGGTAACAAGAGCGAAACTCTGTCTCAAAAAAAAAAAAAAAAAGTATATAAATAATTAGCCAAACATGATGGCGCACACTGGCGGTCCCAGCTACTCAGGAGGCTGAGGTGGGAGGATCACCTGAGCGCAGGAAGTCAAGGCTACAGTGAGCTGTGATCTCATCACTGCATTCCAGTCTGGGAGACAGAGCAAATCCCTGACTGTAAAAAAATTAAAAATAGGCCAGGTGTGGTGGCTCACACCTGTAATCCCAACACTTTGGGAGGCTGAGGCAGGCAGATCACAAGGTCAGGAGTTCAAGTTCACCTGGCCAACATGGTGAAACCCCATCTCTACTAAAGATACGAAAAACTAGCTGGGCATGGTGGTGGGCACCTGTAATCTCCGCTGCTCGGGAAGGCGCGGCAGAATTGCCTTAACCCAGGAGGCGGAGGTTGCAGTGAGTGGAGATGGAGCCATTGCACTCCAGCCTGGGTGACAGGACGAGACTCTGTCTCAAAACAAATAAATAATAAAATTTTTAGAAGAAATAAAAATAAAACTTACCAAAAAGAAACAGAAAACTGGAATCATCTTGGAATAACAAAAGCAGTTGAGTCCATTCATAAAAGCTTTCCCACGAAGACAGCTCCAAGCAGACGGCATCAGTAACAACCTGCTGCAGACACTCACGGAAGAAATGGTCAAATTTTACCCCCAAAAAAGTTTTGTTTCGTGTTGTTTCTTGAGAGAGTCTCTCTGTTGAACAGGCTGGAGTGCAAGAGCTCAATCTCAGCTCGTGGCAACCACGATCTCCTGGGTTCAAACGATTCTCCTGCCTCAGCCTCCCAAGCAGCTGGGGCTACAGGCACTCATCGCCAGCCTGGCTAATTCTTCTGTATGTTTGGTAGAGACAGGGTTTTACTCACCATGTTAGCCAGGCTGGTCTTGAACTCCTGCCCTCATGTGATCCACCTGCCCCAGCCTCCCAAAGTGCTGGGATTACAGGCATGAGCCACCATGCCAAGCCCCAAGAAAAGTTCTTTTAGAAGTGAAAAAAATAAAAGAGTAATCCCCGACTCATCTTTTGAAGCCATCTTCCCTTTGACACCAAAACCAGGCATGGACATAACAAGAAATGGAAATTATAGGCCAGTTTCACTCACGCACATAGAGGCAAAATCCCAGACAAAAGCATCCACAAACTGAATCCAGCAACCTAGGAAAGGGTCATCTCATCGGCTGCAGCTGGGGCTAAACCGCGAAGTGAGGCTGGTTCGACCGGAAAATCCCTCCCGGTGCCGCCCTTTCGCCGGGCCCAGCTCCCGACCCGCCTTCCTGGTGCTGGGGGAAGGGGGTAGATTCCTCTCCTGTGGCTGCCAGAACGAATCACAACAAACTCGGCAGCTTAAAACAGCAGGAATCTATTCTCTCACTGCTGTGGAGGTGGCCAGAAGGCCAAGCTCAAGGTGTTGGCAGGGCCCTACTCCCTCCAAAGGCCCCAGAGGAGGGCCTGTCCTGTGCTCAGACTTCACTCCACCTTCTTGCTGGGGCTCTGCCTTCGTGGGTCTGTGACTCTCCTGTCCATGTCTCTCTCTTTTTCTTTTTTTTTTTTGACAGGCTCTCCCTCTGTTGCCCAGGCTGGAGTGCGGTGGCAGTCTCAGCTCACTGCAACCTCCTCCTCCCAGGTTCAAGCATTCTCCTGCCTCAGCCTCCCAAGTAGGTGAGATTACAGGCATCTGCCACCATACCTGGCTAATTTTTTTGTATTTTTAGTAAAGACTGAGTTTCACGATGTTGGCCAGGCTGGTCTCAAACTCCTGACCTCAGGTGACCTACCCACCTCAGCCTCCCAGAGTGCTGGGATTACAGGTGTGAAACACCCCACCAGGCCTTTTTTCTTGTTTTTAAAGAGGGTCTCGCTCTGTGCACGCTGGAGAGCAGTGGCGTGATTACGGCCCACTGCAGTCTCAACCTCACACACAGGCTCTGACAATCGCCTGCGTCAGTCTCCAGAGCAGCTGGGAATACAAGTGCACACCACCACACCAGCTACGTTTTTTTAATTTTTTTGTCGATATGGTGTCTAACAGTGTTGCCTGAGCTGGTCTCAAACTCCTGGACTTGGATGACTTGAAATGATCCTCCCGCCTTGGCTTCCCAGTGTTGGGATTACAGGTGTGAGCCACTGTGCCCAGCCTAAACTACAGCTGGTTTTTGCAAGTAATATAATTGTGTACTTAGAAAAGTCTTTAAAAATCTAGGCCAGGTGTGGCGGCCCACACCTGTAATCCCAGCATTTTGGGAGGCCGAGGTGGGCAGATCACCCAAGGTCAGGAGTTTGAGACCAGCCAGGCCAACATGGCAAAAGCATCTCTACTAAAAGTACAAAAATTAGCTGGGCATGGTGGCGCATTCCTGTAATCCCAGCTACTCGGGAGGCTGACGCAGGAGAATCGCTTGAACCCAGGAGGCGGAGGTTGCGGTGAGCCGAGATTGCGCCATTGCACTCCAGCCTGGGTAACAAGAGCGAAACTCCGTCTCAAAAAAAAAAAAAACCCAGCAGTGGGCATCTGGTCAGTGCCCCACAGCCACTCACCCAGCGGCTCTGCCCTCACTGTCAATGGCCTCGCCCTAGGATGCTCACAGCGAGGCCCTGGCCCTTCGGTTCACGGGGTGTCACTGGGACTTTGTGGCTACTTGACTCTTGAACCCCCCGAAGTCTGGGTCATGAGCAGCAGGCTCTTCCCACAGGAAAGACCCCAGCTCTCTCCCTCTCTACTGCCCTTCCTTTCTGCTCTCACATCGACAAGGCCTTGCTCCAGCCCACCTCCCAGGGAGACGTGGAGCCAGGTACATACGGCCCTCACCAGTAACACCCGGGTCTCTTCCTCCCTGTGCCCTGAGCCCGATGCCCTCACCAGCCTGGGACCCCCCTCCAGCCCGGCGGTCCCTTCCAGCACCCCAACTGGCCCAGTGCCCCCACCTGCCCAAGGCTCCACCAGCCTACCGCCCCCCACCAGCTCGGCACCCCCTCCAGCGGGGTGTCCTCTCCACCCTGGTACCCCTGCCAGCCCGGCGCGCCCTCCAGCCCAGCGGGCATCCCCTCCAGTCCCCCACTTCAAGACCCACACGTTTTCTATTAGCTGAGGTCATGGCGGCTGCTGTACCACTGCACTAGGTGTGTCTTTTTCTATAGTTTTGGTTTGTTGGTTTGTTTTTGAGACAGAGTTTCACTCACATCACCCAGGCTGGAGTGCAGTGGCGTGATCTCAGCCCACTGCAACTTCTGCCTCCCAGGTTCAAGCACTACTCCTGCCTCAGCCTCCTGAGTAGCTGGGATTACAGGCGCCTGCCACCACGTCCAGCTAATATTTGGCATTTTTAGTAGAGATGGGGTTTCACTGTGTAGACCAGGCTGGTCTCGAACTCTTGACCTCAAGTGGTTCACCTGCCTTGGTCTCCCAAAGCGGTGGGATTACAGGCATGAGCCACCACACCACACTTTTCTGTAGTTTTGATGCTGACATCTTACACGTTCTTCCACCCCAAACACCCAGGTGTATGGAGCGGCCCCCAATCTCTGTGGATAAAGTAACTTTCTTCCAACAAGACAGTCATTCCTGAGCCTGTGTGTCACCCTCCCTGATCAAAGCAAATCCCAGGTTCATTTAAAAAACATACAGGCCCCAAATTTAGGAGGCTGCAGCCCAAACCCCTGCAGCTCATAGCAGGACCCTGACCTGGCGAGAGCATGGCCCTCCGGCCCTCCTCAGCCCCCGTCAGGTGTGCAACCCCACTCCAAGCATGATCCTCAGCAGCACAGGTGAGGTCAGCCGTGTATCACAGCCTGTACTGGGTGTGACGAGCCCCTCCATCCGGAAGCACTGTCTTTACTTGGTCACCAAGACCCGCCACTTGCCCACACCCCCACTTGCACCCCAGCTACCGCATCCGGGGCCCTGCTCTGCCTCCCACCATGCCCTGGCTTCTCACATTCCATTCTCCAGCCCCAAATTCCAGGTTCACGCAGCCAACCGCCCACCCGACACTCACTAAGATGCCAAGGCTGAAGGTTGTTGGCAGGTCCGAGCAGGGTTCTCAAGTAGTGGTGCCCACCCCAGCCTGCCCAGCTCTCAGACCACCAACCATGGGCCCAGCCACCATGGCTCTCTTCATCACACCCACAACCAAGACAGCCGCTGATCCTGTGCCCCAGTCGGCCAAATCCCACCTAGTCCAGCCGCCCCTCACAAGCCCACCTGAGCCCCAGAACCTCCCCACCAGTAGCTGGGGGCAGAAGCCTGGGCCCTGGCCCTACCTGTTCTCAGCTTGTGCCCCCCTCGCAGCTGGTCCCCTTGGGCACCTGTGTCCTCCGGTTTTGAGCACTTTCCTCTACGGCATTTGCTCTTCCCTCTGGGATGTGGCCATGGGGCCCCACGGAATGGCACATTATTAGGCACCACGTGACTTCAGGTGGAATGACTGAGTGAGGGACCAGCCCAGCACAGCCAGACGGCAAGAGGCCGGGCAGGACACCCTCCAACCACTGTGAGGAAGGGATGGCTCCAGACCCAGTGCTCCCAGCAGTCAAGGAGCCTGGGCAGGGGTACAGACAACGGTGAGCCAGTGTGGGCACATGCAGGCCACGCAGCCAGAGATGAGCACAGACACAGGACTCCACAGCCACCAGCCACAACCATGCACAAGGACACGGGGTAGACAAGGGCCATGTGGACTGAGCTGTCAGGGCCCCCGTGAGATAAACAAGAGCCACTTAGACACACTTCTCTCCGGCTGAGTGCAGTGGCTCATGTCTGCAATCCCAGCATTTTGGGAAGCTGAGGTGGGCGGATCACTTGAGGTCAGAAGTTCGAGACCAGTCTGGCCAACATAGTGAAACCCTCTCTCTAAAATAAGCCAGGTGTGGCAGTGTGCACCTGTAGTCCCAGCTACTCAGGAGGCCGAGGCAGGAGAATCACTTGAACCTGGGAGGCAGAGGTTGCAGTGAGCCGAGATCATGCCACTGCACTCCAGCCTGGGCAACAGAGTGAGACTGTCTCAAAAAAAAAAAAAAAAAAAACACATGCATACACTACTCTCTGGCCGGGCGCAGTGGCTCAATCCCAGCACTTTGGGAGGTAGAGGCAGGCAGATCACTTGAGGCCAGGAGTTTGAGACTAGCCTGAGGGGCATGGTGAAACCCTGTCTACTAAAACTAAAAATACAAAAATTAGCTGGGCATGGCAGCATGCACCTGTAGCCCCAGCTACTCAGCAGGCTCAGGTGGGAGGATCGCTTGAGGCTGGGAGATGGAGGCTGCAGCGAGCTGTGACTGTGCCACTGGTGACAGCAGGACCTTGTCTCAAAAAAGAGAAACACTCCTGTCCAACCAAAGCTGGGTGCAGCGGGAGGTGCAACTGCCACAGGCCCCCGAAGTTGTGGTCCTGACCTGGCCGGAGTCCCGATCAGCCTCATCCCTCCAGGCAGGGTGGGCCAGGCCCAAGTGAAGGAGCCCGGGAAGTAGCAACAAAGGGAGGCAGAGGCCAGGAAGGCGGAGCCGGACAGAATAGGAATCCGTGCAAGACACTGCAGCCGGATCTCACTAACGGGTTTTTTTTTCAGATGGGGGCTCACTCTGCTGCCCAGGCTGGGGTGCAGCAACGAGATCATAGCTCACTTGGCCTCACACAGCCTTGGCCTCCAGGCTCAAGTGATCCTCCTGCCTCAGCCTCCCTCTATGTAGCTGGGACTACAGGCACACACCATCGAACCCAACTAATTTTTATTTTTTGTAGTGGCGGGATCTCCCTGTGCTGCCCAGGCCGGTCTTGATCTCCCAGGCTCATGTAATCCTCCAGCCTGGGCCTCCCAAAGTGCTGGGATTATAGGCATGAGCCAGTGCATCCAGCAGCGCCACCTCTTAATAAACATTAGTTTCGGCCCAGCGCGGTGGCTCACACCTGTAATCCTAGCACTTTGGGAGGCCAAGGTGGGTGGATCACCTGAGGTCAAGAGTTCTAGACCAGCCTGGACAACATGGTGAAACCCCATCTCTACTTAAAAAAAATATTAGCCTGACGTGGTGACACACGAGGCTGAGGCAGGAGAATCACTTGAACCCAGGAGGTGGAGGTTTCAGTGCGCCAAGATGGTGCCACTGCACCCCAACCTGGGTGATAGAGGAAGACTCCATCTCAAACACAACAAAAAAAATTAGTTTCTAGTTTTGTTGGAGTCAAGTTTGTCACACTTTCCAGTAAGCGCCTTGGTCTCACAGCCCAGTCCCCTCTGCTGTTTCCTGTGGGGGTGTCTCCACCTCTGCGTCTTCCTGGGGAGCCAGCTGCACTGTCCTCACACAGATGCCAGCTGCCCAGGGTGCAGGGCCTGCTGCCCCAGCCAGGCGATGCTGCGGCCTCCAGGTGGTTCCGTGGTCTCGGGCAGGGGACATGGTCTCGGCCCTGGTGTCAGGCTACAAGGCAGAAGGCAAAGGCTGCCACTGACCTTATGGGGGCCACACAGCTCTGCCACCCCAGCTTTAAACCTATGGACCAGTGACACCAGGACCTACAGAACAAGAGGCGGTGACTTCAAGCAACTCAAGCCACTGTATGTGTGGTGACAGCTAGAGCTGAGGTCAGGACCCCATCCCTGCCCCTTCCTCACGACAGCCAGCAAATGCTAGAGCAAGCCGGGACGTGCCAGGAGCGCAGAAGCACCCACTGGCCTCCCTCCCGCCAACCTCCCTCCCAGAGCCCTGCCCTCCCTCCTGCGGCCCTGGCCTCCCTCCAACCGGCCTCCCTCCCGTGGCCCTGGCCTCCCTCCCGCCGGCCTCCCTCCCACGGCCCTGGCCTCCCTCCCGCCGCCCTGGCCTCCCTCCCACAGCCCTGGCCTCCCTCCCGCCGGCCTCCCTCCCACGGCCCTGACCTCCCTCCCACCGGCCTTCCTCCCACGGCCCTGGCTGCCCTCCTGCCAACCTCCCTCCCACAGCCCTGGCCTCCCTCCTGCCGACCTCCCTCCCTCAGCCCTGGCCTCCCTCCATCCAGCCTTCCTCCCACGGCCCTGACCTCCCTCCCACAGCCCTGGCCTCCCTCCCGCCAACCTCCCTCCCATGACCCTGGCCTCCCTCCCGCCAGCTTCCCTCCCGCAGCCCTGGCCTCCCTCCCACAGCCCTGGCCTCCCTCTCACCAATCTCCCTCCCACAGCCCTGGCCACCCTCCCACCAACCTCCCTCCCGCCGGCCTCCCTCCCACCAAGCTCCCTCCCACAGCCCTTCCCACCCTCCTGCCAACCTTCCTCCCACGGCCCTGGCCTCCCTCCCACCAAGCTCCCTCCTCCCCAAGGCCTGTGATGTGAGTACCCTCGATCTGGGGGCTGAGGAAGGAGAGCTCAGCAGATCCCCAGCAGAATAAGAGCCTGAAGAATATCTTAGTTTATAGTGTTATTACTCAGCTATTTCCTTCATATAATCGTTTATATATCATAGTTTACAGAATTAGTGCCTGAAAAATATCCCACAACTCTGTTATTTCCACATATATATACAATTATATCTTAGTTCATAGTCAGAGGAACGTGTAGAGCAGACACGGTACAGAGCATGATTTAGGGAAAAGGCAGTTATACCAGGACAGGAATCCATGGCCCAGGCGGCAGCGTTCAGTGTCGTGAATATACCCACTGTGTGGCAGGCTTGGGGCGAGAGCCACTCCTGATAAAGGAGTTGTAGGACCCTGCTCCAGTTCTTGTGGAAGGCCGCCCTCAGACCGGCAATCCCACGAGCCTCCGAGGGTTCGAAACCCCTCCGGTATAATCTCACCTTGGTGACTGAACTTTATCAGCTCTTGTTGCTGTGCTGGGGCAAAAGCCTCCTCCTGCAGAACTCACTGGAAGCTGCCAGCAGGTGGCTGTGGACCAGGTCAGCTCTGCTGCTGTCTCAAGGGCATCCGCCTATAGAATTCCTTGGAAGTAGCCTGCCCTAGACAAGAGATACTACGCACTACACTCTCCGCTGCGCACGGCCCACCTCCATGCCTCGGGGACCTAATGGGGGTGGACCCCTTGTTTATTGGACACGTGATTGTCTTGACCCTATCACTGTCCTTAAGATGACCTCACTCACTACCTTTCCCAGTCTTGCACCCAATACATACAGATGCTCCTGAAAGTTCGGGGCCTCGCCTGTCTCTGCTCATAGGTGGTGTGGCCCCCGAGCCCAGCTGCTTTTCCAGTCCTCCTGTGTCCTGTCTCTTTACTTCTCAGATCCTGTGCCTCAGCAGCGATAGGGGACACCCCAGGACCCTGCAGGGCTGTGGCCCTACACGTGGGAGTCCTGGGTCTGTGGTTATAGAAGGGGTTTACGTGGACCTGCTCCCAGCATAAGAAAAGCCCTGTCCAGAAGCCAAGGCTGGCTGCGGGCACCAGGGACCTTTGAGGCTGCAGTGGAGGAGGGCTGAGGGCTGAGCGCCTGACACAGGGCTGGACCCAGCAGCTGCAGTGGCAGGAACCCTTAGGAGGAGCCGGCAGAGGGGCAGACCATGGTGCTTCGGCACACAGCCCACAGCCTGCAGGGCCCAGGCCGCATGAGCGGGTCAGGGAGGTGCTCTTGAAAGGGAGGCCTTGCTGGCCACGTCTGGGTACTGAGGTGCTCCTGAGGCCCGGGCACGGGAATGGGGAAGCAGGCGGCCTCGGTGTGTCCACCCCAGGGCCGAGGAGGCCCGGACAGGCCCGGACAGGCTGAGGCTGGAGCTGCATCCCCAGGTGTGCCACACAGGCGCAAGGCCCAGCCCAGTGGGAAAGGCTCCAATGAGGGTGTGTTCTGGCAGGCGGATGGACGTGGCCCCAGGGCAGGGCTGGCAGGAGCCTGGAGGTGGCCCCACCAGCCCCGTCTCTGCCCACCTCAGGCCAGAGTCTGACAGCCCCAGAAGAGAGGGAGCCCTGTGAAGGAGGCAGGAGAGGCCGCAGGGCCACCTGTGCCTGCTGGTGGGGGCGGGGGCTGCCATGAGGCCAAGCCTCCTTCCGCCAGGCTGGGGCACGTCCCTGGGGACACAGATGGCTCTTTGTCAGAACTGAGCTGAGCTTGCTGGGCAGCCTCTGGAACAAAGCCTCTCTGTCCACGCTGTGCCCCCACCCGGAGCACCACCTCCAGGGAAGGAGCAGAGCCCCAGACTCCCATCCGGCGCCACACCAGGCACAGCCAAGGCTGGGGTGGGGGAGAGGCTGTGCTCACAGCGAGGGCTGGGCCGCAGGGGGAGACCGGATGAAGGGGTCAGGGTCCATGGCACTCCGGTGCCGGGGAGGCCTGTGCCACCTGCCACTCACCTTGCTGGGGTGCACATGTCCTCTAGCCCCCGTCAGCCCTAGACTGCCCACCACAGCCCAGGGATCCTCTACACCCCCTTCCCCAGACAGGGAAGCCTGACAGGGTGAAGCAGGAGGCCCAGCAGCCTTGCCCACGGGGAAGCTGCCACAGTTCACTCCTGAGTCCCCTCCAGACCACCAGCTGGGCCATCACAACCCCCTCAGGGGTCTGGCCACACCCAGTGGTCAGTGCTGCTGGCCTTGGGCCTCAGCTCCGGCCAGAGTCAGCCCAGCCCAGCCCCTGAAGCCAGCACATGACCTGGGCTCTGCATCTGCCCTCCCTGCGGCCACCCAGCCCTCTTTCCGTTCCTCCAACACCCAACCAGGCTGGGCCAAGGCAGGTTTCCCACCCCTGCGGCCACCCAGCCCTCTTTCTGTTCCCCCAACACCCAGCCGGGCTAGGCCAAGGCAGGTTTCCCACAGGAGTGCCTGTCCACAGCCCTCAGCGTCCAGGCGGTGGGATCCAGATGAGGCCAGGCAGGGCTCCCGCCAGCCTGGCGAGTTCCTGCCGACACTGTCCCTGTAGTTGATACAGCACCGCCTCCAGGCAGGCCTCCTGGCTCCTCAGCGTCCTGATCACCTCAGCTGCCCGCAGGTCCTGGTCCCCTGCTGCCCCATCCTCTCGTCTCACCAGCCGGTGTGGCCCATGGGGCTGGGCCGGGCCCCCATCTTGCTCCCAGCACCGCTGCAGAGCTCCCAGCTCCTTTTCCACGGCCTCCCGAGAGGCCCGCCGCACAGCACTCCACTCTGGCCCCCATCCACAGCCTCCAGCCTGCATGGGAGACAATGGTGGTGGCTCTGTCCCCCCAGGATACTGGCCTCAGACCCCTCAGCATTTCCTGGGTCAGAATGAGGGGTGTGGGCACAGCACGCATGCAGGAAACACCCATGCTCTTTAGAGAGGCTCCCTGAAAACGCTGACCAACATAGTGAAACCCCATATATATATGCTAAAATATAAAATATATATTAGCTAAAATATAATAAAAATATAAAATATGAAAATTAGCTGGGCGTGGTGGCATGCACCTGTAGTCACAGCTACTCAGGAGACTCACTTGAACCTGGGAGGCAGAGGTTGCAGTGAGCCAAGATCATGCCACTGCACTCCAGCCTGGGTGGCAGTGTGAGACTTCGTCTTGAGAAGAAGAAAAAGAGAGGCTTACTGAAGACTTTAAGGGAAAAATCCTGACTGAAATTTACGTTAAAATTCTTTTCTTTTTCCTTTTCTCTAAGACAGAGTCTCACTCTCACCCAGACTGGAGTGCAGTGGTGTGATCTCGGCTCAGTGCAACCTCTGTCTCCTGGGTTCAAGCGATTCTCCTGCCTCAGCCTCCCAAGTAGCTGGGACTACAGGCACATGCTACCACACCCGGCTAATTTTTTTGCATTTTTAGGTAGAGATGGGGTTTCACCATATCGGCCAGGCTGGTACCGATCTCCTGAGCTCGTGATCCACCTGCCACAGCCTCCCAAAGTATTGGGATTACAGGTGTGAGCCACTGCGCCCAGCCATTAAAATTCTTCAGAAAAAGAAAATAGAGGCCAGGTGCCATGGCTCACGCCTGTAATCCCAGCATTTTGGAAGGCCAAGGAGGGCAGATCATGAGGTCAGGAGTTCAAGACCAGCCTAACCAATATGGTGAAAACTTCTATTAAAAGTTAAAAAATTAGCCAGGCATGGTGGCGTGCGTCTCTAATCCCAGCTACTCGGGGGCTGAGGCAGGAGAATCACTTGAACCCGGGAGGCAGAGGTTGCAGTGAGCCGAGATAACACCACTACACTCCAGCCTGGGCGACAGAGTGAGACTCCTCCAACACAAAAAAAAAAAAAAGAGAGAAAGAATGATGCAGCCCCATGTCCACAGCCACGAACCTGCGTAGGTGACGGCTGTGTTTAGGGAGGACACCCAGGCGTCCAGCAGCAGGTCCGACAGTCCCAGGCAGGTAGAGCGAGCACCACTGTGTGAATCCACGTGTGGCGGAGGCCTGGGAGCAGCAGGCCCCACAACACGGGCTTCCCTCCCTCCTCACGCAAAGATCCGAGAACAGACCTCCAGCAGGAGGGGCAGGGCTGTCTCACAGCAGCAGGGGTCGTCACCATGTGCCCTCCTGCCCCTCAGAGTGCATGCGTGAGTGTGCCACTCACCACGCCACTCAATCAGATGCAGCTATGGAATCCAGCAAGTTCAAAGCACCCTCAGGTCAGCCATCCCCCAAAGGTGGCCAGTGCCCAGAGCGAGCCTGGCCCTCACCTTGGCCTCCCAGGCTGCCCGTCTGCACTCCACAGCTTCCTGCAGCTCCTCCTGCAGCGCCCGCAGCTCCCATGCTACCAGCTCCAACTCACCACCTCTGTGCTCAGGGATCCGGGGCAGGAAGGTGCCCTGTGAGGCGGCAGCCGGCACCCCGGGGGCACAGGTGTCCAGGACAGTGTCCTACGGAGACCCAAGTGAGACAGCCTGCACCTAGTGGGGTTTCCCAGCTGAGGAGACAGAAGGACAGAGGGCAGGGAGGGCAGTGGTGGCCCCCCAGGTCCCACAGCGGCTGGATGCCACCATCTCAGCAGCCTCGACATCCAGGGAGGCACACAGGCCACAGAGCTGAGGACAGGGCCACAGTGGCCTCCCCAGAAGGTGAGCAGAAGCCCTAGAAAAAGCACACGCTAGGAGATCTGAGGCCTCCCTAAAAGCCCCTCCGCTGTCTGGAAAACTGGAAGATCCCCATCCTCCACCTGAGGCTGCTGCAGGCGGGGGGGGGGGGATGACGGGAGGGTGTACGTGGGCGTCCTCACCATCCACCGCCAGAAGACCAGCTCTGTGCGCCGCCACGCCAGGACCGCCTCCAGGCGCCGGTTCGCACACTCCAGAGTCCGCAGCAGCTGAAAGGCAAACGGCAGCTGGGCTAGAACCTCACACCAGACCCCAGGGACAGACGCAGGACAGACACAAGACCCAGCACACGCTGGACCCAGCACACGCCCCACCCCTCAACCCTCCACCTGCCTGCACCCAGGTTCTCTGGCCAGAAGAACAAGCAGGGCACCCTGGTGCGGTGCGGCAACCATAGCCCACCTGTCCTTTCTGCAGCACAGGGCAGCCCCCAACGCACAGCCAGGCCCTGCCTGCCAGACGAGAGCTGGCCCTGCCCTCTGAGGATACCTGTTGTCCCCCACACCAGCCCCGCTGCGAGTCCAACAAGGTCAGGGACAGAGTCCAGGTGCCTCTGAAGCCAAGACCTCCGCCCCACACCCCTCGCTGAATGGGGGCTATATTGGGGGCTGCAGGCAGAGGGGGAGGCCCCAAACTGGGGAGCCAGCCAGCCTCTTGGGGAGGGAAAAACCATCCCATCACTTCAGGGACCCCCTAAGGAGTCTGCCTAGTGGCCCAGGTGGCAGAGAAGGCAGAGCTGAGCCACACTTGACATTCCCAAGCGAAGGGTCTGCCCCATGGCCCTACACAAAGGCACCTGCCCACAGTGTGCCACAGCTGGGCAAGGCGGCTGGAAACGGCCAGACATGGCAGCTGCTCTGCCCATGTGCAGAGAGTGGGCTATCTGCACCAGTGATTCTGGGCCCTGGGGCAGGGGGCACCCCTGTGGGGACAGGCCCTCTGCACCTGAATCCTGCCCACTCCACCCTTCCTCCCAAGGAACCCAGAGTGTGAACCAGGCTGCAGGGGTCTGGGACTCCAGCAGTGGGATGGGGGGCAGATAGGGATGGCCTTGAACACCAGGCTCAACCCAGCCCACCTGGGGAAGAGCAGAATGGAGCAGAGCAGAGGCAGTCAGAGAAGATGAGAACAGGGAGGTCTGTGAGCGGCGTGGGAGCTGGAGCAGGCTGGGGCCACCCACATGCCCACCCAGGCAGGCCATGAGAAGAGCAAAGACCCCATGGGGACAGATGCCTAAACACCCCCAACAGGAGGACGGTCACCTAACAGAAGAGCAGCAAACTAACAGAACAGATGGACAGTCACCTAACAGAAGGGCAGTCACCACAGTTTCCATGAAGCTAAGGGCCCCAGGGGCGGGAGCAGGCAGGAGAGGAGGGTCAAAGACACCCCTTACTGCCCCTCCCACCCACCCCCAAGTGCTGTGGTCTTCACGCCTGCCAACCTCCCCAACGCACTGCCCTGAGCGGGGAGAGCAGGCTGCAGGCAGAGCCCTACCAGGACCCAAGGGAGCCGCCAGTCACCCAGCAGCAGGCCTGGCTGCTCACACACCAGCCACAGATCCTTCCAGAAGGTTCTGGGACTCATCCCAGGAGTGCAGGAGAAGTACAAGCCCTTCAGGTAGGCCAGGTCCAGGTTTCGGGGATTCCCACTGCAGAAACCCTGGAAGGAAGCCAGCCCATGGCCCCAGTCCACCTGGCCAGCACCGCACACAGCTTCCAGGAGAGGACAGGGCCTCACCTCCAGGCCCCCCAGCCCACCACAGACGGTGGTCTCCACAGAGGCTCCCTGGGCAGGAGCAGGCTGAGGCCTGGGCAGCCTCTGCTCTGCCCCAACCCAGGGGTCCCAGGGGCCAGAAGCCTGGGCTTTGCAAAGCCACCTCTACAAGGGAGGCAAGGCCAAGGGCAGACCGGGGTGCCCAGATGCTGCCTCAGCACCGCCAATGCCAATGCAGGCCGACGGAGTGGGTGCCAGACCCACTTCAGCCAGGGATAGGACCAGCTGGTAAGCAGGCCCTGTGAGCCCGTAGAGCGGCATGCAGTTCCCCAGGGTTGGGGCTGCAGAGTGGAACGCACAGGCCCTTGCCATGAGCAGGAAGCCACAGCAGACATAAGGCTGGGGGCTGGGAGCCAGGCCATCCGCCTCTGACCCCTGGGTACCCCTGGTCAGGCCTGGGATGAGGTATAGGGGCCAAGACTCTGGAGTTGGAGAGGGAAGAGGCAGAGAGGAATGGGCCTGGAAGAAGGGGTCACACCAGCCCTGAGCCACAGCACTCCTGCCTGGCCGTACCCACCTAGAGCTGGGCAGTGCCAGTCTGTCACTCAGGACAGTAGAAAGCCCAGCCCAAGTGGGTGGCCCACGCCTGTAATCCCAGAACTTTGGGAGGCTGAGCCAGGTGGATCACCAGAGATCAGGAGTTCAAGACCAGCCTTGCCAAGATGGCAAAACCCCATCTCCACTAAAAATTAAAAAAAATTAGGCAGACAGGGTGGTGCACGCCTGTAGTCCCAGCTACTCAGGAGGTTGAGACAGGAGAATCACTTGAAACCAGGAGGTAGAGGCTGCAGTGGGCTGAGATCACACCACTGCTGCAATCCAGCCTGGGCAACAGAGCAAGACTCTGTCTCAAAAAACAAATAAAATAAAAAGAGCGGCTGCCAGCCCTTCCCTGTCCCCTGAAACCAAGCTGGCCAAGAGGAAGGAGCCAGTGATGATGGGTGGGCAGACCCCCAGAAAGAAGGAGGAAGGTGGAAGGCCGGCAGGGAGGAGGGGAGGGGAGGGGCAGGGTGAGAGGAAGTGGCCATCCCTCGGGAAGACGCCTGGGGCTAAGGCAACTCTGACACTTCTGCCGCTGTCTGCCCAGGGTCACATGGCCACCCGGGGCTCAGAGCCAGGCTTTCCTCCAGGTCTGTGTTATCCAGGGCTCAGGATGTGCCCGGGACCACAGAGCCCGGTAGCCTGGAGCTGTGTCCCCTGGTTGGCCCCAGGGTCGCAAGCAAAATGGGGCCTGCAAGTCTCCAGGGCCTATGGGGCTGGCTCCAGCTTGGCAGGCTCCGCCCAGTATACCCATGTGCATCTGGCCTTGGGCTCTGAACGGCAGCTGTCCCTGCCACGGTCAGCCCTGTGCCCAGCCCTTCACCCAGTGTGGGCTAGTCCCTGCACACCCCCAGGGGTCCCTGCCACACCAGGTGAAACCTACTTGAGGTGCCAACACCACTGGCTCACACCTTCATTCCAGCAACCTGCCCTCAGCCAGCTGCCGGCCTAGCACAGGTTCCTGTGTCCCTGGGCCCCCACCCACACCCTGCCTGGATTTGTGGAAGGGGGAGCGGCCCGTGAGGCTAGGAGAGGCCCAGAGGACACGCCTATCACCCATGACAGCAATGATGGATGGCAGAAACGCAGAGACACCCACTCCCTGGCCCCCCTGGGCTCCTCCCACCTCAAGCAGTGCCGCCCCAGCAGCTCACCCGCCCTCACCTGCTGGCCTCCCTCTGGGTCCCTGAGCATCTCTGCTTCAGTGACGGACAGATGACCAAGGCTCTGGTCCCCATGGCAGCCACGTGTGTACAGGTGGATCTGAAACAGGCAGTACAGACTCCAGGCTGAGGGGGAGGCAGGCACCTCCCCCAGCACTGAACTCCACCAGTCCAGGAAGGTCAGCCTTCAGAGTCCACCGCACAGAGGCGGAAACAGGGCTCGGAGCTGGCCACTCCACCTGAGGCTGTCAGGGCTGGGCTGCATGCAGGACCGCTGTCTGCACCGCTGGGGCCTCCTGCAGGGGGGGCCAGGCAGCTTCACTGATGGCCTCCCCACCCCCCCAGCTCCCAGGCAGCAGCAGGATTGCAGTGGGGCGCCCTGGCTTCCCCCGAAGCATCGGAGGAGGAACAGCCTCCGGACAGGCTCACAGTGGGGATGGGAGTGACTGCTTGGATCTAGGGCTGGAGGGCAGCACAGAGGGGCATGTAGGTGAGCATGGTGGGTGGTGTCAAAGCCAGGCCCGACAGGGTGGGAGGTCCCTGGAAAGGCCAGCTGAGCAACAGACCCTCTGCAAGGCTGGGAGCCCGCTGCTGCCACAGAAGCACCCGTCAGCCCTGGCCTCACAGTGGACATGCTGCTGGGTACCTGTGACCCTGAGCCTACCCCTACCACCTTCGGGGCCCCACAGGCACTGCCCACCCCCAAGTCAGCCCCAAGCAGGATGTGGCGGGAGCAGGGGGTGTCCCCCTCCCCTCCAGTGCCCAGGAGGGTATGGCATTCATGGCACACAGCCCATCACAATGTTTAGTGACAGAGCCGGAAAAAGCCTCTGGTGCCTTTCAGGAACAAGAAGGCGAATTCTGTGAGCTGACACCAGCTTCCACCCTGCCCACCTTCATCCTGCCCTGGACCCCCACAAGGACCTCCTGGAACCACGTCAGGCTCCGGATAAGCCCAGGCAGGAAGGCCACATCCAGCCAAAAGCCCATGCCAGGCCTGGCAGGATGGGCCACAGGGACTGGCAGCTGGCGGCCTGCAGCACAGGACACAGCCCCCGGGTGGAAGCCCTGTGCCAGCTCTACCTTGCTCAGAAGGGTGCACTGTTCCTGCTGACTGGACACCAGCTGGCGCCAGCGGAACCGCAGCTTTCCCATCAGCCACTGCACATAGCGGACATCCACAGGATCCTCTGCTCGCGCCTGGGGTGCAGGTGGGCCAGGGCTGGCCAGGGCCTCACACTGGAGAAAGACAACGGTCAGGACCTGCTCCCACCCACCCTGCCCCCAGGAAGAGCCAGGATGGAGAGGGCAGTGGAGGCACAGCCAGGAACAAAGGGTGCTTTCAGCAGGCAGCTGGGTAACCCCTTGTGGGACTGGCCTGAGGGTCTGGGCAGGAGACACACAGGGGGCTAGCCCAGGCCTGCCCTTGTTCTGGCCCCAGGAGTTGAGACCAGGGCTGGCTCGGCCTACCCTCACCCACACGCACCTGGCACACAGTCATCTCATCACCCAGAGGCACTCGGGTCTGGGCCAGCATCTGCTCAGGCACAGGTCCTCGGGCCAAGAGCCAGGACAGAGCCAGGAGCAGCTCCCGGCTGCCCTGGGAGCCATCCTCAGGGAGCTGTGCCAGTGCCAGCCGCGGGTAGCCCCGGGAGCGCAGTGCTGACTTCACCAAGCGGGCTTGGACCTCTAGGATAGAAGACCACCAGCTCAGGGGACCACAAGCCTGGAAGTGATGCCACCTGGATGCCTCCAGAGACCCCTACAGGTCACTCGAGCAGGGGCTCAAGGCCGAGCTCATAAGAAACTATGGTGGGAGAGCTGGAACTCAGATCAGGATGAGGAGGCCAGGGGGTAAACGCGGATGGGCCCAGGGCTTTGTAGGAGCAGAAACAAAAAATACCCAAGGGGGTGGAGCTAGAGCCTACCAGGGGTGGGGCTAACTTGGGAAGGCGGGGCTCTGCGGGAGTGGGGCCCTTGCCACTCGGGTGGGTGGGGCCAGAGCCTGCCAGGGGCGTGGCTTAATGGGAAGGCGGGGCTTTACAGGGGCAGGAGGGGGCCAGCGCTACCGGGTGGGTGGGGCCAGCGCTACCGGGTGGGTGGGGCCAGCGCTACCGGGTGGGTGGGGCCAGGGCCCGCCAGGAGCTGGGCTTACCCTGGGCGAGCGAAGCCAAGGGGTTGTCCAGAGGGAGTGGCACGAGCACGCGGAAGAGAAGCTGCCAGAGCGCGGCGGTCTGCGGAAAATAAAAAGTGGGCAGTCAGCGGAGCCGGCCCAACTCCCTGCTAGGGCCCTGGACCCCACCCGGCCCGGCTGCCCTCCGCGCGAACGTCACCGCCTCCGGACGGTCGAACTTGGCGCGGCGGAAGATCTCGGGGCTGGGTCCCGAGGGCAGCGACCGACTCAACGCGGCGATGGCCTCAGGCAGGGCCGCGGCCCGGGCCCCAGCCGCGGGGTCCACCCGCCGCCGCCGCCTCCCCATAGAGCCAGCACCAGCCTCCTTCGGATCGCCCGCCGTCGCCGCCGCCGCCCGGGACCTGCGCACAAGCATCGCACGGGCCGGGTCTAGCGCCCAGGCTGGGACCTGCACCCAATAGCCGCAAGGGCCGTGTCTAGCGTCCAATCAGCGCGCCGGCTGGACCTGCGCCCAATCACCGTACGGGCCGCCCGGGCTAGCGCCGCGCTGGCCGGGTCTTTCACCCAATCGCCGTGCTAGCCGGACCTGCATCCAATCACCGCGTCGGCAGGGACCCGCCTTCGAGGCCCGGCCCAATGAACGGTTTCCCTTGAGTTTGAGTGTAGTCTAATTCTGTCCCGTGCGGACCCACTTCCGGGCTGATGGCCCGGCCGTCGGTATGTAGAAGTCCGCGGAGTCCGCCCTTGCCGACTCTACCGTCACGAACCCGACTCCCCGCCTCGCCCAGACCCCGCCCATCAGCGTCTCACGCCCCTGGCAACCTAGCAACCGCCCGGCTGCAGCGCGCAGACTCCCGAGGGCGCCCCCTGGGTCCGCAAAAGGCAGCGCAGCCGGGCCCCACGGAGCCAGAGCCGACGAGCCTCGCCCCTCCGCGCCGCCTCCCCGGCCGGGCCGCCAGGAGGCGCCCGGAGCCCGCCACGCCTCACAGCGCAGCCCCGGGTGCTGCCGGCCCCGGGATCCCGGTGCGAGGTCCCAGGCAACTCCCCCGCCCCGAACGCCCGGCCCCGGCCCGCCGCCGCCTCCGCCGGCGCTCCCGGTCCTCGCCCGCCCGCGGCCTCGCGTCCTTCTGCCGCCGCCACGGAGCAGCCCCGGAGGAAGCCGGCGCGGGACGCAGCCGCTGCCCGAGCCCCGCTGAGCCGGGCCCGCGTGCACGGGCGGCCCCGAAAGGCGCGGGCCGGAAGAAGCGCGGGGCCGTCTGCGGGGACAGAAGGTCGGGCCGGCTCGCGGCCAGCGGCGTCTCCGGGCATCCGTGTAGACCGCGAGCCGCGCGTCGCCGGTCTCTTCCCGCGATGCCCCTGCACCTCCCCGGGGCTGGAGGGCGGCGGCGAAGGCGGGCGGGAAACTCAGTCCTCCCTGGACCCCCAGCCCTGGCTGGCCGCGCGCACGCGAGGCACAGCCCGAGGAGTCCCGGCCCCACCTCCCGGCCTCCTTCGCCCCCATTTCCTCCTCCAGGTAGCCCTCCTGGCCCTCAGGGCCCCACCCGAGCAGGTCCCATCCTGTCCCTCCCCGCACACCCTCCGGCCTCCCCCGCCCGCAGCCTCCTTCCCTTTGGCGCATCGCGACCTCCTTCACGGCGCCAGCGCCAGGAGGAAGCCCAATCTCCTTGCCCCGCCGGCGGCTTCCTTGAAGCCAAGGGCCTCCTCCTCCGAGCGCCTCTGCACCTGCGAGCTCCCCGGCGGCAGGAGCCCGGGGGGTGGGGGCGGGGTGGGGGCCCACGGCGCCACAGGAACCTGGCAGGAAGCGTGGGGGGTGGCGGGCCCCTCTGCAGCCTTGCTCCGCGCTGTCCCAGCCCCGCGCTTGCAGATTTCCTCTGCACCAGGTGTCGCTGAGTCAAAGCTCTCAGTTCCCGCAGCGCCACCCACCACCGTCCAGAACGGAGGCCTCACCTGGGCACCCCGGCACCCCCCTCCCCTGCCCCCAACCCACCAAAAGCGCTGTGGTTCCCAGCTCTTGGGATCCCAGGGATCTCCCAGGCACCCCACACACCCCACCCTGGGCTACCCTAGGCTGCCCCCACGCCGCACCTGTCCAGCGGAGCCAGCGGCACACCCACCGCCACCCTAGGGCAGGGTGAGGCCTCGGCTCTTGTACATCAGTGGGTGTCCGCAGGGGTGGCCTTCTGCTAGGGCCAGAATCTAAGTGGCCAGTGTGGGGAAGGGAGCCTCTGAAGGTGGCCCAGTCAGCAGCGGCTGGCTGAGTTGACAAGGGAGTTTCCCGAAGGACCCTCAGCCCCTGTGCACGGCCAGCACTCAAGTTCCCCGCTGGACAGCGGGCCACAGGGTAAGTCCCTGGGCAGAGGGTAGATGGCAGACGAGGACTCACGTGGGGCAGTGGTGTCTGGGTCAGGGGCAGAGCAGCCTCAGGCCCCTGCAGAAGCCCGGCCTGGACTGGAGGGGTGGGGAATAAGGACAGGGTTGGGGGGCAGGAAGGGGGAAGGCTAGGAGTCCCCACAGCTCCCCTAGAGCCTCTCAGAAACGGAACCAGTGAGCTGATTCATCCCCCTGACCCAAGGCCAGCCCCGCCTTGCCAGCCCCACCCGTCCCCAAGCCTCTCAAAGCCTCCCCTCCTGCTCCCCAGAAGACCAGGAGAGGTCAGGGGCACCTCTGAGGGTCTGGAGGTTGTGGAGGTGGGCTCAGAGCAGCAGGGCTGGGTGCGGGAAGTCTAGGGTGGCCTGGACTCACTCTGCACACGGGGCCCGGCCTATGAGGCCCTGGAACAGTGCCCTGGGGAGGGCGATACACAGGAAGTGGGAAGTCACCTCTGTCCCCGCCTTGGAGGTGCCACTGGCAGAGCTGCGGCCAGAGCTCCACTGCAGCCCCTTTGCACACCCCGGCTCACCCAGCACGCGCGCGCGCACACACACACAGGTTATCCACGTGTTCAGGTTTATTGAGGGCATTAGGGGCTACAAGGGAGCCCTGGGCATCTGGGGACGAGGCCTGGCATTTGCGGGACAGTGAGTGGCCCAGCCAGCGGCCAAGGATGGGGTCTCCGCCACCTGTGGAGAGAGACAGGCACAGACGTGAGTGTAGCGTCCACGGCCTCCCTTTGGACCCCATGAGTGGTCAGGCCTCCCTGGGAGGAAGCATCCCCAACCCGAGAGTAGAACCAGGGGGCAGGACAGGGGTGGGGTCCTACCTACCCGGTTTACTTGAAAGTGTGGCTCTCAGCTCCACCCCGCCCAAAGCCTGCAGAGAAGGTGGAAAAAGTCAACAGGGAGATACGGGACTGTGGGGTGGGCAGGGACGAGAGGCGCGGGGTGCATACCTTTAGGCCCAAACATGGCGGAGTAGCAGGGATGGTTGCAGTAGGGTTTGCCTTCGTGCTGCAAAGAGAAGGGCCGTGAGGGGGTGCCATCACCCCTGGGCCCTGCCACCAGGGTGGGTCCCACCTACCTCAGCGTGGCCGCCGGAGGTCAGCGTCTTCCCACATTTCTCGCACTTCAGGCAAGGCCGATGCCAGTCCTTGCCCAGAGAGGTCACCCTCTCAGCTGCAGAGGCACAGACGGGCCCGTGAGACGCTGGGGGACTCCGCGCACACCCACCACTGGCGTACTCGCCTCTTGCAGCCAGCTCTGCCCAAGCCCTGTGCACTGGGGGTCCATCCTCCCAGGCTGGCAGCCCCCTCAGGTCTCAGCCGCCTGTCCCATGAGGACAGAGCCATTACAACCGAACAGCACCAAGCTCCAATCCCCAGAGCCAATACAACCGGCCTGGTGCCGGGGCCACTGGGGGGTGCGGCCCCGAGTCTTGCTCCTGAGGGCTGGGTGGGGCTGAAGGGCGGGGCCCAGGGTCAGGGGTCCTGGCTGGGTCAGGAAGGCCCGGGCCAGGCTGCGGGCTTTCAGCCCCCGGCCTCTGCGGTGGCAAGGTGGAGCCTGCGGGAGCCCTTCTCCAAGGCGAGGACGGGGGTGACTTCCCACTTCCTCCCTCCCCTCGGGGCGCGCGCGCGGGGCAGGAAGGCGGGAGTCAGGGATCGCGCCCCGGGCGTCGGTTTCCGCGTCTGTTTCTACTTTGCATTGGGAGGCGCGGCCCCAGGCTCGCGTTCCTTCCGGCCCCACGGTCCCCACGGGTCCCCCACCCAGGGTGCGCGAGAAGAGACGGCAGAGACCGTAGGGCCCAGAGACGCGGAGGCTCAGAGCCGGAGGCAGCCCGCCGAGCGCAGCAAGACCGCGAACCGGCAGCGATCGTGCGGCCTTCGGACGCAGGGGCCTCCACCCTCCTCCCAGGGCAGGCGTGCGCCGGGCTGTAATGTCTGCTCCAAGGCGGCGCCCAGGGGACCCAGCGCCCCAGTCCTCCCGAGCAGCCCCCAGCCCCGTCGCCCCTCAGCGGCGCCTCCTCGCGGGGCCGGCGTGCGCGCACTCACCGAAGTACACCTCCTTCTCGCACTTGGGGCACTTGGGCATGGCAGCTCCGGGTTCGGTGCGGGTGGCGGCGGCTGGGGCGGGAAGGGCTGCAGGCGCGAGACTGGGAGGGTCGGGCGGGTCTGCGCCTTTCAGGGACCCCGGGACCCCGCCCCTTGGAGACCCCGCCCCTCACGCCCCGCCCACCAATCCAGGACTTGGACCCGGGGGACCTCGGATCCAGGCCCACGGCCGGAGAAAGGTCATCTGGTCCACCCCCGCCTTCAGGCTGGACCCGGACCTGGCTGAGGACAGAGCAGAGGGCGGTGGAGACTTACTGACCCAGCGCAGCTCCTCCGGGAGTTCAAGCCGCGCCCCTAGCCCGGCAGGAGCCAGGCTCAGGGCAAAAGGCTCCCCCGAAGCAGGAAGCCCCCTCCGCCCCCGGCCCCAGCCCGGATCAAACACCTCTAAATGCAAAGAGATGCAAAGCAGCCCACGCTGATCCTGCCCTCGCCAAGACGGAGGGCCGGGGACAATTGCCGGAGAGTCCCTGTCGCCCCCACTGAGGAAGCCACTCTGGCCTTCATCCCACGCAGGGTTAGGAGTTCGCCCCCCTCAGCCCCTCGCTCTGGAGGGACATCCCGCCTCTGCTAGCTCCCCTGATCACTGCTCTGAGAGGTCCATCCGACCGCAGCGGGGACTCCCAAGGAGTGGAGCCATAGCTTGAGGACCAGTGGCTGCGGGGCTGGGGTTTGCGGTGGACAAAGGAGAGTTTGGCCACCCCCAGGCCGGCTGGAAGATGGTCGGCCGGGCGCCGGGAGGGCCCTTATCTCTGCAGGAAACGCCCAGTTTGGCCAGAATAGTCCAAGTCCACTGCCCAGGTGGGGTGGAGGCTGAGCCCGGTGCCAGGCAGAGGCTGTCCCGCCTCACCCTCCCAGAGATCAGGAAGGCCAACGGGCCGCTGGCCCTCAGGCTTGTGGGGCAGCCCTCCAGCTGACCAGCCAGCCTCAGGTTGGGGGCCAGGGTCAGCCCACCAGCCCCCTCTCCTCTCAATGGGCAGGGGAGCCCTCTCTCTACAGGCCCTTCACCTCCGAGCTTCGTGGAGCCCCGAGCCCAAGCCCCCACAGCACAAGGGCTCCTGCCCTTCCTCCCTGCCCCCATCCCTCCAGTCAGCCATGTCAGCCATCATCTTATCTCCCCTTGACCTCCACCTCTGGGCCTGTGCCAGCACTGTCCCCCACCAGGGGTGCTGGACACCATCGTCCCAGGCCTCAGGAGCCCCAGCTTTGCCCTAACTGCACCTGTGATCCCAACTTCACTTTCCCTGAAGCCCACCGCCCCACAGTCAGCCCCTCCAGGCCTACCCTGCCCTGTCCACCACCAGGCCCCCCTTGGGGAGAGGACAGGAGTAGCAGGGTTGTAGGGTGGCGGAGGCACGGGTGCCTGTCCTGGAGGCCACACTGCAGAGACCCCCACCGGCACATCGGCCAAGGCCACATCCTGCTCACCCCCCTCCTGGCATCCCCCCTCTAAGGCCACTGTTCTGTCCCCAACTGGGGCTAAGTCCTGGGGTCTGATAAGACATTCCACAGGAGCCCACTGGAGCCCTCCCCTGCCCCATTCCGAGACCCCTCAGAGGCAAGGTTTCCAGAGCAGGGGTGTACTCCTGCCCGGCAACCTTGGAACCCCAGTCTCCAGCCCAGTGAGCCTGGAAACCCACTCTCAGGTCTCGGCCCACCGGCCATCTCCACCAAGTCTGGGTACCATGGAACAAACCTACAGACAGGCAGAGGCACTGAGAAGGGGGAGAGGCCAGGGGAGCCCACATGGTTTTGGGAGGCCGGGGGCTCTGTCACTGCACTTCCCCTGGGGTATGTGGTGCCCACAGGCCCCAGGGTGGCCGGCACCACCATCCACACCCCCACCAGGGTAACATACTCTGGGTGCAGAAGTGTAGGGTGGGTGCCTGAGGCACAGATGTGCCTGGTACCCTCGGGCATACCTGTGTGTGGGTGTGTCCATCTTTGGGGTCTCTGGGGTGCCCGAGAGCATTTGTCTGCCCGTTTCTGTCAAGCCCCCTACCGAGCCCACCCCAGGTGCCTTGTGGCTCATGTAGAGACAGTGGCCAGGGCAGATAAGGACAATGACCCAGTCCTTGTCCTCCCTTCTACCCCCTACCCCGGGATGGCCCCTTCCCCCACACTCTGGACTCCAACCTGCCCTGCCCATGGGGGAACCCCCCCCTTAAAAACCAGGGTGATGAGTCCCTTCCTGGCCTTCCCGGCTGTTGCTTCCTGTCACCATGGTCACGGGTGGGGTGAGGTGGGGTGGGGGGCAGGATGCCTTCACCATGGGGCTGCACCTTCTGTGTTGGCTCACAGCAGTTTTTCCACTCCACTCAGACACCCACACTCACAAACACAGATACACACACTGACACAGACACAGATGTAACACAGAGACACACACACACAGTCACAGACAATCCCTGGAACCCTCCCCAAACTAGCTAAAGATGGACGTGCCCCTCAAACCCCCTTTCTCCTGCACTCCCCCACACTCTGTGCTCCAGGGGTGGGGACCCCTCCTCAGCCTCAGGAGCCCACCTTCCAGTTCCTTTCTCCACCTCGACTCCATGCTCACACCATCCCACCCCCAGGGCCCAACCCGTCTGGGCAGGTCAGGATCCTGCCAACTTCTGGGACACACCGGCCCCAGCCCAGGCACCAGGCCTCTGGCTTCATAAGCCTGCCTGGCTCTCACCTGCCCCGGGGGCACTGATCTGGTCAATGGGGCCAGCCTGACTCCAGCTCACTGGGCTAGCCAGAGACCCCAGCGCCTGCACCTCTCAGCCCACCTTGAGAGATGCTGGTGGAGTTTGTGGCAGAAACAAACAGAGGACAGAATGGTCAGGACAGGGACACAGAGGTCCCCAGCTGCTCACCCCAGGCTGCCTCTATGCGCAGAACGTTCCACCCTGCACCTGGACAGCAAGAGGGCACTAAAACTGGGGCTGGTGGGGCTGCTACAGGGTTCCAGGTGCATCGAGAGGCCTCCTCCGTCTGCTCAGCCTTTCCTCTGCACCCTGGCCTACTCCTGCTGGCCCTCTGGCTGACGCCTGCAGGGGCTGGGGTGTGGCAGCCAGGTCTGGGCTCCAGGAACCAGGGTGACAGAGAGGCTGGGCTGGGCCCCGCTGTCCACCCCTCCAGAACCGTTCTGCTCCTCTGGGCCCACAGCCCCTCCCTCTGCAGACTATGGCACTCGCCTTGGGACTGCCCCTCCCTGTCCCTGAAGCCCTCCCCACCCCCTCCCGCCCCCATGCCCAGGCTGAGGGTGTGGGCAGGTGTGAGGTGCCCTCCCAGACCTGGGCACTCTGCAACCAGGTGCCTTGCTTTGGCCAACACACCCAGCTCAGCCCTCCCCAGGGCCCACCTTCCTGCCCCTCCCCCTCAGCCCAGCTGAGTCTCAGATTCTCCCAAGTTCCCAGGGTCTATTTTAAGCTGCTTGTCTCCCGGGACCCCCTGTCTGGACTGTGGTCTGGCCCTGGTTGGGTGTGCTAGGTGCAATGGCCGTTCCTGCCCTGGGCTGATCGAGCGTGGGGTTGGGATGGGACAGGCTTCCCAGACAGGTCCCTCCCGTCCTCTGAGCCTCACCTCCAGCAGAGGTGGGAAGGCTGCTCCATTCCTCCTCTCCCAGAGCACACATGGCAAGGTGTGAAAGGAGGGGGCTTCCTCAGCCAGCCCTGCCCCCATGGGGCTGCACCCCTGCCTGGATTCCACAGACTGGCCAGATGGGGTGCCCCTGCCCTTGAGGCTGGACTTGGGACCAGCCTCCTACAGCCTTAGTCTAGGAATTCCAGAGGCTGGAATTCCAGCTTCCCTTCCCCGTAGTTGGACCCCACACCCGCACCCAAAGCCCATCCGGCACTGGGCAAAGTGCTACCCATACCTGGCTGTCCTGGTCCCCAGCCAGCCCTTGCCTGTGCCCTGCCCTCAATGGTCTGGAGCTAGGAGCCCACGCACTGGATGATTTCCTGACAATCCACCCCTCAGGCTACCTCGGCCACCAGTAAGCTGGACCCAGGGCCAGGAGGGAAGTGTGTCCTGCCAAGTCCTGTAGAGGGTCAGGGCGCTGGTCTCAGCTGTGTCGAGTCTGAATCAGGGCAGGAATTTGGGGAGACCCTGGGAGCGAGGGTACTCAGGGCTGATGCTGCAGTCACTGGCCCAGGGAAGGCCGGGCAGGGCCTGGAGAAAGGGTGCTGGGGGCTGGGGCAAGGGCCAGAGGAAGTGGACACAGGGGTAGCTGCAGGCTGAGCTGGCCCCACAAAGAGGCCTGGCTGGGGACACCATCGAGGACTCCACCAGCCCAGCTTGGAGTGGGGTGTACCTTGGGGGATCCTGGCCAGGAGGCACAGGAAGATTGGATGGCGAGGGTGCAGGTGAGGAGCAGGTGAAGCGGCACAGCTGGGCTCCACAGAGCAGCTATGGTGTGAGCTCGGCCCCACAGGGGCACCAGAGCCTCATGGATCCCTGGACTTGGTTCCCAGGGGTTCTGATGGAGAGGGATGGAGCACATGGTATTTGAGTCGCCTCACAGGCTGGGCATGGGTCCAGGTCAGGGAGAGTGAAGGTTGAGGCAGAGCAGTCCCAGAGGCAGGAACAGAAGAGGAGGCACACCCAGGAACAAAAGTGCCCATTCCAGATTCCCTCCCTTTTAGGGGTTGTCTGGGGCTGTAGGCACCCAAGGAAGCCCCCGGCTGGCAGACAGCTGGGGGGGACAGATAGCTTCCTGGAGCTAGAGACAGCAAGGGAGCCCTGTTAGTGTCATGGGCATGCAGCCACCCCCAGTGACACCACCCAGCGACGCCGTCCAGACAAACAGTAGCTGCAGCCGCCCCGGTTTCCATGACAATGACTTGAAACAAACACAGCAGGCAGGCGTCATCCTCAGACCCGCCCCGCAGGAAGCGGTCCTGCCCTAGCCAGGCCTGGGGGCGGTGCTGCTGTCCAGGCGGGTCAGGGGCTGATCTCTGGAGGAGACCCCTGCCCATATCATCCCCCCAACCGACCCAGGTGGGTCTTCTAGCACACAAATGGTCCTCCCACCCTCCCCCATCACCGCCCAGGTTTTAGGAAAGGGCACACCGCCCACCACTGTCCTCAGACATAGTTTCCACTGGAGGCTCCCAAGGGAGGAGGACCCAGCTGAACCCTGGAGTCCCCCCGCCCCACACCACAAGCAGAAAGGAATTTCCCATGCAACCCTGGGAGCCCGCAATAAGGGTGGGCACTCCGGGAATTCTGAGTTCTCCCAAAACAACCCTCCCACACCCCCCACAAGGAAGCCTTGGCCTGGCAGGAGGGGGTGAGACGGGGAACCATCCAGCCCCTCCTGTGAGCCAGGGTCTGGAGTCTGCCTGACCACCCCTCTCCCTGGGGTTGGGAGTGGCCGTGCCTTCCGCGATGTCAGACCCCAGATGTTCTGGCCGAATTCTAGGTGGGAGGAGACACAGTGGCCGAACCGGGTGCCTGGCTGGAGGGCATCTGTGGCATGGCTGGACACCAGAGCCAGCCCAGGACCCACCAGGATGTGGTGTCTGCTCTTGGGACAAAGGGCCCTGAATCCAGGCTCAGCTCCATCAGAGCCCATGGACTGGAGGGTGGCCAGGCTGGGAGCTGTGCCAACGGCTGGGAGCATGGAAGAGGCACAAAGCCCCGGTCGCCCTGTGGCACTGGGGGTAGGGGCCTGGAGGTGGCCAGGTCCGGGTGCCCCTCATTGCAGGAAGGGTAGAGGCATCTTCGGGGTGGCCCAGGGGCAGGGCTCAGCCACTGGGGAAGGTCTTTGCATGGCTGCCCTGTGCTGCCAGAATGGAAGAGCCCGCCCTCTGGTGGACACCCGAGGAGTGGCGCACGCAGAAGGCGACACAGACGTGCAGAGTTGGGGGGAGGGGAGGGCTCCTTGGAGCCACCAGGGTCCCTGGATGAAAGGGCAGAGCCTCGACCACTGAGTAGGCCAGGAGTAAATCGGTCATCACTCAAACCTTCACCAGAACGGGCATGGATTCTGTCCCTGGGCCACACCCCAAGCCAAAGCAGGCTTGTCCACGAATGCCTGCCCATCATCCTATGGATAAAGCTAGAAACAGCCAGGCTGACACTCTCTGCTCCTGCTCTGACCACAGCCCCCAAAGCCTCCTGTGCTTCCCAGTCCAGTCCTGGGCTGCCGGAGACCTCTTCCCCACCCACCCTTCACCAGCTTCCCCATTCTCTGCCCGGGCCCCCTCCCTGCTCCCCTGCCCCATTCCCTGCACTCAGGGGCATATCCTCTGCTCTCAGGACTGAACCGTCGGCGCCTCCCAGGCTCCACAGACCAGGCAGCTCTGGGCTCTCAGGCCTGCTGTTGGCATATTCAGGTTCCAGGTTCAACTCTCCTCCAGGGCTCTGTCCTCCATGGACCCCACCCTCACCAGGCCGTGGCCCACAGATGCCTCCTACCCTCTTTACCTCCTCCCTGCCTGGCGTTCTTGCTTCCTCCCCATGGAGCGGGGGGGGGGGGCACCACCACCCAAACCAGGGACCATGCTCCCTGTCCCCATCTTCCCTCCCCCTCAAAAACATCCCAGGGCCCCACCCCCACCATCACCCTCAGGAGGAGGGCCCAGCCCACAGCACCAGACCCAGAGGCTCTGGCTGGGAGCAGGCATGGGCCGCAGAAAGTGACGTGGTCTCGGGTCTGCAACCCTTCCACAAGCAAAGACAACCTGCAATCCTCAAACCCTTTATTGGCAGCAGGTGAGCCACATGAGGGTGTGGAGTGCTTGTGGGGCACACCAAGCAGGGCACCCCGGAGGGGCGAACTCAGCCAGGGGCACGGTGAGGGCATGACCATCACCCATGAAGGGAGCATAAATAACAGTGGCAGGGGGGTGGGCAGCAGGAGAGGGAGGCAGAGTGGACAGTGCCGCAGGGCCAGGGAAATGCTGGGACAGAGTCACACAGGGGTCAGAGGGTCACAGGACACCCAAGAATGCCAGAGGAGCGGACACAGCAGAGCCTCAGGGATGGGTGTGGTGCTCTGCCGGTGGCCGCCCCTTCTCCAACACGCCCCGGGCTTGCTATAGAACTGGGCCAAGCAGGGGGCCCCTCAGGGTCGGGGCACAGGTGGGCCCACACCTGAAAGCAGTGGCCTAGGGCTGAACCTTGCCTTCAGGGTCTCGGTCATAGATGTAGCTGCCTACGGCACCGGTGTTCACGCCTGTGGAGAAAGGCCGCTGGGGTAGGTGGAGGGAACAGGGCAGAGGGGAGGGCAGGGGGAACACCGAGGACCACCCTGGTCACACTCACCCTTGGGTCCGAAGAGGATTCCATAGCAGGGCTTGTGGCAGTAAGGCTGGCCATCGTGCTGGGACAGAAGGTGGGTGTTGAGGAAGGGGTCCACAGACTCCCCCACCCAACACCTGGAGGCTTGCAGAAAGTGCAGGTCGACTCCCAGCAGCATCGCCCACCCCCCACGCCCTCCTGGAGCTCCTCACGCTTATCCCCGCCACCATCCCTCCCTCCTCGCCCCCAAGCCCCCGGCACTCCCCTCACCTCCGCGTGCCCACCAGGGGTCAGTGTCTTCCCGCAGCGCTCACAGCGCAGGCAGGGCCGGTGCCAATCCTTGCCCAGAGATGTCACCTTCTCAGCTGGGAAGGGGGAGTGGTTAGGCTGAGCCCTGGGGGTGCAGGTCCTGGGACAGGGGCGACAGGGCCGGTGGTCTGCACTCACCAAAGTACACCTTCTTGCCGCAGCGTGGGCACGTGTTGGGCTCCCCAGTGAACGTGGTGACGCTGGAGGCTGCGGGGCACAAGAGTGAGGTCGGGGCAGGACAGGGGTCCCCCCAACCCCCAGGCACAGCCCCCAGCCCATGCCCAGCCCACCTCTGCTGGGCCCCTTCGGGGGGCCGCTCACTTTCCGCTCCTCCGCTCGGGCCGTGGGGACCTCGATGGGGCCGGTGACCTGCGGCCCCTCCACCAGGGGCTTCTCATAGATGTAGGAGCCTGCACCCCCGATGTTCACGCCTGCAAGTGGGGGCACGTGGGGTGGGGGCCACAGCCAGCTGACGTCTCAGAAAACGGCCCGCTGGGGGCACTAGGAGTCCCACAGTGACCGGGAGTCTGGGCCGGGTCTGGGGGGCCACAACCCGCACCCACACCCCCCAACGCCCCTCCCGGCGGGTCCCAGGGCAGGCAGGGCTGCCGGGCTCACCTTTGGGTCCGAAGAGCGTGGCGTAGCAGGGCTTGTGGCAGAACGGCTTCCCGTCATGCTGCAAAGGGGCGCAGTCAGGGCCTGCCCGGAGGTGGTGGGAGCCGCGACCCCTCCCCGCCCCCGCCTGTGCCGCACAGGGGGTTACCTCAGCGTGGCCCCCGGGGGTCAGCGTCTTGCTGCAGCGCTCACACTTGAGGCAGAACTTGTGCCAGTCCTTACCCAGGGAGCTCACCTTCTCGGCTGCGTGGGAGGGCGGGGGAGGGGTCAGAGCGGGCCCAGCCGCCCCCCACTTGGTCCCCACCAGGCAGCCATCACCCCCACACGCTCCGGGCATTCTGACATCCAGGGAGTCCCCGCCAAGCGCCCCCCTTCCACCTGGCAGGCCCCGCACTCCCTCTGGGTCCCGTCGTCCGTCCCCAGCCCCAAACCTGGGAGAGCCGCCTTCACCTTTGAGAGGGCCCCAGGGCTGCCCCACTAATTCCCTCAGTGCCAGTGGTGATGGGGCCTGTGCCTGGCCTGCCTTTGCTCAAATACCTGCCTCCCCAGACACACACCTGCCACCCACACACGCACACACCTGCCACACACGCACACACCTGCCACACACACACACCTGCCTCCCCCACACACAACCTGCCACACACACACCTGCCACACACACACACCTGCCACACACACACCTACCTCCCCACACACCTGCCACACACACACACAACTGCCTCCCACACACACCCCTGCCTCCCACACACACCTGCCACACACACACACCTGCCACACACACACCTGCCTCCCCCCACACACATACCTGCCCCCCACACACCTTCCTCCCCACACACACACCTGCCTCCCCACATACCTGCCTCCCCCACACACCTGCCACACACACACCTGCCACACACACACACCTGCCACACACACACCTACCTCCCCACACACCTGCCACACACATACCTACCTCCCCACACACCTGCCACACACACACCCCTGCCTCCCACACACACCTGCCACACACACACCTGCCTCCCCCCACACACATACCTGCCCCACACACACCTTCCTCCCCACACACACACCTGCCTCCCCACATACCTGCCTCCCCCACACACCTGCCACACACACACCTGCCACACACACACCTACCTCCCCACACACCTGCCACACACACACACCTGCCTCCCACACACACAACCTGCCACACACATACCTACCTCCCCACACACCTGCCACACACACACACCCCTGCCTCCCACACACACCTGCCACACACACACACACCTGCCACCCACACACACACCTGCCTCCCACACTTGCCTTCACCCCACACACACACCTGCCTCCACCACACACACACACACACACATGCCTCCCCACACCTGCCTCTCCCCACACATCTGCCTCCCCTGACACATCTGACTCCCACACACACCTGCCTCCCAAACACACCTGACTCTCCCCCATATTCCCTCAAACACTTGCCTTACACTCACATACCTGCCTCTCTGGCGCACCTGCTTCCCCACACATATGCTCCCTGCCTCCCTCTCACACCTGCCTCCCTCTCACACCTGCCTCCCTCTCACACCTGCCTCCCTCTCACACCTGCCTCACACTGACTTGCCCTTGATCCCCACCAACTGGGCTCTCATGGGCCTGGCAGCACCCGGATGCTGAGGCAAAGGTGTGGCCCCAGAGCCTCCAGGCAGGACCCTCATCTGTCTGTAGCTTCCTCGTTCTAAGTAAGCCCTAAGCTCTTCCCCCACCCTAACGCCCCTGGCTGACACTGGTGAGGAAGGTCTGAGGCCAGCTGCTGAGGGTGGGGGATCCCCACCACTGCCTCCCACCCCCACCCCCTGTGCTGGGGCTGCTGGGCCGCTTCCCAGTGGACGGAAGCGGAGCCTCCCCAGGGAGCCAGGCAGGAAGAGGTGGGGGGGCAGGAAGGGCCCAGCAGAGACGGAATTCTGAAGGGAAGGGGCCAAGCTGTGGGCCAGGGGGGAGGGAGTGTGGGGGCCGGGCCCACCCTGCCTGGCAGAATCTGGCCAAGCCCCTCAGGCAGCCGAGGACCAGTGGCTCTCCTGGGCCCCTTTCTTACGTAGCAAGTGGCCTGGCACCCCTTGTCTGGCCGACGTCCGGGAGGAGGACGAGGCTAGGGTGAAGCCCACTCTGAGAGGCGCATGGGAGCTGCTCCTGGCAGTGAGATGGGACCCCCAGGTGGCCTACAGGTGCAGGGCCATGAATGCTGGCTCTCCACAGCCCTAGCACAACCCTCTGGGCATGGCCACGGCGAGCCTCCAGGACACCAGCCCAACCGCAAGGCTGCAGCAGCTGAGAGCCCTCGGGCCAGAACCACTCCACTCAAGGAAGCTGGGACACAGGCCGGCAGGTCCCCACCGGGTCCCAGCCAGGGCAGGCGTGTCCCAGCGGCAGCAAGGAGGTCTTGATGGCTGTCGGGGTGGCAGCTGCAGCCCAGGGCTGCCAGCACCACTCCGCTCTGGCCATCTCTGGGACGTGGGCCAAGTGGGGGCAGGGAACTGGGCCTCAAACCCGCTGGGTGGGTCGATGGCCACACAGCACAGGTCCGAGTTGGGAACACAGAATCGATTGGGCCTAACGGATCGGAAGCGCCGTCTGCCCGCTCTGGCCCGCCTGGGCTCTGGGCAGCATCCTCAGTGCACTCTGACGTCCCAGCCTGGGCTCTACTCAGGTGTGAGTTTCGGGGCAGCCTGGTGTGGGGTGGGCAGGATTCCGGACCCTCGTCCTCACCATGCCTCCAGGGCAGGCCAGAAGCCAGCTGCATCTAAAGCGCCTTTGTTTTCCGAGAGCCTGGGCCAGCCAGGCAAGCACAAGGCCTTTCCGGGTTGTCCACAGGACTGTTGGCCAAGGCCCTGGAGAGCCCAAGCTGGCCTGGCCTGGGGCAGAGTCATGGGCAGCTGGACTGCAGGCGGGCCCTGAGGATCATCTCCCACCCTAAGCCTTGCAGAGAGAGACCTCTCGCTGGGACAGGGACGGAGGACTGAGCGGGCTCCAGGCGAGGCGGCCGGAAGCCCCTCGGCTCCCAGCCACGCCAGAAGCACTCCAGGCCAAATCCGGTCCCTCCCCACTGCGAACAGCAAACAACAGCTTCACTCAACCCCCTCCAGCCCGAGAGTGAGCCAGGGAAGCCCAGCGGCCACGCCGCATTCCGGGTCTAGGCCATCAGGGCGAGGGCCTTGTTGGTGGCGGCCCTCCTCTCTGCTTCACTAAGTCTGTCCCCCCCGTGCAGCAGCTGGTGGGTAGGTGGGCAGGGGCATTACCACTCTGGAGAAGGCTGGGCAGGGAATCAACCAGGAGGACCAGGGTGGGAAGGGCACACCCAGGCCCAGGGAGTGAGCAAGCCAGGAACGGGGAGCGTGCCTGGGGGAGGGGCTGCCGACCGAGGGCGCCCGGCGAGACATCCCTCCTCCTGCCACCACCTGCATCCCGTCCAGGGCTGTCCTGACCTTGAGGAGGCAGGGGTCCTGGACACCTGGGCTGCTTGAGCACAACGTCCCTCTCAGGTTCGCGGGGACCCTGGTGTCACACCCGCCCCGCCCTACCCCCGTGTGACACTCCTGGGGAAACTCGCGCCAAGAGAATGCGTTGGGACAAGCCGGAGGCAGAGGCCAAGGTCGCCCCCGCTTGGACTGAATCCCGGCAACAGTCCAGACCCGGCCCAGCCCAGCTCAGCGGAGCCCGAAGTGAGAGTTGAGGGTCACTGTTCCCGGCCACGCGGGCCCAGCCACGTGTTCGCGGGACAGCGAGTGTGGGGGGTCCAGGAGGAAGGGTCCAGGCCCCCGGGGGCGCGCAGAAGGCACCCAGGGCGCACTGCCCCGCCCAGCCCCACCCCACCCCACCCGGCGCCGTCAGAGGAACTGGGGTGCGTCCACGGATCCCCGTGCGCTCCCCAAACCCCGGCCTCATCCCGGGGGAACCACAGGACCCGCCCGGGTGGTCCCTGCGCCGCCCCCACAAGCCGCTTCGGGGTTCGGGTGTGGTCGCCCCGGCTTCCGCGCAGCCCCACCCTGTGGCTTCAGCCGCGTGGGCAGCACGGCCAGCCATGCTCCGGGACGCGCATCCTCCAGCCGGGGCCGGGGCCCGGGCTGGGCGTACCCCGAGTTACGCCGCGACTGTGCGGCGTGGGACTGGCCGCGAAGGGCGGCGGGATGCGCCGGGCGGCCGGGCGCGGGCTCCCACTCGCACTCACCGAAGTACACGGTCTTGTCGCACTTAGGGCACTTGGAGGCCATGGTCGGTGCGCCCGCTCGGCCCGCGCCCTCCGCCCGCTCTTCTGCCGGCCGCCGCCGCCCGCACCCAGCCCCGCCCGCCCTGCTGCCCGCGCGCCCATTGGCTCCGCGGCCGGGGCGGGGCCTCGAGAACCCGCCCCCCCGGGCTGGGGGCGTCGCGGGGGGGCGGGGCGCACCTGCCGGGGATGGCGGGGGGGCGGCCCTGCGCCCCTCGTGCTGGTGGTGGCGTCTACAGGGGCCCGCCCGGGCGACGGCGGCGCCGCACGCGCCCCGGCTGTTTCCATGGCGACGTCGGGGCCGCTTGGCCGGGCCATCCCAGGGGCCGCGGGCGGGGTGCGGGGAGCCGGGCCCTCGGCTCGTGGGGAGCCTTGGTGATCCGGGCCTGGGGTCCGCCACGCCCGGCCCTGGGCGCCCAGGCTGCGTTCCGCTGCGGGAAGGGGTCGCGGGCTCCGGGAGGACCCCACCCCCACCCCGCCGCGCGCCGCGCCCGCCCCGCTTCCCTTTGTTGCTCGGTTACCATAGCAACAGGCGCGCCGCGGGAGCGGAGTCGGATTCCCGGCAGGCGCGGCCCCCACCCCAGCCCCGCCCCGCCCGTGCCCGCGTCCCGCCCCAACACTGTCTGTGGTGCTGAAGGGTTCTCGGGTGGAGGGCAGGGCTCAGGAAGGAAGGCGCCGCCACCGCCAAAAACAGCGCGAGGAGCTGCTGGAAGGGCTGGGGGAGGTCGGCCTCTGCCTCCGAGGCCGGGAGGGGGCGGCGGGCACCAGCGCCAAGGAGCTTGCGCTAAAGGCGTCCTCCCCAAGACTCCCACCCAGGGGCGGCCCGGGAGGCGGTGGGGAGGTAGGAAGGGAAGGAGTGGGCGTGCCCTCTGTGCCCCGGGCTGGGGCAGACACTCCAGTCCCTTCTGCACCGCCTGGGACCAGCTGCGGGCCTCCCGGCCCAGGCCTGACTTTGAGAGGTCAGGCGGGACATAGAGGGGTCACGCCAGTCACTCCACCCCCACACCCCCACCCCGGCCTCCTCCCACCCGGGCCTGCCAGATCTCTCCCCACTGTGCTGCCTCTGCCCTGAAGCCCCGCAGAGCCTGGCCCCAGTCTGGGAAGTTCCACACCCATGGGCTTCCTGGTGCTATGTCCCCCTAGCCCCTTCTCTGAGCCTCCGGGCTCCGGATGAGCCTCGGACTTGGGAGACAGGCAGTACCCAGAACCCCAGTGATCAGGTCCCATGGGGACAGCTGGCTCCGGACGCCCTTCCCCCAATGTCTTGGAGACTGTGGGCTGGGCATGGAGACCTGCCCCGTTTCCTCTGCGTGGTGCACCAGGTGTGTCTGTGAGCTGACCAGTGGCCCTTGGTGCTCCTGGACCAGGCCTTCATGGCAGCCCTGGCCTGGCCCCCGGGGCAGCACTCTCCTTCCTGCACATACACCCTGCAGCCACTGCCATTTCCATGGTGACAGCAGGCCAGAAACATGACCCCCCCACACACCCATGCCTGACTGACCAGCCTGACCAGCTCCCCTCTCTGCACTTGGGACCTGTGCCAGCCAAGGCAGAAGACGGCGAGGAGGCGTCAGCCAGAACCCTGCCTGGGCAGTCCTTCCTCCCTGGCAGGCCCAGGGGTCCCTAGCAGCAGTGCCTTGCCCAGGCTGGATTCATGGGGCCACTGCCAAACCCTCTCCAGCTCCCTGCCCGGTTCAGCCCAGCTTGGAAGCCTGGGGCTAAGCCATTACCCTTCCTGACTTGGCCCCACCTCTGCTCCCTGTGGGGCCTGCTCTGGAGGACAGGGCCCTTCTCAAGGGAGAACACCTGCCTCGAGTTCCCTTACCCTGCCAGAAGAGTGTCTGGGTGGAGGCAGGCCCCTCCCAGGGTGGCAGCAAAGGAATGGCATTCGGCACTGGCCAGGTGCCCTGGAGACACACGGCAGGTGGGGGGGGAGTGGGACAAGGAGAGTGTCCAGCTGCTGCACTGCCCTCACCCCAGCCGCAGTCCCTGGGCAGCAGCCAGAGGCTCCCTGATGCGACGGGCTGGTCTGAGCCTGGCAGGCATGGGTCGGGATCAACGGGTGCACAGCCGTGGCCTTGGTCTCCACCTGTGAGGCTGTGGTGGGTCACAGGCAGGGGCAGCAACAGAGCAGGATGGGCCCCGAGTGGAGAGGGGGCCAGAGGACACGGCTGGTGTGAAGGGAGCTGGCAGGGCCAATGGCTGTGAGTGGGGTGGCATCACGTCCCCAGGCAGCAGTGGTCTGGTGCCTTCTGCCATCCTGTGACACTGGCAGATGGTAGGCAGGGCCCCCGCTCAGCTCCACTGCAGGGAAGCCAGGGCTGGGTAGAGTGGGGGCCAAGAGGCCCCTGGCAGGGAGGGGTGGAGCTGGCAGGCATGACAGCACAATGGCCACCTTGAGACACCCCTGGCCCTGGGGAGCTGCAGCCCTGTGGGATTGCTGGTGCAGGGAGCAGGCTGCTGTCCCATCAGCAGGGAACTCCAAATGAGGACACAGCAAAGCTGGGAGACCCTAACCCTGCTCTCCGCAGCCCGCACCCTTTCTAAGCCCAGGTTGAGACCCCTGAGCAGCTCAGGCCTCATCCAGCACAGGTGGCCAGAGCCTGGCCCTGGGAGGACATTGAGGCTTGGGTGTCTGGCCAGGGAGGGTGTCTAGGGTGGGAGAGGACCCTTCTTCTCAGGGCCTCCCTGCCCTTGGGACAGAGACCAGGGCCTGAGACACATCACAGTCCACATGTGGACTCCAGAAAAGGACAGGACTGGGGGTGGACAAGCTGCTGAGGCCAGCATTGTGGGGCAGGCCTTGGCCTGGGGAGGGGGGCAGCACTCAGGCAGGCGAGGGGGCTGGGGCCTTCACCAAGACCCTGCCCCGTCCTCCAGATCCCTGGGGCTGGAAAAGGCGTCAGAGGCGGCTGTGTCCTTCATGAGGTCGGGGCCGGGAGACACACTACAGACACGTCTCCTCAGGCTGTGGGGTCACTTGAATGCAGGCTAGAGATTCCAGTTGGCTGCGGGGGGCGGGGGTGTGTGTGTGCACTGCAGCTGAGTCCCCAACCCAGTCCTGTCACTGCTGGGCCCCAGCACAAATTCCCAGGGGAGGCCAGGACACCCCCCCCCCTTATCTTTGTCTTCCAGGAGGCAGCAAAAGTGGTTTCTATTTTAATTCCCTGGTGAGAGATTACTGCATGACAGACGCCTGGGTGGGCTGGGTGAGCAAAGGCACAGCTCCAGGGAGAGGCAGAGGAGCCACCCCCGTCCCCCGGAGAGGAGGTGGCGTGGCCCGAGGGGTGGTCTGCAGCCAGGCTATCCACGGGACCCCTCCTTCTGGTGGCCTGGCCTGTCCCTGTCCCTGGGCCTGCAAGTCGGGTGCCCGGGGATGGGCCAAGCAGGGCCTCTGGGAACACGCTTACTGAAATCTGAGCAGATTCTCACTGTTGAGTGACCACCTGCTGGGGGCCGCAGCTCTGGGCAGAAACCCTCGGGCGGCTGGGACCAGGCTCTGCAGAACCAGGAGGTTGGGCCCCCAGCTGGAGCTCTCCAAGGCCTCGCTAGCCCAGCTGTGCTGGCTGCCCTGGTGGGAGGGAGCCACAAGCCCAGGGTCTTCAGCAGGGCCAGCTCTGCCTGGTAGGGGGCAGCCCCAGGCCCACCACTGCAGCCCTGCTCCACAGGGGAAGGGGGCCGGGCCCTGAGACCCCTTGCTGCCCCTTGTGGAGATAGAGGGGTCATGCTGGTCACTCCACCCCCACACCCCCACCCTGGCCTCCTCCCACCCAGGCCTGCCAGACCTCTCTCCTCGTGCTGCCTCTGCCCTGAAGCCCGGCAGAGCCTGGCCCCAGTCTGGAAAGCTCCGCACCCACAGGCTTCCTGGTGCTATGTCCTCGGAGCCCCTTCTCTGAGCCTCCTGGCCCCAGCTGAGCCCCGGACTTGGGAGACAGGGAGAGGGCACTGCGCCAGGCCTGACAGGGAGAGCAGCAGAGCCTGGAGGCCGGGTGGCTCTCCAGGGGCCTCCCGCTCCAGGGCAGGGGCACGGCCAGGGCTGCCCGAGGAGGGTGGGGGCCCCAGGGCCTAAGTCAGGGAGAGGGACTGGGAGCAAAAGACGGGGAAGAACCAGTTGTTTTTTTTCTTTTTATAAGATTTTTTACTTTGTTTCTGTTTAATATGAAAATTACTTGAAAAGACAAGGGGCCAACCCCGCCAGGCAGCTCGGCCGCGCGGTCCTAACATTCCAGGTGTAAGTTACAGAGCTCAAGTTCATCTACAAAAAAAGTAATAAAAATAAAATTTAAAATGGCACCTTCAACAGAACACAACAAAACCTTAGGGCCCGGCCTCCGGGCAGGAAGCCCCGCAGCACAGGGGCACGCGTGGGTGGCCCCGCATCTCCGCTCCAGCCGAAAAGTAAACACGAAGCTAAAAACACGGCTCCTCGGTTCGGGAATAAGTTGGCGGCGCTTCCTCCTCTCCTCCCCAGGGCCGAGGCGCGCGTTGCTCTGCAGGTGAGGGCGGGAGGTGGGGCACTACCAAACTGAGGGGGCGGGCGGCGGGCTGGCTGGGAAGGGCCGCGTGGGCGCTGGGGCGGGCGAGGGTGGGGCGGCCGCAGGCGGGGGCGGCCCCTAGTCCTCGATGACGATGGGCTCGTCGTTGACCGGCGCGGGCGGCGCTGGCCGCAGCGGCAGGGCCTGGCTCTGGCGCAGGGCGATGGGTCTGTAGGGCCGGCGGGCAGCCCGCTTGGTTTCCGAGGACGAGAGCAGTTTGCGGATTTTCCTGCGGGCAGAGGTGGCGGTGAGGGCCGGGACGCTGCTCGGAGCCCGCCCGCCTGCCCCGGGAAGGCCCCACCTGGTCTCCTCCGTGGCCATGTAGAACACGTCATCTGGGGCGTCGATCCAGTTCATCCGCCGCCGCTTGACCGGGGGCAGGGAGCCCCCCCGGATCAGGCGCACTTTGGTGGGGTAGGACTTCCCGTTAAGCAGGAGGTTCCGGCTTGGTCCCTGCAGAGGGGGTGCGCTTCCTGGGCAGCCGGCCGAGGGCCAGCTCCACCTCAACCTGCAGGCTCCTGCTGAGCGGGGCCCCAACCACGGCCGCCTGGAGACCCCCCACCCCACCCCATGAGCTACTCATACTCCCGCCCCAAGCCAGGGTGGCCCTGGACTGTGTGGCCCACACCGCTGGCCTGGCACAGAGGCCACGGTCCCCACATGCTGCAGCCCCTCTGGTCCTGCCAGGCCTCCTGGAGGCTTCCACGTGGCACTGGGCAGGGCCGGCTACCCCCCGAGAGCTTCCCAAGGGTGAGCACATGTGTGCCACATCATGGGCTGTCCCTCTTACCATGTGCCTGGACTGTCCGTGGTTTGCCAGACCTGACGAAAAATGTAGAAGAGAAATGAGGTTCAGAGAGCGCGTCCTGCACCCCCACCACCCACAGCTGCCTCAGCCACCCCGGGACAACGGGCTGGGGCCACCCGACAACCAAGCCACAGCCCACACCCGGGATGGGCCTGGGGGATGTGGGGCCTCGCCTCCCCAGGTCCTGGGCCGTCTGGTGGCCCCATTGCTCTCTGATCGGTGAGAGACACATTGGCTTGAACTCCAGGCAGGAGCCCAGGAGCCTTGGACGTCACAGCTGCACAGGGGCCGGGCCGCCCACCCACTCGCCTGCCTGTGCAGAGACAAGCAAAGCCTGGCATGGCCGTCAGTAGAGCAGTGGCATAAGCCCCTCTGCGGGCAGCCATGCTGTAGGCCTTGGTCCACCAGGAAGCCAGGCTTCTTCCCAAGGCTCCGAGCTGCCTTCACTGGCCAGGTCCAGGGCATCAAGAGCCACCAACCCCAGCTGGAAACTCAGGTCGCTGCCCACTGCCCCTGCTGGGCCCCAGCCACCCTGGTGGGGTGCCAAAGGCCTCTGAGTTCCCACAGTAAGGAGCCTAAGGGGCACTGCGGGAGCCGGGCCAAGAGGCAGGCCATGCTCCTGGTGACCCCCAGCCAGGCCCAGGACCTGAGCTGCTATCCCCCACTGCCCTGCCTGTGAGTGTGAGTGTGGGCACACAGAAGCTGGTCTCAGGGCGGTCTGGCTCCCAGCAGGACCAACCCGGAGAGGACAGGATGCCATACTCAGTCAGGTGCCAGGCTTGGGGGCAAACCTGCCAGCTCCAGAAACACTGCTCAGCTGAGGCTGAACAGAAGTGGCCTGTCCAGCCCTACCCACCTGCAGCCACCCCTAGCTTGGGGCACTCCCCTAGGGGCCAACTTGGGCCCTGGAGCCCTGGGTCAGCCTTTCCCTACCAGCTGGCTTAGCCCTGCCGGCAGGGTGGGGTGGGGGCCCAGGTGCCTGCTCCGTAGCGCCCCTGAGCAGCGGCAGCCACACCTCGGGGCACCTGCCGTGAGCCCAGGCCCAGCGCCCAGGGCTGGCCCCTAGCACAAAAGCTACTTACCCAGGTAAGTGCCTACCAGTGTGGTGGACGGCAGAGGGACGAAAACACATGCTTTAGGTTAGTGAGCCGCACGCGCCGTCTGCAGGCCCCGCAGGTGGGGACAGAGCAGGGGCAGCTGGCTGCGTTAGAACGCTAGGGCTCCATGCAGTGGGCAGGCAGGGCCTTGCCCGAGCTCGGCTCACACCTACCCAGGTTGGACAGAGACCCCACCCGCTTTGTGCCAACGCCCCCGGGAGCTGTCTCCACCCAGCCGGCCCCTCTCCAGCGCCGGGGTCCTGGCCCCACATGTCAGGACAGGCACTCCCTCTGTGGCTGAGCCCTCTAAGCCCAGGGCCCCGCCCAGCCAGGCGGCGTGCACTGGCACTCCGTCACGAGCATGGCACGGCTGGGGCTGGAAGTTCAATGGGAACACATCGGCTTTGATCTAACTTGCTGGTTATCCGCTTTTTATAAAACAACGAAACTCAAAGATGCCTGCTGACAAGGACTCCCTCCTGCTTCTACCAATGTTCCCGACAGCAGGCGTCCCAGGAACAGCCAAGGAAAGCCAGCCCAGAGTGTATTGGCCTGGGCCGGTGTGGCCAGGACTAGCCCACGGGGGCAGCCCCAATACCAGATGGCTGGGGCCGGGACAGACACCACTGAAGGCTGGTAGATGGAGGCAGCGGGGACAGGCCAGATGTGCGTGTCCAGACAGGTGGAGACCAGGGAGCCCAACACCTGACCTCAGGCCCACCCAGCACCTCAGCTCATGGGCTGACCCCATAGGACATGCCTGCCAGGGCACCTGACAGCTCCGGGGGGACAGGCTGGCTGTCCTAGATGGCCACTGCCCACAGCCGCCTCCAGGTCCCCAAACTGGCCCCGCTGCCCTGGCCAACACTCTGAGTGAAAGCTGCCTGGGGAGGGGTTGCAGGCATGTCCACACTGGCAGGCCCAGTACCCGCACACCCGGCCCAGGCCTCGGTGCACCTGCGTCCCACACACCTGGCCTCCCCATGCTGGGCTTGGTCCTATCTGCTCTTCCCTGAGGGGCCTGGGGTCCCACAGCCCCTAATCCAACCAACTGGCACAGAGCACCGAATCCATCACCCGATAGAAGGCACCAAGCCTGGGTGCAAGCTCAGTTGCCCACAGCCTGCCAGACACCCTCACTGTCCCCACTGTTCCCCCACAGGCAGGCGCACGAAAGGATTGCAGGCACAGCATGGGCGGCCCACAAGCTGAGGCTGGCAGCATGCGGGCGGTCACAGCGCGATGGCAGACAGCGCAAGCAGGGCGACAGGGCCACACATGCCAGGACAGTCCACTGACAGGGCGTGGGGCCAGGGGACTGAGGGCCAGATGCCTGGGCTCGGGGGCGGGGGGGGTCTCAACAAAGGACCAGTGGCGTTGGGAGGAGTGGGGGGACTGGGCCGTGGCCTGGCTCCCATGGACTGCCCCAAGCATGGGCCCCGGGCCGCCCGCCGAGGGGACACACTCAGCAGCACAGTACAGGCATCACGGGCGCAGCGCCCGCCCGTGGCCCCAGGCCTTACCCCTACTGGGCATCAAGAGGCGCTTCTTCATGTTGCCTGGCAGCGCCGGGGCAGGAGAGAGGGAGAGAAGATAGCATCAGCACGCACCGCGGTCGCCCCGGGTGGGTGACGAGGGCCACACTCACCGGGCAGGGCAGGCCCGGACTCACCGGGCGAGGGAGCCACTCACCATCCACCCCGTTGTGCTGCTCGTAGCTGCGTTTGCCCAGGATGGTGGGGGAGCCGTTGTTGATGACGGGGGTCGCCTTGGCAGGTGTCAGGCTGCTGAGCACGCTGGACACGCTCTTCACGGGGTCAGGCTTGGGGGGACGGGGGTGGGTCTCTGCCGGGAATGACACAGGCAGAGCAGGTCACCTCTGCCCAGCAGGGGGCGGGTGGGCAGCCTCCAGCCCTCGTGGTTCCGGGACACCACCAGGAACTCGGCCCCATCCTGACTGGGGTGGATGTGGAGGGGTCGTCACAGAACCAGGGGCCCAGGAGCTCTAAGTGCCCTCCGAGGGGGCATGCCCAGGCCAATCCTGCACCCAGGGCTTCCAGGGAGCAGCGAGACTGCCTGGCAGCGCCCAGGCCCCTCTGCCCCAGCCAACAGGGTCCAGACACCGGCCGTGAGCACAGCACGCCTGTTAAGCAGGCTGGCTGCTGCTCAGACTGCGAACCGACCACCCGGCCAGCCTAGCCAGGGACACAGCTGCTGAGGGCCAGCCCTGACACCGGCCACCTCTTCCCACAGGACAGGAGCCCATGACCCTAAACAGGGCAATGCCAAAGCCACTTGAGTGTGCAGAGCACACTTAGCTCAGGGCTCTGGAATGTCCTGCCCAGGACAGTCACCCCTGTGTCGGGAGGGCGGCCGCACAAGCCCACTCCAGCCCAGCACGCTGGTGAGCCGCCCCCCACCACCACTGACGTCTGGCCCGGCCCCTCAGGCTGCTTCTGGCTGGGCCAGGGTAGCTGGCTAAGATTCTCGGGTGTCCTCAGAACCTCAAAGGCAAGGGAACCCCCGCCCGAGGCTGCAGGCCAGGTGTGCCCCTCCCCCTGCCCAGGCCCTGCAGAGGCTCAAGCGCTGCCCCTGTGGTGTGGGCGTTGCTCGGGGTGTACTCCCGGCATTACAGGCATGGGTGTACCCCATCCAAACCCAGACCTTCAGGCCCCAGGGACGATCAGGACACAGGAACCAGGGTAGGAAGGCTGGCAGGGAAGCCCCCTGGGTGTGCCCTGAGGAGGCTGGCCCTGCAGAAGATGGGGCGGCAGCCACTCCGCCTGAACCCCATCAGGCCCCAGGAGCAGAGAGCAGCCTGGGTCCCAGTGGGTCTGCCTGAGGCTGGCACAGTGCAGAGTACCCCAAAAGGACGGTTCCAGGCCCTGGGGGGCTGTCCAGGAGATGCCGCCTAGAGAAGGCTGGGAGCACCCGTGCGTGAGCTTGGGTCAGAAGCTGCCCGCAGGCAGCACCGGGAGCCCTCCTCGCACCCGGCCTGCTCACCGAGATACCGGAGCACAGCTTCCAGCGGCTTGCGCGCCGCCTGCTTCAGCACCAGTGGGCTCTGGGAGGCTTCGGGTAGCCGCGCTGTGCCTGCAGGGACCACACAGCGTGAGGGGTGTGGTGCCCCAGGGAGCACGGGACCCTGCCTGCGCCTTGACCAGGGAGCCCTCACGGGGCTCGGCCATGCCAGCACCAGAAGGAAATGGGGCTCCCTCGTCCAGGACTCCCCTCGGGGCTGTGGGCTGGGCCCCAAGGTTGCTGCTCCTCCCCACCACCTGTCGGAACAGCGTAAGCGGGTGTCAGGGTGACTCACACTCGGCCTTGATGGCCGCGCTGTTGATGGGCAGGTAGGGGTGCCTCGCGGCATGCCATGGGCGCAGGATCTCACGGCACAGCCGCCGGGCAATCCGCGTCAGCTTCGTCGTGTGCAGATAGAAGGCCTGCCGGGTCTTCATGGCAAACTTGGGGCTCCCGCTGCTCCGGGCTGGGAGGCCGTGGGGACTCTGCGGAAGGGGGCGCAACCGCCCCGACACAGCGCCATGACTGGGGGCCGAGGACCGCAAGGCAGATACGCCCGCAGCCGGCAGGGCGGGCACCCCCCCCTTACCATGTTACTGCGGTTTGGTCCTGGCCTCTCTCCATCTAACCGGGTTGGCATTTTCAAGCCACCATATTTCTTCCAATATGTCCAACAAGATGCGCAGAGACGACACTGCATGTTAGGGGGACCCCAAGAATACCACTGGTAAGACTGTGTGGCTACGGACAACAAAGTTGGAAATACACAGATTCTTAAGCAGAACCAGCGAAGTCAGGATTCCCCGCCGCCCCCACGCCCGCCCCCACCACCAGGCGTCCCACACACGTCCCCAGGGCCTTCCCAGCCACACCCGTGGGACCCAGCCCCCATCCTCCGTGGGCCTCTCCCGGGCTGGGCCATACTGGAGCCCTCAGGGCCAGCACAGGCACCACGGCCCACAAGGTGGGCGTGCGGTGCCCCCAGCCTCCCAGGGCACTTACTGTAACAGCTCTCGCAGGCCCGGCCAGCCCCAGGGCTCTGGCCCGGCGCACTCGTGCCATTCACCACGCCGGCCTTGACGTTGTTGACGCTGATTTGGTTCGGATTTGGCTTGTTACTTAGAGAAGGAAAGAGGGAGGAAGGAGTTGCAGGCGCATGAGCCTCAAGGGCCCATCTGCCCAGCACACACTGCGGCTGACCGCCTCGCCCAGAACCACGTCCCGGCACCCCTCGGCCTCGGCCGACCGCCTCGCCCAGAACCATGTCCCGGCACCCCTCGGCCGCCCTGACCGCCTCGCCCAGAACCACGTCCCGGCACCCCTCGGCCGCCCTGACCGCCTCGCCCAGAACCACGTCCCGGCACCCCTCGGCCGCACTGACCGCCTCGCCCAGAACCACGTCCCCGCACCCCTCGGCCTCGGCCGACCGCCTCGCCCAGAACCATGTCCCGGCACCCCTCGGCCGCCCTGACCGCCTCGCCCAGAACCACGTCCCGGCACCCCTCGGCCGCCCTGACCGCCTCGCCCAGAACCACGTCCTCGAAACCCTTGCCCCTGGCAGGGATCTTCCTTTCTCCCCTTTCAGTTCCTAGAAGTGGCTCCTGCTGAGGTCTGAGCCGCTCAGGCCCCCAAGCTCCTCCCCAGCATGGAGCCCAGTTCAGGGACTGAACCCTGGCGGTGTATGTTGGAATCTGAATGCCCCCTTACTGACCAGGAGTCCAGGACAATGGAGACATGGCCACTGTGTCTGCAGCCAGAGCCACCCAGCCCTGAGCCACCCTCCTGGGGGCTGCCCCAGCCTTCCCAACCTCTGAGTCCGAGCTTCCCAACCTCTGAGTCCGAGCTTCCTTGGGACCGGCCTGGCCCCAGCATCCTGTGCCCACCCTCCCTGAACCCCAGGGCCACGAGGACAATGGCTATGAGGCATACTTACTAGTTGGGAATATAAACCTGCTTTAACTTGCTCTCAGCTTCAGCTGCTTTCAAGCGTTTCTTAAAACAAAAGAGAAGGTCAGAGGTCAGCGAGCCAGGCCCCAGTGGGGGCTGCGGTGCAGACAGACTGGAGGCCACAGGCAGGGACACCAATGTCTCCCCTGGGGAAGAACTTTGAAAAGAGCCCAAGAGGGAAGGAGCGGAGCCTCAGACGCCCAGGCGGAGCTACTCTGGGGGCACAGCCGAGCGGGGGGCTCCGGAGCCTTCCGCCCTCCCACCACAGCACTGCACCCCACCTTTTGGGGAGAGGATGGGCGTGGGATGTGGAGGCGGCAGGCCCTGGGCACTGGGGTGGCAGGCGGGCTCACCTGCTGCACGTATCTGTCGGTGGTCTTCCACATGTAGTAGTACTCAATGATGCTGGTAAGCGACTTCCATGGGAGCTGGCAGGAGGAGGTGTGTCACACAAGCAGGAAGGGGCAGGAGGGAGGCACGTCACATGGGCAGGGATGGGCTGCGGCCAGAGGCCATGGAGGGGGCAGGAGGGCTGTGGCAGGAGGTGGGAGGGCAGGGTGGGCATGGTGCCCTGAGGCCAGGCTCCTGAGGCAGGAGGGTGCACAGGGCAGCTGAGAGGCAGGTTCCCCCCACCAGGTGCCAGAACACTGTGATACCAGGGGAAGAGGAGCTGGCACAGGGTCAAGGTCGAGACCCTGCCAAGTGGTACTGACAATGCGGGCTCCAGTTCAGCCTTTATTTTTCTTTTGAGATGGTGTCTCACTCTGTCGCCCAGGCTGGAGTGCAGTGGTGTGATCTTGGGTCACTGTAACCACCGTCTCCTGGGTTCAAGAGATTCTCTAATCCCAGCTTCCTCGGTAGCTGGGACTAAAGGTGCCCGCCACCATACCTGGCTAATTTTTGTATTTTTAGTAGAGACGGGGTTTCACCATGCTGACCAGGCTGGTCTCGAACGCCTGACCTTGTGATCCACCCGCCTCGGCCTCCTCAAGTACTGGGATCACAGGTGTCAGCCACTGTGCCCGGCCATCTCAGCCATTTCTTTTTTTTCTTTTTTTTTTTGAGACGGAGTTTCGCTCTTGTTACCCAGGCTGGAGTGCAATGGCGTGATCTCGGCTCACCGCAACCTCCGCCTCCTGGGTTCAGGCAATTCTCCTGCCTCAGCCCCCTGAGTAGCTGGGATTACAGGCATGCGCCACCATGCCCAGCTAATTTTTGTATTTTTAGTAGAGAGGGGGTTTCACCATGTTGACCAGGATGGTCTCGATCTCTTGACCTCGTGATCCACCCGCCTCGGCCTCCCAAAGTGCTGGGATTACAGGCGTGAGCCGCCGCGCCCGGCCACCATTTCTTAAAGTTGTACTTTATCTTCTCTATACTCTGAATTTCTTACAACATTCCTTTTCTGGGTTAGAGTTTAACATGGCTGGGTGCCATTGCTCACACCTGCAATCCCAGCACTTTGGGAGGCCAAAGTGGGTCACTCACTTGAGCCCAGGAGTTCAAAACCAGCCGGGGTAACATGGCAAAACCTCGTCTCTACAAAAATTTTAAAGTGAGGCAGGAGAATTGAGGCTGCAATGAGCTGTGATTGAGCCGCTGCACTCCAGCCTGGGTGACAGAGCAGGACCCTGCCCCAGAAAGTTTAACTTGGCCAGGTGCAGTCGCTCACACCTGTAATCCCAGCTACTCAGGAGGCTGAGGCCAAGAACTGCTTAAACCTGGGTGCTGGAGGCTGCAGTGAGCCGAGATCGCGCCTCTGCACTGCAGCCTGGGTGACAGAGTGAGACTCCGTCTCATAAAAAAGATAAAAAGCTTGACGTTACCACTTCCTTCTCCCATCTCCCTTCTTTCCTGCCTGACCTCACTGCTCGCGTTCGTGTGGTTTTCGCCTTTTGCACACAGCGGCGTAGAAAGCCAGGTCGTTCCCCGGGCTGTAGTCCCAGCAGTTTCAGGTCGGGAGTGTTTCACCAAGATCACTCCCTAATACCCGGCTACTGTGCTCTGCGGCTCCGTCTTAAGCTTTTAGAATGGCAGCCTTTAACATCTAAGGGCTTGAGTTTGTCTTTTTCTTTCTTTTTGAGATGGGGTCTCACTCTCGCCCAGGCTGCAGCGCAGTGGCGCGATCCGGCTCACTGCAATCTCTGCCTCCCGGGTTCAAGCGATTCTCCCGCCTCAGCCTCCTGAGTAGCTGGGATTACAGGTGCTCACCACCATGGCCGGCTCATTTTTGTATTTTCAGTAGAGATGGGGTTTCACCATACTGGCCAGGCTGGTCTCAAACTCCTGACCTTGGGATTCACCCACCTCGGCCTCCCAAAGTGCTGGGATTACACGTGTGAGCACCGCGCCCGGACCTAGGGCTTGTTTTTCAAGTCCAGCACTGGGGTCTGAGGATCTCACCTGTAAAGTTCTTGCTTCTCTGGCATTTACCAACTCGATCAAGGTAACTGACCTTCCACAGACACAGACAGCCAACTGTGCTCTGTGGCTGGGATTTCTCTAAACAACCTGTCTTATTAAATAGGGTTCAGATCCTTCCTCAGCCTGGTCCACTGCATCTGCCAGGAAGGAGAGCAGGGCCAGCTGCCTCCACACGGCCCCCGAGCTGCGGCCTCCCAACCCCACACCCGGAAACGGCCCCCAGCCCCAGCCTCCCGACCCCGCACCAGGACACGGCCCCCCAGCCCCAGGCTCCCAACCCTGCACCTGGACACGGCCCCCCAGCCCCAGCCTCCTGACTCTGCACCCAGACATAGCCCCCAGCCCCAGCCTCCCAAGCGCTGCCTCGGGGGGAACCACGTGCAAGAGGGTGTCCCTCAAACTCTGCCCTGGTCTGAGCCTCGCTGGTGAGTTCTGTTCCTGGAACCTCATCCTCTTGTCTGAAAAAGCTCTGCTCTTCTTGATTTGTCTTAAAGACAATAGAGAGATCTACATGTGCTCTACAGAGGCCGCTGGCCCCAGGGACAGTCAGGGACTCCTCCCGCCTGGCAGGCTCACCCCTCGGCCAGACACCCCCACACAAAGCTGCGGCAGGGCCTCCTCGAGAGCTCACGGCTGGCCCTTCAGGTCCGGGCGCCCCACCCAACCCCGTGTTGTTTCTTCAGAGTTCAGATGCTCCTCCGGCCTCTGCTGGTTTGCGTGCTGCTTTTCATCAGACACCAGCAACCCTGCCATGCCCAGCCCCTCTGGAGGCTCCTCCCTGCCCGGGCACAGGCCCCACCTCCCCAGGGCTGGCGGTCTGGGGCCCCATCACCTTTACATGGCTGTGCTCCTCTCTCTGGGGGCCCATTGGATGCTCTTCTAACAGATTAGTTTAAAAGTTTTTCTTTTCTTTTTATGAGACAGTCTCGCTCTGTCGCCAGGCTGAAGTACAGTGGTGCGATCTCGGCTGACTGCAACCTCTGCCTCCCGGGTTCAAGCAATTCTCTGCCTCAGCCTCCTGAGTAGGTGGGACTACAGGTGTGTGCCACCAAGCCTGGCTAATTTTTTATACTTTTAGTAGAGATTGGGTTTCATCATCTTGGCCAGGCCGGTCTTGAACTCCTGACCTCGTGATCCACCCACCTCGGCCTCCCTAAGTGGTAGGATGACAGGCATGGGCCACCGCACCAGCCGATTTCAAAGTATTTTACGGGAGCTGACAGCGGGACGGTGGGGAGTCCTGACGTGGAGGTACAGGAAGGGCAAGACCCTGCACCATGAAGAACCTCTAGGCCTGTTGCTGGGCCAAACTCACATGAGACAGAGAACAAGGACATGAGGAAAGAGAGGTTCAGCTCAGTGAAAAACAAAGCAAAACCTACTCGAGAGGCTGAGGCAGGAGAACTGCTGGAACCCCGGAGGCGGAGGCTGCAGTGAGCCGAGATTTCGCCACTGCACTCCAGCCTGGGCACAGAGCGAGACTCTCAAACAAAACAAAAACACATCAGAACCAAGCCTGTGGCTGGACGGGGTGGCAAGGGCAGGAAGGTCTCGGTGAGGATCCCTGGCCTCCGCCACCCGGGCCAACGCCTCATCCTCATCGTGCAGCGGTGGCCGCAGTGCGGCCCTCCATTCCCAGGCCCCGCTGGCACCCCCACGCCTGTCTGCTGAGCACACACATGACCTCCTTGGCTGAGCTGCAGTGTGACAGGAGGGACTATGGCTGAGTGCAGCCGAAATGGAACTCGTCCAGCTCCACACAGGGCATCAGGGTGCAGGAGAGGCTCCCTCAACGCACACCCCGCAGCCCACCTGGACATGGGCATGGGCAGCCACTCCACTGTTGCCACCATCAGTACTCACAAAATCTTGCTGAATGTCCGTGAAATCCTTCCCGTATTTTTCCAGGGCCTCCTCGAAAAGGTTGGCCTCTGACGCCGACCACTCCTCCATCTCATCCCTGCAGAGCACGGGCCCGCCCTGTGGCACCAGGGCCGAGATGGCCTTGGAGATGTCGTAGATGTTCTTGTGGAGCGTGTCCATGGCGTGGAACTGTGGCAGGAGACAGCGGGGTCGCCTGGGCTCCCGTGGCACGGCACTCCCGCTACTGTCTTAAGGGCTGGATCCCCTGCTGCAGCCCTGGCAGCCCCTCCCTGCACCCTCTGCACAGGCTGGCCGAGCTTGGGGTGGATAGGAAAGGCCAGTCCAGGTGGAACAGCACCTCCGCAGGGGCCCTAAATGCCTGGGGCAGGGGCTGGGCCCAGGCAGGAGGGAGGGCGCAGCCACCTTGGGCCATGGGTCGCCCCAGGTCCCAGCCCTTGGCCCACTTACCAGGGTGATATCTCGGGAGGCGGCAGCAGCACTCATGTGCAGGCTGGGCTGCCGGACAGAGCTGCTGCAGTCCAGGGCCCGTGCGAAGGTGCCCACGGAGCTGAGGGGAAGAGACACGCTAAGTGCCGTGCAGGACAGGCAGGGGCTCCGCCCATGCACCCCACTCCCGAGGCGCAGGGGACCAGGGCCCACTGGCAGCAAGCGGCAGCCTGCAGGCGTTGTGGACGCCTTGTGTCCTGGGGCCCAGCACCCACCCAGGAAGCCACGTGCATGGCTGAAGGCGTCCCGATAGATTGGCAGCCACCTCGGGGCTCTTTGGGGTTTGCTCTACCTCCCAGGCTGCTGGCAGGGAAGGTGCATGGTCCTCTCCTAGGCCTTTGCCCTGGCCCAGGGCTCTGCTCCCTGACCAGGCCCAGCCCACTTACTCCCAGTGGCCCAGGAGTGGGAGCCACATCAGGGACACGTGCGCTGCACACAGGCCACCCTTCTATTTAATGAAAGGCCTGGGCCCAACACTCCAGAGCCTCTCTGGAACCTGCTGGGGGTCTCAGGGCTGCAGCCCATGGGCTTCATGTTGGGATATGGGATCCAAGACCCCCATGTCCCTGACACCCAGCACAGGGCAGGGAGAACGGGAGCTCCAGGCGCCGCCCCTGCCGGCCTTGCCAGAAGCAGGACTCACCGGGCCACCACCAGGAACTGGTCAATCTGCTTGTCTGTGAGTGGGTTGTGCGCCTCCCACACCTTGGTCTCCAGCTTGGATTGGTCTCGCCCATCCTCCTCGCCTACAGGGAGGAAGTGTGACCAGTCCAGCACGGGCTCTTTGTCGTGCCCCTCCTCCCTGGGGGCAGGGAGCTGCTGGGAGGGGGAGGGGGAAGGGCTGCAGGGCCCGCTAGGTGAGACCGGGGTGTGAGGCTGGATGGAGGCTGTCGCACACACAGGTATACGCACGCACAGTCAGCACACAGTAGCTTCTCAACCCGGGAATGGGGTGCACACTTGAGGGGCCTACTAGCCCCCCCAGAAATGCAGGGCTCCAAGCACCGTGGCCACGAGACATGGGAAGGTTGGTTTGTAGATTTAAATTGAGCTTTTCATTTTTATTTATTTATTTATTTTTGAGACGAGGTCTTGCTCTGTCACCCAGGCTGGAGTGCACTGTAGTGATCTCGACTCACTGCAACCTCTGCCTCCCGGGTTCAAGTGATTCTCCTGCCCCAGCCCCCCAAGTAGCTGGGACCACAGGTGCTGACGGCACAGCTGGCTAGTTTTTGTGTTTTTAGTAGAGATGGGGTTTCATCATGTTGCCTAGGCTGGTCTTGAACTCCTGACCTCAGGTGATCCACCTCCCCGGCCTCCCTAAGTGCTGGGATCACAAGTGGGAGCCACGGTGCCAGGCCCAAACTTTTTATTTTGAGATACTCAAATTCTTCAACCTGATGTTACAAGAGGGTCCTGCCACATCGCAGCAGTGGCAGACCACCTCCAGGACCTTCTGGGGGCACAGGCTCCCTCCTGGCCCCTCTTCAACCTGATGGGCTGTGGGGCAGCCTCTAGGAGCTGGGACGATGGGAAAGCCAAGGCTGGTGAGGAGGCCATGTGACACCAGCGACCGGTCAGGGCAGAGGGCTCTGAGGAAACAGGCTTTTAGTCGCAAAGAACAAGACCGTGGTGTCGGGAGACACCCCCAGGAAAATGTGGCTGAGCGTGGCCCAACCTGACCCGGGGGGAGGACCCGGAGAATGAGCGCCACGACTGTCCTCTGCCCGCTTCTCTGGCCGGAGCTGCCTCCACAGCTCACTGCAGGGGGCCAGCCTCAGGCTCTGCCCGCAGCTCCCAACCAAGGACGACCAAGGGCAGGGCCACCCTCCACTGGGGCACTCGCTGCAGGTCCAGCATGGAGGGAGCTCTTGAGGCTAGGACAGGGCTGGACTCAGTCAAAAGTCCCCAAGAAAACACTATTTCTTGCTAAGAGGCACTGGCTCCCACACCCTGCCCCGAGGGCGGGCTGTTCTGGGCCATGTGTCCAGGGAGGGTCAGGCCTTTCAGCCTCTAGAAAACAATGCCTGGCCAAACCCAGAGGACAGGGTCGGCCACTCAGGGGATGGGGTCAGCCAGGGAAGTGCGGTGTCGCAGAGGGAGGGGTCGCTGCACAGCCCTGGAGGTGAAGGGCCTGGGGTTGTGGGACCAGCAAGGTGGGCTGGGGGTCTCCAGCCTGGGGTGGACTCCTCACCCTGGCTCAGGGGTACCCTGGGGAAGCCGGGGCCCAGCTCCCCAACTGCCAAGCAGCTCTGCCTGTCCTCACCGCTGATGACAGTCACACTCCCTCTGACATTTCACTCACTAAAGGCAGGTACACAACGAGTGTGCAATTTTCTATCACTCAAGAGGAACATGGCCTCCGGGAGGTGTGGAGGGCTCTGGAAGCCCCGGCCCGGCCCTTCAGCAGCTGTTGAGAGCCCTGCCCCTTGTACCACTGGCCCACAAGAATGGCAGGGCAGCGGGGAAGGCAGTGTGGGTGGGGAGGCCAGCTCTGCGGCTGGCTCAGGCTGGGGGATCCTCAGCCCCATCACTCCAGGCCCTGCAGAGCTCCACCAGGTCTCCCCAGGCTGGATCTCGGCCATGTGTGCATGGGAGGACGGGGGCGCCTCACGGCCCATTCTCCCACCAGGCTGAAGGCGAGGCTCGGGCTGGAGGCATGGAGGCGCCAGGTGAGGGCCTCTGACCTGAGGCGGCTCCTCACTCTCTGGCCCTCAAGTGATCTGCGCTCTCACCTGTCTCCCAGCCATGGATGCTGCCTTTCCACTGGGGCGCGGTTGCCAGGCCTTCACCCTTGGCCAGGCCAGAAGGACAGGACAGCCCCGGGCTGGGAGACCCAGAAATGACAACAGGGCACCCTGAAGGCCACAGCCCAGGCCCAGCACAGCACGGCACAGGACAGCACAGCGGCCTCCGCAGGCTCAGACCCACCCTACCGAAGAACCCAGCCTGGAAAGCAGACTCAAGGAGAGATGCAGAGCAAAACACACCAGTAAGGAACCTGGTGGCCTCAAATGAAATGAAGCCCGTGGCAGGCCGGGCTGGGTGCTCAGCAAAACTGTAACAGCCTTAGAGGTGAGAAGTCATGTCCATGAGAAGCCAGGAAACAGGAAGTGAGCTCAGGCCGGGCGCGGTGGCTCATGCCTGTAATCCCAGCACTTTGGGAGGCCGAGGCGGGCGAATCACGAGGTCAGGAGATCGAGACCAGCCTGGCCAACATGGTGAAACCCCGTCTCTACTAAAAATGCAAAAAATTAGCCAGGTGTGGTGGCGTGAGCCTGTAGTCCCAGCTACTCAGGAGGCTGAGGCAGGAGAACTGCCTGAACCCAGGAGACTCACTTGAAGCCAGGAGGCAGAGGTTGCAGTGAGCCGAGATGGCGCCACCACACACTCCAGCCTGGGCAACAGAGCCATACTCCATCTCAAAAAAACAAAGCTCAGGGAAGAGATGGGGTGGCAGAGGGTGCTAGACCATGACCATGAGACCAAGGAAAAATGGGCCAAATGGGACATGAGGAGAGGGAGGGAGGACGCCTGGAGGCCAGGTCCCCACCAGCACGCTGCCAGCCTCTGGCCCAACACCTGTCCACCTGAGTCCAAGGAAAGAGAGTGTGCAGGACTGAGGTTCCCACATGTGAGGCTGAAAGTCCCCTTTAGATGCTGCCACAAGTCCCAGAGACTCAGGGCTCACCCAGGCAAGCTACTCCCTGACCCTACTGACGGCCACTGTCCACAAGGAAGACAGAGACCCTCCGAAGTCACATGGCTAGCAGGGGCTCCAGAGTCCAAGGCTCATCACAAGAACATTCCAGAAAGATGGAGGAGAGAGAAGCCAGGACCCCAGGTCAACATCTGAGCGGAGCAGAGGTGAACACGCTACGGCAACAGGACACGGAGAGGCTGAGGGAACGGTGACCCCACATGCCAGCCACGTGCTGGGCTGCCAGCCCAACTCCAGAGCATGATTTTTCACACCACGGGCTCAGCCACGTGGGGCTGGCTGGGGGAGGAGGTGAGACAGCTGACCCTCCTAGACACTGTCTTTAGGGACAGAGGGGTCCACAGAACCGCCATGGCACCAGAGGCAGCTGGTGGGCGCTCACAGCCAGCCCCAATTCTGGCCCAAGTACCCAAATATAGACCCAGACGTCGACCGCCCTGTGTGCCCAGAGAGAGGTGGGGGTCTTTCCCCCGGCCCAGCACCTCCCAGAGCAGGAACGCTAGCAATGCAGCAGCCCCTCGAGCCCAGTGCTGGAGCCCACAGGTGCCTGAGGAAGGCGGCACCCCAGCAACCGTGAGGCGCACCAGCACCTCACGTACCAACAACAAGAACATCAAACAGCCCTGGCTACTCAGGAGGCTGCGGCTTGAATCACTGGAGCCCAGGACCTCAAGTCCAGCCTGGGCAACACAGCAAGACCTGCTGCTCTCAAAACAAACCAAAACAGGAAAACCACCAAACGCCTTGATTACGACGGCAAGAAGCAAAGCTGCAAGTCCCTGCTGACCCTTGCGGGCAGAGCCTTGGTCTGGAGGGCAGCCTCAAAGCCCTGCACAGCAGAGAGATGAGGGACAGGGTACAGAAGGGTACACAGGGAGCCCCAGGACTGCTGGGGGCGCTGAAGCACCCAGCAGAGGGAAGCCACCTGCACCCGGGGTGACTGGAGCTCACAGCCACAGAGTGGGGCACCCACAGGTAAGACACACAACGCAGGTAGATTCATCCAGAAGAAAATGTCTGGAGACAAAAAGAACTTTAAGAAAGTTATGCGCCCGGTGCAACGGCTCGCGCCTGTGATCCCAGCACTTTGGGAGGCTGAGGCAAGCAGATCATTTGAGGTCAGGGGTTTTAGACCAGGCTGGGCAACACGGCAGAACCCTGTTTCTACTAAAAATACAAAAACTCAGCAGGGTGTGGTGGTATGTGCCTGCAGCCCCAGCTATATGAGAGGTTGGGGTGGGAGCGTCATCCACGCCTGCAGTGAGCTGTGATCGCACCACTGCACTCCAGCCTGGGTAACACAGCCAGACCTCATTAAAACAAACAAACAAAAAAAAGGGTAGGGCCAGGCGCGGTGGCGCACGCCTGTAATCCCAGCGCTTTGGGAGGCTGAGGTGGGTGGATCACCTGAGGTCAGAGGTTCGAGACCAACCTGACTAACATGGTGAAGCCCTGTCTCTACTAAAAATATAAAAATTATCTGGGCGTGCTGGTCGGCACCCATAATCCCAGCTACTCAGGAGGCTGAGGCAGGAGAATCACGTGAACCCAGGAGGTGGAGGTTACAGTGAGCAGAGATCGTGCCATTGCACTCCTGCCTGGGTGACAAAGCAAGACTCCATCTGAAAAAAAGAAAAACAAAAACTGCCACAAAGAAACCAGGTCTCCTGGTGCAGGGACAGCTGGTCACCGCATCTGCCTGGGGCTTCCCCAGAACCCCAACACCACCAGGAGTGGGTGGGGAAGGCTCCAGGATACCAGCGCACACGCACCACCCACGTGGACAGAGCCCAGGCCTCCAGGCCTGCACCTGCCACCACCAGTCACACACGAGTCCCTGCCATGGCGGCCGTGTCCCAGCCCCTCTCACCCAGTATCACCTGGGGGGCAGGACAGGACGGAGGGCACATGCCCAGGGCGGCCCCCCCCGTACCTTCTTTTAACAAGTCGGTGATGTCCGCCTGGTACCGGTTCCCCACTCGAATCTCCCCTTTATCCGCCAGCAGGGTCTTCTGCTGTGGGTCGTAGACTAGAGAATAGAAGAAGAAATCCTGGAAAACAACACAGGAGACAGAGGCATCAGCGGGGCCAGGGCCGCTGGGAACGTGTTGCCCGGAGCTCCTGCAGGGTGACATGGGTGCAGGAAGGAGGGCACAGGAGCCCCCACAGCTCTCACCATGCCCGGGAGAAGCCTACAGCGGGGTTACCAGGGTCGCCGGAGGGATGCACCTGCCCTGTGACCCTGCATGGAGGAGACATGCTGAGGGGCAGCAGGGGCAGGACCAGGCTCCACGAGCCCTTACCAGGGCAGGTGGAACACAACTGCAGCCCAAAAACCATGACTCACTTTCCTCTCTGAGACAGGGTCTCGCTGTCGCCCAGGATGGAGTGCAGTGGCTCACTGCAGCCCCTGCCTCCTGGGTTCAAGTCATCCTCCCACCTCAGCCTCCCAAGCAAGCAGTTGGCACTACAGGTGTACGCCACCCCCAGCTACAAAACCATTCCTATCAGCAGCAGCAGCGTGAAGATCTCACTGATCTAAGGTGTTCAAGAGCAACGGAAACCAGGAGCTCTGGGCATGACCTTGGAGGAGTGGCAAGCACTGGAGAGCTGGGGATAAACCCAGGCTCAGCTGCGGGGCCACCACCCGTGCAGCAGGCGCAGCCCTTCCCGCCAGCGCTCCGTCTCAGGTCGCCTCACACCAGGGCCCCGGGCTCCCTCTGGGATGGAGTTTGCAGGACCTTCCGCTGTCCGGCGTTGCGTGTGCTGCGCTGGCGGGTCTGATGATTTTTAAAGCAGGCCTGTCCAGGTCTGGCCCTGGAGCCCCATCGCGACCATTTGGCCTTGGCCAGGGCTGAGCTTTCCTCTGCGTGTACCTGGCGCCCGCTCCCCCTCCCGTTTCTCTGCGTGTACCTGGCGCCCGCTCCCCCCACATTTCTCTGCATGTACCTGGCGCCCGCTCCCCCTCCCGTTTCTCTGCGTGTACCTGGCGCCCGCTCCCCCTCCCGTTTTTCTGCGTGTACGTGGTGCCCGCTCCCCCTCCCGTTTCTCTGCGTGTACCTGGCGCCTGCTCCCCCTCCCGTTTCTCTGCGTGTACCTGGCGCCCGCTCCCCCTCCTGTTTCTCTGCGTGTACCTGGCGCCCACTCCCCCTCCCGTTTCTCTGCGTGTACGTGGCGCCCGCTCCGCCTCCCATTTCCAGGTCATCTTCCTGATTCCTGTGGGTCATCTGCTCCAGCCCTGACCTGCTTTCCCCCTTTCCTATTCTGAAAGCTACTCTGCGTCTTTTCTTTCAAGAGCTACCTTGAAAGTCCAGCATGACACCTGCTCCACATGTGACCAGGAGCCACGCTGCACGGCCTTCGTCCTCTTGAATGGACACGGCTCTCCAGAGGCCAGCTGCCAGGCTCAGCCTCAGCCTCAGCCACCACTCTGCCTGGATCTTTTTTGTTTTTTTGAGTGAGCGTCTTGCTGTGTCACCCAGGCTGGAGTGCAGTGGCACCATCTTGACTCACTGTAGCCTCCACCTCCTGACTCAAGGGATCCTCCTCAGCTCAGCCTCCTGAGTAGCTGGGACAACAGTAAGTACACGCCACCATGCTGGCTATTTTTTTGTACTTTTGTAGAGGTGAGGTCTCGCTATGTTGCCCAGGCTGCTCTTCAACTCTGGAGTTCAAGTGATTCCCTGGCCTTGGCCTCCCAAAGTACTGGGATTAGAGGGATGACCACTGCGCCCAGCCTGTCTCTTTAAATTAACAAACACGCGTGGTTTCTGTTTGGTGCTGGACTGCTCCGCTGGCCGAGGCCTGCGTGTGTCTGCTCCACACTCCCGCCTGGCTGTGACGTGGGCCCCTGTTTATCAGGACATCATCAGTCAGGAGGGTTATTTGGGGTGAGGCAGGGGCAGGATCATGCAAGGGCCAGTGGCGTTTGCTTCTGCCAGGTGCTAAGTGTACCCGCCGGGCCTGTTACATTAAATTCCCATCTCGGGGCTGCTCAGAAACCCCGAGAAAAAGGGAGGAAGTGGCCAGATGCAGTGGCTCCCACATGTAATTCCAGCACTTTGGGAGGCCAAGGCGGGCAGATTACCTGAGATCAGGAGTTCAAGACCAGCCTGGCTAACATGATAAAACCCCATTTCTACTAAAAATACAAAAAAATCGGCCAGGCATGGTGGCGCACGCCAGTAATCCCAACTACCAGCGAGGCTGAGGCAGGAGAATCGCTTGAACTTGGGGTCAGAGGTTGGAGTGGGCCGAGATGGCACCATTGCACTCCAGCCTGGGCAACAAGAGTGAAACTCTGTCTCAGAAAAGAAGAGCAGGGAAAGGCGGCATGGAGCAGCAGGAGGTTTAGGGGTGCCCGGCAGCTGAGTGCGCAGCTGTTTTGTCCCAGGGCGGAGTCGACCCGGCCTTTTCCAGGGCAGACACGGCACAGACAGGTTTGCCACTGCACCTGGCGCTTCGTCAGGGTCCTTTTTTGTTAGCAAACATTTTCCGTGTCCAGATACATTTCTGCAGTCTCACCCTCTCTGTGTGGCCCTGTCACTAAGAGGTCTTTCTAAACTGCACTCCCCCAGTGGAAACATTCACGGTGACCCCACAGCCTCCCTCCCGCCCAGCACGTGGCTTCCTGGTTGCGGCTCAGCCTCCAGGGAAGCTGGTACGGCAGCCTGAGAGGGTTCGGGCCAGCCCATGCTCCAGGCACGTGTTAGGACCCCCAGCCCGGCCCTGCCTTCTCATGACTCTGCGTTAGGGCCTGGGGCACGATCACAGCCCCAGCTGAGCCACTGTCACCCTTCGTGCCTGTTTCCAGGCTGTGTGGTGGGAATGGGGACCGGGGCCACACAGGTAGTTCAGGACTGAACTTGGACCACACTGTGGCCATCTGGATCCTTCGGACCCCATCCCAGAGCCCCCCTAGGATGGGCAGGGCGGAGGCATCATCTAGCAACATGCATCTGAGCTGTCTGGACACGCTGGGGGTGTTCAGGCCACAGGCTCTGGCCAGATGGCAGCAGAGTCCACAGGAGGCTGAGTCCCGGGTCTGGAGATGAACCCACCCCTTCCCAGGTGTCTCCTAAAACTGTGACAGGAGCTCCGGGGAACTGACATGCTCTAGACGCTTCCCCCCACATGGCCTCGGAAAACCCAGCCCTCCCGATAGCTGCTTCTCACAGCAGCCCTGCTGCCCCCAAGCTCCTCCAGGCAACACTGCTCCCCAGGGACTTGTGGCATTGCCTGGAGACGGTGTTTAGATGTCACGACTTGGGGGATGCCATGAGGTGGGTAACCGCGTAATCACAAGACGACACCCAGATAAGAACTGCCTTCCCCAGAGGCCAGCAGTGCCCAGGCCACACCTGCAGCCGCAGGGGCACCTCAGGCCGGCGATGGAAGTGGCCTAGGAGGACTCTGCCCACCACCCAGGGGAGACCAGCCAAGGCTCCCGTCCAAGTGGCCCCTGCCCCAACCCCCACCTCAGCCACACCCTCCCCAGGGAGACCTCCCCTCGTCAGTTATCTCGGACGCAGGGTAGGGGCGGCTGCACGTTAACACACCTGGAAGTGACTGTCAGGACGCAATCCCTGCTCCCCCCCGGAACAGGACGCAATCCCTGCTTCCCCCAAGAACAGGATGCAATCCCTGCTCCCCCCGGAACAGGACGCAATCCCTGCTCCCCCAGAACAGGACGCAATCCCTGCTCCCCCCAGAACAGCCTGGGCCTAGAGCCAGGAGGGAAAATTGTCCCCGCTGCCCAGGCCAGCAGAGGACACAGGTAGAGGAAACAGTGGCCCGGGGCTGCTGAGCAGACCAGGCTGGGCTGGGCCTCACCTCCCGCTCCAGGTAGGACTTGAGTGACTCGGTCTCGTTGAGCAGAGTGACGCTGCACTTGCCCCTGGAAGAGAAGGATGGGCAGGCTGGAGGGCGAGCGCAGCCCGAGGGGCCGGGGCGGGAGCTGCCGGGGGCTACCTGATATGTGTGGCAGGCAGGGACTCCAGCTGCCGGGAGAGGAACAGCTCCCGGTGCCGCAGCTGGTGCTTGAGTTTCTCCGGCAGGTCCACCATTTCCGGATTCTCCATTTCCTCTTCTATTTCCCCTGAAGGACAAGAAGCCCCGTCAGCACTGGGGCAGACACACGCTGCCAGACCAAGGCCCCCACCAGCGCCAACACTCCCGGCAGGCTCCTCCTCCTGCCAGACACTGTCCCGCTGTCCCCACCCCATGGCGACCCAGCGGCTCCTTGGCAGATGCCCCTGCAGACACTCTGGTGCCCAGGTGCCCTTTAAGTCCAGGCACCCTGAAGGCCCAGGTTCCCCAGGGCATGAAGACGGGAGGAGGAGGGACAGCCAGGTCCGGGCCAGCCCCAGAAGCAGCAGTGAGAGTGAGAGCAAGAGGAGCGGGTAGCCGGCGCTGCCAAGTGCCCAGGCCAGGAGGGCAAGGGCCAGCATCCTCCATCCATCCCCATCTTGTGCCAGACAGCCCCACACAGCCCACCACAGACCTCCCGCACCAGCAGGACACCCTCGGCCGGGGCCACACAAAAGCTGGGCCATGGGCCGGACACAGGGAGGGCCGGCCGGGTGCAGGGGCAGGCATGCAGGCCGCCCGTCCACACTCTGTCCCTCAGCGGCGCTGCCGCCCCCAGCCCAGGGACACAGACAGGAGGACGCCCTCCTTGCGGAGGACGGCTCTTACCTTCCTCGCCGTTGTCCGCCCCCGGTCCGGCCTTATAGCAGACTGACAGGGCTATATAACAGACAGACAGCACCCGGCAGCAGGGTCAGCGCAGCACGGTGGCTGCTCCCTGCCCAGGGCCCGGACCGAGGGCTGTGCCGCCAGGGGACAGGGCAGAGCGGGGGCCATAGGCCTCCCAGTGGGGCCTGAAGACCACCCGGTGGAAGATCACCTGGGCCTAAACGCCCCCTACTCCGGCCGCCCACCCACTGATGCCCAAGCCTCTTTGAGCAGAGCCCAGGCAAGCCTGGCTGTGGACGGCGCTGCCCAGTGACCACCCCTGCCCCACGCCAGCGCGGCTTCCCAGAACAGGCTGTCCAGGCGAGACCAGGGCTGGGTGTGGGCCAGCTGCATGGGGATTCCTGCCCTGTGCTAGGAACCCAGGGAGGGTTCTTGTAACATGAAAAATGGGGGCGTGCAGGGGTGCTCCCGGCTGTCCCCTCCCACAGCCAGCACCGTGCTGGCCAGACTAGACCACAGCCAGCCGGAATGCTCACTCTCTGCTGCCCCCTGGTGGTAGCTGTGGGAAGCCCTGGCTCCTCTGGGCGCCCCCGGCACCCACAGCTGGGGCTAAGGCTGGGAGCGGCCATGCTGGGCCTATTCTGGGTCAGCCCTATCTGGGCCTCAGGGGCCCAGGGTGTCTGCCCTGCTGAGCCTCACCTCCTCCCGGTGCACACAACAGGGCAAGGCCGACCAGGACAGCCCAGTCCCAGGCCAACACCCCTCACTCACGCCCACTCCTGGGGACCCACCAGCAAACTGCCCCCTGAACTCAGACATCACCAGGGCCAGAGGCTGCCTTCGGGTCACACCTGCCCTATGCCAGGCCCTGTTGGAGCACTGGCCCAGCCTAGACAGACACCCACAGCGGCTCCAAGACCCCCCACCTCACCAGCGCCCCCAGCGGCAGAACAGGGCTCCGGGGTGCAGCCCGTCAGAGTTGTGGTTCCTGCCTCAGTGCTGCAGTGAGGTGGACCAGAGCTGCAGTGAGGTGGACCTACAGCTCCCAGGAAACCCCCAACAGGCAGAAACAGCAGGCAGGAGGTGGGGCTGGCTAGTGCGCCCTGAACCCCACACTGAGCCCTCCCTCGGACCCCGGACACACCAGAGCATGAGGCCAGGCCGGGCTCTGCCATCACACCCACTCTTGGCTGGGGTCTCCTGGGCCCCCACCCCCACTCTGGGAGACTCCGAGGAGGGACATTCCCCTCTGCCTGTCATTCAGCCTTGAGAAAGGCCTCACGCTCATAGGCTCTGACAGGGTGGGGGCTTCTCTGCCGCAGGGGCCGCAGTGCAGCCTGGCAGGTGTCTACCCTCCAGCCTGAGGCCTGCACTGTGGCAGGGGGGGTGCCCCAGCAGGGGCTGGGCGGAGGCAGCAACGTGGGAAAGCCAGAGGCTTCCCAGAGTGTCCTCACACCTGTCCCTGGGGGCAGCCAGGGGCCTCACCCCGGCTACAGCTAGTTCATAGAGGAGCAGGAGAAATACAGAGGTGGACACGGCCTGGGGGGTGGGGGCCCTGCAGAGTCACCTCGAGGCCCAGCCGCTAGTCATGAGTGTCTGTGCTCCAAACCCCTGGACCACCACAGACCTGTCACCCATGACACCCGCTCCCTGCGCGGGACTCTGCATTGGAAGGGGTCGCCCATGCAGCTTTCCAGAAAGCCCCGTCCAAAGGGACTGCAATGGGCTCCTCGGGGGCCAGTGTTCAGGCTGGGACACTGCCCTCTGCCCAGTCCCAAAGCCTCAGCAAGGCCCTTCTAGAAAGCCTGCCCTGTGACTCCTCCTAATCGCTTTATGTCTGGAGTCCCCTTCTGGGGCCCTCCCAGCAAAAGGCCATCCTCTGGGGCATCTGAGAGCAGAACCTCAGCCCAGGGGGCCCCAGTACCCTCAAAGCAACTGATGCAGACTCTCTGGAGCAGGAACATTGTGCCCCAGGTGCCAGAGGACAGGGCCTGGATCCACGCTGGGCCAGCCACAAATATGCCCAACTCAGCAGTGGGGCCTGACTCCCCAGGCCACACAGACAGGCAGGGCCACATTGTGGCTGCTCAGCCTGCCTCTCCAGTGAGCCAGCCCCCGACATGAAAAGCCACTGGCTGGTGTCCAGCACCTGCAGGGCCAGTGGCCGCTCCAGACACCCTCCAGAATGTGCAGCTTGGGGACCTGCAACACCCTAGCAACACCCCAGCTCTCTTCTGTGGTGCCTGGAGGCCACCGAGTGCAGGGGTGGCGTGTACAAGCTTTGAGGTCAGAGGTCAAGGGTCACCCCACCTAGAACGCTCTCCCACTCCAAGCAGAGACCCAGCAGGTTCCAGTTCCTCACAAAGCCAGAGGAGGCCCGTGGTCAACTGGCCGCTCCCTTTGGGCCAGCCACATGCCCCGCAGCCCAGCTCAGCTGCACTGGCCCAGAGCAGCCTACGTCTGCATCCTCTAGGTGCTGAGGAAAGGTCCCAGCTGTCTGGTGGGCAAGGCAGTGGGGACATACCAAGGGCACCTTCCTTCCATACGTGCCTGCCCGGCTGAATCCCAGCTAAGGCCCAGGAACAAGGCACCGGGGGCTGGACCATCTGCCCGTCCCAAAGCCCCTTCCAGGCCAGGGAGAGGTCGCCTGGGCCAGCCTCCTGCCTCACCCACAGCACTGGGAGGGGGCAGAAGATGCCAGGGGCCTCCCACCCAACCCATCGACACTCCACAGATCCTGGACCACACCCTGTTAAGGGTCGTGGGAGGCTACAGGTGGGACCTTGGCCCACCCCAGCAACACGGGTGCCCAGGCAGTCACATGCCACACCTACTGGGACATGTCACCCTATGGCCCACAGCCTCAGCCTGGCTCAGATCCCACCCCGGTGATGCGCCAGAGCAGAAGCCAGGAACAGCCCTCACGCCTGCCCCACCCACAGCCGAGGGACCCTCAGTGAGGTACCCTCCAGAAAACACCCACTGTGTCTGGTGCAGGTGGGCCCAGCCCAACAGGCCCTGTGTCAGGAGCGAGTGGAGAGTGTGGGGGGCCTCCCAGCTCCGGGCTCTAAAGTCACCGTCCCCCGGCACAGGAGACCCCACCACCTGTGAGCGCCTATTCCTAGGGGAGAAGCTGACCCTGGAAGGCCGAGGGCATTCCCACGGCGCTTCCTCCCGTGCGCTGTGCTGGCCACAGCAGCCCCTCCCAGCCAGTTTACTGAACTTGGGTTCCAACTGTAGAGAATACATGATTTTCTGAAAACGCTACTCAGAATGCCAACCGAAGCCAAGCACAACTAAAACGAGAGGGACCTGGGCAGGTGCAGGCAGCAGGGTCCCACCAGCCTGAAAGTCTCCAGGTCATCATAAAAGAAAAAAAGAAGCCACAATCAATGACGCCCACACCCAGCCACACCCCATGCCAAGCTCACAGAGGATGCCAGTGAGAAACAGGCTGCTCCAGCCCCCAAGGAAATGGAGCCGGGACACCCCCACCCACCGTAGGGGCAGAAAAGGAGAGGCCAAAGAGCTGGGCAGGGCAGAGGGTGGCCCTGTGAGGCCAGGACCCGGGGGAGGAAGGACCCTGACAGCCCTCCCGGCCGACCCTCCTGCCAGGCGGGCACCCCAGGGAGGCCGGACTCACTTGCGTGCTTGTCGGCCAGGGCGATGAGCGTGCTGGAGATGTCCCGCCTCCGGTAGAAGCACACCACCTTGGCCTCCACATTCCCATTGGCCGTCTGTAACAGCAGGGCACGGGCGTCTGAGGAGCGTGGCCAAACCAGGGCTGCACAGCTCCCAGGCGGGTTCCGAGGCCAGCCCCTGCCATCCCGGGCCGGCGTCTGTAACCACACTGCCCCTGGGGACCCCAGGAGGGCACTTCACAGAGGGAGCAAATCCTGCAGCTCTGGGCACCCATGGCATCTCTCCCAGGGAGAAGGGAGGTATGTGCACCCAACCTCCACCTGTGTCTCCAGCCTCCCTCCCGTCCAGACCCCCATGTACCACCTGAGAACACCAGGGTCCCAGCTAGGAAACAGCCCCGTCTCTCTGGGCAGGACCGCAGTAGACTCCTGGGAGCCTAGGCCCACCTATCCCAGCCCCTCTGGTGAGTGCGGAGCTGCGCAGCAGGCAGGGCCCCAACGGGGGATACAGCATGGACCTCCAGTCCCCTTAGGCCCCAGTGGGAAATAAAGCATGGACCTCCAGTGCCCCCAGGCCTCAGAGGGGGATGCAGCATGGACCTCCAGTGCCCCCAGGCCCCAGAGGAGAACGAAGCATGGACCTCCAGTCCCCCTAGGCCCCGCTGACATAGGAGCGTCCTCAGAACAGCTCTGACCACAACTCAGCCAAACGCTGCTTGGCCTCAGCCGGGCATGGGGCCAGCCCTCCCATCGCCCTCCCAGAGCAGCCACAGCCTGTGCGTCGGCCACAGCTCCCAGGGCCGTTCCCACCTGGGCTGGCTGGCAAATGCCTCCAAGTGAAGACTACCGTGAAATGCCACCACAGAACGAGTTTCTCTAACATCTCTAACATTGCCAGGATGGTGCTGTCATTCTAATCACCGTGCAAGCACTTAGTGGATTACCATTTATAACTTTTTTTTTTGAGACGGAGTTTCGCTCTTGCTGCCCAGGCTGGAGTGCAATGGCGCAGTCTCAGCTCACTGCAACCTCCGCCTCCTGGGTTCAAGCAATTCTCCCGCCTCAGCCTCTTGAGTAGCTGGGACTAGAGGTGTGTGCCATCACACCCGGCTAATTTTTGTATTTTTAGTAGAGACAGGGCTTCACCATGTTGGCCAGGATGGTCTTGATATCTGGACCTCGTGATCCACCCGCCTCAGCCTCCCACACGGCTATTACAGGCGTGAGCCGACGCACCTGCCCAACTAGCTAATTTTAAAATTTTTTGTAGAGACGGGGTTTTGCCACATTGCTCAGGCTAATCTTGAACTCCTGGACTCAAGCAATCTGCCCACCTTGGCCTCCCAAAGTGCTGGGATTACAGGCGTGAGCCATGGCGCCTGGCCACTTTTATTAAAGATGATTTTGTTTAATGTTACAAATGGGCTGGGTGGTTCACTCCCAGGAGTTCAGGACCAGCCTGGGCAACATGGCAAAACCCCATCTCTACAAAATGTTTTAAAAAAATTAACCAGATGCAATGGTGTGCACCTGTAGTCCCAGCCGCTTGGGAGGCTGAGGTGGGAGGATCACTTGAGCCCGGGATGTCGAGGCTGCAGTGAGTTGAGATCGTTCCACTGCACTCCAGCCTGAGCAAGACCTTTTTGAAAGAGAAGGAAGGAATGGAGGCAGAGACGAAGGAAGGAAAGTCCTCGGTAGCTCTGCGGGGCCCAGGAAGGAATGGAGGCAGAGTCGGAGGGAGGAAGTGCTCAGTGGCTCTGCAGGGCCCGCCTGGGAGCAGGGCGTCCCCCGGGGTGGAATTCCCATGCTTGGGATGCGTCTCCTCTGCCCTTCCGATCTGTATCTGCTCACTATGGAGGTATGAACCCTGGGACCACCACGCTCTCCCTCAAGTCATAATTCGACACGGCCTGACCCTCCTGCGGTCAGGCTGTCCCTACTCTGGCCTCCGTGTTCCTGTGTCCCAGTGGCGTGCTCCACCGCAGCAGGGAGACATCCACACTTTATCACAGTGATACTCTGACCGCGCAATGTCAAGGCCAGCCGTGACCGCTGCAGAGACACGACCGCAGCTCCCCACCCGGGCAGCCACACCGCAGGGCCAGGCTCTTCGGCATTCGGGTTCCCAGCAGCTGGCGCCTCAGGCCAGGCTCCCATCCACCTGCCCTGATAGGAGCCGTTCCCTTCCGGGCTCTGCTGCTGAGCACTTTAGGGGAGAATCAGCGGTGGTCCCATGAAAAACTCACAAGTGGAAAAATGAGATGATTATGAACCTCAGGAAGCAAAGCCGTTCACCAAAGGAAAGGAAGAACGTCCCCATGCGGCCTCAGTGCCTTTCCCTGTTTATGCAGCAGAATGAACCCCGAGCAGACCCAGTCCACACAGCCATGCTGGCGGGCGGGGTGCCTGTGGGGTGGGAACCCCAACTGCCAAATGCACTTCAGCATGGTCCGTGACCCAGGCCGGGGCTTCTCAGGCCACCCAGTCCAGCTGGTGCCTTCCAGACAGTGCCCGCACCTGCCAGCAGTGCCTCCTCTCCCACCTTCCTCGCCCTGTGGGTGCAGAGCTCCCGCGCCCCTTTCCTGTTATTTGAGGGGGCGTTTGGGCCAGGGAACAGAAGGGAGGTCTGTACTCAACCAGCTGTGACCCCCAAGAGCTCCCTGGCGTGGAGGGCACTGGCCACTCGGTGGCAGGCCCGTGGGCTCTTTTCCACCTGTTGAGGTCTGGCTCAGCTGCCCTGCCTGAACTGTTAGAGAGTGTGGTCGTGCCCCTCACAGGCTGGAGGGCCGCCCAGAGACAGGCAAGCATCCGGCCCTGCGGCCCTGGCCCCACGGAGGAGGAGGAGGAGGGCGTCCAGGACGAAGGGGCCGCCTCTGGGCCTCTCTGATGCTGTATCTGTAGCTGAACATCGTCAAGAGCAGGAAGCCAGCCCCTGCCTGTGCACGTCTGCAACCTGCTGTCTGCGCATGCAAGCCAGAGAGGGGGCTCCAGGGAACCCTCCCAGCGGTGGCACTCGGCCCGGCGCCCAGAGAGGCACCGCAGCCTCCCACCCCAGGCTGCCTGCCAGCTGGGAGTGTGGGGCCAGCAGTGCCGCCTGCCGGCTGCCATCCACTGCCCAGACCCAAGAGGGACACTGGGCCTCCCCAAGCCATGCTTCAACCTCCCTCTGCGCCACAGTTTCCCTACAGTCCGCACACTGTGATGCATAAAGTGACTGCTCCCTGCACTCAGGAGGCTCAGCCACAGGAGCAGCACCCTGCTCCAGCAGCACCCAGAGTCCAGGCGGCCTTGCCCTGCCCATGGGCAGTGAGGTGAGCTCAGAGGACACCCAGGTCATCGCCCGTGCCTCCAACAAACAGGCCTGGCCCTCAGGCCTCCCAGGAAGCTGCGGGGGAGCAGGCGCTGTCCCCCACGCTCCTCGGCCCCAGGTGGTGGCAGATGCAGCAGGGAATGGCCCTCCACGAACACAGCCAGGGAAGCCCAGAGCCCAGCACGGCTACGTCAGAGATGGCACGCTGACCTTCCCCACCCTGTCCCCTCTGATCCCAAGAACCCCACGCCAGCACTGCCACCAAGCCTGAGGTCCAGGAAGGCAGCTTCTCACAGGAGAGCCTGCAGCATCCAGCATGGAACACCAAGGGCCCTGATACCCCAGGCCCACGAAGTGGGCAGGGCTCCTAGGAGAAGGCAGCCGTTGGGCCACTGGCTCCAGGGGTTCAGGGGCTCGGGAGCACTGCGGGCAGGCAGAGAAGTCTGTGAAGCACCCAGCCCCAACCCATGCTCTGCAAAACCATGTGTCCACCAGTGGGCACCAACCTGCCCTCCCTAAACACCCTCAGGAAGTCTCCAACCAGGAGGAGAAGGGAGGCCAGGGACCCACCCACCAACCCAGAGGACAGCGAGAAGAGTCCCAGGGTATGCGGGGTGTGCGGGCGCCCTGCACCTCCACGGCCATCTGCGGCTCTGTCTCCAGAGCTGATGGGATGGAGGTTGCACAGGAGAGCAGGAGTGGCTGGGGCTGAGGGCCCCTGTGTCACCACCCCCCACCCCCTGGCCGGGCTCCATATGTGGGCACAGCCACGTCCCCCGACCAAACAGCAAGCACCTGCCCAGGACTCACAGTAGACGTGCACCAGGTGGGAGCAAGGGCTGCCGTAGTGGACAGGGAGGGTGCCCTCAGCTACGCAGACACTCAGGGGTGGGGGCAGAGCTGACAGCCCCACAGGCCTGGCCGCCAGGTGGGGACCACGAGGATGGGGAGCTGGTGGGTTAGGGGCACTGAGTGTGGCTTCCTGCAGTCTTTGGTTGGTTTCAGAATCATGTCATTCTGCTCGGGCTCCCCAGGGACACTGGCATCTCCAGGGGACCCAGAACCCACAGCCCAAGCGTGGAGTGGGCAGGCAGCTCACGGTGGCTGCGCTGGGTCCTGCACGAGGCCACCAGGCCCCTCGCTCACCCTCTCCAAGGTGACAGCAGATGGAGTCACTGAAGGGCCTGTGCAGTGGCTGGTCTGAGGTCAGCCCCAAAGGGGAGCTGCCCACAGGGCAGGAGCCGCGAAGCCCACCGTCCCCCCACGGTGACCCCAGGGCTACCCAGTACCTTATTGAGCTCCTCGATCCTCCGGATCAGGTAGGGGTTGCTGGAGGAATTCTCGAAGTAGACATAGTCTGCAAACAGCGAGAGACAGCGTCACCCGTGGAAGCGAAGGCCGGAGCTGTGCCCACCTCCTGCTGCCCAGGGACTGGGGGCACAGGAGGGGCACACCATCCCCACCTCTGCTCTCACAGGTGAGGAACGAACGGAGGAAGCGAAGCCCCTACCCTCTCAAGGAGGGGTGGCTGCGACCAAAAACGCCGGACGGGCTGGGTCAGGGCCAGGGAGATGCGGCGGGAGGGGCCATACCCAGCAGGAGCCCGCAGCCCCCCATCCTGGATCCTCACAGACACCAGCCGCTGAGGGCTCAGGCCCTTCTTGGGGAAGCCATGGGGGTCAGGTGGCAGCTTCCCAGGCGAAGCCCAGCTCCAGCACTGCCCAGCCTTGCCGGGAGCCCCAGGACACCTTCCCACTGGCCGCAGCCAGCCTGGATGCTACACCTCCAGAGCCACATGGCCACCACCAGCTCCCAGCCCTGCCCACATGCCCAGGGACCCCCCCATCTTTCCCTCCAAAACCAACAGCAGCGACTATAAAGAGAACACAGCTGGGGTTTTCTGGGCCCAGGCAAGCTCAGACGTGGGGCAGAGTTGCTCTAGGAATTGTAAGGTCATCCTCACCAGAGCTCAGGGACAGTGACGGGCACTGGGAGGGCCCCAGGACCGGCCATAGGGTGAATACAACGTTTCCCTCAGCGATAAAACCACAGCGCCTCCAGCCCTCTTGCCAGCTCCACAGACAGAGAGCCACGGAATGAACAGAGCCCAGAGGCTCACCCTGGAAAGCCCAGGGAAGTCCAGGCCAGTGATGCCAATGCCCCAGCGCTCCAGGCCTCCTGAGGCTGCGTACTTGGGAACCAGCACCATGAGCACCCTAGCCAGCCCACCTGCACTGCTGCTGCAGGGAGGACCCAGCAGGAGGCCCCTCTCGGCTGGAATCAGCCCAGAGGCCCACGCACGCCTGGGATTCAGCAAAATGCAGCTAGGCCAGCACCAAAGGAGCCCAGCCCATCTGTCCACACGGAGGCCAAACCTGAACAAGGACCCCGTGGGGGCCTGGAGAGCACCCCCCCCCCCCCGCTGCCGGCACACACCTGCAGGCACGTGCCCGTGAGGACACACCTGCAAGCATGTACCCATGAGGACACTTCCATGGACGCACCCACAGGTACATGCTCATGAGGACACACCCATGAGGACACACCTGCATGGGCACCCATATGCAGAGCCACGCCTTTGCACGCAGCTCCTGAGTGCCCTGTGCCACCTGAGCAACACAGCTGATCAGACGAGGCTGCACCCACACAGAGTGCCACAGAACAATGGGCTAGGAGCATGGAGAGCCCAGAGGGGACAAAGCCGTGGTGCCCGGAGGCCACGCCCAGCGGTGGGCGCTGACTGAGAACAGCCTGCGGAAGTGGCGGTAGGCCTGTGGGTCTGCGCCAGGACTGCAGGAGGCTCCGAATGCAGGCTGTACTCACACCTGTGCAAAGCTGTGAAAATGACAGAATCCACTCATTCACACACTCAGAATTGGTGGATTTCATCACATGTAGCCATTGCAAACAAACTTTTTTAAAAAAGGTCTCAAATCAACCTTTCACTCTAAGAAACCAGATAAAGAGGTCAGGCGTGGTGGCTCACACCTGTAATCCAAGCACTTTGGAGGTCAAGGTGGGCAGATCACCTGAGGTCGGGAGTTCAAGACCAGCTTGACCAACATGGTGAAACCCTGTCTTAGAAAAAAAAAAACATAAGAAAGAAAGAAACCAGATAAAGAAATTAAATCCAAAACAATGCATCAAACTTGCCAAAAACTGGGCGGGGGGGGGGAATGCCCCTCAAGTGAGGAAGGACAGACAAGCTGGGATCCTCCGTCCACCTGATGGAGGACCCCTTGGCAGGGGCCATGAGTGAAGGCCCTGGCGGCACAGGACCTGCAGCACCGGGAGGCCCTCGGTGGTAGGGGGCACTGGGGCTGCGTGCAGCAGGGCCACCGACACGATGCTGGCACGGGAAACCAAGGGGTGGAGGACAGGAGAGCACGCAGGGCCAGGGGATCTGTGGGAACGGACTGTTCTGTATCATGACTGTGAGGCACCGTGACCACGGGCTTGCCAATATTCACACAACTGTACATGTAAGAGGAACTGCACTGAATGTAAATCACGCTTGAATAAACAAACAAATAAAGCAAGAAGGCAGGAAACAATACAGGTAAAAATAATGTGCAACAAAAATAGTAGAGGGGAAAATACCAAAGGGATCAAAAGCTGGGATTTTGTTTCATTTTGTTTTTGTTTTGAGACGGAGTTTCACTCTTGTGGCCCAGGCTGGAGTCCAGTGGCGCGATCTCAGCTCACTGCAACCTCCACCTCCCAGGTTCAAGCGATTCTCCTGCCTCAGCCTCCCCAGTAGCTGGGACTACAGGCATGCACCACCACGCACAGCTAATTTTAGTATTTTTAATAGAGACGGGGTTTCTCCACGTTGGCCAGGCTGGTCTCAAACTCCTGACCTCAGATGATCTGCCCCTTTTGGCCTCCCAAAGTGCTGGGATTACAGGCGTGAGCCACCACACCCGGCCTAAAAGCTGGTTTTTAACAAGATCAATAAACTGGAATCTTTGGCCAGACTGACAGAGAAACAAAGAAGCCACAAGTAAGCAACATCAGGAGGACAGATGAGACATCACTACAGATCCTCCTCGTGGGAGGAGGGAACCAGGAATATCGTGGAGGGCTTTACGCCAGAGAATCTGACAACTTCAATGAAATGAGCCAACTGCTTGAAAGACGCAAACACCGAAGCTCACTGAGGAGGAAAACAGGTAACCCTATTCATGCCACAGAAAGAAAACAAAAGCTCTAGGCCCAGGCGGCTTCACTGATGAAGTCTATCAAACTTAAATTTAAGGAAAAATTAACACCAATTCTACAAGTTCTTCCAGAAAACAGAAAAAGAGGGGACACTCCCCAGCTCACAGCAAGGACACCATTGCCCTGATGCCAAAAGCAAAGACACGCAGAGATGGAGGAGGATCCCTGGAGTCCGGGAGTTCAAGACCAGCTTCAGCAACATCACAGGGCCCACCTCTAAAAACTCTTCTTAATTCGCCAGGTGTGGGAGCACGTGCCTGCAGTCCCAGCTGCTTGGGGGCTAAGGCGAGAGCATCGCCTGAAACCAGGAGTCTGGGGCTGCGGTGAGCCATGACGGTGCCACTGCACTCCAGCCTGGGTGACGGAGTGAGACCTCTGTCTCTAAAGGTAACTTAAATCAATGGAGGTCATCATATTCACAGAGTAAGTGAGAAAAACCCTATGACTATCTCCACAAATGCAAGATTATAACCTGGAAGAAACCCCAGACATACTCTATGAAACTCTGACTTCCTCAGCCTGGTAAGACATTTACGAAAAAACCTACAGCCTGAGGGAATCTGTGGGGATCGCTCCCGCGTGAGGCCCCTAGGAAATGGGCCTCGCCATACGGTGAGCTTGAGCCCGGCCACAGATTCCCGGTTGGGGGAGTCGAGCTGAGGGGAAGCAGGAACCAAGAGAGGGACTATGTTATTCTAAATAATCAACAGACATTACTTTATGGATATGAGGACTTGGGAGGCATTGTGTCTACTTTCGGCTCCTTATGGTTTATTGCTTGATTGTGTTCATTTTGGACCTGTGTTACTTACTTACCGTAACTTACAGGGCGTGACTGTAACTTACTTACCTAACTTACAGGGCGTGACTGTAACTTACTTACCATGGCTTACAGGGCGTGACTGTAACTTACTTACCATGGCTTACAGGGCTGACTGTAATCTACTTACCTTGACCTATTGGGCGTAGCCTACTTACTGGAAGTAACCTACTTACTGGAAGTAACCTACTTACTGCGCTTAACTTACTTACTGGGCGTAACTTGCTTACTGTAACTTAAGTACGTTAATCTGGTGTAAACAACTTTAAGTTCAGAAAAGTATATAATGAAACACATTGCAAAAACAAAATTGCTGCATGAGCATAGCGCATTAGCCCTCCAGACCTCGCCTTTTCTAGCTCCTTTTTTTTCCGGCGCGCGCTCTCTTCCAGGTTTGGGACCCTCTCGCTGGAGGAGATTCCCGGGCTCACGTTCAGTTCACAACAGTTGGCGCCCGAACGTGGGGCCTGGACACGAGGGACAACCGTGACGCCTACAAACTACAGAGATGAAGCTTCAGCGTAAGTGAGTGAATGACCTTTTCATCTGGAGTAAAACATGAGGAAAATAGAATCTAAAAAGCATAAATTGGACAGCTTTTGCAACATATGATTAAGTCACATGGTCGTGACATTAAACTTAAAACTGTTGAGGAATTTGTGCACATAGTGCGCGAGCTTTGTCTGTGGGTTGTGGATTCTGAGATTAAATTTACAACTGTCGAGGAATTTGTGCACATAGTGCGCGAGCTTTGTCCGTGGGTTGTGGATTCTGAGATTAAACTTAAAACTGAGGGAGCGAGGAGCGTGCACTGCTCTCCCGTGCTCTTGCGCCACTCGCGTGACTGGCCGGTGTGTGTGTGAGGTGCTGGCTCCCGGGACACGGACTGCCAAGCGTGCGCCACTGCGAGGGGCGTCCAGGTCCGAGTAGGCTACCCAGGTCTGCGCGAGGTGCGGGCAGGCGGGCCCAGCACTCACTTGCCCCTCGTCTCCTCCTGTGGCGGCTGCTCCTCTGCACCGTCAGCCCCAGTGCCACTCCCTGGGCTGGCCAGAAAGAAGTCAGCAGAGAGGGCCGCCCCAGCTCAGCAGGAAGTAAGTCAGCGAAGGTGACAGCGGCCCCGGCCGGCCAGAGAGAAGTCGGCAGCTGCGGCAGGACCCACGGAGCCGCTTTGTGTGCAACCCCACAAGGGACGGCGGCACAACCACCAGACAGAGACCCAGGCGCTCGATGCACCTTCCACCCGCATGAGGAGGAGAGGCCGGTAGAGGACTGTGAACGAAAAGGTGTCCCCCAGGATGGACTTCACCGCGCAGCCCAAGCCTACCACTGCCCTCTGTGGCGTCCTGAGTGCCGAAGGGAAGGTTGCTTACCCTCCGGGCGTAAAAGAGATCACTGACAAGATCACCACGGACGAGATGATCAAACGCCTGAAGGTTTTGGGGTTCCTTAACGTTTCTGGACCTTGGTATGATGATAGGAACTCAAATGGATATTGATAAGAAAATTGAAAAACTTAATGCTTTGGAACAAACTGTTACTATTCTTGGTGACTACTAGTCCTTATAATGACACTAAATGACAGTGGCCTCTTGTTAAGGCCAATTTACAAGGAATTTGGACTCATGGTACTCTTTCACCTTGTGTTCTCCTCCCTTCAACAATTGCGGCTCAAGCTTTTTGAGTTGCATCTAAAAACAAAAGGGAGAACTAAGGGAGACCTGTGGGGATCCCTCCCATGTGAAGCCCCTAGGAAATGGGCCTCACCATACGGTGAGCTTGAGCCCGGACACAGATCCCCGGTTGGGGGAGTCGAGCTGAGGGAAAGCAGGAACCAAGAGAGGGACTATGTTATTCTAAATAATTAACAGGCATTACTTTATGGATATGAGGACTTGGGAGGCATTGTGTCTACTTTCGGCTTCTTATGGTTTATTGCTTGATTGTGTTCATTTTGGACCTGTGTTACTTACTTACCGTAACTTACTGGGTGTAACTGTAACTTACTTACCATAGCTTACAAGGCGTGACTGTAACTTACTTACCATAGCTTACAGGGTGTAACTGTAACTTACTTACCATGGCTTACAGGGCGTGACTGTAACTTACTTACCATGGCTTACAGGGCGTGACTGTAACTTACTTACCATGGCTTACAGGGCTGACTGTAATCTACTTACCTTGACCTATTGGGCGTAGCCTACTTACTGGAAGTAACCTACTTACTGGGCTTAACTTACTTCCTGGGTGTAACTTGCTTACTGTAACTTAAGTACGTTAATCTGGTGTAAACAACTTTAACTTCAGAAAAGTATATAATGAAACACATTGCAAAAATAAAATTGCTGCATGAGCATAGCGCATGTAGCCCTCCAGACCTCGCCTTTTCTATCTCTTTTTTTCCGGCGCGCGCTCTCTTCCAGGTTTGGGACCCTCTCGCTGGAGGAGATTCCCGGGCTCGCGTTCAGTTCACAACAACAGCCAGCGTCATCCTCCGGCTGAGAGGCTGCTTCTGCTGAGGTCAGGGAGGTGGAAGGGCACCTGCTCTCGCACTACCGCTGACCATCGAGGAGTCCCAGCCAGCGCAAGAAGAAGAAGAATCAATGAAAGGCATACCAACAGGATATGAAGAAATGAAACTTTCTATATGCAGATGATGGGACTTTCTACACAGAACCCCCCAGAGCCTTTAAAAAAGTGACTGAAACTGCTGAATAAGAGTTCAGCAAGCTCAAGGGTCGACACCTAAGAGTGAGTCCTCTTCCTAAGAACGAACGAACGGAATCGAACTTGTAAAAGTACCATTTACAAGAACACCAAGAAAAATGAAATACCTACAAAATGTATTTTACAGAAGATCTATCTACAGATGTTTAAAGACTGAAAGATCTGTGCAAAGATCTATACACTGAAAAGTACGAAACGCTGGTGAGAAAAACCAGCAGACGTCAATACATGGCGACAGATAACACGTCATGGAATGAAATACGTGTTGGTGAACCTCCTATAACGTCCCCACAGGCCAAGGGGCCACACCATGGATATCACGCAGGGACTAACAACAGATTTCCACACATTTTACACGGATGAAATTAAAATAACGGAGTGCAGCTTTCTACAACACAGATGCACTCGTGAGGACTTGGATTGTTTCGGGAGATGACATTTTGCTTCACTAGGTTCAAATGTAACGTTCTCTATCACCAGAGGCAGTGACGATGCCTCAGTCAGGGCTGGCTCAGGGTGAGTCCTTGCTTCACAGGAACTGCCCAGCACACTGCCAGCCCCGGGTGTGTGGCTCTCAGCGGGCAGCCTCGATGCTGAGCTGCAATCTGCAAAACTCCACTAGACGCTTCATTTTTTCCAGTCTTTTTTCCATTTCCCAGAAAGGGCCAGCTTGGGCTGCCCGCATTCTTCCTTCCAGAACGGTCTGACCCCTGACCTGCTCCTGGGAAGTCACCTCGGAGCCTTCGGGGCATCCTGCCTGCCAAGAGCGTCTGCTCACGGGTGCTACCTCAGGCGCTGCCACACCCTGAGAGTGATGTACGGTGGGGCTTTGTGGCATCAGCCTGACCTCTGCAGGGGCTGAGACGGAGGGATGGAGGGCAGCCACACGGTGCTCAGCCAGGCCCCAGGCCCACATGACCAACCTCCAAAAACACCTGAGCCACCAAGGCTCGTGGGAGCTTCCCTGGTCGGCAATATGCCAGGCCCGTCCGCACAGACTACTGCTGGAGCCAAGCACCACCCAGCCTCCGTGGAGAGGACGCGAGGAAATCCATACCCGGTCTCTCCAGAGCCCAGCCCCCGTGTCCTTTCCTGTAATGAACTGTGAGCGCTGGCAGACATGCTCTGCTGCGTGCCGTGAGTTCTAGGGAATCGCTGAAGCCGAGGGTGGTCCTGGGGGCCCTCTGCTCCAGCACGTGACTGCCAACAGGCCAGCCGCTTTCAGCTGCAGGTCAGGTGGGAGCTCCTCAACACGCAGCTAAGTGGATTCTGAGGCGCAGACGTTTCCCCTGCACTTGCATCAAAGTCCCAGACGCACTGCTGTGATCACAGCGTGAGCCCAGAAAACAAGCTCACGGAACATCTGTGGCAACGGAGACTTTGCCTGGCATTTCACCCCTCGACGGTAAGAACGCTGCACAAAGCAGTTTGTAACGTAAACACGAGCTCTTGCCAAGAGGACTTCTTCAGGGCCTAAAATCTGCAAATACGTGTGGCCGTGCCTAGTAATTGCTTCTTCAGGCCCATCCTGGCTAATGTGCCTGGTAGTTTTAAGATAAAAAACGTAAAGAACGTCGTGCAGCTGAAACTCGTTTACAAAGTCGTCTGGTGTACTGAGGATGGTGGCCAACACTGGATCACTCTGAAATTTTTCAATTTCAATGCTGGATTTTTTTAAAAAAGCAGGCCGGATGCGGTGGCTCACGCCTGTAATCCCAGCACTTTTGGAGGCCAAGGCGGGCGGATCATGAGGTCAGGAGTTTGAGACCGGCCTGGCCAACATGGTGAAACCTTATCTCTACTAAAAATACAAAAATTAGCCGGGCGTGGTGGCACATGCCTGTAATCCCAGCTACTCGAGGGGCTGAGGCAGAAGAATCACTTGAACCCGGGAGGCAGAGGTTGCAGCGAACCAAGATCGTGCCACCGTACTCCAGCCTGGGCCACCAAGCACAACTCCGTCTAAAAAATTAATTAATTAATTTAAAAACAACAGGACTTCGCCACTGCTGAGCCATCGAGCCGCTGCACAGGACAGCAAGTCAAGATGGTCAGCTTCACGCCAGGTGCAGGCGCTCACGCCTGAGCCCAGGAGGTCGAGGCTGCAATGAGCCAAGACTGTGCCACTGCTCTCCAGCCTGGGCAATACGGCAAGACTCCATCTCTTTAAAAAAAGGTTTTTTTAATTCAAGAACTGATAATAGTCAAGGAGAGTCAAAGTTCACTGCTGAAACTACTGGTTCCATAAGGCATGACAGATTCAAATACTTTCCACAGGCCAGGCACAGTGGCTCAAGCCTCTAATCCCAGCACTTTGGGAGGCTGAGGCTTGTGGATCACCTGAGGTCAGGAGTTCGAGACCAGCCTGGCCAACATGGTGAAATCCTGTCTCTACTAAAAATAGGAAAACTAGCCAGGTGTGGTGGTACTTGCCTGTAGTCCCAGCTACTTGAGAGGCTGAGGCAGGAGAATCACTTGGGCACAGGAGGCAGAGGTTGCAGTGAGCCAAGATTGCGCCTCTGAACACCAGCCTGGGCAACAGAACGAGACTGTCTCAAAAAAAAAAAAAAAGTAATAATAAGGCCGGGCACAGTGGCTCCTGCCTGTAATCTTAGCATTTTGGGGGGCCAAGGTGGGCGGATCACCTGAATTTGGGAGTTCAAGACCAGCCTGACCAACATGGAGAAACCTCGTCTCTACTAAAAATACAAAAAAATAATCTCAGCTACTCGGGAGGCTGAGGCAGAAGAATCACTTGAACCCAGGCGGCGGAGGTTGTAGTGAGCAGAGATTTCGCCATGGCACTCCAGCCCGGTCAACAAGAACAAAACTGTCTCAAAACAAACACACACACACACACTTTCCACAAAGTATTTACCTGCCAACAAGTAACATAATGAATCACCTCAGCACCTTGCACTTCTAAGAAGCCCTTTTCTGTGCAACACACTTCACCACTGCTTTTTTTTTTTTTTTTTTTTTAGATGGCCTCTCACTTTGTCGCCCAGGCTGCAGTGCAATGGTGTGATCTTGGCTCACTACAACCTCCGCTTTCCGTGTTCGAGCAATTCTTCTGCCTCAGGTTCTCAACCTCCTGGGTTCAAGAGATCTCCCACTTCAGCCTCCCAAGCAGCTACAAGCACGTGCTACCACACCCGGCTTATTTTTGCATCTTCAGTAGAGATGGGGTTTCACCCGGTTGGCCAGGCTGGTCTCGAACTCCTGACCTCAGGTGATCCGCCCACCTTGGCCTCCTGAAGTTCTGGGATTACAGGTGTGAGCCACCACGCCCAGCCCGAACCCACTACTGATACCTCGAATAAACTGAGCGGTATTAGTGACGTCTGCTGACTCACGGACATCCAGGGAAACTTATCCCAGTGATGCCGTTTCCTGCCTGTTCACGTGGCTCCCAATGTCTTCAGCTCCCGGCGACGGTTTTCTCTGTGGGACTAATCGTGTTGAGCAGGTTTCTTTCCTCTGGACACGCTTCCTTGGCTGAGATGATCAAACATGATTTCCTCACTGCTGATAAGCGCTTTCCTTGCCGGGCTAAGTCGGTCACGCGGAAACCTACATCGACTGAATCCTCGTTTTCATCTTTATCTTTGTAAAGTTCTGCTGTGATGAGACACTCCCTTTAACTCTTCGAACACGCCTGAGCATCGCCTGTCCTGGACTGGAGTTCAGAACTGTGCTGATACCACGTGCACCGCACCCCTTCAGCACAAGAGCAGTCACCGGACCACAGCGACGCTTTGCCGTGCCAGGCACAGGCAGATGGCGCACTTGCCGCTGCAGCTCAGAAGGGCCCTGCTCGGAGCCGAGTGTGGTGGCTCACGCCTGTAATCCCGGCACTTCGGGAGGCCCAGGCAGATGGATCACCTGAGGTCAGGAGTTCAAGACCAGCCTGGACAACATGGTGAAACCCCGTCTCTACTAAAAATACAAAGAAATTAGCCAGGTGTGCTGGCTCACGCCTGTAATCTCACCTGAGGAGAGAGGCAGGGGAATCTCTACTCAGGAGGCTGAGGCAGGGGAATTGCTTGAACCCAGGAGGCAGAGGTTGCAAGATCGCACCACTGCACTCCAGCCTGGGTGACAGAGCAAGACCCTGTCTCAGAAAGAAAAAAAAAGGGAGGTGGGGGCTCCACTCAGTCAGCTCTCCGCTTGATTTCACACAGTGGGAAGTGGAGCTATGGGGATCCGGGTGGCACTGGGGATGCCGGTGGCACTGAAGATGCGGACGAGCTGCACCTGCCACTGCACGGTCTGAGGAGCTGCACCGGCCTCCTCGCAGTCTCTGGGTTTGAGGAGCTGTGCCCACCTCTGCATGGTCTCTGGGTCTGAGGAGCTGCACCCGCCTCTTCCGTGGAGCTGTGCCCACCTCTGCATGGTCTCTGGGTCTGAGGAGCTGCACCCGCCTCTTCCGTGGAGCTGCGCCCACCTCTGTGTGATCTCTGGGTCTGAGGAGCTGCGCCGGCCTCCGCGCAGTCCAGTGGGCTGAGGAGCTGTGCTTGCCTCAGCGTGGTCTGTGGAGCGCTGTCTGCCTCTGTGTGTCCTACAGTGGGCTGACCAGCAGCAGATTCATGGCCACTCAGGCCTTGTAATATCATAAGGAAGAAATATGTGGTCTTGTCACTGGTTCCTGGCAGACAGCACCCAAAACCCATGGAAACTCTGGAGTGATGAGAGTGTCTTCTATATGTAATAGGATGACTGGTGGTTGCGGGGCCCTAGATAACTTCAAGATGGGAGGCTAGTACCCAGAGAGACCCAGACAGGATCACAGGGTTAAGAATTCCAGCCCCTGGGACATCTCCAGGGAGGAGACAGGGCTGAAGGCTGAACTGATCCCCAACGGTCAATGATGTATGAATCACACCTAAGTAATGGAGACTCCATGAAAACCCAAAAGGACAGGATTTGAAGGGCTTCCAGGCAGCTGAACAAGTGGAGGTGGGTAGGGGAGGACCTGGAGGCTCCAGCCATCCTTGCCGTCTCGCCCTATGCATCTCTTCCATCAGGTCGCTCATCTATGCCCTGGGGAATCTTCTTTATAATAAGCCAATAAGGGCAGGCGCAGTGGCTCACACCTGTAATCCCAACACTTTGGGAGGCCGAGGCGGGTGGATCACGAGGTCAAGAGATTGAGACCATCCTGGTCAACATGGTGAAACCTCGTCTCTACTAAAAATACAAAAACAGCTGGGCATGGTGGCGCGTGCCTGTAATCCCAGCTACTCAGGAGGCTGAGGCAGGAGAATTGCCTGAACCCAGGAGGCGGAGGTTGCGGTGAGCCAAGATTGCGCCATTGCACTCCAGCCTGGGTAACAAGAGCGAAACTCCATCTCAAAAAAAAATAAAAATAAAAAAACAAAAAATATATAATAAGCCACTAAACATTAGCATTTCCCTGGGTTCTGAGATGCTCTATCAAATTAATCCAACCTTAAGAGGGGGTTCTCAGAATACTGATTTACAGCCAGTTGGTGAAAAGCTCAGAACCTGGGGTTTGGGATTAGCATTACAAGAGAGGACAGTCCTCTTTCGGCGTTTCCGCTGTCCCGGCTCTAGCGGTGTGACTAGAGACCTCAGCTGGTCCGGCAGCGCCGGCTGTAGCACCTCCACACCGTCGCCATGTCGCGGTTTTTCACCACTGGTTCGGACAGCAAGTCTGAGTTGTCCCTGTCTGGGGAGGACCTCGTCACCAAACCTGTCAGAGGCAACTATGGCAAACAGCCATTGTTGCTGAGCGAGGATGAAGAAGATACCGAGAGAGTTGTCTGAAGTGCCAAGGGCAAGAGGTTTGAGGAGCTGACCAAGCTTATCTATGGCATTCATAATGCCATGAAGGTTCGTGATGTCACCAAGTGCCTGGAAGAGACTGAGCCCCTGGGAGAAGCATATGGGAAGGCCAAGAGCAGTGCGGACAAAGAAGGTGTCCCCTGGTTCTATATCCACATCTTGGCTGACCTAGAGGACTATCTTAATGAGCTCTGGGAAGTTAAGGAAGGGAAGAAGAAGAAGAAGGAGAAGAACAAGAACATCGCCAAGGCTTTGAGCACCCTGCGCCAGAAGATCCGAAAATACAACCGTGATTTTGGGGCCCGTATCACAAGTTCCAAGCAGAACCCCGAGCAGTTTGCAGATGAAGATGCTGAGAAGAATGAGGAGGATTCAGAAGGCTCTTCAGATGAGGGTGAGGGTGACGGTGAGGGCAGAGTCAGTATTGCGACTTTCTTGGAGAAGAAATCGGATGCTCCTTCTGGGGAGAGTCGCAAGTTCCTCACAAAGATGGAGGATGAAGATGAGGACTCAGAAGATTCTGAAGATGGTGAAGACTGGGACACAGGCTCCACATCTTCCGATTCTGACTCAGAGGATGAAGAAGGGAAAGAAACCGCACTGGCCTCAAGATTTCTTAAAAAGGCGCCCACCACAGACACAGATGAGGACAAGAAGGCAGTGGAGAAGAAACGGGAGGACAAACATAAGAAGCATGGCAGGAAATCCCAGCGCCTGCATGAGGAGGAGGAGGAGGACGATGAAGGCGGGGAGTGGGAAAGGATCCGGGGTGGAGTGTCCCTGGTCAACGAGAACCCAAAAATGTTTGCCAAGGGAACGGAGATCAGCCATGCTGTCGTCATCAAGAGACTGAATGAGATCCTACAGGCACAAGGCAAGACGGGAACTGATCGTCCTGCCCACCACTGCTGGTTCAGACTGCGGCAGAAACAACCTGGGAGACGGGATCATCGTCAAGGTAAGTTCCGTATCATCGCCTCGCACTATGACTACGACCCCAGCCTGGCAACCTATACGGAGCCAGAGATGTGGGGGAAGTGCCTGGACTGCATCAACGAGCTGATGGACATCCTGCTTGCAAATCCCAACATTTTTGTTGGAGAGAATATTCTGGAAGAGACTGAGAACCTGCACAATGCTGACCAGCCACTGCGTGTCTGTGGGTGCATCCTAACTCTAGTGGAACGAATGGATGAAGAATTCACCAAAATAATGCAAAATACTGATCCTCACTCCCAAGAGTACGTGGAGCACCTGAAGGACGAGGCCCAGGTTTGCGCCATCATCGAGCGTGTGCAGCACTACCTGGAGGAGAAGGGAACCGCTGAGGAGGTCTGCCGTATCCACCTGCTGCGAACCCTGCACACCCACTGCGAGTTCGGTTAGGAGGCCCATCAGCCGCAGCCGACCCCGCCGGAGCGCTCCTCAAAGTCAGAGCAAGATCAGGCAGAAAATGAGGGTGAGGACTCGGCCGCGCTGATGGAGAGATGGTGCAAGTACATCCACGCCAAGGACCGCACAGACCGGATCCGCATATGCGCCATCCTCTGCCGCATCTACCACCATGCTCTGCGCTCCCGCTGGTACCAGGCCCGCGACCTCATGCTCATGAGCCACCTGCAGGGCAACATTCAGCACGCGGACCCGCCACTGTGGAACCTTCACAACCGCACAACGGTGCAGCTGGGCACCTGTGCCCTCCGCCAAGGCCTCACCAAGGACGCGCACAACGCCCTGCTGGATATCCAGTCCAGCGGCCGGGCCAAGGAGCTTCCGGGCCAGGCCCTGCTGCTGTGCAGCCTGCAGGAGCGCAACCAGGAGCAGGAGAAGGTGGAGCGGCGCTGGCAGGTCCCCCTTCCACCTGCACATCAACCTGCAGCTGCTGGGGTGTGTCTACCTGGTGTCTGCCATGCTCCTGCAGATCCCCTACATGGCCGCACATGAGAGCGATGCCCACTGACGCATGATCAGCAAGCAGTTCCACCACCAGCTACGCGTGGGCGAGTGGCAGCCCCTGCTGGGTCCCCCTGAGTCCATAAGGGAACCTGTGGTTGCTGCCTCTAAGGCCATGAAGATGGGTGACTGGAAGACCTGCCAGTTTCATCATCAATGAGAAGATGAATAAGAAAGTGTGGGACCTTTTCCCCAAGGCTGACAAAGTGCGCACCATGCTGGTTAGGAAGATCCTGGAAGAGTCACCGAGGACCCACCTCTTCACCTACAGCAGTGTCTACGACTCCGTCAGCACGGAGACGCTGTCACACATGTTCGAGCTGGATCTGCCCACGGTGCACTCCATCGTCAGCAAGATGATCATTAATGAGGAGCTAATGGCCTCTCTGGACCAGCCGACGCCGACAGTGGCGACGCGCCGCACAGAGCCCACTGCCCAGCAGAACCTGGCTCTGCAGCCGGCTGAGAAGCTGGGACGCCTGGTGGAGAACAACGAGCGGGTGTTTGACCACAAGCAGGGCACCTACGGCGGCTACTTCCGAGACCAGAAGGACGGCTACCGCAAAAACGAGGGCTACATGCGCCGCGGCGGCTACCGCCAGCACCAGTCCCAACGGCCTGCTGAGCTCCCCACTGTCTCTGCGCCTAGACCATCCAACCTTGAAGTCCTAAACCACACCCCAGTTATTAAAGGTCTATTTAAAGTCGGGAAAAAAAAAAAAAAGAGAGGACAGTCTTGTGAGACTCAGCCACTCAGCTGCAGAAGTAATATTCTCTCCAGGGAAGCAGTGTCAACACTGCGCTAAATCATAGGACATCCAGTTGGCGTCCGCTGGATAACCGACGACACACACGTTCCAGGGACCAGAGGCGAAGTGTTCTGTGTTGAATGTGTGAGAGTAGGAAACAGTCTGTCTTTTCCGGTCCCTGGCACGGATATTCAACCCCACCACGGCGGCTCAAAGCAGCCACAGAATCACCAGAATCCCATTCATGGGGCTGTGTTCCCATACACTGTATTCCGGGGCACTGAAATATGAATTTCACATAATTTTTATGTGTCATGAAGTTTTCTGCCTTTGATTTCTTCTGAACAATTAAAAGATGTAAAACCCATTCTTAGCTCATGAGTCATCACAAACAGGCAGTGGGCCAGTTTGCCAGTCCCTGTACGAGAGGACTCAAGATTGGTCTAGATGCCAATTATTTCCCAAACAGACCTACGCGGGCTCTGTGCTTAGCCTGGGGACGCTTTACAGATGTGCGTTTCTTACAGATTGAAGGCTCGTGGCCACCTGCATCGAGCAAAGTCTCTCGGTGCCATTCTTCCAACAGCTCACTACGCGTCGCTGTCACGTTTTGGTAATTCGCTCAGTATTTCCAACTTTTTAGCCATTATTCTCTTGGTTACGGTGATCTGTGACCAGCGACCCCTGCTGCTACTGCTGTCATGATATGTCGTGGCTATGACCATGAGCCATGGCCATCTGATAACTGAATTCATAGACGGCGTGTTGTGACCGCCCTAGGAACTGGCCATCCCTCCCTCTCTCTCCGTCTCCTGGGGCCTCCCGATTCCCTAAGACACAATACTGAAACTGGGCCAATTAATAACCCTGCCACGGCGTCTATGCAGTCAAGCGAAGGGAAGAGCTGAGAGCCACACATCTCTCACTTTGGAACAAAAGCTGGAAATCAATGACCAAGCTTAGTGAGGAAGGCATGTCGAAAGCCAAGATACCTCATGGAAAGCTAGGCCTTTAGCACCAAGCAGGTAGCCAATTTGTGAATGCAGAGGGACAGTTCCTGAAAGAAACCGAAAGTGGGCCGGGCGCGCTGGCTCCCACCTGTAATCCCAGCACTTTGGGAGGCCAAAGAGGGTGAATCACTTGAGGTCAGCAGTTCGAGACCAGCCTGGCCAACATAGTGAAACCCCATCTCTACTAAAAATACAAAAATTAGCTGGGCATGGTGGTGTGTGTAATCCCAGCTACTCGGGGGCTGAGGTGGGAGAACTGCTTGAACCAGAGAGGTGGAGGTTGCAGTGAGCTGAGATCGCACCATTGCACCCCAGCCCTGGCAACAGAGAGACAGAGCAACACTCTATCAAAGCAAAAGAAGTTGGCCGGGTGCGGTGGCTCATGAGGTCAAGAGATCGAGACCATCCTGGTCAACATGGTGAAACCCCGTCTCTACTAAAAATACAAAAAATTAGCTGGGCGTGGTGGCGCGTGCCTGTGATCCCAGCTACTCAGGAGGCTGAGGCAGGAGAATTGCCTGAACCCAGGAGGCGGAGGTTGTGGTGAGCCGAGATCGCACCATTGCACTCCAGCCTGGGTAACAAGAGCGAAACTCCTCTCAAAAAAAAAAAAGAAGTTAAAAGTGCTGCTCCTGGCTGGGCACAGTGACTCAGGCCTGTAATCCCAGCACTCTGGGAGGCCAAGGCGCGAGGATCACTTGAGGTCAGGGGTTGGAGGTCACCCTGGCCAACATTATGAAGCCCCATCTCTACTAAAAATACTAAAAAATGAGCTGGGTATGGTGGTGCTACACATGCAGTCCCAGCTACCTGGGGGGCTGAGGCAGGAGAATCACTTGAATCCGGGGGCAGAGGCTGCAGTGAGCAGAGACTGTGCCACTGCACTCCAGCCTGGGCGACAGAGACTCCGTCTCAAAACAAAAGAAAACGTGCCTTTCCAGTGAAGCCAAGAATGATAAGAAGGTCAACAGCCTGAGTACTGACAGGGAAGGGGCCGGGGGGAGATCAACACACACAATATTCCCTCAGCCAAAGCCTCGGCCAGGCAAGGCCCCAACGCCCTTCAGTTCTGGGCTGCAAGAGAAACATCTGAAGCCCGCAGAAGTTGGCTCATGAAGTGAAAGGAAGGAAGCCGTTCCTGTCACATAGAAGTGCAAGGTGAGGCGAGGCACGACGGCTCACACCTGTAACCCTGGCACTTTGAGGCCAGGGGTTTGAGCCCAGACTGGGCAACATTGTGAGACTCTATCTCTACAAAAATAGATAAAAAACTAGCCAGGCATGGTAGCATCTGCCTGGAGCCCCAGCTACTCAGGAGGCTGAAGTGGGGAGGATCCCTTGAGCCCAAGAGGCTGAGGCTGCAGTGAGCCAAGATCACACCACTGCGCTCCAGCCCGGGGCCCCTCAAAAACAAACAAACAAACAAAACCACCTCTTTTTGGTTTCTGTAGAAATCAGCAAGCCAAGTCTAAACCCTGTAAAGGAATGCCAAGGAACGGGAACAGGTTAAACCATTTTAAAAATGAGGAACAAAGATTCCCAGTACTCGATTTCAAGAATTACTACAAGGCTGGCCATGGCAGCTATGGGAGCGTGAGGTGGGAGGAGCGCTTGAGACCAGGAGTTCAAGACCAGCCTTGGCAACATAGCAAGGCCCCATCTCTACAAAATACAGAGAAACTCAGCTGTGTGTGGTGGCGTGCACCTGTGGTCCCGGCTACTCAGGAGGCTGAGGGGGAAGGATCACTTGAGCCTGGGAGGTGGAGGCTGCAGTGAGTCATGACTGTACCATGCACTCCAGCCTGGGTGACAGAGCAAGACCTTATCTCAAAAAAAAAAAAAAAAGAAGCCAGACACAAAAGCCCACATAGTGGGCAAGGCCACTTCTGTGGCACTCTGGACAAGGCAGAACGGCAGGAACAGAAAACAGGCCAGTGTGGCTGCGAGCCGGGGGAGGAGAGGCGGCTGACTACGAAAGGGCACCGGAGGAGCACGTCAGGTGAGAAGAGCTGCATGAGTGAAAACCACAGGCCCCACACAAGCGGCTTTCCGTGGGTAACGCGTACCTCAATAAACCTGATTTTTTTTTTAAGACGGTCTTGCTCTGTCACCCAGGCTGGAGGGCAGGGGTGCGATCTCGGCTCACTGAAACCTCTGCCTCCAGCGCTCAGCCTCCTGCCTCAGTCTCCCAAGCAGCTAGGACTACAGGCGGGCACCACCACACCCGGCTAACGTTTTTTGTATTTTTAGTAGAGATGGGGTTTTGCTATGTTGGTCAGGTTGAAACTCTGAGCTCAAGTGATCTGCCCATTTCAGCTTCCCAAAGTGCTGGGATTGCGGGCGGGAGCCACTGTGCCCAGCCTAAACCTGACTTCAGGTTAAAAAAAAATACACACACCCACAGAGTCAATTCTCATTATCTGCAGTAATTACGTTCTATAAAGTCACCGCTAATACTGAATTGCTGAACACCAAACCTCTGCTCCTACAGGAAATACGGGGTCAGGTGCCTACGAGCCTCTGGTCACATTTTCAGCTACCAGTCAATACACAACAGCATTATTTTGCATTTCTGTCAAAGGACTTTAAATAATAAGTATTGCTGTTCTCTGACACTGAACCCACACGGGAGCAGAGCCCGTCTAACACGCATTCTGTCCGTGGACCCGTCACAGCCCACCTGTGCACAGGGACACCCGCTGTAGCACCTCCCCGGGGCATCTGAAGAGCAAAATCATAGGCAAGAGCCCCAAATGCAAGAAGCGTGGCCCTCAACAGACCAAGAAAGGACGACCTGCTCCCGACACGGGCGCACCAGCAGAGGGCAAGGTCCCTCACTCACCCCAACAGGCACCTGGGCACCACGCAGTTCGGGCTTTTAGCGGCCTATGTGTGCCCACCAATGGCTGCAAAAGCGACACGAATGTGAATTCTAGGGTTACACATACGTTTTAGCAAGTAGGGGACGGGGTCGCAAAAGAACTGGAGAACAGACACAGCCCCCAAGATCACTGAGCGGGAGGAGCTGCGTGCAGGGCGGTACCCATGGCCCTGCCTCCAGGGTGCAGCCCACTCGCCTGAGCTCACACCACCGCTGGGTCTGCCATGGTCAGAAATGGGGGCCCAGGAAACAGCAACAGTCACTGGGAAAGCCCCCAACGCCCCCATCAGGGAGCCGGGTCTCCATGTGAGCCCATCCCAAATGCTGCAGACATGTCCTGTGTTTTTATCTGTAAAACCCGGGCACTGACAGCCTCGTGCCCAGCCTATCCTCGGGCATCCTCCTCCTCCATCGCTGTCCCCACAAAGTCCACAAAGGGTCGGAGACCAGAGCCCCAGCGTCCAAGGGGCATCCGGCAGCCAGGGATGGGGACAGCCTCCATAGGTTCATTTTTAAGGTGTGCTTGGTACAAGGGACCGCTGTCACTGTCCCGGTTTCCTTCCGTGATAATGCTGCCCTGAGGACAGACTGGCAGGGCATGGACGGGAAGGGACACATGGGCCCCTCCATGCCCCAGGGGCCCCCCAGCTGCATGGGTCTGCAGATCCCCCCTCCTGATGGCACCCACAGAGCTCAGGCCCTGACTGCAGGGGGCTCTAGGGGAAGGGGGCATTTCAGCTCCTCAGGCCACCAGGGCCGTCCAGGCAGAGAAAGCAGCAGAGCCCACACCACGCTGGATCACAGTGCTGCAGTGCCAAGGCCGCCCCGGGGAGGCTGTGAGGAGAGGTCACCACAGACTTCTGAGATGCGCCACACCGCCCAGCAGGAACAGCCTGGGTCCTGGCCTCGGGGGTGCAGGGGTCACATTGGTGGGGTGGGGGGGGTGTAGGAGGGTGTAGGGGTGTGGGGTGCTGGGCAGCCCCATTGCCACAAAGATCCCCCAGTCTGCACGCTCAGACATGAGCCCAGTGGGACAGGAACAGAGCAGGCCAGCTACGGTGGGGGTGGGGACACCAGTGACACGGGAGCCCCGGGAAGCAGTGAGCCCAGGCAGCAAACCAGGAAAGCCCATTTGGAGAACACGGAGTTCGAGACCAGCCTGTGCATCACAGTGAGACTCAGCCTCTATAAAGACACATAAAAATGAGCAGCATGTGATGCTGTGCACCTGTGGGCCCCGCTACCAGGAAGCTGAGGAGGGAGGCTCACCAGAGCCTGGGGGTGGAGGCTGCAGTGAGCTGTGATGCTGCCACTGCACTCCAGCCTGGGTGACAGGAGACGCTGTCTCAAAAACAACACAATTCAGCGCTCCCAAGACAGCATGCTGGAGTGTCAGGTAGGGACTAAGCTGCCCCCCACACAGGGTTTCAGGGTGGCCCCTCATGGGGAATGGCCGGCACCGTTTCTAGCAGGATTCAGCCCATAATCAGGAGAGAGTGTCCCAAGTGCAGCTGGAGGAGGGGGGAGGCCCTGCAGCCAGTGCTCCCCTGGCTGCCTCTCGGGCACCTGGCAGGGCAAATGGCACCACCCCAGCATCCCAGTGTCACCTGCTGACCAGCGTCCAGATGCGCAGCTGGGGACCCACCTCCAGGCAGGACGCCTGCAGAGAGCCACTGCAGCAGTCTCGGCGTCCAGAGCCCGCACATGCGGGGAGAGGGGAACGGCACTGCCACAGCGGGTCAGGCATCAGACGCGCTTCTTTGGACCATTCATTCCGACATCCCTCACCAACAGCTCCTTTTTTATTAATCTGAGCTTAAATGTCAGATTTTCCTCTCTCAGAACATTATGGGGCTGGGTGCAGTGGCTCACGCCTGTAATCCCAGCACTTTTGAGACCAGCCTGGTCAACATGGTGAAACCTCATCTCTAGCCAGGCGTGGTGGCGCATGCCTGTAAGCCCAACTACTCAGGGGACTGAGGCAGGAGAACTGCTTGAACACTGGAGGCAGAGGTTGCAGTGAGCAGAAACTGTGCCACTGCACTCCAGCCTGGGTAACAGAGCATAACTCAGTCTCAAAAAAAAACATGGAAGGCCAAAAGTAGACACCAAGCCCACCCTGGAGCAAGGCAGGAGTTCTCAGTGGGTCATGCAGGAGGGTCCCAGGGCCCACCCTGGAGCAAGCCAGGAGTGCTCAGTGGGTGAGGCAGGAGGGTCCCAGGGCCCACCCTGGAGCAAGCCAAGAGTGCTCAGTGGGTCATGCAGGAGGGTCCCAGGGCCCACCCTGGAGCAAGCCAGGAGTGCTCAGTGGGTGAGGCAGGAGGGTCCCAGGGCCCACCCTGGAGCAAGGCAGGAGTGCTCAGTGGGTGAGGCAGGAGGGTCCCAGGGCCCACCCTGGAGCAAGCCAGGAGTGCTCAGTGGGTGAGGCAGGAGGGTCCCAGGGCCCACCCTGGAGCAAGGCAGGAGTGCTCAGTGGGTCCTGCAGGAGGGTCCCAGGGCCCGCCCCGGAGCAAGGCAGGAGTGCTCAATGGGTGAGACAGGAGGGTCCCAGGGCCCACCCTGGAGCAAGGCAGGAGTGCTCAGTGGGTGAGGCAGGAGGGTCCCAGGAGCCCGCCCTGGAGCAAGGCAGGAGTGCTCAGTGGGTGAGGCAGGAGGGTCCCAGGAGCCCGCCCTGGAGCAAGGCAGGAGTGCTCAGTGGGTGAGGCAGGAGGGTCCCAGGGCCCACCCTGGAGCAAGGCAGGAGTGCTCAGTGGGTGAGGCAGGAGGGTCCCAGGAGCCCGCCCTGGAGCAAGGCAGGAGTGCTCAGTGGGTGAGGCAGGAGGGTCCCAGGGCGCATCCTGGAGCAAGGCAGGAGTGCTCAGTGGGTCATGCAGGAGGGTCCCAGGGCCCACCCTGGAGCAAGGCAGGAGTGCTCAGTGGGTGAGGCAGGAGGGTCCCAGGAGCCCGCCCTGGAGCAAGCCAGGAGTGCTCAGTGGGTCCTGCAGGAGGGTGCCAGGGCCCACCCTGGAGCAAGGCAGGAGTGCTCAGTGGGTGAGGCAGGAGGGTCCCAGGGCCCACCCTGGAGCAAGGCAGGAGTGCTCAGTGGGTGAGGCAGGAGGGTCCCAGGGCCCACCCTGGAGCAAGGCAGGAGTGCTCAGTGGGTGAGGCAGGAGGGTCCCAGGGCCCACCCCGGAGCAAGGCAGGAGTGCTCAGTGGGTCCTGCAGGAGGGTCCCAGGGCCCACCCCGGAGCAAGGCAGGAGTGCTCAGTGGGTGAGACAGGAGGTTCCCAGGGCCCGCCCTGGAGCAAGGCAGGAGTGCTCAGTGGGTGAGGCAGGAGGGTCCCAGGAGCCCGCCCTGGAGCAAGGCAGGAGTGCTCAGTGGGTGAGGCAGGAGGGTCCCAGGGCCCACCCTGGAGCAAGGCAGGAGTGCTCAGTGGGTGAGGCAGGAGGGTCCCAGGAGCCCGCCCTGGAGCAAGGCAGGAGTGCTCAGTGGGTGAGGCAGGAGGGTCCCAGGAGCCCGCCCTGGAGCAAGGCAGGAGTGCTCAGTGGGTGAGGCAGGTGGGTCCCAGGGCCCACCCTGGAGCAAGGCAGGAGTGCTCAGTGGGTGAGGCAGGAGGGTCCCAGGAGCCCGCCCTGGAGCAAGGCAGGAGTGCTCAGTGGGTGAAGCAGGAGGGTCCCAGGAGCCCGCCCTGCTGGAGAGTGAGCCAGGGCCACAGTGCTCAGGCCGATCCTCATAGGCCAAGCGGGACAGCCCCATGCCTGGGCCCCAGCTACTTCTACATCCTGCTCTCAGGGATGGCAGTCTCCAGGGATCTTCCCTGCCTTCTTGGAAAAAGATGGGCGGGACCCCAGAAGTCAGCCCAAGGGGCAGCAGGTGCCCAGGGACTGCATGCACCCAGTACTCAGGGTGGGGTACTGGCTGTAGTCCTTTACAAATCAGAAGCTTTTTTTAAGTTTACTTTTTCCCCCACTGGCAAGTATATGGAGCAGTGAAGCTTAAACTCACTAGAACAAAAAAGCAAAAGTGGCATTTCCGACAGCACGCAGGTGATGGCACCCCCAAGCCCAGTGAAGACCAGCCGCAGGGACGGGCGCTTCCATGCAGACCGCACAGATACCGGGACAGCACCCCCGGCCCTGCTGGGCAGACGCTTTGTGCCATCTTTTCAACCTACATTAAATTTTTTTTTTTTTTGAGATGGGAGTCTAGCACTGTCACCCAGGCAGGAGTGCAGTGGCACAATCTCAGCTGACCGCAACCTCCACCTCCCAGGCTCAGGTGATTTTCCTGCCTCAGCCTCCTGAGTAGCTGGGACCACAGGCGTGCACCACCATCCCCGGCTAATTTTTACATTTTTAGTAGAGATGGGGTTTCACTATGTTGGCCAGGCTGGTCTTGAACTCCCAACCTCAAGTGATTCACCTGCCTCAGCCTCCCAAAGTGCTGGGATTACAGGCGTAAGCCACCGCACCCAACCTTGACCTATATTTAAATTAAAACAGCTGGGCATGGTGGCTCATGCCTAATCCCAACACTTTTTGCGGTGAGCTGAGATCACACCATTACACTCCAGCCTGTGCAACAAGAACAAAACTCTGTCTCAAAATAAATAAAATAAAACAAAAAGCCCAGGTATGATGGCTCACGCCTGTAATCCCAGCACTTTGGGAGGCCGAGAAGGGCAGATCATGAGGTCAGGAGTTCGAGACCAGCCTAGCCAACATGGTGAAATCCCTGTCTCTTCTAAAAATGCAGAAATTAGCAGGACGTGGTGGCAGGCGCCTGTAGTCCCAGCTACGGAGGCCGGAGAATCTCCTGAACCCAGGAGGCAGAGGTTGCAGTGAGCCAAGATCGAGCCACTGCACTCCAGCCTGGGCAACAGAGCAAGACACCTCCAAAAATAAATAAACCCCAAAAGACGGCGCGCGAACCCCTCGCAAGGAAGAAAAGAAACAGTGCTGGCCTGCGCGCCGAAACGCAGGGCCCCGCGTGAACAGACGCAGCCGCTCACTGGCACTGACATCCGCTGTCCTGTTCTGCAGGCTATCTCACATCTTCATGCTCCACTCACAGAAGAAACACTCCGCCCGCGCCCTGGGGCCCCTCTTCCCACAGCAGGCTCCAAGCCTTCCTCAGCCCTTGGGACTGACGACCCCTGAGGAACAGAGGTCAGGGAACCCTGACGCCGCCACCCTTGCCCAGGCACAGACACAGGCCTCAGTCTGTGGCCAGGGCACTCCGCGAGGAAGAAACAGGCCCTGTTCCCTGCCGGCTCACTGCTTCAGCCAGCTCAGCTGGCACAAAACTGCTGTGGCCGCCACACCTTCCCCTAGCGAGCCCGACCTGGCAGGGCCTTGGAGCAGCCTGCCAGCTAAAATGTGGGATGCCCAGATTAACTATGATCGTCAGATAAGAATCTTCTGGGATAAGCATGTCTCAGGCCATATTTGGGACATACTTACACTAAGAAATTTCTGTTTATCTGAAACTCAAATTTGCCTGGGCGTCCTGTACTTTTCTGTGCTAAATGTGGCGCCTCTATGCACAAGGTCCCTGCAGGCACACAGGAGCAAGCCCCTTCCCAGGCTGGGTCCCTGCAGGCAGCTCCCACAGGCCAGGGCTGGCCGCCCAGACAGGGCCCATGCCAGGCAGCGGGCGACAGACACACGAAGGCCACTCAGGAGACACTGCACACCTTCCTCTGTCTTGCCTAGGGGCTCAAGAATCCAGATGCCCCCTCCCCGAGTGAGCACCAAGACAGGAAGCCAACCTGCAACATCCAGCCCACTGCCACCACGGGGCCCTGCCAGGACCGCAGGACCAAAGCCGGGATTCCCGTCCAGAAGCCAGGCATAAATGCCGCTTCTCCTGTAGGATGATCAGGACAGAGAGGGGGAGCCCTAGTCTTGCCAGCAGGGAGAGGACGTCCTCGGGGCAGCCACACGGGGGGCCTGACAGCCCCGAGTACACCCTGGCCACAGTGACCACGGACTGCACACACAGAAGCAGCCGGATCCCACGCCTGCCTGTGCTGCCAGCAGACGGCACCCAACCTCCGTGCTCCTCATCCCAGGAAGAGAGCAGCGGCATCTCTGCCAGGCACAGTGGGCCCTTCTGCAGCAGCTTCGGGGTCCAGTCCACCCACCCTCACAGCACTGGTGCACTTGGGTCAGTGAGGCCCCAGGACGGGCCTGTGGGCATGGGGTAACAGAGGGTGCGGGGGACAGAGTGTCACGCAGCCCCACTCAGGGCTCCTCCCAAGCCTGTGCAGCACCCAAAGGGGCTGCAGCTCAGCGACGGGATGAGCAGGGCCCTGGCATTCTCAGCCACTGGGCACAGGACGGCTGAGACACAAGGTCCTCACCCACACCAAGGGGAAACCAAGGCACAGGAAGGTGGAGGGGGCGGCCAGGCTGGTGCCAAGTTGACAGGCAGGGGGGCCTGAAGGCCAAGCACGCAGCCACTCGCCACTGGGAAGGCATGAGCCGGGGTCCAGGTAGCCCCAGCCCTAGAGTCCAAAGCCGCCTTCACTCCCCACCCCCATCCTGGGTGGGGGCAGGAAGGGCTCTTCTTGGGACCAATCCCAAAACCATGCGCAGTAGGCCCAGCTGAGCCAGGCAGTAGGCATCCTCTGTACCAGGGTGAGAAACTGGCCCTCATGTCAGGCTGGAAGGGGGTATCCAGGTGGGGAGAAAGAACAAGGAGGAGCAGGCCCCTCCCACGAGGGACCCCGCACCCAGGCTGATCCCTGGGCAAGGGGTGGGCCCAAGCCCACCTGTGTCCACACACGGACCCGGCAAAGGTGTGTGAGGCTGTGGGAGGGGCAGCCGCGGGATGGAGAACAGGCCCACCGCCCCTGCAGAGGCCCGGGGCCGCGAGCTGCTGATGCGGACTGAGCACCCATGTCACAGACGGACGGGTGTAGGGGGCTTCCACCGTCCCCAAGGTCACAGGGCTGGCCGGTGGGACCACACAAACGTCCAAGGTAGCAGAAGCCACGCTCGAGGGACACAGAGCGTTCTGGGCACTCGGGGCCAGGGCAGTGGGGACCAGGCCAGCGCGGCAGTGACCCCAGCTCCCTGCAGCAGCGCAGGCTGCAGGTGGGGGAAGTAATGGGCACCTGCCGAGAGGGTCACCGGCAGGGAGGGGTCTCAGAGTCCCGGGGAGGGGGGCGCTGACGGAGTGATGGAATGCGCGCGACCCCCCACCTCCCTGTGAAAGACCCCACGGAGTCCCAGGCACACGAAGTAGGGCAAGGCCCAAAGCTGCAGGCCCAAGGGGCCCGAGCAACAGGAGGCTGGGCCCAGGGAGGCAGTCCCCGGCCCCGGCCCCGGCCCAGGGGGCCCTCCGGCCTCTCCCCAGCCCTTGCAAAGCGCCTCCCGACTGGGCTGAGGTGAGCGGGAGGCAGGGAAAAGTTTGGGGGGACTTGGAGGCGTGCTCCGGATGCTCGCTCCCCGCGGACGACCCCCGAGGGAGCCCTGCTGGGGGAAGCCCCGCGGCCAGGCTGCAGGAGGGCTCTGGGGAGGAGCGCGGGCCCTCGCCGGGGCTCCCCATCCCCGGGGCGATGCACCGGGGTCCCAGCACGGGCCTGCGGGCCGGGGGAGACCCCACACCCCACAACTCCGGCTCCCAGCCCGGCAGCCGGCGCCTCCCAAGGCCACGTGCTCCCGCTGGGGGCTCCCGGCCCCGGCCCCCCGATGGCCCCGCCGCCCGCGCCCCTCCCCGCCCCCGCGGCCGCCCCCTCCGCCCCAACAGGTGGGCCGCCCCCCACCCCGGCCGCCGCGCCCCGCCCGCCCCCGATGGGGCCGACCCGCGGGGCCATTTTGGGTTGGGGCGAGCGCGGCGGGGGCTGCTCGGGAAGGGCCGGGGCCGCGGGGCGCAGGGGCGGGGGCGGCGGCCGGGGCCGGGCATAAAGGCGGCGCGGCCTTACCTCCGACCCTGTACATGTTGGCGGCCATGTCCGGGCCGGCGGCGGCGGCGGAGGGGCCCGGGGCGGGCGCGGCGCTCGGCGCGGGCGGCCGGGAAAATGGAGGCGCGATGGCGGGGGCGGGGGGCGCCGCGGGCGTTTAAAGGGGCCGCGCTGCTGCCGCCGCCGCCGCCGCCGCCGCCGAGGCCGCCGAGGCCGCGCAGGGACGGGAGGGCCGCGGCGCGGGCGGGAGAGGAAGAGGAGGAGCGGCCGCGGGCGGCGGGGAGGGGCCTCGGGCGCCACCGCCCACCGCGCGGGCCGTTACCGACCCCGCGCCGCCCGCGGCCCGCGCGCCCCTTCCCGGGGCCCGGAGTCCTCCCCGCGCGCCGCTTCCTGGGTGGGCCCTTCCAGCCGCACTCCGAGCTAGATCCTCCCCTACTGCCCTGGGGCCAGGGGGGTCCTCCACAGGGGCCCCTTCCCTGGGGACCGTCCCGGTGCCCCGCAGGTGAGTCCTGCCGTAGCTCTCCAGGGCTTCCTCGTGGTGCTGGGGTCCTCCGCACTCCTCCCTGAGCCCCCCAAGGGCCCTGAAGCTCAGCGGCCCAGGCCTGGCCTCGGGGTCTCCACTCCACAAGTTCCTCCAGGCCTAACCTTTCCCCCCACCCTAGGGAGTGTGTGCCCTTGGCCTTCGCCGCCCAGCCCGCCTGGCACCCTGGACAGGTGGCCATGAGTGCCCTGCTGTGGGCAGGCCCCGTAGCTTGCAAAGCCTCCTTGAACTGTGACCTGGTGAGAAGGCCACAGAGGAGGTGCCTGTGCTCAGAGGCCACCTCCAAAGTCCCCATCTGAGGCTGGAACCCAGCACCTGCCGACCCTGCCAGTCCCAGCAGGGCTGGAGTCCAGGAGGGCCGCACTCTCTCCACAGTGGGGCAGCTGCCTTCCTTCCAGCCACCTGTCAGGATGCCTCCCTGTGTGTTTTCGCGCAGGTCTGAGGATAGGAGAGTCCAGTGACCCAGACGCCCCAGCCAGGAAGAGCATGAGGCGGGAAGGGGGCTTCCCAGATGGAGAGAAACAGGTGGTCTCAGAATGGCTTCGAGATGGGTGCAGCCTCAGTTTCGGAGGTGAGGAAAAGCAGGTGTCTCATGGCTCCAGGCTGCTGATGTGAGCAGCACCGTGGGTCACGGCCCTGCCCGCTCAGATGCTGGAGGTGGGTGCGTGGCTGGAAGGAGCTGCGGTCTGTCTGGGACATGCCTCCCTGCAGGACATGGAGGGAGCCCTGAGGCTGCGGTGCAAGATCTAGGCAGGTGGGACGGACGTGGTCAGGGTGCCGGGGAGAGAGCATGGGGACCCCAGCCCGGCAGGCAGGGAACAGCATGTGCTGGGAGGAGAGTCAGGTGGGGTCCAAGGAGAGCAGGGCCACAACGTTATGGCTGCGGAGCGGACCAGAAAGGAAAGCCCTGCCAGGGTTAGCACAGGCCCGGGAACTACAGGGCGGTCGTGTCTCCGGGAAGAGAGGGCTGTGGGTCCCAGGACCCGTCCTGTGGGCTGCAGGGAACAGGAGCTGGCTTGCTGGTGATTGGGTGGGAAGAGGGGAGAGCCGGCAGCCAGGTGCCGGAGGGGGCGATGAAAGACAGGCGTCGACTTCCCAGGAAGGAGGTGGGGCTGCTGGTCTCCCCCGGCCCTACAGCCCCAGCCTACCTCGGCTCCTTAGCAGGAAAGCAGAGTTGCGGCCTGAGATCTCCTTCTGCCAACGCCTGGCATGGCCGGCAAGTTAGCCAGAAACACCAGAACGTGCCAGGCAGCTGGGAGGCATGGGGAGCGCCCCCAACGCTGCTCCCACTGCCACCCCAGAAACAGGACGAGCTTCACAGTGAGAACCCGGTGGACACATCCTGACTGACAGACACACCACCCCAGCCCGGAGAGGAGCCTCCTGAAAACAGCAGCCTTTGCTGCTTCTCCCCGTGCGGGTGGAGAGACTGGCAGACGGTGGGGCAGTCGAGGCTGGCCTTCCGAGGATCACGGCGCAGGGTCTGGTGTCGCAGGGAGGCCCTCTGAACCTCAAGCCAGGCCCCCAGTGGAGAGGACACCCCCCCCACCATGCAGAGTGACGTTCAGTAAACTCTCAAAGACAGCACGGAGCCCCGCTCCTCCCGCCGACCCTACTCTGCCTCCAGCTCTCCAAACCGGTGAGAAAGGTGGACTGTCCTTGGACCAGCACAGAGGCAAAGTCCGAAGACCTCGGGTGAGTCAAACAATAAAAGCAAAGAATTAAAAGAATGCATCCACTTCGTAGCAGAGCAAATAGACACCGAGGAGAGCTTTCGTGTGGAGCGAAGCAGTGGCATATATCCGGAGGCTGAGGTGGGAGCACGCTGGGAGGTGGCAGGTGACCACATCCATGTCATTCAACAACAGAAAAACAAGCAGGGAGGGCGTGAGCGGCTGGCAAGAAACCTGGTGTGGAAGGAAACGAAATTGGGCTGAACGAGGTGGCTCACGCCTGTAATCCCAGCACTCTGGGGAGCCAAGGCAGGAGGATCACCTGACGTCAGGAGTTCGAGACCAGCCTGGCCAACATGGTGAAACCCCATCTCTACTAAAAATACAAAAAAAGTATCTGGGTGTGGTGGTGGGCACCTGTCGTCCCAGCTACTCAGGAGGCTGAGGCAGCAGAATCACATGAGTTGGAGGTTGCAGCCGAGACCACACCACTGCACTCCAGCCTGGGGACGGCAGAGTGAGACACCGTCTCAAAAAAATAAATAATGAATTAAAAACACAACTGGAGAAACAGAAGAGGACTCCACAGGACTGTTTCCGTCTTCATGGGAGCAGGAATTCAACAGTCAGGAACTCAAATACTAGACGACCAAACTGCAGGCTGGGAGGAAGATTTAAGAGCCAAGGACACCCGAGAGCACCAAAATCGCACCTTTGCTAGATTAAGTTAAAAACCGCAAAAGGCAGAATATCAAGTTACGAAGAGAGAAAAGTCTTGAGGTCATTTCAGAGCAAGACAAAGTGATTAACACAACCCTGTACTCATTTAGTAACTGTTAACACCTTGGAGCTGCAGGCCCCTCTAGGCCCTGGCGGGTAAGGAGACAACGCCCATGCCTTCAGGGCATTTGTGAGCTTGGAGGGGAAAAGAATAAAGTGCGGAAAACCAGGGTTCTGGCTCCGAAATCGCAACACTTTGGGCAGGCCGCTTGAAGCCAGGAGTTCGAGACCAGCCTGGGCAACAGGGTGAAAACCCATCTCTACTAAAAAATATAAAAATTAGTTGGGCGTGGTGGTGCCCGCCTGTAGTCCCAGGTACTTGAGAGGCTGAGGCGGGGAGGATGGCTTGGGCCTGAGAGGCGGAGGTCGCAGTGAGCCGAGACAGCACCTTTGTTCTCCAGCCTGGGTGGCAGAGCAAGACCCTGTCTCAACAACAGCAAAGTGATCTTAAATCCAGCCAGTAACGCTGTGAATCGAAACAGACTGAGTGGGTCAAAATCTGGCAGTGAGCTTTGACTTTCAGGTACAAAACGGCCTGCCAGGGGCACACGGAAATGTCCGCGCCAGTTCTTTACCACTCAGCCCAACCCTGCCATGCTGCTGAAAACCAGACACACCCATCTCTTAGTGCTTTTGTAATTTCTAAAAATAATCATCAGAGACTGTTTTTTTTTTGGAGACAGGGTCTCACTCTGTCCCCCAGCCTCGAGTGCAGTGGGGCTATCTCAGGTGGCTGCAGCTGTGCTTCCTGGGCTCAGTCAATCCTCTCACCTCTGCCTCCCAAGTAGCTGGGACTACAGGCACATGCCACCACACCCCGCTAATTTTTCTATCTTCAGTACAGATGGAGTTTTCACCATGTTGCCTGGGCTGGTCTGGAACTCCTGAGCTCAAGCGATCTGCCCGCCTTGGCCCCTCAAAGTGCTGGGATTACAGGCCCGAGCCAGGGGCCCAGCCATTGTAGGAGACTTTTAAAATTGAGTCGAGGCCAGGCGCGGTGGCTCAAGCCTGTAGTCCCAGCACTTTGGGAGGCCGAGGCGGGTGGATCACGAGGTCAAGATCGAGACCATCCTGGTCAACATGGTGAAACCCCGTCTCTACTAAAAATACAAAAAATTAGCTGGGCATGGTGGTGCGTGCCTGTAATCCCAGCTACTCAGGAGGCTGAGGCAGGAGAATTGCCTGAACCCAGGAGGCGGAGGTTGCAGTGAGCCGAGATCGCGCCATTGCACTCCAGCCTGGGTAACAAGAGCGAAACTCCGTCTCAAAAAAAAATTGAGTCGAAGTAGCGTTCATCTGCCTTTAGCAGTTTTTTTCTTTAACTATTTAAAAGGGTATAAGTAGCAGCTCGACACGAATTTCTCCATTTGCACACATCCTTTTATGTCGTACACATTGAGAAATATCTAGGGTGACCTTCAGGCAATGTGAACAGCTGTTACTCCGCGGAGGACGCTGTGGCGAGTGTTGAAAGCTGTATTCGATGCTGTATGAAGAGCGAGCGGTGCTTCTGCAGCCGGGCAGCGCCGGGCATTGTCTGGTGCGCGGAGGAAGGCCGCGAACTACATCTCCCAGGCACCCCGCGCCCCGTTCCGCGCCCGGACCCGTGCGGCTCCTGCGATGGTGCCGGAGCGGCCTCGGCCCGGTCCCGAGCCAGCCGGTGTTACAGTTCGAATCGGGCGTGGGAAGCCCGGGGGACCACGCGGCCACCCCTGGGCGGGCCTGCGAGCCGGAGACCGCGTCCCCAGGAGCCCCTAAACGCTGCCCGGCGTGGCGCTGCGAGGCCTGCGGGTGGGGAGGCGCAGTGGCGGGGGGGGGGGCGACGGCCTAAGCACCACACTGCTGCTGCGGGAATTCGGGGGCCCCACTCCCCTCCCAGGATCCTTCCCGCCCCCCCTTGATTCCGCGCGCCTCGGAGCCCCTCCCTCCACCCTCCCGGGACGAGCGCCCCTCCCCTAGCCAGGTGGGCTTCCGTGCGATCCCGCCCCGCACGCCCTCCTCTGCCCCAGGGCTTCCTGCCGGGCCCTTGGGGCTGCCCGCGCACTGCGGGGTCCTGAGCGGCACAGCGCCCGGGCCTCCACCCACCAGGTGCCGGCAGCCGCGGGGGAAGGCAGAACGCCCTCCCGCAGAGGCCTCCGAGCAGGCCGGGTTAACAGGCAGAGAGCGAGGAAGGGCGCCAACGGCGCGGCCGAGGGCAGGGAGGCGATCCTGGGGGCCCAGCGTCACCACAAGGGTGCTTCACGATGCAGGAGGGAGGCAGAGGACAGGCGGGCAGACAGAGGCCCGGAGGTTCAGGAGGCCACAACTACCCGCCAAGGAACGTGGGTGGCTTCTTGAGGATGGAAAAATCAAGGAAACAGAGTCTCCCCTGGCGCCTCCAGAAGCAGCAGAACTCCGCCAACCCCTCACTGAGCCCAGAGATACCCATTTTGAACTTCTACAAAACTTAGCGAATGGATTTGTGTTGTTTTAAAACACTCAAAGCCGGGCACCAGTGGAACACTCCTGTAGCCCCAGCTACTCAGGAGGCCGAGGCAAGAGGATTGCTTGAGTCCGGGAGTTCAAGACCAACCTGGGCAACATACCAAAACTGTGTTTAAAAAAAAAAAAAGCCGGGCGCGGTGGCTCACACCTATAATCCCAGCACTTTGGGAGGCCGAGGCGGGGTCAGGAAGTCGAGACCATCCTGGCCAACATGGTGAAACCCTGTCTCTACTTCAAATAAAAAAATTAGCCGGGCATGGTGGCATACACCTGTAATCCCAGCTACTTGGGAGGCTGAGGCAGGAGAATGGCCTGAACCCAGGAGGCAGAAATTGCAGTGAGCCGATATTGTGCCACTGCACTCCAGCCTGGGCGACAGTGTGAGACTCCATCTCAAAAAAAAGCCAGGTGTGCTGGGATGCACTTGCAGTCCCGGGTACCCAGAAGCCCAAGGTGGGGGTATTACTTGAGTTCAAGACCAGCCTGGGCAATATAGCAAGACACCCCCCCACACACACACACACAAAAGAAACAAAAACAAATTTCCTGAATATAGGGCAATTTTTATGGCAGCTACAGAAAAATAGTACACAGATCCCAGCTGTGACAAGCCAGGCAGTCTCCAGGCACTGCCCCGTCCCCGCACCACCTCTGCTGGAGAGGCCTGTGCCTCTCAGTGCCAGGACCCCTGCCACCGGCTGGCCCTGTCGCCACCTTACCCACCAGGAGGCTGGCTCTGGGTCTCAGCCTGAAGGAGGCCAGGGCTTTGCCTCTGCTGCTGCCAGGGAGAAGGTGCTCTGCAGGGAGATCTCATGGAGCAGAAAGGTCAACCATCCCAGCATCCCCAGTGGCCTCAGGAGACACCCAAACAAGAGCAGGAGAGCTGGTGGGATGAGCCCAGCCAACCCCCACATCACAGCCATAACAACCAGGATCCTTTAAAACCACTCAGCAAAAGGATGATGGCCCAGCTCGTCACCCCCATGGCACCTGCTTACCTGTCAGCTCCACTCTGCCCTGCTTACGCCTCGGGGTGCAGGGCTCACCCACATCTTCCTGCCTGCCACAGAGCTGGGTCCATGGGACCCCATTCCCCACTTCATCATCAGGGGCCTGAGAGGGGGTCTTGATGGCCCCAATATCCTGCCTAAAACTCCCCCACATCCTTAAGGACACCTGCTGTCACCCCCAGTGAGTCTGCCCTCCATCCATATACCCTAGGGCTCCTGAGAAATGCAGAGGATCCCTAGGGTGCACCAAATGACATTCAGAGGACTCAGGAGAGAAGGGGGCACCTGGCTGTGTCATCTTGGAAGGCTTCCTGAAGGAGGAGGGAACTTCACTGAGTCTTACAGTAAGGAGAGACAGGCAGGTGCAGAGGATTCAAGTCAGGCCAGGGATCCAGTGTCAGGGAAGCAGGGGCTGGCAGAGCAGTCAGGTGGCTTCTCAGCAGCAGGAAGGGGAGGGGTGGGGTCCAGGTGGGCAGCACAGCCAGTATGTGGTGTCCAGGCTGCCACACGGGCCTGGCTCCTGCCCTCACCTGGGGCTCAGGAGTGATCACCTCCACTGGCCCCGAAGCCTCCTCCACCCAGCCACCTCCACAGAAGCCCAGGTAGGCCCCTAACACTCGGAGTCCAGTGCCCTTTCCCCACCCCCACCTACCCCAGGCTGGGAACCCATGCTCACAGCCCTCCTGCCCTGCCTCCCAAACCAGTCCCCCTGTAACTCAGTGTCCCCAAAATGCAGCTGCGACACACCACCCCAGCTCAGGATCCTCCTGAGGACCCTACGGCCTATAAATGTGGGAGTCACCCTGGGGGCCACAAACCCACAGGCCCCTGCTCCAGCCGGCTCCTCACAAGTTGCCCAGCCCTCCTATGCAGGGTGCCCTCTTGGCCCTTGTCCACCACCCTCACCATCATCCAGAGGCCAGGGGGCATCTCCGCCTCCATGAAGCCTCCCTGTGTGCCGGGCACCACGTTGGATTCCCAGGCTTGCTGCTTCCCACCACAGCACCCCTGGGGGCCCGTGTGCCTTGCTGGGTCTTCAGAGGCAGGACCACTATGAGACCCTGCCCCTGGAGAACCCTGCCTGGCCCATCTCACAGCCTGATGCAGGCAGGTGCCCAGTTCCCAGATCAGGCCAGCAAAGGAGCTGAGTCTCTAGGCAGTGCCTGCCAGTGGGGTCTCCTGGGACACCAGTGCACCCCAGGCAGGCCCAGGTGCCCCAAGGCCTCCTCCCAGCAGCCCAGAGGGCAAGCTCCTGCACCCCAGGCCTTGCCAGGGCCCCCCTAGACCGAGCTGGGGCAGTGCAACCCTCCCCTAGGTGGCCTCCCATGGCCCCTGGCCCGGTCCCCAAGGCCTCAGGAGCTGCAGGCTGTCTGGAGCCAGGTCCTGCCAGGCCTCTTTTACCATTGTAGGTGGATCTCGACCCCCTGGTGGGGCATAAAGAAGGTGCAGAGGCCACCCCCACCCAGGACCCCCAAGGAAAGGCACTAGCAGACAGACATTGGTCTGAGTCAGGCTCTTAGGAGTGGGGTGACCTCGAGGCCTGGGCCTTGAAAGTCATGTTATGCCAGAAAGGGGCACTCCGGGCCAGGAAGGCATTGGTGGATGGCTGGACCTCGTTGGGTGGGGAAAGAGCACGTCCTTGTCCACGTCTTCCGATACCAGCTGGGCCACGATCTGTCCGATGTCCTGCAGGCAAGGGTGGGTCAGGGAACTTTGCTGGGTAGGAAGGGGACAAGGGTGGGGCCCGGGGACGCCAGGGCAAAGGGCCCAGTGGAACTGAGCCGAGGCAGGGGAGGTGGAGGGATGGGCGAGGTGGGGCAGGGACAGGCAGGGAGGACCCACCCCTGCACACCCTGCAGTGGTGCGGGCCCCCAGCGGTGCCCGGCCTCTCCCAGCCGCCCAGCATGGCCAGCCGCCGGCGCTCATCAATGCTGACACTCCAGTGGCGGCCCGGGCACCTGCGCTCCGGCGGCTCACTCACCTGCAGGGACAGGGCAGCGGGTCAGCGCGGGCCTCGGCATCAGTTCCCCTTTGCTGCCCCTAACCAGCACCCCCACACCCTCAGTGGCCAGGGGCCTTTCTATAAAGCGCCATCTGCTCAGCCTCCCGCTGCTCCAGCGCCAGCTCCTGGCGCAGGGCCTCTGGCTGTGTGGCCCTCTGTGGCTTTGCCCAGTGATCTGTGCCACGACCCCCTCCACCCAGTACCTGCCCCAGTTCAGGTACAGCGGGGCTGCCCCTGGACTGGGAAGTCTTCACAGCTGGCGCCCGGCTTGGCCGGCAGGGGGACCCCTGGAGCTCCCGCAATCCTGTGCCTCAGGAAAGGCAGGACTTGGCCAGTTCCAGCCTGCTCAGACCCCTCTGAAATGATCATAGAGTTAGGGAGAATAAAGATCGTGAGTCCACACAGACGAAAGACCAGCACCAGTGTAGGAGGGCCCCTGGCAGAGCCCAGGAGACTGGGAGGGGGCCAGCTGGAGGAGCCATGGGAGGGCCACAGGAGAAGACCAGAAACAGGTGGGGTCTCCCAGGATGACCCTATCCCCCAGGGAGGAACTTCCCACGTGGGCTGCATGAGAAGGTTCCTCCACATTCTGCCCAGCCAAAAGTCCACCATCCCCCACCTCCCTCACCCTGGGAAGGGGGAGATGGAGAGAAGGGAGTCATTAATGCAAACTCAAGGTGAAGCGCTCACTCCCACAGAATTACACACAGAACTGCCACTTCGGGGCGTATGCCCAAAAGAGCTGGAGGCACAAAGGCGAACAGATACACAAACCCGGGTCGGGAATGCTCACAGCGGCTCTCATCATTCACAAGAGCAAACGTGCAGAGGGACCCCAGGTTTCCACATGGATGGATAAAGCAAAGGTGCCAGATGCATAAATGGAACGTTAAGCCTGAAAAAGTGAGGCTGGGCTGAGCGGGCGGCTCACGCCTGTAATCCCAGCACTTTGGGAGGCCACGGCGGGAGGACCACTTGAGGCCAGGAGTTCTAAACCAGCCTGCAAGACCCTGTCTCTACAGGAAAAGTATAAGACTAGCCATGTTCAGTGGCACATGCCTGCAGTCTTAGCTCCTGGGGAAGCTGAGGCAGAGACTGCTTGAACCCAGGAGGTTGAGGCTGCAGTGAACTGTGATTTTCCCACTGCACTCCAGCCTGGGTGATAAAGACTGAAAAAGAAGAAAGGAAGTGAGAAAGAGAAAGGAAGGAAGGAAGAAAGAGAAAGGAAGGGAGGGAGAAAGAGGAAGGAAGAGAAAGGAAGTGAGAAAGAGAAAGGAAGGAAGGGAGAAAGAAGGATAAAATGTAAGAAAATTCTGTCTGGGCCCAGTAGCTGTAATCCAAGCGCTTTGGGAGGCTGAGCGGGGAGGATCACTGGATTCCCTCGAACACCCCAGGAGCTGGAGGCCACAGTGAGCTAGGACTGCACCACTGCACTCCAACCTGGGTGACAGTGCAAGAAAGACTGTCTCAAAAAAACATTCTGAATAGTCCAGGGCATCACACAGCAGCACTGCAAGCTATAGGGCAATGGACAACGCCTTAAAATCCTGACGGAAAATGATTTCCCACCTAGATCTCTACCCAACCAAGGCATCATTCAAGCTTGCAGGCAGAATAAAGATTTTCTCATCTTTAGAGTCTCAAAAACTTTCACATCCTCTGAACCTTTTTGGAGGAAGCTGCTAGATGCATTCTAGCAAAACAAAGGGGTAACCAAGGCGCACAGGAGGGGCAGGAAACCAGGGCTCCCGTGGACAGGAGGCAGGTGGGGTGTTGGGGGTGTCGGGGGAGGGAGCGGGGGGCTGCTAAGGGACCCTGACAGCTGGGCTGGCTGCTGGCAGCCCAGGGCTCCAGAAAGGCCACTACCCAGGAAAAGATGCAGCTCCAGACCTGACGTGTAGGGTCTGTGAGAGGAGAGTCCCAGATTTGTTGGAAAGTTTGGGAAAGAATCATCAGTTCATAGAAAATGGAGAAGAGGAGGAGGAGGGTAAACAATGGTTTCCCCCAGAAAAAACCAAGAGCAGTACAAAGGAAACACGGCCACGCCATGGTCATGATATGCCACATGGTCACCGTAAAGCTGACAGTGGAATCGGGTTTCTGCTGAGTTGAAGGGATGCTGGCAGAAGGACGGGGGATGGGGAGGGGCCGCCACCGTCGCCTCGTGTGGACCGTGGAACGGAGGAATGAAAGGAGGCAGCCAGAGGCAAAAGCACACTTCTCACCTCCGTGTGCAGTGGGGGCGGCTGCAAGGGCTGAGAGTGGCTTTGGGGACTCCTGTTCTCAATATGTATGTGTATGTTTTAACAAAAGTAATTTAAAATTTAGAAAGTAAAGATTTAAGTAATGAGTGACCCAGCAGACACAGGAGAACATGCACAGAACTCCCGAACCCACAGATGATCCATGCTCTTACCAAACACACCCCACAGGTACGTGAACTGGCCACACTTCAGGCCACAGACGAAACAGACCCCAGTGCACAGATGCCCACAATACAGGGCTCTGCAGGCACCAAGTGACGGTGAGAAGCTAACAACAGAAGGGTAACAAAACGCTCCTACTGACATCCACATTCCAAAAGACCCTTCCCATTACCTCCGGAGTGAAGAAAATCAAGGCTGAAATGCCAGCTGATTTAGAAACGACGGCAGAGTGCAGTGGCTCTTGTCTGTGATCCCAACCCTTTGGGAAGCTTAGGCAGAAGCATGGCTTGACCCCAGCGGAGGAGTTCAAGACCAGCCTGGGCAACATAGGGATACCTCACCTCTACAAAAAATAATTAGCTGGGCATGGGGGCGTGCACCTGTAGTCCCAGCTACTCAGGAGGCTGAGGTGGCAGGATCACTTGTGGCTAGGAGTTCAAGACTGCAGTGAGCCGTGATGGTGCCGCTGCCCTCTAGCCGAGGCAACAAAGTGAGATCCCATGTCTAAAAAATTTTTTAAATTGGCTGGGTGCAGTGGCTCACACCTGTAATCCCAGCACTTCGGGAGGCCAAGGTGGGTGAATAGCCTGAGCTCAGGAGTTAAGAGACCAGCCTGGGCAACATGGTGAAACCCCATTTCTACTAAAATATAAAAAATTAGCTGGGCATGGTGGGGCGTGCCTGTAATCCCAGCTACTCAGGAGGCTGAGGCAGGAGAATTGCCTGAACCCAGGGGACGGAGGTTGCGGTGAGCCGAGATCGCGCCATTGCACTCCAGCCTGGGTAACAAGAGCGAAACTCCATCTCAAAAAAAATAATAATAATGAATAATGATCAGAGGGGCCCTCTGAAAAACCAGTAACAGACTTGCTGTTTCCTCACACCCTCACCTGCTCCACGCGCATCTACCTTTGTGATTTTTGCTTTGTCACTTGCTGTTTCACTTCATTTTGTTCCCCGCACCCCATTTTTTGGAACTGCATTCTTTTTTTTAAGATACGGGGTCTCGTTCTGCCTTCCCAACAGCTGGGACTACTAGAGGCACCCCAGCCTGGCTTATTTTTTTTTGAGACTGAGTCTTGCTCTGTTGCCCAGGCTGGAGTGCAATGGTGCAATCTCGGCTCACCACAGCCTCCACCTCCTGGGTTCAGGCAATTCTCCTGCCTCAGCCTCCTGAGTAGCTGGGACTACAGGCACACACCACCATGCCCAGATAATTTTTGTATTTTTAGTAGAGGGGGATTTCACCGTCTTGGGCAAGCTTGTCTTGAACTCCTGACCTCGTGATTCACCCGCCTCGGCCTCCCAAGGTGCTGGGATTACAGGCGTGAGCCAGCACGCCCAGCCCTGGCTAATTCTTTCATTTCTTGCAGAGGTGGGGTCTCACTGTGTTGCCCAGACTGGTCTTGAACTCCTGGGCTCAAGTGTCTTCCTGTCTTGCCCTCCTGAAGTGCTGGGATTACCGCGGTGAACCACCGTGCCTGGCCCACTTTTCTAATCAGTTTTTAAAATAGTTTCCTCATTGCTTTGAAGCACGTCTTCATAGATCCTGGTTGGTAAACATTTGAAGGTCATAAATGTTACAAGTATTTTCTTCCAGACTGTCATTTACCATTTTCGTGTCTTTGACTGCACAGAAATGGGTAAAAACTCTGCAGTCAGATTTGTCAGGCTGTGCCTTAAGGACTGTCTGTCCAGCTTACGAAAGGCATTTACCACTTCCAGACCCTAAACGTCCTCCCGTACACTCTCCCAGGGCTTACGTGGTTTGGGTTGAGTGTTTTGTGTGCTGTGTGTGTGCGCGGCCTTTGAGCGGGGGGGGGTGGGGGGGGCACTCTCATCTTCTAACTATGCAGCCTGTCACCCAATGCCACTTGTTGAAAGGTCTGCTTCTCACTGCTCTGAAATGCCATGCTCAGCACATGTTAAATCCCCACATTCATGCACAGGTCGGCTTCCGGGGCACTCGTCCCGGGCAGTGGCGTCTTCGCCACCTTCCGCCGCAGGGTCACACAGCTCTCGTCGCTGGAGCGGCAAGCCGGGCCTTTCTCTTACTTCCAAACTCGTTGCCAGGTTCCTTTTCCAAGAAAACATTTTAAAACATCTTTTTTCCCCCAAATTATACTTTAAGGAATATTAGCAATGATCTTGTATACTTCTGCATGCTTTTGAACTCTGCACAAAGCCACGTGGCAGGAATAGTTTTGTCACTTGCCTCTTGCACGCAGGAGTAGGTCTGTGAGACTCACTCGCTGCTGCAGGCAACAGGCGTCCACCCACTCACTCCCCAGCCCAAGGTAAGTGTGACTGAAAAGCGCGATGTGAACTGATGCCCGGCTGTTCGGTGACGTCTTCACCCCAGGGCTGGAATCTTCCTGTGCTTCCCCGAACACACTCACAGGCTGACTGTGCAGTTGCTTGTTTTAAACCCATTCTGACCCTGTCTGTCTCTCTTTTTTTTTTTGAGACAGAGTCTCACTCGTGTTGCCCAGGCTGGAGTGCAGTGGTTCAATCTTGGCTCACCACAACCTCTGCCTCCTAGGTTCAAGCGATTCTCCTGCCTCAGCCTCCCAGGTTCAAGCGATTCTCCTGCCTCAGCCTCCCAAGTAGCCATGCTCAGCTAATTTTTTTTTATTGAGACAAGAGTCTTGCTCTGTCACCCTGGGTGGAGTGCAGTGGTGCAATCTTGGCTCACTACAACCTCTGCCTCCTGGGTTCAAGTGATTCTGCTGCCTCAGCCTTCCGAGTAGCTGGGATTAGACACGCACCACCATGCCCAGCTAATATTTATATTTTTAGTAGAGACAGGGTTTCACCACGTTGACCAGGATGGTCTCGATCTCTTGACCTTGTGATCCACCTGCCTCGGCCTCCCAAAGTGCTGGGATTACAGGCATGAGCCACCGTACCTGGCTTTTTTTTTTTTTGAGACAGAGTTTCACTCGCATCGCCCAGGCTGGAGTGCAGTGGCTCAATCTTGGCTCACCACAACCTCTGCCTCCCAGGTTCAAGTGATTCTCCTGCCTCAGCCTCCCGAGTAGCTGGGATTACACATGCACCACCATGCCCAGCTAATTTTTATATTTTTTGTAGAGACGGGATTTCACCATGTTGGCCAGGCTGCTCTTGAACTCCTGACCTCATGATCCACCCACTTTGGCCTCCCAAAGTGCTGGAATTATAGGTGTGAGTGACTGTACCCAGTGCAATTTTGTATTTTTAATAGAGACGGGTTTCTCCATATTGGTCAAGCTGGTCTCGAACTCCCCACCTCAGGTGACCCCCCCACTTCAGCCTCCCAAAGTGCTGGGATTACAGGCGTGAGCCACTGCACCCAGCCCATGTCTGTCTTTTAACTGGAACACTTAGTCCATTTTCACTGACTGAATTAAGCGACATAGTGGTGACTCTGCCACTGGATTGCTTTCTGTGCTGCTGCTGTAGCCAGTGAGGGCATGCAGAGGGCGTGCAGACTCATCCAAATCTAAAGTTGACCAAGCAACTCCATCACTTTTGAGTCAAGGTCTGGCTCTCGTCGCCCAGGCAGGAGTGCAGTGGCGCAGTCTTAGCTCACTGTAGCTTCTGCCTCACAGGCTCAGGTGATCTTCCTGTCTCAGCCTCCCAAGTAGCTGGGACTACTTTTTGTATCTTTTGTAGAGATGGTGGTTTCCATGTTGCCAGGCTGGGCTGAAGCAATCCTGGCCTCCCAAGTCCTGGGATTACAGGTGTGAGGAATCGTGGCCAAACACACGAAACACAGAAACTTAGAACACTTTAGTTCCACTCACAGGCACCATCCTGACATCTACGCCACTGCAGGTGCATCTACCAATTGAATCCTTTGCTGTGCATGAGTGACATCCAGTGACTGTCAGTTTCAAATCCCGCCCTTCCTACTTCCTCTCATTCTTTATCCATTTCAGACCTTCTGTGATCACCTTCCTGCTGTTTGAGATCATTTCTTCAGAACCAAGGTGAGAGTGCTGGGGAAGAATTCTCTTTTTTGCTTATCATTTTAAACCTTTAGCCCTCTTCATGGAATGCATTTCTGCTGGGCCTACTATTCAAGGTTGACAGGACTTCCCCTGAGCACAGGCACGCGACTGCTCCACTGTAATGAGCTCCCACGGCTGTTCATGTGGCTCCCGTCAGGCTCACCGTGGCTCCTTTGAAGGTTCCGTCTTCCCGCTCAAATGGCTTCTGAGGTTTTTGCCTCTGGCAATTCTGCAATTTCACTGTTATGCCTCTCAGCACATCATCTTTTAAAGCCCTGTAAACTAAGTGACTGCCTGTGACAGCTATCCTCCAGGATGGCATCCAGTGATTATCAGCTCCTGGTACTCATGCCCTTGTGTCATCCCCTCCCACATTAAATAGGAAGACCAGCGCATCACAAAAAGATACTGCAGAAATAAGGGAGTGTGACTGCCAAGGTGTCACTGCAGCTTTCAGCTCACTCTCTCCAAGCACTCACTCTAGGGGAAGCCATCCACCACACTGTGAGGATACTGAAGAGGTCCTCTGGGAAGATCTGTGTGCTGAGGAGCTGAGGTGGCCTACCAGCCCTATCCTGGACTCACCAGTCATGTGAGTGAGCTGCCATAGAAGCAGCCTCCAGCCTTCCTCAAGCCTTGGGATGACTGAAGTTCTGACTGCCATCTCAACTATAAGCTACTAGGAGATCTCAAACCAAAGCCACCAGCTAAGCAAATTTCTGACCTACAGAAACTGAGATAAAAATAATTACTGTTCAGGCCGGGCGCGGTGGCTCACGCCTGTAATCCCAGCACTTTGGGAGGCCCAGGCGGGTGGATCACGAGGTCAACAGATCGAGACCATCCTGGTCAACATGGTGAAACCCGTCTCTACTAAAAATACAAAAATTAGCTGGGCATGGTGGCGCGTGCCTGTATTCCCAGCTACTCTGGAGGCTGAGGCAGAATTGCCTGAACCCAGGAGGCGGAGGTTGTGGTGAGCCGAGATCGCGCCATTGCACTCCAGCCTGGGTAATGAGAGCGAAACTCCGTCTCAAAAAAAAATAGTAATAATAATAATAATTACTGTTTTAAGTTGATAAGCTCTGGGGAAATTTGTCTTGCAGCAATGGGTAACTAATACATTGTCACAGGCTCAGTATGGTGGCTCACGCCTATGATCCCAGCTCCTTGGGAGGCCAGGAGTTAGAGACCAGCCTAGGTAACATAGTGAGACCCTCTAATATTTTTAAAAAGTAAACTAGTAATACATTTCCAGAATCACTATGTACATTTACAATTAAATTTTCAAGATTCATGAAAAGTCTGTTTTTTCATTTTTTGAGACAAGAGTTTTGCTCGTTGCCCAGGCTGGAGTGCAATGGTGCGATCTTAGCTCACCGCAACCTCCACCTCCGGATTCAAGCGATTCTCCTGCCTCAGCCTCCTGAGTAGCTGGGATTATAGGCATGCACCACCATGCCTGGGTGGTTTTGTACTTTTAGTAGGGACGGGGGTTTCTCCATGTTGGTGAGGCTGGTCTTGAACTCCCAACCTAATATGATCCGCTGCCTCAGCTTCCCAAAGTGCTGGGATCACAGGCGTGAGCCACCGTGCCCGGTCGAAAAGTCTGTATTTGTTTTAGTTTTAAATAGGGGTTGCGCTGAGTTGTTTTGGGGAAGCTTGGCACATTTAAAACGTTAAATCTGACTGGGCGCAATGGCTCATGCCTATAATCCTAACACTTTGGGACACTGAAGCTGAAGGATCACATGAGCCCAGTTCAAGACCAAACCAGGCAACGCAGTGAGTCCCTGTCTCTACAAGAAATTTTAAAAATTAGCTACACATGGTGGTGCGCGACTGTGGCCCCAGCTACCTGGGAGGCTGAGGTGGGAGGATAGTTTGAGTCCAGGAGGTCCACGCTGTAGGGAGCGGTTGTTAGAGAAGCAGCAGGCTAGGAGAGCCAGCGTAACGTCACTTTTGCTCAGCTCCACCTTGAGACTAACAGAGCACATTCCTTGCAGGTCATAACCACTGTCCTAAGACGTTTACAGCTAAGGAAGCAGCTTGGTAATGCCTCCAAGGACAAACTCCTGCGAAAGGAAGCTCAGATGTCCCACTGCCCACAATACAACATGCTTTCAAGGTGACTGTAGTTACGCTTTCATGTACTGGCGCACTCAAATGTCAGACAGTCTCCTTTCAATCAGTGGAATAACACGTTCTGTCATGCCGTCAGCCCACGCACACGCAGGCACAGCTCAGGTTAGTCTACACATAGGGAAGACCTCGGTGCAAGGAAGGCTGCTTGCTGGCTGAGGATGCTCTGCTCTGCGATGCAGTGGCTTTGAAGAAAAGATCTCGCTGCACTGCGGCTCGCCTCAGACTGCTTCCTGCCTGAGATCCAGAAACCCTCCCTTGGCATCTGCACCGAGACCCCCTTTCCAGTAACACCGTGGTCACGCGGCTGTACCCCAGCTGGGTGACACAGCGAGACCCTGTCTCAAAACAAACACATGAACTCTATGCATCAAGTAAGAGACACGTTCCCACGAGGAGCCCGACGTGTTACTCAGCACATTTTATGGTGTTCTTTGTAAAGGAATTTCACAGTATCAGGTATCACAGAAGTATCACAGAACTTCACAGTTACTCTTGCTAAATGCAATAGTATCCTTTTTTTCTATTCCATTTTCTGGTTATTTTTACTGTGCCGAAAAGTTGTAAATGGCTATCACATATCCAAACTCCCTCTCTTATCCTTACTCGTGTTTCTTAAACTGGACTTTCCACGTAGGTAGCATATTGGCTGCCAACAGTGATTTTCAACGTTCACGTATTTATACATCTCACTTTCTTGATTTACTGTATGGGCCTCCATTTTCCAGATTTCCATACTTCTTTAATTAATTTTTGAGACAGAATCTCCCTCTGTCGCCCAGGCTGGAGTGCAGTGGCACAATCTTGGCTCACCACAAACTCCGCCTCCCAGGTTCAAGCGATTCTCCTGCCTCAGCCTGCCAAGGAGCTGGGATTACAAGCACTTGCCACCACGCCCAGCTAACTTTTGTATTTTTAGTAGAGAAGGGGCTTCAACTCCCAACGTCAGGTGGTCCACCCACCTTGGCCTCCCAAAGTGCTGGAATTACAGGCATGAGACACACTGCACTGGGTGATTTTCCAGAATACCGTTTAATGTCACAGTGGTACCATGCATCGCTGTCTGCTTCCATCTGAAATACTTCCATGGTGGTCACTGCAAGCTCTTGAGAGCTTCCCTTCGTCAGGCTAGAGTTGTCCATCTCTTCCCATTTTACCCAGAACCTGCAGGTTTCTGTGCTTCTTCTGTTCTTAAGGAAGATGCTGGAATTTATTATTACTTTTCAACATCCACTGAGATAATCATGATTTTCCACTTATTGTTAATGAACTTTATTTACAAATTTCAAAATTCTTTTACCCTTGGGTTACAGTCCTCTTTGATTTACATACAATTTCACGTATTCCCTATACGTTCACTGAGCACCTGCTGTGCCAGGCCCCATCCTGAGCACTGGGACAGAGCTGTGAACAGAGACCCATGCCTGCTCTCCTGGCAGACAGAAGCGCACAGGACCCATCCTTACGGCTGTGAAACTCAGCCTTTTGGGTGCTACTGGATTTGGTCCAGTACTTACTCAGGACTTTTCAATCTAGGGCCACAGGTAGACTGGCACGTCGTTTTCTCCTTCTTTTTCTCCCTCTGCTCTCTTCTGGCACTGGTACTGGGTGATACCAGCTCCATACCAGAAGTGGCTCTGGGCAGGGAAGCTTCCCCAGTGAGGACGACTGATTTCTTGTTTGGGAGTGTCGTCCACCTGTAAAGTCATCTGGGCACCCACATTTTTTTAGGGAAGATTTCCTGTCCCTAAACTAAAGCCTGTCAGGTCAGCAGAGGTGCACCCATGCCCCTACCTACCCTTAGCCAACAACCTCATTCCCTCATTCCTCCACTGCCGGCCTGCCCGCAGAGCCCTTCAGCCCACTCTCCTGCCTCCTAGCCTCATCCTCAACAACCATTATCCACAGTTACCAGTCCATCTCTTGGAACTACAGATGCAACCTGGCTGCCCCTGCCCAGGAGCCACAAGGTCCCTGTGTCCTTGCAGGACCTGGGTCTAATGCATGCTCCTCCTGCGTCCACATCCCTACCCTTTCAGGCACAGTGCGCTGTCCCCAGCCCTGCGCAGAAGAAAAGCCTCACACCCTGCCCCTCCTCCCAAGCAGCCCTCACTAGACAGGTGACCTCTGTGTGTTTACAGTCTGACTATCAGGAGATGCTCACCTCCCAAAAGCCACTGCAGCTGCTGGTGGGGTCACCCCACTCCCCAGCACCTGACACCCTCATAGGAACTTGAAGGCATCTGGGCCTGAAGGGCATGACTGGGAAGGTACAAAGGGGGTTCAGTGAGCAGCCATGGGACATACACGCAAACACGCCTGTGTGCACAGCTCAGTGAGCTCCCCACACTGACCTGGCCGCATGAACAGCACCAGCCATCAAAGCACTGCCAGGGCTCAGGAGCCCCTGCAGCCATCTCGTGTAGCCTAGATCCATCTCTGAGCCTGGCTTTCAACCTTCCAAAAGTGGAACCACAAAAGTGGGGGGTCTGGCTTCCTCTGCCCGCAGAGAATGTCCTGGGGCTCAGCAGCTGCCTCCCACCACTCTCACTACTAAGCCAGGCACAAGCCTGCAGCTTGCTGTCCAGCAGTGGAGAGACCAGGAGATGTTTCTGGTTTGGGGCTGCCACAAGCAGAGCCACCCTCAACATTTTGTTTCGGTCAACTTTCAGTGACACATCCTTCTGACAGCTGACCCAGCTGGTTGGGGGACACCACCACTGCTGGAGACCCTGCTTTCCCTACCACTTCCTGCCACCTTCAGCCTCACGTAAGAGGTACTGGGGAGGGTGGAAGCAAGTGTGTTGTCTTGCTTCCCTCCTGGATTTAGGAGACCTCTCTACAGAGCCCAGCAGAGGCCTGTGACCCACGGTTCTGGAGGCAAGAGGGGTGCAGGTCCACCTTGGTGCTCGTACAGGGCCATGGGAAGACAGTCCCCCAAACCCAGCATCTGTTTCTTGTCAGGCCCCACTCAGCCCTCCCCTGAGGCTGCCCATCACGGCCAGCCTGGAGTTTCCAGAGAGAGGCCTCAAGCGGGATGGGGCCAGGAGGATGGCCTCAGCCAGGGTTCCTTCTGCTTACCCAGTCCTGAGTCTGCAGTCCCTGCTGAGCGCTGCTCTGGGTACTGGGCTGTCCCGAGGCTGCTGCAGGGCCCAGCGGGGGCCACCTGTGCTCTTGGGAGAGGTGGAACTCCAGCTTCTTCCCCTGCGGGGCCAGCTTCCTGCTGTCCATCTCTAGCACTGGCAGACTGCTTGTCCACAGCTCTGAGATGGGGGAAGGAGCAGGATGAGGTGGGGCGGGGCCCCCAAGGCCACCCGTGTGCCCACCAGTACCTGAGTCCGTGGGGTCAGATGGTGGCAGTGTCAAGGGTCTGCTAGGGTCGCCTTCCAGACAGTGGTCAGCATCACCGGGTGGGGCTCACCAATGAGCCCGACGCTCGACCCCTCTGGGTGGAGCGGACCCCCAGCTTCCGCCTCCCGAACTGTCCTCTCTGCCCCTGCCCTCCCTACCCCGGGAGCCTGTCAGCCTTCAGCAGCCTCCACGCCTCCGCCAGACCCGGTGTCAGGGGCACCCGCCCCCAGCCAGCACCGCGGACACGCTCCCAAGCCCGGCCTTGCGACGCCCGGGGCGAAGGAAAGCCCCAGAGCTCTTGCCGCCACACGGCCCCCGACCCTGAGACCTCCACGCCTCACCCCGGCGGGCCCAGCCCGAGCCCTTACGTGCCCGCCCTCTCCGGGGCGTGTGCGCGGCCGGGGGACAAGGGCTCAGGACACACGTTGGAAGCCCAGGGCACCCTGGGGTTCGCCGCGGGGCGGGGCGCACAGGAAGGCGGTCAGCGGTGGGGGGAACGCGGACGACCGGAGACCGAGGGAGGGGCGGAGCCGCCGCGGATGGAGGGGCCACAGGGTGACGGGTGGCGTCCACCGCAGCCCGAGGGGCCGGCGCCTCGCTCCGGAACTTCCGCTGATGCAGGCCCCGCCCCCATTGGTTCCGGTTCCGCTTCCGGCCTGCGCCGCGCCTGCGTCCTGGGCTCCGTTTCGGGGTATATGGGCGGGCGCGGCCTCGTGGTCACCGGCGCAGACCCGGGTTCATCGCCGCTGCCGCCTCGCGGGCCCTTCTGTGACCTGAGCCTTGAATTCTTCCGCCCGAGCCCCCTTCGGCCCTGCACCCTTCCCGCGGCGCGATGCCGCTTCGCCCCGGGCCCCCTCCCCGGCGCGCGGTGCCGCAGGGCTGCGGCGAGGCGGACCCGGGAAAGGGCGCGTGGGCGGGAGGGAGGCGCTGCGGCCGCTGTGCGCGAGCCCCGAGGGGCGGACGGCCGAGAGAATCACACCGCAGGCAGGGCAGGCCCCTCCAGGTTTATTAGTGTCGCATCAGCACCTTAAATAGTCCACACGGTCACTACGTGACAGATCAGAGTCCGTGCCCCAAAAAGCTATTTACATTAATGCCGGGTTTCATTATAAAAAAGAAAAACTAGCAACACATACACCCTAGAAAGCAAACAATGCACAATGAACCGCATGGGGGCTCTGCGGAAACGACCCGCAGGGTCAGGCTCCAGGGGTACCCGGCAGCCCACACCCGCAGGCGGGAGGACGGGGCCGGGGGAGGGGCGGCCCTCGGAACAAGCGGCCTGGTGGTTTTCATGAGGAATTCATTCCCGGAGGAAGGCCAGAGGCACTCGGGTCTTTCCCTCTGGGAATGAGGACAGCATGGAGGCTGCCAGTCCCCTGCAGCGCCCCCCCCCACCCCCGCAGCTCTCACCCAGGGGCCCTCTCCGACCGCAGCTCTGGCCGAGGCACTGACCCAGGACACTGGCCTGTGTGCCCAGAGACTAACATGGAAGAGGAAGGCAGCGGGCCAAGCAGGGCTGGCCCCCAACTGGCCTGGTGGAGGGTGAAGGGTGGAGTCTGTCTACGTAATAGTGGAAGGTGGCCACCAGGCCTGAGGGGCACTTCGGTGGTGACCAGTGGCCTAACCTTTGAGACTGACGGGGCTGAGCCCAACTCTACAAGGGCTGCCTTCCATCCTGTGGGGCTAGTCCGCGGCCAAGGTCTCAGGGGTGTGCTCACCTCACATACCCGCCCCCCACCCTGCCCGCACTGGCTGTCAGATGGCTTTGGTTTCTAGTTGTCCTTGGAGGGACAGAGTGCTCCTCCATGCACCCTCAAACAGCTCTGTGAGGTAGGCAGGGGAAACACCACTATCCTAACCAGTGGGGAAACTGAGGCACAGAGCGCAAGCCCAACCCCCGTGGCACTGGGCATGGAGTGGCGGATGGGCGAGTGGCTCTTGGGTGCAAGGCAGACCTGCAGACCAGCAGCACCAGGGGCGCAGGGAATGCCACCAGAACCCCCAGCTGCTGGATGGAGAGTGTGCCATGTTATCCCCTTGCCGAGCCAGATGGGGAGGTGTGGGGTGGGCAGGAGGGCTCCAGGAAAGGGGCCGCCCAGAGCCAGGATGCACTGGGCAGCCTGTGGCCCCTTCCTCTAAAACCTGTTCCAAGGCCAGAAAGCCACGGCAAGGATGTTTCCACCTTCATCTTCCTACTGAGTGTGACCTTGGGAAAGAAAGTGGAAGAGCAGGCCGGACACGGTGGCTCACTTGAGGTTGGGAGTTCAAGACCAGCCTGGCCAACATGGCAAAACCCCATCTCTACTAAAAATACAAAAATAATAGCCAGGTGTGGTCGCAGGTGCCTGTAATCCCAGCTACTCAGGAGGCTGAGGCAGGAGAATCGCTTGAACCCAGGAGGCAGAGGCTGCAGTGAGCCGATACCACTGCACTCCGGCCTGGGTGACAGAGCGAGACTCTGTCTCAAAAAAAAAAAAAAAAAAGACACTGGAGAAGAAAAGCAGACACTCTGGTCTGGAGCCCAGCATTGGGCAGCTGGGATGAGGGGGAGGGTCAGGGTCTCACCTGTTTGAGCGTTGCCAGGGTCAGAGGCCGTCAGCCCAGGGACCCACACCCTTACCCCAGACCCGACTCGGGACAGGGCCTGAAGCCCACATTCAGTGGGAGGCCTCCCCAGCCCCTCCCCGCCGGGTGTGCCTCAGGCTGCTGGTCCCAGGTGAAGCTGGAGGCCCTGGTATGGAGGGGCTCTGGTTGGGAGGGGCTCCGACACAGCGCTGCACACTGGCTACCTGAGCCCTGAACCCAGGGAGCTGAGGTCCCACTCCAGGTCACATCCTGGCACCTCGCCACAACAAAAGCACCCTGTTCAGCCACCTGGGGGGCATGGGAAGAGCAGGGCAATCACAAGAAATGGACCATTTCTCAGGCCAGCAAGGGTGGAGACCCCTGCAGCCCAGGCCCAAGGCCCACCCTGCCCTGTTTGTCAGCTTTCCGAGTAGTCTCGCATAGTGCTCCATCCTACAAAACCAGGCCCAGAGGCCCCGGGGTGACCAGGGTCACTGGGGGTCCCTGGCTTCCTTGGTTCTCTCCTATGGAGACCTCAGAGTGCAGGCATGCTGGGGAGAAGCAGGACTGAGGGGCAGATGTGGTCAGGGAGGCCCCTCTCCTGCTGTGTGGAGGGCATGGGACCCGACACACTGTGAGGAGTGTGGACTGAAGAGGCTCCCAGGCCCTGGACAGGGTACCTGGCTACACCCACGGCTCCAAAGAGCCGGCCCCTCTGGTCAGGCCATCCTGCTGGAGTCTTCATTGGCCAGTGTTGTGGCAGGTGACACACACACCTGGATGCCTGCACCACGTTCACCAAAACCTGAAGCTCAACCCAGATACCCACAGGGCCACCCTCAGACATGCCCACTGGAGTAGGAGCAGGAGGAAGCAGCCTCCACCCTCAGGCCGATGCCAGCTGCTCTCAATGTGTCCCAAGCTGGGCGCTGGGACATTTTCTGGGGCCACCTGGGGCTGTGGAGGCCCTTGTGCGTGCTAAGTGTGGGGCAGGGACTACACGCAGAGATGTCACAGTATCTCAACAGCAGCCTAAGAGGGGAAGGTGGGAGGTGGGGTGGGCAGGGCTGGAGTGGGGGCAGGCTCTCCTGAGGGAAGGTGGGAGGCGGGGTGGGCAGGGCTGGGGAGTGGGGATAGGCTCTGCTGGCTCTGCCCAGCCCCAGGGGGACTTCAGAAGAGCAACATGTTTTGCAGCTACATTATAACATGTATTTAAAAGCATTAAAAATACCTGCTGCTATAAAACCTCCGCCACGGGCAGGAGTTTATTGGGAACCACGAGTGTGCGGTGCTGGGGGCATCTCTCAGGCAGGTAGGATGGCCCCCAGGCTTAACTCAGGACACCCCAATGGGACTGAGCGGCCTGCGGCCACTGAGCTCTGCCTGGCCCGGGGTCCCTGAGGAAGCAGAGTCCTGACTTCCAGGAAGGACAGGACGCGTAGGCAAGAACCCTCCCGGCCCGTGGGGCCGGAGCACACCTTCCAGGCCCGCAGTCAGCACTGTCCTGGCCTCCCAGCCCCGGGCCCGGGCCCAACGCTCAGGTTAATAAGCAGAGCAGTTACTTGGCTCCCTGCGGGAGCTGCCCCGTTAGTTTCCAGGCTGTGAGCACATTCATACTTAAGACTGTTTCTCTTTGTGTTTTAAGGGTCTGTCTCTGTAGTAAACTGAAATGTTAACAGAAATGCAGCTGGGCCCCTCCCAGCGTGGTGGGTGCTTGGGGCAGGAGGTGGGGCCCCCGGTGGGGGCGGGGCTAGAAGGTGGCCTTGGAGTGTCCGAAGATGCAGATGGGGAAGTGCTTCACGTGGGAGGACCACTGTGCGGCCAGCTGGAAGAACTTCACGTCGCTGCACTCCACACCGTCGATGAGGACTGTGGGAGAGGGCTGCCTGACCACCTGCCCGCCCGTACGCCTGCCCGCCCGCCCACTCTGCCTGCCTGCTGGTCCACCCTTCCTCTGCCCACCCTGCCTGCCCACTGGTCCACCCTTTCTGCCCCCTGCCCTCCCACACCTCAGAGCCCTGGGGCTGGCATCGCCCCCAGGGCTGCCTGCAGATGGAAGAATCAGACCCCACCTCCTTCCACCAGGCACTACTTGTACACATCCACCTCCACCTGCACGGGTGTGGGGAGAGGACACTGGGAGCCCCCTTAAAACACAGCCCCCTGTGGGGAGACAGAGCCACGTCAACCTGGAGGTCATCTGACCTGAGCTCCGTTTCTGAGACAGTCAACTGCAGACCACCCTCTCTAAAACACTTGGAAATTATAAGTCATCATTTTTAGGCTGGACATGGTGGCTCGCACCTGTAATCCCAGCAGTCTGGGAGGCCAAGGAGGGGAGATCACCCGAGGTCAGGAGTTCGAGACCAGCCTGCCCAACGTGACAAAACCCCAGTCTCTATTAAAAATACCAAAAAATTAGCCAGGCGTTGTGGCAGATGCCTGTAATCCCAGCTACTTGGGAGGCTGAGGCAGGAGAATTGCTTGAACCCGGGAGGCAGTCGCAGTGAGCCGGGATCACACCACTGCACTCCAGCCTGGGTGAAGAGCAAAACTCCGTCTCAAAACCAAACAAACCATCCGTAGATGCAGTTGCTGGTATGAAAAAATAAAGTCATTATCCTTAAAAAGCAGAAAGGGCTGAAAACTTCCTTCTCAGCATTTAGAAAGCTGCCGGCCTCACCAAGGCTCCACGAATGTGCTCACGCCTCAGGTGGCAGAAGGTGCACTTTACAGAGACCCCGAGCGGCCCTGCTGTGCCCCGCTCTACACAGACCCCGGGAGCGCGGAGCTCACCCCGAAGCATGTTCTGCTGCTGCTTGGCGGTGCAGATGAGCCGGCTGATCCCCTCGATGCACTGGCTCTTGGATTCCACGTCCTTGTCCTTGGCCTTCTTGGGTAGAAACATCACTGGGAGAAGAGACGCGGCTGTCACTGTGCCGCTCCTCCAGGGCCAGGCCCGGGGGTGTGGGGAAGGCATGACGCCCGGCTGTCACTGTGCCGCTCCTCCAGGGCCAGGCCCGGGGGTGTGTGGAAGGCATGACTCCCAGCTGTCACTGTGCCGCTCCTCCAGGGCCAGGCCCGGGGGTGTGTGGAAGGCATGACGCCCAGCTGTCACTGTGCCGCTCCTCCAGGGCCAGGCCCGGGGGTGTGGGGAAGGCATTGCACTGGGGGCTCCGCTGACCTTGGCCCTGCACACCCAGGAAACCTGCCTCCCACGGTGACCAGCCCAGCTGGCCTCTGCCTGAGGCGCTGGTCACAACTGCCCGACCCTCACTGCCCTCAGGTCCTACTCCCTCACCCACCGGCCCTGCCTATGCACATGGGTTGCCCAAGGCCAGCTGGGGGCTGCCATCCCTGCAGGCTTTGAGCCGCCCCACCTCACCCTTCTTGTTCTTCTCCTTGGTGACCACAGTCATGGACATGGTGGGCGTGGCCGCAGCCTCGCCACTGCTGGGCAGCCTGCTGACCTGGAGGGACCGGAAAGTGCACTTGAGCGTGTTTTTGGTGGCAGGCAGGTCCTTCTTCTCGGCATCCCTCTTCCTGTCCGTGGGCAGTGCTGCCGTCCAGTAGTCCACCTGCAGCCCCATCAGCTCGGCACCAACGCCCTGGCTGGGAAGGGCAGAGGGAGGTGCTCACACCTGCATCCTTGTGCCTGGTGATGGGGGCGTCACTGTCCCCATGACAGGCCAGGAGGTAACAGCCAGCACCTGTCCCAACTTGCCAGCAGAGGAGGGCCAGGGGCTCGAAGCCTGCTCTGTGGAGCTGCCCACATGCCCGGTCACCTCCAGGAGGGTACTGTGCAAATTACAGGGAGCCTGGTGACAGGAGCCCTCGGCCTGGGTGGCCTGTCCACCTGCTCTCTGCGCTGCCCCTCGGAGTCTTGAGGGCCTACGTGAACCAGCTCCCTCACGCTCAGCCTGGAAGGAGCTGGAGGCTACAAACAGGAGGCAGGGGGCTGGGGGTCTGTGGTGGGAGCCCTGCACACAGCACCAACACCATGCCTGGCCTCGGGCCCCACAGCCCCCAACAGCTTAGCTCCATTTGCGTGAGGTCTGCTCTGGGGAGACCCAGGCAGGCTAGTGGGGTCAAAGCTAATCCCATGGCACTGTCTAGAGATTCCTGTCTTGGCACCTTCTGCCCTCAGTTTGATTTTTTAAAGCCCCAACTGTGGAGGGCCAGGTGCAGTGGCTTATGCCTGTAATCCCAGCACTTTGGGAGGCAGAGGTGGGCGGATCACGAGGTCAAGAGATCGAGATCATCCTGGCCAAAGTGGTGAAACCCCACCTCCACTAAAATACAAATAATTCTCGGGGTGTGGCAGCATGCGCCTGTAGTCCCAGGTACTCAGGAGGCTGAGGCAGGGGAATCACTTGAATCTGGGAGGTAGAGGTTGCAGTGAGCTGAAATTGCGCCACTGCACTCCAGCCTGGGGACAAAGCAAGACTCCATCTCAAAAAAAAAAGCCCTGTGTGCAGAGTCAAGAGACAGCCAAGCATAGCACCCACATTTATTCACCATCCCCCCGAGGTCCTGCCCCCAACCCCGGCTGTGGCAGGAGAGGACCCAGCCGCCCTGCAGAGCCCTCCACCTGCAGGGCACCTGCAGCTAAGAGGATAAGTGCCCTGGGAGGCAGTTGTGACGTGGGGATGACCAAATCAGGCGGTGCGTGATGGGGCGGGCAAGTGAAACAGGCTGACCCGCGTCTTTACCTGGGGGAGGACAGGCCTCCGCTCACCGACGGGGAGGAGGGTGGGGTGGGTGAGGCCTCCTTGGCCGCAGGAGATGTGGATGGTGGGGTGGAGGAGAGCGCACCAGAGCCCGAGGGGGCCGCGTCGTCCGAGTCACCTTTGGGAAGGAGTCACAGAGCCGGCTGAGTCAACCCGCTGCTCTGCCTGGGTGGCACCAGGATGTGGCCAAAAGGCCAGGCAGCCCCTGGGGGTGCAGGGTGGGAGTCCCCAGTGGCCTGTGTGAGATAGGAGGGTCTCGGATTCTCTTGGATTGGGGAAGATGGCTCTGCTGGCCTTGGTATGGGGCTTCAGGAGGACAGTGGTCCCTGGAGGACAAACCCCGTGTGGAGCAGAAGCACTACAGCCAGACTGGGACTCAGCAGCTGTCAGGCCCCAAAGGACTGGTCTGGTCTGCAGGACCAGAGTGATGGTGCTCCCCTGGGGCTCAGCGCCCATGAAGCTGTCGGGACCGCTACCCATGGGCCACTCACAAGGCCTCTGGGTGGGATGGGGTTACCTGATGTGGCCGAGGATGGCTCCACAATTCCGACCTTCACAACCTAGAAAGCGACAGGCACTGGCTGGTGGAAGCCATGTGGTTCAGCTCGCCCACCACCCTCCCCCTGTGGCCACCACTCCCATGATACAGGAGGGCCAGGACAGTGCGGGGTCCCTCCTGCCTTCTCCCCCATCTGTGGAGCAGAGCCAAGCTCAGGGCAGCCACGTGGGGACACATAGTGCTCAGGGAGCATGGGTTCAGCAGGAGGGACTGCCCTCTCCCAAAGGCAGCCCTCAGGGCAGCAGCAAACCACGTGTCCAGTAAGAAAGACCAGGATGCCGGCAGGAGGGACCCTGGTGGGCCAACAGGATAGACCCAGGACCTGGTAGGCCCCCACGTGGCAGCCACGAGACACAAGTGGCTGCCTAGATCCACCATGAATCCCAGTGACAGAACAGGGCCTCGGCTGCAGGAAGGCCTGCGTGCCTCAGCAGAGATACCCGCGAGTGCAGACAGAGCTTAAGCAGCTGCTGCTCACCACGAACTCCGCCTTCTCAGAGGCCATCGCCCCGGAGCCTCAGCAGACCCAGCCACTGTACAGTGCATGGAAAGGCCTCTGTTCCACCAGTGGGGAAACTGAGGCCCAGAGACCCCTTCCCTGCCTGGGCAACTCATCTGCCAGGCCCCATGGATCTCATAGCAGACACCTGGCAGGAGGGAGGCCACACAATGGGATAAAAGATGGACAGGAGGCAGGCTGTGGAAACCCAGGCCTGGCAGGGATCGGCCTGGCTGGCAGAAGCAGACCTTGCCTTGGGCAGGAACCAAAGCCCACACACCCGCAGGCCACAGCCCCAGTGTGGGCAAAGGGAAGCTCCCCCGTGGCCTTGGGCTCCTAGACGACAGAGGCGCTCTCCCCACCCAGGAGGCAGTCTCCTCTCCTAAGACGCTGGGCCAAGCCCACTGGGTGTCCCTGAGGCCTTGCCCCACCGACCTATCTCTGCTTCCACATATCAGCCCCCCAGGCAGAGCTGGGGGGAACCAACAACCTCCAGGCCCACACCCACTCCAGCAGGGGAAGGAAGCAAGCTTTGAGACAGGCCACATGGGAAGGCAAATACCCAGCTCACATCTGTGGGAGGGTTCTGGAATACATCGTCGATCCCCAAATGTTCTGACTATGAAAGACATGTTGGCAGGTGAGCGTCACATACAGCTGGCCAGTACTCACCCCAACAAAGGGAATGAACTTTTGGGAGGACTCTTCGTCAGGGCTAAGAGCAAGGAAACAGACAGTTAAGCTCTCCTCAGGGCACAGCCCCGCACGGTGGGCACAGCTCCCTCTTGGCCTGAGAACCTGGCGCGGCCCCGCCAGACGGCCCTGCCCCAGTCGGCCCTGCCCAGTGTGCCCCAGCCCCACCCATCCCCAACCACTGCCGGCCCTGGCCTGGCCCCTCCTGCCATGCCGCCACGAGGGAAGGACAAACAGGTCTCTGTGCACCCATGGGCAGGAGGCCAGGCCGGAGGGCACAGCTCTGCCGAGGGGTTCACTCTGTGATCCTCAGTGCCTGACGCCACGCAGCCAGCTCAGCCCCGTCCAGCCTGCGTCTCCACTGCCCTACCAAGCTGGGTGCTCCCTGCTCCACTGGGAGGAGGGCAGCTGCATGTGCCCCAGAACCTTCGCAACAGCAGGGTGGGGAGGTTTTCTCCAGACCATCTGGGTAATGGCCATGCCACAGGAGAGGCCAGGCTTTGGCTGCCGTGGACCGCTGTAGACCTCAGTGTTCTACCAGAATGCCCCACGCGTGGCCTGCAGGCGGGCCCGGCATGCCCCCAGCCGGCCGTGCCTGAGTGGGCTGATGGGCTCGGTGAGTGCTGGAGGTTTTGCCTGGACTTGACTCCACACAACATCCGGCAGAACAGCAGCCTCTCCTGGAAGTCAGTCACAGCCCATCCACGTGAAGATGCTGGGGTGTGAGGGCAGGAGCTGTGGGGCTGCGGAGAAGAGACGCGTCTGCCTTCCCCTCCAACATGGGCAGCTCAGGCAGGGCTGTCCTGTGGTCCAGCTCATGCAGGCTCCTGCTGACCGTGCCATGGCACGGTCCCCTGCCGCACAAGGTCCTGAGACAGCTGGGGAGATGTGGGCATATCTCCTCCCAGGCCCCACAGAAGATCCACAGGGCAGGGCCTATCCTGAGTGGTGGGCTGGCTCTGGCTCCCTCTTTGCTGCTCTCCCCTGGCCTCCAGGCTCCCCGTGGCCTGCACTTAGACATGGAGGGGCCTCCCCACCTGGCTTCCTCGGCCAGACCACATCAGTGGCTGGTGCTGTCTCTCTGGGCAGTTCGCCCAGCTGTTTCTTCCGCCTTGTTTCCCCAAACTGCAGAGTCTGATGTAGCAAGTGGCTCTTACAGGTGAAGACTACGCACACACACAGTGCAGAGGAGTGGCCACTGCCCCTGGAGCACTGGGGACAGGCCAAGGCACAGGGCGACACCCAGGACGAGAACGGCCAGGCCAGCAGGGTGCTCCCTCAGGGACAGCCCTGCACCAGGTGCAGAACATGGGTCTGCCCAGTGGCCCCAGCCCTCCCTTGGGTTGTTTTCCAGAACAGGGTCATTGAGGGAGAATCCCTTGCAGGAAACAGGCCTGGGGAGGATGCCACAGGCCCAGCCGGGCCTCTGCCAGGAGCACCAGCTTCCAGACCAGCAGCACTGTCTCCCCAAGAGCCCTGCAGGGCAGAGGCTTATCCCAGCACTCCCCGCAGTGTGTCCACGAGCAAAACAGCCCTGCCCAGGGCCGGTCCAGAACACACTCCCAGGAGGCAGCCCCTGCAGCTGGTCCCAGCAGGTGCCTTCCCAGTCTTCACAGCGCCAGCGTGAGGGGACAGCAGCAGGCAATATCCACCCTCCCCGGACGCTAACCAGGACAGTTCCCACCCTACCCTCGGCAGAAGGCCTGGTAATGCCTCCGGATGAAACCACCTACAGATTCCGTCCATCCCATTAAAGATGCCCTCGGCCCAGTTCCACTTCTAAGAAGAGACTTGAAACAGAAACTTTCCCCTCTTGTCCGTTTCAAATAACATAAGGCAATGCAAATCCTGTGTTCAGGACCGCCTCTGCCTCAGGGTGGCCTCTTGGCCCTGCCGCACCCTGGCTCTGTCCACAGCTGTCAGGCAGGAGCACCTCCACGTGTCCTTGACATCCCGCCATCCTCACCGGGCAGATCGGTGTTTGGAAATCTCAGTGACATCAGTGTCCTTCCAGGCACACGAAGGCACAGAAGGCAGGAGGCCGCTCCTGGTCCCCAGGGCATGGGTGGCTCCAATCCCCAGGGCCACCTGCCCTCTGCCAAGCCAGACCCCCCAACAGCCATGGCAGGGTGGCCTCCTGTCCATGCTCTGCTCCAAGGCCCACGGGGCAGTGTGTGGCAGATGAGTGCCGAATGCAGGAGACGTCACAACACAGGGACGTTGCTGGAACTCTCAAAGCCAAGCTGTACCTCTGGGCCATGCAGACAGCACCCGGCCCCAGACATGGGCCAGTATAACAGGGGTGACACCGGCTGGCCACTGAGACCTCACCCTGACCCTGGAGCCACACACATCCGTGGAGGCAAAGCAGTCAGGAGTGTAAGGGGCACAGAGAGTGCCTGGGGGCCACTCCGCCTGACCCTGGGGAAGCTGCTAGATGCCTGAGCAGCCTTTTTACCCACACATGCTGGCACGGGCAGGCTGGGGCTGTGGCCGCCCTCCAGGCCTGGCCTGCCCTCCTAGGAGGAGTGCCATCCTGGACAGGGGAGGACTGGCCAGCAGGGTCACCTCCCGAGGGGCTCTCACGGGGAGTCTGGCTGGAGAGGACTCTGCATAGGTCCCAGCCACAAGGCTGTGCCACCGCCTGACCTCTCCTGGCCTCCTGACCGACCTTCCTCTGGGTAGAGAGAACAGGTAAGACACTCAGCGCCTTCACTGGGTTCCTTCCAGGGCTCCAGCCCACCCCACCCAGGCAGCCAGTGTCACCCCTGTAATGCGGAGGCAGGGGCAGGAGGCACGGGGTGGGAGCAGGTGTTAGGGTCTCCTAAGGCCCTGGCTTGCTGCTCGGAAGAGCTGATCTGGGACAGACAAGAAGCTGCGTCCACGGCCTGTGGCAGCCCGGGCAACCAGAGCATGCTGCAGACTCTTAGTGCCACAGCCAGGGGCTAGGGCGCAGGCCACCAGGGGTCAGCAGGGAGGCCCCCATGACTGGTCTTTCACCTGCGAAGGCTTGTTTAGCAGGATGAGACGTAGAATGCCCAGCCACCCTCCGGTGTCTTCCCAGCACCCAGCCCTGCAGCTGAGGGTGGTCCCAGGCTGCCCACTTCGAGCAGCTCCTAGGCCTGCAGTGTTTCCAGCAAGAGGGCCCCAGGAACCCAGCTACCCTGCACTGGGGGTGGGGGTGGGGACAGGTTTCCTAGGACAGCAAATGACCTCACACAGGTAGAAGACGGGGCAGAGAACGAGCCCCACGGGAGGACCAGCAGGGCCCCCCTGCCGCAGGATACACCTGGCCGAGGAAAATGGGTGGCTCTGTCTGAAAGGGCAGCTCTGGGGGGTGCCTGGGACCCGACTCTAAATATGAAAGGTTTTAGGGGGTGGAGCTGTCTCAGCACAAAAGCTCTTTACCCCCATTTGGAGGTCCTGGTAGTGTGGCCACGTCTCTAGGTAAGCCACAGGAGATGCAGGAATGCCCTCTGCCGGCCCTGGGAGCCAGGCTCTGCAGCGTGGTTGCCACGTCACCGGGCGAGCTCCTTACGCGCTGGCCTTGGCATCCCTACATGTAGGGAGCACCAGTGTCCCTGCCAGGCTGCTGCCAAGTTCACAAACAGGAAGGGCCTGGGGCACAGCCTGGCCCAGGTGACCCCAGTGTCCGCATCAGCCACTTGCTCTTAGTTTAAAACAAGGAGGGGCTAAACCTGGCCACTTTTTTTTTGAGATGGAGTCTCGCTTGTCACCAGACTTGAGTGCAGTGGCGTGATCTCGGCTCACTGCAATCTCCGCCTCCTGGGTTCAAGTGATTCTCCTGTCTCAGCCTCCTAAGTAGCTGGGATTACAGGCGTGCACCACCACACCTGGCTAATTTTTTTGTATTTTTATAGAGATGGGGTTTCACCATGTTGGCCAGGCTGGTCTTGAACTCCGGACCTCAAGTGATCCACCCTCCTCAGCTTCCCAAAGTATTGGGATTACAGGCATGAGCCACTATGCCCAGCCTAAACCTGGCCACGTGTTAAACCAAAACGCAGGGTCAAAACAGAGGGGAGGAGAGTCCTGGCTGGCTGAGCTGCAGACTTCAGGGCTCTGGGTTGGAGTCTCAGAACAAGGGCCCGGCCCAGGGACTGGAGGCCAGTGTGAGGCCGGAGGAAGGAAAAGGTGACTCCCATGGGGCTAGCTCCCCTCCCCCTCGCTGGCTCTCCACCTCCACCTGGCAGCCCTCGGGGCCTGACTCCCAGCCCAGACAGAGGACCGCAGGGTGGTGCAGACAGTGACTGCTAAACGAGCCCTAAAGACCAGCCTGGGGACAGACAGGGCGGGAGGCAGACCCAGAGAGCCATACCTGAGGGTAAAGTCAAAATGAAAATGCTTTTTCCTTTTCAGAAAGCCGTCAAAAGAGAAAACACAGACATGTTACGACGCCCTCAGGAGCCCTCCGGGGGTCGCCTTGCTTGGTCTCCTGGTGAGAGAGCCCATGGGTGCTGGCTCTGCACTTTGCAATTGGCTCTCTCCCAGGTAGTCTAGGGAAAGGTGGGGACAGCTGGCACCAGATGTGCAGGGAGGAGGCGCAGGCGGGACAGTCAGGTCTCCCACAGGGCTTCCGGCCCGGAGCTCCTGAGCACCGCCCTGCTCTGGGCAGGTAAGGATGTGAGCTGCTCACTCGCCCCCAGGTCCCAAGGCCCAGGGACCCCTCAGTTCCCCATCCCAGGAAAGTCAGGCTGTGGAAGGAACAGGTGCCCAGATTGGAGGGGCTGGGCCACTACCACCCTGGTCCCATGACAGCTATCCATCCCGTCAACTTCTCATCACTTGGGGATTCAACATGTGCAGAAATGGTGGAAACATGACGCTTATGAGGAGGGACCTGGGGTGTGGGGAAGTGCCTATGGTCAGGGAGGCCACGGAGCTGCCTGGCTGACCCAGCCTCTGGTCTAAGCCCAGTGCAGGGCTCTGTGGCCACCAGGCCGAGCCCAGCAGCTGGTGGAGAGGCCCGTGGAGGGCTGGTGGCTGGCAGGATCCTGTGGCATGGTGCCTGGGCCCAGCTCATTACCTCTTCTGCTTGTAGGTCAGCATGGCCTCTGCAATGGGGAGCTGGTGGGCACAGTTGGCACCTGCCATATACTGGGTGATGCGTGACACGATGTCCGGCGCGTCCTGTACTGCAGGGGAGGAGGGGAGGAATCAGGGAGGTTGGGCTGGCACCAGGTGGGGTTCCAAGCGGGGCTGAGCTGGGTGTCCCTGCTGCCCCGCCCAGGCCTCCCACACCCCGAAGTGCAGTGGGGCTGAGGGGCCCTGGTCCTCTACTCTCAAGGTGGTACCAGGGCAAGTGTGGCAAGGCCTGCAGGGCTGCGCCTGCCTCTTCCCAGACAGGCCCCATGGCTCCCAACATTCTAATGCTCGGGGGAGAGGAGGCGTCCTGGCCAAGGCCTCAGCGGGCCCTGTCATGGCCTCTTCCTTGAGGCTGAGCGTGAGCAGGTACAGGGCCTCCTGGGCACAGCAACTGGGGAGAGCAGGGCCCCTTCCTCCCGCAGCGGCGTGGGGCTGTGGGCGCGCCCGGGCCTCACCCGCACTCTGGGCCTCCAGTTTGCTGAATAGGTCTCTCCAGGCCAGGTCCTGGAAGAAGTTGTTGTAGCGGTAGTCCACGGAGCCCAGGTACCTGGCCACGGGGTGGGACCCTGCGTGCCATGGGTGGGGCCAATGTCACCACGGGGGATTGGGGCTACAAGGCTCCCACCTTGGCCCAAGAGCTGGCTCACCTGACCCTGGGCCTGCTCTGCTGCCTTCCAGACAAGCCTACTTTCCTGCCGCTGACCCTGCCACCACCCCTCCCTGGTGGACACCTGTGGCCCCACTGAAGGAGCTATGGCCTTGAGCCGAGGCCCCACAGCCCTGACTGCCAGCGACGAAGGCTCAGCAGGGCACACGTGACCGTTCAGAGGCCTTGGCTGGCTCAGGGCTGTGGCGTGGGCATCGCAGGGGCCACACAGGAGAGGCGCCGCCTCGAGGCCTTGCGGCTGGGCACAGATTCAGGCTGGATAGGTTTTGCAATAAGACACATTGTATGGACCTAAGGAAGTCATGGAGTTCCACGACACAGGACTTGGACAATCGGAGAGCATTAATAACCAGCCCTGCTGTGCCCTTCTGACTCTGGAAACGGAAACCGGCTGAGTTACCACAGCAATGGACTGAGGGCACGCCCGGCTCGGCCCCTTCAGAGGGTTACGGCTTTACCTTGACCCAAATGGCTGTTTTAGGGTGATCAAGTTATCTTGCATGTAATTAAAATTAACAGCGTTACTCTCTCAAACATTTAAAACAACAAATGCACGGCAAGCTGGGGCGCCACACCGCCCTCGGCATGTGTGCCAGGCCCAGGCGGACGCGCTCACCCAGCGGGATGACCAGGAAGCGCATGTAGCCGAGCCAGTCGGGCGTCTTGTGGGATAGCTGCTCCACGAAGAGCCGCAGGATGGCACTGAGGTAATGCTGCGCTCCCGCCACGGCGATCTTCACAGGGGTCGGGGGCTGGGAATTGCAGTTGCAGCTGCCATCCAGAGGCAGGTGGAACAAAGAGGGGACAGACGCCTCAGGGGAGCCGTCCTCCATCCAAGGATGCCTGTGTGAGCCTGGGGGCCCCGTGCTGGTGGCCGCTCATACCACAACCACCCTGGTGCTGCCCAGACCCAGGACGCCACATGCCCAAAACTGCCCAGGCTGAGGGCCACATAATCACGGCCTCGGCCCAGGTTTCCCAGGACGGGCCAGGTGGTCACCCCTCCAGTGTGACCGGACACCCGCCAGGCTGCTGCTTCTGCCCGCAATGAGGGGAGACCAGGCTCCAAGGCCCCATGGACACCAGCCACAGCCCGGCCCTGGAGTGAGGAGCAGAGGCTGGGGTGCAGTGACCCCGAGGGGTACTTGGGCAGTGAGCACAGGGTGGAGCCCAACTCACTATCTCTGTATCCGCGAGACGATGGTGCTGAAGGCTGCCTGGACATCTGCGGGAGAGCACGTGCACACCACGGGGAGCGTGTGCCTCTGGAGGACATCAGAGAGGAACTGGCGGAGGATGGGCAGCCGCTGACTTCAGCACGGCCTCCCAGACCCCCCAGCACCCAGCCCTCACCAAAGCTCTCAGGGGCTCCAGAGACCTCAGGCCCGGCCAGGCAAACCACAGCCACCAGCTCCAGCACCCAGGTGTGCCGGGGGTGGGGGGCGGGCACAGGAGCCCCCCTCCTCCGTCCTATGCTCTAGCCCTCCATTCCATGAGACTGCACGCCCACCTGCCCCTGCCAGTCGGAGGTGTTGACGAGAATGATGTTTTCAGGAAGCTGGTCGTCAGAGACGAGGATGTGGTTGAGCTGGTCATACACAGTCTTCCTTGGGATCTGGAGGCACAAGAGGCCTGTCCATACCCAGAAAAGCAGCACAGCACCTGTCCCCATGGCCCCAGCCCCTGTGCCCACAGTGCCTCTGCTTCCCCTGCAGCCACAGAGGCTCAGCAGCAGGAAGAGAGCTGGCCAGCTTGGAGACCACCCCTGGGCCAAACTGGCCAAGCAATGAGCCTGTCCTGGGCCCGGGAGGGCAGCAGGAGGACTAGAAAGAACTTACCCTGGGGTCCACACGGCCTTCCTGACAAACCAACCCAGGCCCCGCCCCCCCTGCTGTGTAGCAGGTGCCCTCCAAAGCCTCGCATGCTCTATGGCCTGGCACCCTTGGCCCCTGTGCTTCTCTTTTCGCCCTGGCCTGGTTGGTGCCATGGTGACCACGAGCCCTGCCTTCCGGGCAGGCCACTCCCTCCACCCCACCTGCACCTGCACCTGCAGCTGGCTCCGGGAGTCAGGGCAGCGCTCATTGTCCAGGCTGTTGGCCCGCTCATTCTGGGGCCGTGCTGGCTGCCGCTCCTTCAGGGATGTGCTCCGGCCCCGTCGGCCAGTCTGCTTCCCCTCAGACCTGTTGGGGACCAGGACAGGCTAAGTGGCTGTAGCAGCAACAGGGGCAGGGGCTGGGGCAGGCCTGCAGTGGCCTACACATCGTGGTGGGGACAGGGAAAGACAAGCACAGGGCCGACTGATGGCCAGCGGGCCACGGGCTGCAGAGAGGCCACCAGCCCTGGGAGGGCCACAGCTGCAGCTGAGTACAAATGAGACCGTGACCTCGAGGGGACCCCATGCAGCTCTGCCTGTGAGGCTATGAGACAGGCTGGGAACCCTGGAGTCACCATGAGGACTGGGCTCACCCTCTCTGCCCGGGCCAAGAGCTGGGCAGAGCCAGGGGCAGGACAGTGCAGGGCACAGAGGCTGCCAGGGTGACCACAGCTCCAGAGCCCGGACACAGGACCCTGGGTGCTGCCACCAGGTAAATGCCAGTGCCCAGACTCACTGCTTTGGAAGAAGTCCCAAATGTCACAGAAACATGAACTTGAGACCCTAACAGAATCAAGCTGGTGGATGTATGTCTTTTGGCTGTGGCGGGGACTACTCAGGGGGCCGTGGGGTAGGGGCGCCTGCAGGAGGGCACATGCCTGGCCCCAGCCCTCAAGCAGGTGGGATCTGAGGCTGCAGGCGCCATACCCAGTGCTGGGGCAGCAGGTTTGCTTCTCCTTCTTATGAAGAGGGACGGGGCCCTGAACCTGCTGTCTGCATCTGAGGGAGCCCATCGGGCTGCACTGACAGGAACCCACCCTGATGGATGCCCCAAGGGCCCCTCCCCTGATGGCTGCATCGCCGACCCGCCCAACAGCACAGAGCCCCTGTCACCTGGTGGAGGGGATGACAAGGGACTCTGTCTTGGTGATTCTCCCGCTGGGCGGCAGCCTCTCCGTGAACACATCCAGGGTGGAGGCCTCAGCCTCAGGGCTGTCCTCAGGCTGTCCAGGCTGCGCCCTTGGGCCTGGTGTACCCTGCTGAGCAGACACAGGCTGGAGCCTCCCGTGGAAACCGAACCAGTGCTGGGCCCTCTCCAGCTGTGTGGCCTCTGGCTCAAGTGAGGGTTTAGGCCTCTCTAGGCTGTGGCTCCTACATGTGGATCTGGCCACATGCTGCCCAGGGAACCTGGCTGAGCTTAGCTCCAACCATGGGGCTTCCATCCAGGCCATGAGGGCAAGCAGCACCCAACCTCCCAGGACCTGACCTGCCCTGGGCCCAGGACCCCCTAACTGAAAAGACCCCAAGCAATGCACCAAGCAGGTTCCCTGGGTGCCCGTGGGCAACAGCACAGAGGGGCCATGCAGTCATTCACCTGAGGGTAAGGTATTCAGGTGCCCTGACCCTGAAGGGGGGTTAAGTCCAGGGTACCCTGATCCTGAGGGTGGGGTGAATCTGGGGCACCCTGATCCTGAAGGTGGGGTGAATCCAGGCACCCTGACCCTGAAGGTGGGGTGAATCCAGGCACCCTGACCCTGAAGGTGGGATAAATCTGGGGTGCCCTGACCCCAAAGATGGGGTGAATCTGGGGCACCCCTGAAGGTAGAGTGGATTTTGGGATACTGACCATTCGGTGGCCTGGCCACTCCTGAAGGCTGACCCCACCTCTGCATACCAGGTGTGACGTGAGACCTACATGTGGGGCCTGCCCCTCTGGGTCAGACCCTTAAAGGCAGCGTTGGCGTGCCCGGTGTGTGGATGGGTGGGTGCGGCCCCAGCCTGCTTACGAGGGCCACTGTGTCGGAGACACTGTCGCTTGGCTGCCTGCCTCCCAGGGACCGCGTCTTCTCGGGTGCATCAGCCTGTGGGGAGGACATGTGATCAGTTTTGCTCACCTGCAGGGGCCAAGGTGCTGACTCCTGGGCTGGGAATGCCGAGGCTCAGGGGACACTGGATCCTGGACAGTGGGTGCAAAGTAGCTCCAGGACAGTTGGACAGGGCCCTGGGCCCAGGACATGCTGAGAGATTTGGGCCACGCCATAGCCCAGTCGGGCCACGGGCCACTCTTGGGGATCAGTGTGGCCCCACTCACCGGGCTCGGGGGCTCCTTGTGGCTGCGGGCACTGTGGATACTCCCGATCTCTGTCTGTGAGCTCGAGTGCGACAGTCCTTCAAAGTATGGCCTGGCTCAAGAAACAGGGGTGGGGACATGTTAATTCCCAGGATCCTTCTTGCGCTAAAGCACGGCTCTCCCACCACACCTGGAGGAAGAGACTGGAGAGTCCAACAGCAGAGCAGAGCTGGGTCCAGAGAAGAGCCCGTGCCAGTGCACATCCGCACTGACACGGGCATGGGGAGGACGATTCTGGGGCTGGCAGCGCCGGGCTCCTTCCTGGCTCCTCCACCCGCCCTGATATCAGCTGCAGGACACACAGATCCCTGAAACTCAGCCTTAGCTCCAGGCAAGGAAGACCCTGTCTCTACAAAAAATATAAAAATTAGCTGGGTGTGGGGGCACACACCATTGACCCCAGCTGCTCAGGAGGCTGAAGTGGGAGAATCGGTTGGGCACAGGCAGTTGAGGCTGCAATGAGTCGTGACTGCACAGCTACATTCTAGCCTGGGTGACGGAGCAAGACCCAGTCTCAAAAAACAAAACAAAACAAAAAAACAGACAGGACTTATGCAGTGTCTGTTGGTCCACGCTGGGCAACAAAGCCACGTGGCAACTCGTTGCTGCTGTGTGACCATCAGCAGGGCCCGAGAGCACACGCCTCTCCCCAGACTATGAACGTCAGCTGGCCAGGGCTCTGCAGATAGGCCACGGAGCTGCAGATGGGAGATGAACTGGGCCACACGGGTATCTCCTACGGAATCACATGGGCCGTTAAAGGCAGAGCGCTTTCTCCGGCTGAAGGAAGGAGAGATGAGGCCAGAAGGCCAGGGAGACCTGAAGTGTGAGGGGACTTGGCCGGGCCTTGCTGGCTCCCAAGGTGAAGGAGGGACCCTGGGCCAAAGTCTGGGGACAGCTGCCAGAGGCAAGAATGACTGGCGGCCACCAGGCGGCAGGCAGCCAGACCCCAGTCCCGCAGCCATACTGAGCCCAACTCCACCAAAAGCCACGCCAGGCTGCCACGTGACCTCAGAAGCCCAGTCAGGGCAGCAGCCATACCTCCACCCCAGCTCAGCAAGACCCGGGCAAAGAATGAAGCCACAACCTCAGGATGGTGACTCCAGAATGGGAGGAACAGAGGCTGTTTTTAATGGCCACATCTGCGGTCACCTGTTATGGTGGCTGCTGGTGACTGAAGCGGCAGTAGGTGGGGCTAGGGCCACTGGGCAATGCCAGGTGAGATGGGAGGCTGCTGCCCGCTGCAGGGCCAAGCGGGGCCTTGCCTCCAACACGCAGCAATGCCGCCTCGCCCATGTCTACATCTTCATGCTGCTCAGGTTAAAAACCATAAAAAGTCCCAAGCTTCCCATCTCCAACTGGGGTCTCTGGCTCCTCAGCAGCTGCCCAGATCCTGGCACGTGCCTTCTACCTGGTATGCTTGCCTCTTCGCCCAGACCCATGTGCAGAGAGGCTCTGAATCTCCCTCCTGCCCAGGCCAGGCCTCAGCTAGGCCCCTCCTCCCACCCACCACAGACACCTGCCACCCCATCTCTGCCTGCCTCTGCCTCCTCCTCCTCCTCCTCAGGGAGGGGCACCCAGCATGGGAGCCCCACTCCCCACCTGAGTGGGCAGAAGTCCTCTGCAGTTCCCAGGGTATCCCCCAATGACTGATCCCCTAATCCCCTGAGCCACAGGGTGGCAGGCCCAGCCCAGCCAGCACCCTGGGGGCCCCCCAAGTCCTCCCCAGCCGAGAGCTCACACCCCCTGGCCTGGCCTGTGAAACGAGAGCTGCCTGGCTCAGTGCAACCATGACCTGGGCCTGCCAGACAGCTGCATACCTCTCCTGCAGGCCCACCCTACTGGTCTGGCCATCAGAGTCTTCCCAGGCTTCCAGGCAGCTGGCCCTGCCCATCACATCCCCCAGGCTGGACATGGGTCTGCCAGAGTGGCTGCAGCATCTGAAATGGATGTTCCCCACCCCACCCCGCCCCCTAGGGCTCACCGCAGCTTTGGCTTGGGGGTGCTGAGGACACTGTCATCGTCCTCCATGTCGGGGCCACTGTCGCTGGGGTGCTCCATGTCCAGCGTGTCATACAGGAGGTCCAGGTCCTCCTCCACCTCGGGGATGTGCTCCGCAGGGTCCTGCTCCGAGTCCAGGACCTGCAGGGGTGCCAGGCGAGCATGAGGGCCAGGCAGGAGTTCCCTGAGTGGCCCATGCTGCACCCTTGGGGGTACCCAAGACCCCAGGGTCTACAGGAGAAATAGGAGGTGGGTGTTCAGCCAGCAAAGCCCTCTGCTCAGCATGGCTGTAGTCCAGCTTCTGCCTTAGAGCTCGGGGTGAGCACCGAGACCCCAGGTCCCCAGGCACTGGGCGTGTGTGGCATTCCTCCACCTTGCCTGGGCTGGTCCGGTCACCCAGGCTGCCAGGACGCAAGGAGGGCCTGAGTGCAGGCAGATGAGCTCTGACAGGGTGGGCCGCTGTGTAGCCAGCACCACAACCAAGACACAGCGTGTTCCCCACACCCAGGGAACTCCCCTCTGCCCTCCCCTAGTGTGTCCCCTCCCTCTTTCCCGCACTGTGGATCTCACTGTCCCTGGATGTCCTGCCCCTTCCTGAGTGCTACCTAAGAGGGGTCACGTGGCCAGCAGCTCTGGGGTGGGCTTCATCCACCCAGCGTGGCAACTTCATGTTCCTCTGCGTCCCCACCCAAATCTCACCTTGAATTGTAATCCCCACAAGCCCCATGTGCCAAGGGCAGGACAGGTGGAGGTAACTGAATCATGGGGGAGGTTTCTTCCCCGCTGTTCTCAGGGTAAGAATGACCTGATGCTTGTGTAAGTGTCTGGCATTTCCCCTGCTGGAACTCACTCTGACTTGCTGCCCCATGAAGAAGGTGCCTGCGTCACCTCCTGCCACGACTGGAAGCTTCCTGAGGCCTCCCAGCTGTGCTGAACTGAGTCAACTAAACCTTTCCTTTATAAACTTCCTCTGATGATTCTGCAGTGCGCCAGAGTTGATGGACCCCCGTCTAACAGATCAGCAGCTGATGGCTGTCTGGCCACCACAGACGACACTGCTGTGAACGTCTGCGTGGGTCCGTGCATGCGTTCACCTCCCCAAGGTCAACACTGAAGAACAGGGTGCTGGATGTCTGGCAGCTGCTTCCTGAGGCTGCCCTGCCACCTTACACTCCCCCAGCATGCGCGGGTTCCAGCTGTGACGGCTCGTCCTGTTGCATTCCATTGGTTCCAGCCATCCTAGCGGGGATCGAGCGGTGTCTCACCGTGGTTTGGTTTACATTTCCCTAACGATCAGTGATAAAGATGGTGTACTTCCTGTCTACTTGTATGTCTTCTATTCAGAAAGGTCCCTGCCCATTTTTAATTGGACAATTCGCTGTTGTTTGTTTCTGAGAAAGGGTGTTGCTTTGTTGCCCAGGTTAGAGTGCAGTGGCACAGTCAGAGTTCACTGCAGCCTCGGCCTCCTGGGCTCAAGTGATCCTCCCACATCAGCCCTCCAAAGTGCTGGCATTACAGGTGTGAGCCACTGCGCCTGGCTCTCTGATGAGTGATAATCACTTTATTAAAACGGTTGGCTCACGCATCTATTTGATGCCAGCGCTCAATTCTAACAGAGCAATCAGCCTCACAGTGCCAGAAGGACCAGGCAGGTCAGCGAGCCACTGTGGATTCTCATCTGGAAGTGATCCTTGTCTGGGAACCCTCACCACAAGGCAGTTTTCTCTTAGTAATTCTCAAAGTCTTCGCAGGGATCAGAGCTGGTCCTTTCGCTTTGAGAGTCTTCTCCTCCCTGCCTCTTACGAGCCAGCACGCACCTTCAGGGATTACACTGCAGCTGGTCAGGGCAATTCTAATTCAAGGAGTCACCCACCGGCTTCAGGGTGTCCTTTAACAGCCCAGCCATAAGGCGGCCTCCTGGTCAACTTCTCAGCCCAAGTGAATAGCAGTGAGTCAGGGCAGGAGTGGGGGCCCCCAGCTGAGACTGGGCCCGTAGCACCTGAGACTGTATCGTTCTCAAAGCAATGGACAATTTAGCTTTTAACTGGGTTGTATTTTTATTTTTCAGCTATAAGCATTCTTTATGTGTTCTGGATTCAAGCCCCTCGGCATAGACATGATTTGCAACAAACATTCTTCTGTTCTACTTTGCTTTCTTGATGGCACTGTTTGGAGCACAAGCGTGTAATACGTTGCTATAATGCAGAAAAACTTATCTTGTGTCGCTTGTGCTTCTGGTGTCATATCTAAGAAACCCCTGACTAACCCAAGGTTGTAAGATTGGTCCATTTTCTTCTAAGAGTTTTATAATCTTGGCTCACATATGGAGATCTTTGATCCATTTAAAGTTTTTGTTCTATTTTTTTGAGATGGAATCTCACTCTGTTGCCCAGGCTGGAGTGCAATGGTGTGATCTTGGCTCACTGCAGCCTCTGCCTCCCAGGTCCAAGTGATTCTCCCACCTCAGCCTCCTGGGTAGCTGGGACTACAGGCACCTGCCACTACGCCTGGCTAATTTTTTTATATTTTTAGTAGAGATGGGGTTTCACCATGTTGGTCAGGCTGGTCTCAAAACTCCTGACCTCAAGTGATCTGCCCACCTTGGCCACCCAAAGTTCTGCGATTACAGGCATGAGCCACTGCACTTGGCCAATCCACTTCAAGTTAACTATTGAATATGGTGTGAGGCAGGGATCCAATTTTTTTTTTTTTTTGCTTTTTTTGTTTTTTATTTTAAGACAGGGTCTCACTCTGGTTGCTCAGGCTGGAGTACAATGGTGTGAGCTCAGCTCACTGCAGCTTCCATCTCAGGTGATTCTCCCACGTCAGCCTTTTGAGTAGCTGGAATTACAGGCACATAGCACCATGCCCAGCCAATTTTTTGTATTTTTAGTAGAGATGGGGTTTCACTATGTGGACCCATGCAATCTGCCTGCCTCGGCCTCCCAGAGTGCTGAGATCACAGGTGCGAGCCGCCACCGCTGGCTGAAATTCCCTCTTTGCATGTGGATGTCCAGTGGTCTCAGCACCCTTTTGTGAAGCCTATTCTTCCTCTGTGGCTATCCCGACATCCTTGTTCACCATCACTTGCCCACAAATGGAAGGGTTCACTTCTGGACAATCGCCTGTCTCCATGCCGCTGCTGGGTCAGCCCCACGGTCTGGAGTACAACTGTGGTTTTGTAGTAGGTTTTGAAACTGGGAAGTGTAAATCTTCATTCTTCAAGACTATTCTGTCTCCTCTGCGTCCCTTGCATTTACATAGAAATTTTGGCTGGTCAGTTTCTACAAAAACACAGCTGGTAATCTGATAGGCACCGTGTTGAATGTGTTCCAATCCGTGAACGCAGGACATCTTTCCACTTCTTTATATCTTCTTTCTTTACAAAATGGTTCACAGTTCCACTGTACGAGTCTTACTGATTTTAAAATCAGGTTGCTTTCTTACTGGGTCTCGAGAGTTTTTAATATATTTATCGGATACAAATCTCTACCAGGCATGTGATTTGCAAATATTTTCTGTCAACCTGTCTTTTCATTCTTTTAACAGTTTCTTTCAGAAAGCAAATTTCTGCTTTTTTATTGTGCTAAAATATAAAAAAACACAGTATTCAGGACTGGATCTGTTCTTGGGTGGGCGGTTCAGTGGTGTTAGTGCATTGACGGTTGCCCATCTCGAGGACTCTTTCCAGCTTCCCAAACCGCAACTCTGCCTCCATGAAAGCCTCTCTCCCCACCCTCCTCCGCAGCCTCTGGTGCCCGCTGGCTGTTCTCCTTTCTGCCTCTATGAATTTGCCAACTCTAGGGCCCTCATCTACGTGGGTGTATGTAGTATTTGTCCTTTGTGTCTGGGGGCTTATTTCACGGTTATTAGTTTTCATAGAGTCCAATGTACCAAGTTTCTGTTTTATGTACATGCTTTTGAGTCCTACAAATCTTAATTCAAGCGCACAAATATTTTTCCTGTGTGTTTTTCTGGAACTTTTCCAGGATTTAAGCTCATGTGTTTTAAGGGTTAGAATCTACACAATTTATGTTTTAGGCTTCTACATTTAGGAAAACGATCCAGTCAAGCTGAATTCTGCACATGGTGTCCCCCGTCAAGCCTCAGTTTTTTGTGAAAAGATACTTTCTCCAATAAACTTGGCACCCTTGTTGAAAATCAACTGACTATCCAGGTATGCCACCTTTTACGGTGAAAAATGCAACAGGCAGCCCTTAGCAGAAGCTTTCACTGGGAGCTGAAGCTGAGGGCTGCAGGGAACAGACCTCACTCCAGTTCATCCTCACAGGACGGGTCCCGAGCAGAGCCCTGCTTTCCTCCTCACCAGACACACTGTGTGGCACCTGGGCACAAGGCAGCCTGCATGTGGGTACTCTGTGGTCAGCCTGGGGGCTGTGAACATTTTTGCCTCCCAAATTCCTGCGCTGAAACCTGACCAGCAAGGTGCTAGAATTAGGAGGTGGGGTCTTTGGCAGGTGGGCAGGGCTCAGGCCCTGGCGAGAGAGGCTTAGGGAACTTGTCAGCCCCCTCTGCCACACAAGGACACAGAAGGTACCCTCTCTGGGAAGCGGGCCCTCAGACGCCAAATCTGCGGGCACCGTGGTCTCATCCTTGCAGCCTCCAGAACTGTGAGCAATACGTTTTGGTTGTTTATAAATTTCAGACGAAGGTATTTTGTGACAATCTCGGAGAGCTGTGACCCAGGCAGGTGACCTCCCCTCAGTGTACCTCTCCTGCCCCTGAGGGTTGCTGAAAGTCCTGGGCAGGGACAGTGCCAGGTGTGGTGCTCCCAGTGGCCGAGACACAGGTTCAGAGCTGCAGTGGGGATGGTCTGGCCTCTGCAGGAAAGGGAGTGATGGGTGGAAGTGAGAGATCCCACTGCTCCATTAAAGCACTGTGTTGACCTGTGTGAAGTCTACACAGAACTGCACAATGATTCCTGTGAAAACGACGTCCTCTCCCAGAACAGTGTCTGTGGCGCTGGCCCATCGTTTCACGGTTCGGGTTGTGAGTCTCAGAACCAGCGTCTGTGCAAGTGAAATGCATTCTGAGACTCAGCTCAGTTGCCCAGGTGAGTGCAGAACCCCACGGTCAAGACAACCAACAGCAGCCAGCCCTGAACCTAGAGGCTCTCAGCAGGTAAGTCCCATCTTCAGCTGGGCTTGGGTACGCTCCAATCCAAGATGCAAACCAAGACGCAGGGGCCTGATGACCACCCCAGTGGCGGGGCTGTGCTTCCCCTGCAGCCAGTTGGTGATGCTACAGTGTTTCCAGAAACGCTGCCTGCCCGCGGCCACAAGCACCTGCTTCAGCACATGCACCGGGGGCCGCGCACCTGAGCATCCCTAGTGTGAGAGGACACGGCGCCATCTACAGGCACCATGCTGTCAGGACGGCGGGTGACAACACTGCTCCAGGGCTGAAACCTTTCAATGCCCTCTCCACTGTGGGTCCTGAACCCAGGCACAGTTTTCTTCTGACATTAAAGAAACAACAAAGGCGGGGTGTGGTGGCTAACACCTATCATCGTCGCACTTTGGGAGGCTGAGGCAGGAGGATGATCACTTGAGGCCAGGAGCTCAAGAGGAAACCCTGTTGCACCAGGCCCTGCCGGGGCGGAGGCTGCGAGCAGAGCACACTCACCTCGTCCGACACTTTGAACCTCCGCAGAAGCGCCACCACTTTCTGCTTGAAGTTTTGCTGCTGCAAGACAAGCAACGCAGAGTCAGACCCACAGACCTGAGCAGGAGCCACTTTCTCAGGCCACAGGAAGGCCGCAGGGAGGCCACCCCGGCCCGCAGTGGGAGGCAGCAAGGCCTCAGCACCAGCAGTGGATTTGCACGTAGCTCCCAGAAGCATCCCAACAGACCTGAGGTCTGACAGTTCCAGACCTGGCCAAGGGGGACCTGGGGAGGTGTGTGGACTCCATGATTCTTCCAGAAGCCTCTGCAGCCCTTCCCAGGCTCATTGGGCCCTTCCCTCACCCTCCAGGAGAGGCCCTGGCCAACTCCAGAAGGCAGGTGCTGGGCATCCATGTGGGGTGGGCAGGTGGGCGAGCCTGGGGTGGCACATGCTCGAAGGGGAGCCCTGTGGGCATCTCGTACCACCCTGGGCTGCAGAACCTCAGCTCCAACCACTGGGCGAGCGGGAGCCTTACCCACCCTCTCAGGGACCAACCCTACAAAGGCAGCCTACACCCTCCCTCCCTACAGCAGGTGGGTCCAAGGAGGCCCTGGAATGCAGGGTCAAACTGGTGCTCTGCCCAGCGGGGGGCTGCCCAGTGGGGGGCCGCTCTCCAGGCCAGAAAGACACAGCTTCGCCACTTCGGGAGCAGCTCGCCTGTCCCCAGCACTGTCTGCCCACAACTCCCCTTGAACACCGCCAGAGGAGGCGGTGGTGCCCAGGGGCTGGGCTGTGCCACATCCCTTGTTAGCACCAGGCACAAGGCTCCCAGCTGCCTGCACTGGCCTCCCAGCACTGTGCACTCTCTAAGGGACTCCAGGCACCAGTGCCAGGTGTGGCCTCTGAGGAAAGATCTGCCCAAGATTTCCTCAGGGAAAAAATGCCCAACAGCCTCATCAAGCTCCTGGGGGCTGTGGTGCCAGGTAGGCCAGATCCCAAATGAAAACAGGGGAACCAGCACACTCAGGTGTATGTGGGCACCTGACAGGCTAGAGGGGAGGATGGCATCCCCGGGGCTCCACACGTGGAATGAGCCCGGCAGCCAAGCAGCCACTCAGACTCATTCAGCGCCCCGATCCTGGTGACCACATGAGGCTGGAGCCAGGAGATGTGGCAGGGTGTGGGAGACAGTGGCACCCAGCAGGGGTAGTCAGGAAGTCCACCACAGGACATGCTGCTATGACCTGGGGTGAGATCTCACTTCCCACACCTGCGACCCCACCACACCCGCCCCCCCCACGCCCACGTCCCACCACGCCCACCCACCCCCACACCCACGTCCCACCACGCCCACATCCCCACCACACCCGGGCTCCCCGCATCCTCCCCGCCCCCGCCTTGCCCAACATTCATAGAGCCAATCTCCACCCACCCTGGTCATGGACGTCGTTCTTACAATCGATCTCCGCTGCTTCTTAGGCTTCCCCACGTCAAAGTCGTCCTCGTCCAAGTCCTGCAGAAACACACACAGTGGCTGAGGCCGTGGCAGCCTGCGTGGTGCCAGGAGGTCCCTGCCAGCCTCAGTGTGGGCGGTGGGAGAGGCCCATCACTGAGAGCCGATTTTCGTCCCAAGGCCTTCAGAGCCACCTTCGCACAAACTCCAGCTCCCGGGGTCAGGAGATGGGAGGTGGGCGGCCAACCAGGGGCCAGGCCTGTGGCTCACCCACCCCTGCCCACCTCACAACCCTGGTGACAGCTGGTGAGGACCCTACAGACCCCAGGACACCCGGTGTGAGCTGGGAGAGGGCGAGGAGCCCCGGCGCCAGGTCACCTGCCCCTGCACGGCGTCGTCGCTGGCCTCCTGCTCAGAGGAGAAGCTCTCGTACTCCTCCTCCGAGTAGTTATCTGTGGAATGAGCAGACAGAAAGGAGAGTGCTGAGATTCCACCTGTGAAACCAGGCGGTGACCACCCCCAGGCTTCCCTGGACACAGAGTTGGGCAGCGAGGAGGTGGATCCACGCAGGACAGAGAGGCTCTGGACACAGGTGCCATGACCCCAAGCCCCCACAGTCCACCGGCAACAGACCACGCCCGGGCTGGCAAAAAGGGGAGGCAGGGAGGGCAAGGGGGGCCACACAAGCTGCTTCGGCCCACACGGCCCTGCTGCCAGTCTAGCATTTCAGCCTGGATTTTCACCAACTGGGTGCCCCCTGCCTCAGGAGTGGGGGACGTGCTGGTGACCCCACTGGGATGGTGGCAACCTCGGCCCATGCTGGGGCCTGCACCCGGACAAAGCAAAGGCATCACAGTGAGACCTCACACCTCCTTTCCACAGACACTCCGGGCTCCGACCTCTTGACCAAGGGGCAGAGCAGGGACCTGTGGCAGCCCAGGCCCCCCAACAGCGTACGCCTCTGCTGTGGCTTCCAGACGGGAAAGTGGCCGATGCATGCTCTGGACCCCCCCCTCCTTTGGCCAGGCTGGACATTCTGCTGTCCAGTGTGCTGTGGCCAGGAACGGCCTCCCCACAGCAGGGGCAGGAGTGGTCTGCAGCCGCACTCACCTGTGGACTTGGCCTTGGGGCCAGCCTGCATGGCGCTGTCCTCGTGGTCAATGGGCTGGCTGGACAGGGAGGCGATCCAGATCTCGGCCGCCTTGATGGGGGCCTCCTTGATGCTGCTGCAGAGGCTCAGCACCTGGCCGCCCTCTGACGGGTGCTGCATCACCTGCAGGCCGGAGCAACAGTTCTAGAAAGCTCCATGATGGGAAGGGGCCCCGGTGCCCTGGTGAGTGGCCTAGGGTTTCTGAAGGGCTCCCAGTGACAGCAGGGGAGCCACAGGACAGGGGCATCTGGTGGACAGATGACAGACAGGAGGAACGTGAGCGAGCTTTCACGAACGGGCCACGAGGAGAGGGCACTGGGCTATGCTGGGAAGCCAGTGCCAGGCGAGGCCATGAGGGACTGAGATGGACAGGGAGGAGTATCCACAGCGCTCCTGGGCCCAGGCATGCTTGTTGTCCATGCAAAGCTGCCCAGGCAGATCCTACCCATCCACCCACCCAAGACCTCAGCAGCAGCAAAGCAGTGTGTGAAGACGGTCACTCAGCAGGAGCCAATGTCCAGGGACTAGCGTCTGTGGGGGACCAAGGAGGCTGCCCAACGCACAGGAGCCAATGCCAGGTGTCCAGGGACTAGCGTCTGTGGGGGACCAAGGAGGCTGCCCAACGCACAGGAGCCAATGCCAGGTGTCCAGGGACTAGCGTCTGTGGGGGACCAAGGAGGCTGCCCAACGCACAGGAGCCGATGCCAGGTGTCCAGGGACTAGCATCTGTGGGGGACCAAGGAGGCTGCCCAACGCACAGGAGCCAATGTCCAGGGACTAGCGTCTGTGGGGGACCAAGGAGGCTGCCCAACGCACAGGAGCCAATGTCTAGGGACTAGCGTCTGTGGGGGACCAAGGAGGCTGCCCAACGCACAGGAGCCAATGTCCAGGGACTAGCGTCTGTGGGGGACCAAGGAGGCTGCCCAATGCACGGGAGCCAATGCCAGGTGTCCAGGGACTAGCGTCTGTGGGGGACCAAGGAGGCTGCCCAACGCACAGGAGCTGATGCCAGGTGTCCAGGGACTAGCGTCTGTGGGGGACCAAGGAGGCTGCCCAAAGCACAGGAGCCAATGCCAGGTGTCCAGGGACTAGCGTCTGTGGGGGACCAAGGAGGCTGCCCAACGCACAGGAGCCAATGCCAGGTGTCCAGGGACTAGCGTCTGTGGGGGACCAAGGAGGCTGCCCAACGCACAGGAGCCAATGCCAGGTGTCCAGGGACTAGCGCCTGTGGGGGACCAAGGAGGCTGCCCAACGCACAGGAGCCAATGCCAGGTGTCCAGGGACTAGCGTCTGTGGGGGACCAAGGAGGCTGCCCAACGCACAGGAGCCAATGTCCAGGGACTAGCGTCTGTGGGGGACCAAGGAGGCTGCCCAACGCACAGGAGCCAATGCCAGGTGTCCAGGGACTAGCGTCTGTGGGGGACCAAGGAGGCTGCCCAACGCACAGGAGCCAATGCCAGGTGTCCAAGGACTAGCGTCTGTGGGGGACCAAGGAGGCTGCCCAACGCACAGGAGCCAATGCCAGGTGTCCAGGGACTAGCATCTGTGGGGGACCAAGGAGGCTGCCCAACGCACAGGAGCCGATGCCAGGTGTCCAGGGACTAGCATCTGTGGGGGACCAAGGAGGCTGCCCAACGCACAGGAGCCAATGTCCAGGGACTAGCGTCTGTGGGGGACCAAGGAGGCTGCCCAACGCACAGGAGCCAATGTCCAGGGACTAGCGTCTGTGGGGGACCAAGGAGGCTGCCCAACGCACAGGAGCCAATGTCCAGGGACTAGCGTCTGTGGGGGACCAAGGAGGCTGCCCAACGCACGGGAGCCAATGCCAGGTGTCCAGGGACTAGCGTCTGTGGGGGACCGAGGAGGCTGCCCAACGCACAGGAGCCGATGCCAGGTGTCCAGGGACTAGCGTCTGTGGGGGACCAAGGAGGCTGCCCAACGCACAGGAGCCGATGCCAGGTGTCCAGGGACTAGCGTCTGTGGGGGACCAAGGAGGCTGCCCAACGCACAGGAGCCGATGCCAGGGACCCTGTTTGGAAAGGCTGAGCCTTTGCTGGGCATCCCAATAAAATGAGCTCAGTGGGGAGGGGCTGCTGGGCCGGGCTCCTGAAGGAATTGGGGTGGGGCTCAGGCAGTGCTCTACCTGCTCACACCCACCTCAGTGGGGTCAGAGAGGTCCGGGACCTTTTTCTCCCAAGAAAACCCTGCTCACTTCCCTCCTTCAGACGGGAAGGCAGAAAGGACCAGGGCCTCTTATCAAAGATGCTTTTGCCAGGATCCTTGCCACCGGCTGGGGTGGGGTTGCTGAGTAGCCCCCACTCCCGTCAGCCTGTCGTCGACCTTTATGTGAGCACTGCTTTGATTTCCACAGGCCCTGGAAGTCCCAGGCCCCACGCTCCGGGCTGCGCATTCCTCTCCTCCTGGCAGTGCTCCTTGGAGCATGTGTCCTCCTAGCAAGGCGCCGTCACCCCTGAGCTGGGCACTCCCCTGGGGTAATGCCGGCTGGCAGGTCACTGCCCTGGACTGTGGCCATTCCCACTTCTGCCCCTGCTAACCCTGAGACCATCCTCCTGGGCTAGTCCAGCAGCTGCTCTGTGGATGCTCAGAGACCCACAGCAAAGGGCCGGAGCTGCTTCATCAAGGAGGGTGGCCCGAGGGCCCAGCTCCCTCTGCCCCTGACCCTGACAGGCTCCTCCCAGTTCCATTTTCAAATAGATTTTAGTGACATGGAAAACTGAGGCTGGGCACAATGGCTCACATCTGTATTCCCAGCACTTTGGAAGGAAGAGGCAGGTGGATAGCTTGAGCTCAGGAGTTTGAGACCAGCCTGGGCAACATGGTGAAACCCTGTCTCTACGAAAAATACCAAAGGTTATCCAGGCGTGGTGGCGTGCACCTGTAGTCCCAGCTACTCGGAGACTGTGGTGGGAAGACTGCTTGGCCCCAAGGGCTCGAGGCTGCAGTGAGCCAAGATCGCAGCACTGCACTCCAGCCTGGGTGACAAAGAGACCTGTCTCAAAAAGAAAAAAACAGGCCGGGCGCGGTGGCTCAAGCCTGTAATCCCAGCACTTTGGGAGGCCGAGGCGGGTGGATCACGAGGTTGGCAGATCGAGACCATCCTGGTCAACATGGTGAAACCCCGTCTCTACTAAAAATTACAAAAAATTAGCTGGGCATGGTGGCACATGCCTGTAATCCCAGCTACTCAGGAGGCTGAGGCAGGAGAATTGCCTGAACCCAGGAGGCGGAGGTTGCGGTGAGCCGAGATCGCGCCATTGCACTCCAGCCTGGGTAACAAGAGCGAAACTCCGTCTCAAAAAAAAAAAAAGGAAAAAACAGAAAATTGCTCAAGATGTCACTCGTTTTTGTTGTTACTTTTGTTTGTTTGTTTGAACACAGAGTCTCACTCTGTTGTGAGGATGGAGTGCAGTGGCACAATCTCGGCTCACTGCAACATCTGCCTCTGCACTCAAGCAACTCTCCCGCCTCAGCCTACCACGTACCAGGGACTACAGGTGCAGCCACCACGCCTGGGTCATTTGTTGTATTTTTAGTAAAGACAGGGTTTCACCACGTTAGCCAGGATGGTCTCGAACTCCTGACCTTGTGATCTGCCCATCTTGGCCTCCCACAGTGCTGGGATTACAGGTGTGAGCCACCATGCCCGGCCAGGATGTCAAACTTAATTGGATAAATAACATAATATAAATTTTGCAAAAACAAATAGTCACGCACCACGTAATGAGAGATACGTTCTGAGACACGCATGGTGAGACCATATCGTATTGCAAACGTCACAGCACGCAAGCCGGGGGGAGGTGGTGCCACCCACTGCACGCGAAGGCTGAGGGCCTCCTTCTACGGAGCCTCCCTCTACGGTGCTCCCTCTACGGTGCTCCCTCTACGGTGCCTCCCTCTACGGTGCCTCCCTCTACGGTGCTCCCTCTACGGTGCTCCCTCTACGGTGCTCCCTCTACGGTGCCTCCCTCTACGGAGACTCCCTCTACGGTGCTCCCTCTACGGAGACTCCCTCTACGGAGCTCCCTCTACGGTGCCTCCCTGTACGGAGCCTCCCTCTACGGTGCCTCCCTCTACGGTGCCTCCCTGTACGGAGCCTCCCTCTACGGTGCCTCCCTCTACGGTGCTCCCTGTACGGAGCCTCCCTCTACGGTGCTCCCTCTACGGAGCCTCCCTCTACGGTGCTCCCTCTACGGAGCCTCCCTCTATGATGCTCCCTCTACGGAGCCTCCCTCTACGGTGCCTCCCTCTACGGTGCCTCCCTGTACGGAGCCTCCCTCTACGGTGCCCCCTCTACGGTGCTCCCTCTACGGAGCCTCCCTCTACGGTGCTCCCTCTACGGAGCCTCCCTCTATGATGCTCCCTCTACGGAGCCTCCCTCTACGGTGCCTCCCTCTACGGTGCTCCCTGTACGGAGCCTCCCTCTACGGTGCTCCCTCTACGGAGCCTCCCTCTACGGTGCTCCCTCTACGGAGCCTCCCTCTACGGTGCTCCCTCTACGGAGCCTCCCTCTACGGTGCTCCCTCTACGGAGCCTCCCTCTATGATGCTCCCTCTACGGAGCCTCCCTCTACGGTGCCTCCCTCTACGGTGCCTCCCTGTACGGAGCCTCCCTCTACGGTGCCCCCTCTACGGTGCTCCCTCTACGGAGCCTCCCTCTACGGTGCTCCCTCTACGGAGCCTCCCTCTATGATGCTCCCTCTACGGAGCCTCCCTCTACGGTGCCTCCCTCTACGGTGCTCCCTGTACGGAGCCTCCCTCTACGGTGCTCCCTCTACGGAGCCTCCCTCTACGGTGCTCCCTCTACGGAGCCTCCCTCTATGATGCTCCCTCTACGGAGCCTCCCTCTACGGTGCCTCCCTGTACGGAGCCTCCCTCTACGGTGCCCCCTCTACGGTGCTCCCTCTACGGAGCCTCCCTCTACGGTGCCTCCCTCTACGGAGCCTCCCTGTACGGAGCCTCCCTCTACGGTGCCTCCCTGTACGGAGCCTCCCTCTACGGTGCTCCCTCTACGGAGCCTCCCTCTACGGTGCTCCCTCTACGGAGCCTCCCTCTATGATGCTCCCTCTACGGTGCCTCCCTCTACGGAGCCTCCCTCTACGGTGCTCCCTCTACGGAGCCTCCCTCTATGATGCTCCCTCTACGGTGCCTCCCTCTACGGAGCCTCCCTCTACGGTGCCTCCCTCTACGGAGCCTCCCTCTACGGTGCTCCCTCTACGGAGCCTCCCTCTACGGTGCCTCCCTGTACGGAGCCTCCCTGTACAGAGCCTCCCTCTACGGTGCCTCCCTCTACGGTGCCTCCCTCTACGGTGCCTCCCTCTACGGTGCTCCCTGTACGGAGCCTCCCTCTACGGTGCTCCCTCTACGGAGCCTCCCTCTACGGTGCTCCCTCTACGGAGCCTCCCTCTATGATGCTCCCTCTACGAAGCCTCCCTCTACGGTGCCTCCCTCTACGGTGCCTCCCTGTACGGAGCCTCCCTCTACGGTGCCCCCTCTACGGTGCTCCCTCTACGGAGCCTCCCTCTACGGTGCTCCCTCTACGGAGCCTCCCTCTATGATGCTCCCTCTACGGAGCCTCCCTCTACGGTGCCTCCCTCTACGGTGCTCCCTGTACGGAGCCTCCCTCTACGGTGCTCCCTCTACGGAGCCTCCCTCTACGGTGCTCCCTCTACGGAGCCTCCCTCTATGATGCTCCCTCTACGGAGCCTCCCTCTACGGTGCCTCCCTCTACGGTGCCTCCCTGTACGGAGCCTCCCTCTACGGTGCCCCCTCTACGGTGCTCCCTCTACGGAGCCTCCCTCTACGGTGCCTCCCTCTACGGAGCCTCCCTGTACGGAGCCTCCCTCTACGGTGCCTCCCTGTACGGAGCCTCCCTCTACGGTGCTCCCTCTACGGAGCCTCCCTCTACGGTGCTCCCTCTACGGAGCCTCCCTCTACGGTGCTCCCTCTACGGAGCCTCCCTCTATGATGCTCCCTCTACGGTGCCTCCCTCTACGGAGCCTCCCTCTACGGTGCTCCCTCTACGGAGCCTCCCTCTACGGTGCCTCCCTGTACGGAGCCTCCCTGTACAGAGCCTCCCTCTACGGTGCCTCCCTCTACGGTGCTCCCTGTACGGAGCCTCCCTCTACGGTGCTCCCTCTACGGAGCCTCCCTCTACGGTGCCTCCCTCTACGGAGCCTCCCTCTACGGTGCCTCCCTCTACGGAGCCTCCCTCTACGGTGCCTCCCTCTACGTGCCTCCCTCTACGGAGCTCCCTCTACGGTGCTCCCTCTATGGAGCCTCCCTCTATGGTGCTCCCTCTACGGTGCCTCCCTCTACGGAGCCTCCCTCTACGGTGCTCCCTCTATGGAGCCTCCCTCTATGGTGCTCCCTCTACGGTGCCTCCCTCTACAGAGCCTCCCTCTATAGTGCTCCCTCTACAGTGCTCCCTCTACGGTGCTCCCTCTACAGTGCTCCCTCTACGGTGCTCTCTCTACAGTGCTCCCTCTACGGAGCCTTCTGTACTGCACTTTGCCGTGGTTTTTACAGTGAAGGCTTCTGGCAACCCTGCAGCCAGCAAGTCTACGGGTACCGTTCTCCCAACAGCACGTGCTCACTCTGTGCCTGTGTCACATCTCACTAACTCCCCCAATACTTCAGACCTCTTCCCTGTTCCTGCATCCATGCGGGGATCTGTGACCAGTGAGCAGTGACGTAACCACTGCAGTTGCTCTGGGGCACCGTGCACAGCACCCATGAGACACGGAACTCAGTGCGTTCCAACTGCTCAGCCCGCCGTTCCCGTGTCTCTGTCTCTCCTCGGGCCCCTCTACTCCGAGACACAACGAATCAAAATCAGGCCAATTAATAACTCTACGATGACCCCAAAGTGTTCAGGTGAAAGGAAGGGCTGCGCGTCGCTTTCACCGAAAACCTAGAAATGACTGAGCTTAGTGAGGAACCCACGTCCAAGCCAAGACCGGGTGGAAGCGAGGCCTCTTAAACCACCAAGCAGCGAATGCGGAGAAAGTTCCAGAAGGAGAGGAAAAGTGCTTCTCCAGTGAACACGTGAACGAGACTCAGCAGAGCAGCCTTAGTGTGGATGTGGGAGAGTGATTGGCTGGGCTGGAGGATCAAACCAGACACCTCCCTCAGCCAAAGCCTCACCCAGGGCAAGGCCCTGACGCCCTTCACTTCTGGGAAGGCGACAGAAGAAGGCTGGAGCTAAGAGAAGGTGCTTCACGAGCTTTTAGCAAAGCAGGCCGTCTCCACAGCACAGAAATGCAAAGGGAAGCAGCAAGCGTGGACGGAGAAGCCGCGGCGAGTTCTCCAGAAGATCCAGCTCAGATCACTGACGCAGGTGGCCACGCTAAACGACAGCCTTTCCACACGGAGGCCGCAGCCTTCCGTCGGAAGAGGCCAGCTAGGACTTCGCAGCTGAGAGGAGAAGTCAGTGCCTGGCTCCAAAGCTTCAAAGGACAGGATGCCTCTTGTTAGGCGTGAAGGCAGCTGGTGACTTTAAATTGAAACCAGTGCTCATTTACCATTCCCCAAATCCGAGGGCCCTTAAGAATCACACATCAACTGCCTGTGTTCCAAAAATGGAACACTAAAGCCTGGGTCACAGCACATCTGTTTACAGCATGACTGGATGAAGATGTTAAGCCCACTGTTGACACCTAGGTGCTCAGGGGGAAAAAAAAAAAGATTCCTCTCAAAATACGACAGCTCCTTGGCATGTACCCGTCACCCAAGAGCTCTGATGGAGACGCACGAGGAGACAAATGCTGTTTCCACGGCTGCTCACACAGCATGCATCAGGCAGCCTGTGTATCGAGGAGTCATTCCGACTTTCAGGTCTTATTATGTAAGAAAACATTTCATTCATGAGGCTACAGCTGCCACAGACGGATTCCTCTGATGGATCTGGGCAAGGTAAATTGAAAACCCTCTGGAAAGGAGTCGCCATTTTTTTTCTTTATTTTGAGAGAGTCTTGCTCTGTCACCAGGCTGGAGTGCAATGGTGCGATCTCGGCTCACTGTAGCCTCCACCCCGCCAGATTCAAGCGATTCTCCTTCCTCAGCCTCCTGAGTAGCTGTGACTACAGGCGTGCGCCACCATGCCCGGCTAATGTTTGTATTTTTGGTAGAGAAAGGGTTTCACCAAGTTGGCCAGGATGGTCTCGATCTCTTGACCTTCCAAAATGCTGGAATTACAGGTATGAACCACCACGCCTGGCTTTTTTTTTTTTTTTTTTGAGCGGGATTCTCACTCTAGTTGTCCAGGCTGGAGTGCAATGGCATGATCTTGGCTCACTGTAATCTCCATTTCCCAGGTTCGAGCAATTCTTCTGCCTCAGCCTCCTGATTAGCTGGGATGATCAGAACCTGCCATCACACCCCACTAAGTTTTTGTTTTTGCATTTTTAGCAGAGATGGTGGTTTCAGCATGTTGGCCAGGCTGGTCTAGAACTCCTGACTGCAAATGACCCGCCCACCTCAGCCTTCCAAAGTGCTGGGGTTACAGGCACGAGCCAGCATCTGATGCTGTGAAGAACACTTGCGATCCATGGGAGGAGGCGGAGATACCAACATCCACAGGAATTTGGAAGAAGCGGACTGCAGCCCGCCTGGGTGACTGAGGGGTTCAAGGCTTCAGTGGAGGAGGGAACTGCACGCGTGGTGGAAACGGCAGGAGAACTGGGATTAGCAATGGAGCCCGGGGATGGGACTGAATTGCTGCAGCCTCATGAAAAAACCTGAACTGGTAAGAAGTGGCTTCTTCTGGATGAGCAAAGAACGTGGTTTCTTGAGATGGGATTTGCTCCTGGTGAGGCTGCGGTGAACATGGTGGAACCAGCAACACAGGACCTAGAAGGGTCCGTCAGCGGGGCTGGAAAGTGGCAGCCGGCTTTGAGACTGGCTGCAGTTCTGAAACAATGGCGGGGAAAATGCCACCAAACAGCACCACATGCTACAGAGGACGAGTTTGTGAAAAGAAGTCAACTGATACGGGAAACTTCTTGGATGTCATTTCTTTTTTTAAGATACTTATTTTTTGAGATGGAGTCTCACTTCTTCACCCAGGCTGGAGTGCAATGGCGCGATCTCGGCTCACTGCAACCTCCGCCTCCCAGGTTCAAGCAATTCTCTGCCTCAGCCTCCCGAGTAGCTGGGATTACAGGCACCCACCACCACGCCTCACTAATTTTTGTATTTTAGTAGAGACGGGGTTTCACCATCTTGGCCAGGCTGGTTTTGAACTCCTGACCTTGTGCTGGGATTACAGCCTCAGCCTCCCAAAGTGCTGGGATTACAGGTGTGAGCCACTACGCCCAGCTTTGTTGCCTTATTTAAGAAATTGCCACGGGCAGCCCAGCCTTCAGCAACCAACATCCTGATCAGTCAGCAGCCGTCCACACTGAGGCAAGACCCCAGCAGCCAAAAGCTTACAACTCCCCAAAGGCTCACGTGTCTAAACACATTTAAACATAGAAAAAGCAGGCTGGGCATAATGGCTCACACTTGTAATCCCAGCACTGTGGGAGGCCAAGGTGGGCAGATCACTTAAGGTCAGGAGTTTGAGACCAGCCTGGACAACATGGTGAAAACCTGTCTCTACTAAAAATACACAACTTAGCTCAGCGTGGTGACAAACAAGTGCCTGTCATCCCAGCCATTCGGGAGGCTGAGGCACGAGGATCACTTGAATCAGGGAGGTGGAGGCTGCAGTGGGCCAAGATCACACCTCTCCCCTGCAGCCTGAACAGAGTGAGACTGTCACACACACGTAAAAAACAAGCGCAGAAAAAGCACACAAAACCGAAGCATAAAAGATTTAAAGTGGTGCCTGTGAAGAGAGCACTGGCCATGGCAGGGCCGTGGGGCTGGAGGTGGCTCTGGATGAGCCGGCTACTGAGTGCGGCGAAGGTCTGGGACGTGGCCAAGCCCACTGTAAGCCTCACAGGTCCTGTGCACTCGGGCCACGCTGAGTTCATACGGGAATGCGGCAACTGGCCTAAGGTGTCACGATGGCTGCCACGTCATCAGGCGACAGAGTGTCCTGTGCCATCACAGTCTCACGGGGCCACCACGGGATACGCAGCCCACCCGACTTGGAATGGTGTTCCAAGAGCCACACCGCAGGACACGGCCCCACGTCTGCCGCCACCGCACACCTGCCTCTGCGGAGCTGCCTCTGAGGGGACCACCTGCCGTCAGCCCAACTGTCCTGAGAGGTGGCAGACAGAGGCTCATGGCCGCGGGCCGCCCTGGCTGTGCCAAGCTGTGGGTAACACTCCATACAGGTACTGAGGAAAGAGAGCTAAGCAGAATCCTGGCACAAATAAGACCTGAAGAATACCTCAGTTTATAGTGTCACTACTCAGTTACTTCCTTCTATATTATCCTTTATGTAATCATATATTAGTTTATAGAATTAGGGCTTGGAGAATATCTGTTCATAGTGTCACTACTCAGTTATCTCCTTCTATTATTTCCTTCTATATTATCCTTTATATAATCATATATTAGTTTATAGAATTAGGGCTTGGAGAATATCTGTTCATAGTGTCACTACTCAGTTATCTCCTTCTATTATTTCCTTCTATATTATCCTTTATATAATCATATATTAGTTTATAGAATTAGGGCTTGGAGAATATCTGTTTATAGTGTCACTACTCAGTTATCTCCTTCTATATTACCCTTTATATAATCATATATTAGTTTATAGAATTAGGGCTTGGAGAATATCTGTTTATAGTGTTACTACTCAGTTACTTCCTTCTATATTACCCTTTATATAGTCATATATTCGTTTATAGAATTAGGGCTTGGAGAATATCTGTTTATAGTGTCACTACTCAGTTACTTCCTTCTATATTACCCTTTATATAATCATATATTAGTTTACAGAATTAGGGCTTGGAGAATATCTGTTTATAGTGTCACTACTCAGTTATCTCATTCTATATTATCCTTTATGTAATCATATATTAGTTTATAGAATTAGGGCTTGGAGAATATCTGTTTATAGTGTCACTACTCAGTTACTTCCTTCTATATTACCCTTTATATAATCATATATTAGTTTACAGAATTAGGGCTTGGAGAATATCTGTTTATAGTGTCACTACTCAGTTATCTCATTCTATATTATCCTTTATGTAATCATATATTAGTTTATAGAATTAGGGCTTGGAGAATATCTGTTTATAGTGTCACTACTCAGTTATCTCCTTCTATATTACCCTTTATGTAATCATATATTAGTTTATAGAATTAGGGCTTGGAGAATATCTGTTTATAGTGTTACTACTCAGTTATCTCCTTCTATATTACCCTTTATATAATCATATATTAGTTTATAGAATTAGGGCTTGGAGAATATCTGTTTATAGTGTTACTACTCAGTTATTTCCTTTTATATAATCCTCTCTATATAATCACATATTAGTTCATAGAATGAGTGCCTAAAGAATATCTTACCACTCAGTTATTTCCATATATGTGTGTGTATATAAATATGTAAAATGCCTAGAGCGGACACAGTGCAGAGCATGAATTAGGGAATAAGCAGCTTATCATCGGAGGAATGCCTAGAGCAGACACAGTGCAGAGCATGATTTAGGAAAAACAGTTATACCAGGACAAGGATCCATGGCCCAGGTGGCAGCGTCCAGTATTGTAAAGATACCCGCTGTATGGCAGGCTTGGGGCGAGAGCCACTCCTCCTGTAAAGGAGTTGGAGGACCTTGCTCCAGTTCTTGGTGAAGGCTGCCCTCAGACCAACGTGCAATCCACCTTGGTGACTGTGAACTCTATCAGCTCTTGCTACTGTGCTGCTTGAAAAGCATCTTCCCATAGAACCCATTGGAAGCTGCCAGAAGGTGGTGGTAACCCTGACAGCTCTGTCACTGCTGTGTGACTTAAAGCATCCTCCTATAAATCTTCTTAGAAGTAGTTTGCCCATAGATAGAAGTATTGCACACCACGCACGGCCCACCTTCAAACCTCGGTGACCTAATGGGGGTGGACTTCTTACCGCGCACAGCCCTTGCCTTCCTGGGAACGGGCCCCTTGCTGGGCACTGTCCACCTCCTGGCCTAGGTGACCTAATGGGGGTGGACCCCTTACCGCACACGGCCCTTGCCTTCCTGGGAACGGGCCCCTTGCTGCGCACTGTCCACCTCCTGGCCTAGGTGACCTAATGGGGGTGGACCCCTTACTGCGCACGGCCCTTGCCTTCCTGGGAACGGGCCCCTTGCTGGGCACTGTCCACCTCCTGGCCTAGGTGACCTAATGGGGGTGGACCCCTTACTGCGCACAGCCCTTGCCTTCCTGGGAACGGGCCCCTTGCTGTGCACTGTCCGCCTTCTGGCCTAGGTGACCTAATGGGGGTGGACCCCGTGTTTTATTGCTCACGCCCTATCACTGTCCTTAAAGATGATTTCACTCACTGCCCTGCCCCCTAACCTATACACAATAAATACTCATGCTTCTGGACATTCGGGGCCTCTCCTGACTCCGCTCATAGGTGGCGTGGCCCCCTGAGCCCAGCTGCGTTTTCCTTGTACTTCTGTGTCCTGTCTCTTTATTTCTCGGACCCTGCGCCTCAGCACAGCATAAGGGACACCCCACGACCCTGTGGGGCCCTCAGCCCTACACCAAGCAGGCTCTGAGGATGTGGTCAGTCACTCCTGATGCTCTCAGCCAGAACTGCTGGTCAACCTGCAGACCCAAGCCACCCCACACCGGCATCCAGCTCATGGCACACAAAGGGTCCAGCCCCTACTCTGGGCCACCCTGGAGTAAGGGCTGGAGAGGCTGGGCTCTGGGTTTCAGCTAACTTGTAACAAGCGCCCAGTGGGGGCAGAGCTAGGGTGTGGCAGAGGCCCAGGCTGCTCCCAGCCCCTTCTGCCCCCTGCGTGTGCAGTCATTTGAAGGGAAGTAATCCCTGTGTCCCCACAGCCATCGCCTCCTGCTTGCCCCGCAGCCCGGAAGTCCTGGGCAGTTACCGCCCCCATCCTCTCCCACCACACTCCCAGCCCTGGCCTTCAGCTCCACCCAACAGCCTGCACCACCCCGCACTGTGCCCTCCAGAACCCTCCCCTCCAGCTGAGCAGTCCTCTCAAATGCATGGCACAGCCACCCAACACCCCACTCTCACAACAGTCCCCATGGTGACATCCGTGCCGTCACCCCCACCTCAGGTGTGTAGCCTTGGAGTCAGCGAGCCCCCACGGCACAGCTGCCTGAGCCACCCAGCGAGAACCCCTGCCCCTCCACCTGCCTCCGTCTGTGCCCTCAGGGCTGTCCTGCCCCTGCGATCTCCTGTGCTCATTCTCAGCACACTGTAGCGCCCACAGGTGGGGACCCCAAAGGTGGCAGGACACAGTGAGCACGTGAACAGCCCAGTGCTCAGAGACACAGGCGAGGGCCCAGCAAGGTTCTGGGACCAGGTGCCTGTGGAAGGTGGAGGGACGCCCTGAGGGCCTGGAGGAGCCAGTGGAGGGAAAAGCGAGGGGCAGGCTGATGACCTCGGCTTTGGAAGCCATGGGTGCAGGGGCAGGGAGCCTTGGGGTGGGGGTGGGACTAAGTCAACGGGCGGGGCCTTTCTTCCAAGAGCAAAGAACAGATGCTGGGTTTTCAGGCAGCAGGCAGCGTGGCTGCAGTATCGTGGGGGAAGGTCGCTCCAGCTTCTCCCTGGGATCAGCAGGGGAGAGCCCAAGGCTGGGAGGGCAGGTGAGCGAGGAGCCTGGGAGCAGAAGCCAGTGTCCAGGGCAAGGGTGCCAAACACAGGAGCACCAGCGCTGATGGGCGGGAGAAGCGGGTACGTGCTGACGTGCAGGCAGGGCTGGCAGCCCAGGAGCCACAGCAGAGAGGTGTGGGTGGAGCGTCGGGGGCAGGAGCTCACAGGGACTTTGCCTGCATGGCTGATGGGAAATGAGCCTGCATGCCTCTGACAGTGCCCGGACCCCTCTGCTCCACAGGAAGCCTTCAGTGGCTCCCACAAGGCTCTCACAGCCCTGACAGCATCGCTGAGCCACCTGTTCACCTGTCCTCAGCCTGCAGGAGGGAGGCTGGGATGACAGGCAGCTCCAGGCCACCAGAGGAGTCCTGGGGCCCTGCAAAGTGCAGCCTGGAGGCCCAGTCCAGCCACGCTGCCCACGGTATGCCAAAGAAAATGGAAAACGGCAAGGGTTGTGAGGCCCTGTGGTCACAGGAAGAGGCAACGCCTCGGGACCCCACTGCTGCTTTCTGTACCCTCCATACTCCCATCTCCCTGGGCAGCGGGGAGGGGTTGAGCCCAGAACGGTGCTTGTCACTTGTCCTGGGTGGGTAGGTGGGGGTGTGTCAGGATCCGGGGGACCTAGGGCTGGACCTGGGAGACAGGAGGCCCGAAGCCTCCAGAAAGGTGTGGGGGAACCTGCTACAGGTGGGTACCCCGAATGTCCTGGCCCTGCACCCCAGGAACAGGGGGACTCAGCGGGATGAAGAGGGGCTGGGGTCTCTGGCAGCTCCGGCTCCCCATGAGGGGTTGCCCTGGCTGACCTTCCCTGGCCCTAGGCAGGCAGCGACACGGCCTCACATGCCACAAGCACCACTCACGTCCGAAACCCCCACCCGAGTGAAACCCCACACCAGGGAAAGTTCCGAAGCGAGAGACAAACGGGGGGCCCTGGAATGCCCCTTCTCCCAGAGCCAATCTTGCAGCCCCAAAGGGTTCCTGAGAAAGTCCGAGGCCTCCACCTGGGTGTCTTCTCCTGTGCCCCGATGCCCACACAGCCTCCTCGGAGTGCTGGGTCCTCTGCGACAGGGGGGCTGCTGCTTGGCTGTTTCTTTTCCTTTTGAGGGGCTTCCCCTTCTTTCCCCTCCAGGGAACTTCCCCCTCAAGCTACCCCCTCTGACCTCTGGGTACTGCTCCCGCCCTGTTGGGGTATCTGCAGATGCCCCTGCCCAGAGCTAAGGCCTGTCCTGCTCCTGCTCAGCCAGTCCCAGGCCAGAGCACGTGCTGAGCAGGACATGGACACGGACCAGTCATGGGAGGCACCAGTGGGGTGGGGATGGCAGGGACACTTCCTGGGAAGGGCTCCAGAGCAGCCCGACAAAACCCAGCCTCCACTGAAGCGCAGGGCAGGCTGCTGAGAGGGGAGCTCGCGGTCCTGCAGCACACGGGGAGCCATGCTGGGCGGGACGGAGGGTCAGAGAGGAAGCACCACGACGGAGCCCAGCCGCCAGGCCCCTTACTGTGCGTGGGTGAGACCCCGAAGTGCCAGGCGAGGGTCTGAAGCCTCAGCCCATTCCCACATAAATAACGAAATAGAAAAGAGTTCGATAATCACATAATTATTCATTAGCAATCACAGATAGAGATACCTGGATATATATACGCAGTATAACCTTTTAATTCTGCTAACTGTTCTCGGGTTGCGAAGCGTGAACCTAAGGTGCCACCCTGAAAGAAGTGACCCTAAGGCAAGACGCCCTAAGCCCTCTGTCACGCCTGCGTAAGGGCTGCTGGAGGGCGCTCGGCCGTGCGGCAGGGCCAGCACTGGGAAAGTGCCCGCTGATCAGCCAGCTAGGGAAGGAGACATCTCAGATGTCTCGGAGGACTTAGGAGAAAACCACTCCCCCAGCTCCTGCGGTGGGCCTGGCGGCTGTCAGGGAGGCCGACAGACATCCGGGGCTTGACTGTCTCCACGTGGTGCTGTGCTTCGGCGGTCACGTTCCCTGCCCACTCTCATGCTCCGCTTCTTACCTGTTTCCTCTTTTTCTCGGAAGATGGAATCAGTAAGAGTAGCATGCATCTCAATGTCTCTGTCCTTTCTTGACAATGTGGAAAAAGTGCTGATGCATTAGGTTTTCTCCTCACCCTGAGTACCCGAAAGCCCTGAGCCTTTCTCTAAGACACGTGACTTACTGACGCTGTCACTGACCCCAGTGCCTCACCCTACCTGCCCTGTCCCCTGCGTTGCACTCGGTAAAAGGCAGGGTGTCCAGGCGCTCGGGCGCCACCGGCTCCTGCGTGTACTGCTTGGCAGTCGACCCCTGGGGCCAGACTTCTCTTTCTCTATCTCGGCATCATGTGTCCATCGTTTTATTTCCACAGTTTCTCGTCTCCACACCAGTAGAGAGGGGCTCACAGGACCCCATAGGGCTGGACCCTACAATCGTTCTCACTGGGTCCCCGGACATCTATCCCCGGAGAGAAACCCCCACCGTGCGGATGCTCTGGCACCCAACGCGGGCCACGCCGGCCGAGCACTCACCTCAGCCATGCTGATGGAGCCCGCGGCCAGCGTCTTGTAGCCCAGGATGGTTCTGTTCTTGTAGCGCTTTCTGCGCTGCAGCATTATCTGAAGCTTGTTGCCTTCTCTCTTCAAGAAGTGAGGATACTGTAGGCACAAGCGCAAGCTGTGGCTGAGGGTGCACCTGGCCCGGGCAGCACCATGCCCTCTGACGGCCCAGCCACCCTGCAGCCAGGTCAACCTGCTGCCCGCAGTCAGGAGGGCACCCACAGACAGCCCCTGAGGTCATTCCAGGGCGTGCCGGTCCCCAGGGCCCTTCCTCTACCCAACACAACCAAGAGTGAGCCAGTCACTAGGGCTCACGCCCCGAGGGCCCCGCTCCACGCAAACAGCCTCGACGAGGACTAAGTGCGGCGGTGTCCGGGATGGCCGGGAGCACCGGTGGATGCTCAGAACAGTGCAGTGGCGGCGGCTCATCCGCCGAGATCAGCGAGGCATGACCTAGGACGCTCTGCCTCGGGGAGCACGGGGCACACAGGGCGGGCAGGGCTCCCCATCTGAAAGGACGCTCTCCCTCGAGGGGCACAGGGGCACACAGGACAGGCGGTGCTCCCCCCGCCCCGAGGCCCCAGTGCACCCGCCTCTCCTGCACGCCTCCCCACAGGGCCCTTGTCCAGCAGGGCTCCAGCGGTGGGCATGGAGCGATGTTCACAAGTAAGAGTTCATAAACAAAAATCCTTTTAAATACTTAGGGGAAGATGCGCTGTCCACCCCTTAACTGTGGTGGCGCTGGCATGCCCATGCACACCTGTGGAAACCCACTGAACCATCCACCTGAAAAAGGAGCCCTGGGGCTGGGCGTGGTGGCTCACACCTGTAATCCCAGCACTTTGGGAGTCCTAGGAAGGTGGATCACGAGGTCAGGAGTTCAAGACCAGCCTGGCCTCTACTAAAAATACAAAAATTATCTGGGTGTGGTGGCGAGCGCCGGTAGTCCCAGCTACTCGGGAGGCTGAGGCAGAAGAATCTCTTGAACCCTGGAGGCGGAGGCTGCAGTGAGCCAAGATTGCCAATATTGTGCCACTGCACTCCAGCCTAAGTAACAGAGCAAGACTCTGTCTCACCAAAAAAAAAGGGAGCCCTGGCTGCTGGGCACAGTGGCTCACTCCTGCATTTGGGAGGCTGAGGCGGGTAGATCACCTTAGGTAAGGAGTTCAAGACCAGCCTGGCCAACATGGCAAAACTCTGTCTCTACAAAAACTAGCTGGGCATGGTGGCGGGTACCTGTAATCCCAGCTGCTCGGGAAGCTGAGGCAGGAGAATTGCTTGAATCCGAGAGGTGGAGGCTGCAGTGAGCCAAGATCGCACCACTGCACTCAAGCCTGGGCAACACAGCAAGACTCCATCTCAAAAAAACCCACAGAGCGCTGTGTACTTACCTTCCATAAACCTGACTCCTCAAGACAGAGAAACACTCACTCTAAAATCCAGAAGCTGTTCTGGTGACATCCACCAGGACACCCCAGCTCCTGTGTCACCAGCTGGGAGCCTCAAAACCAGGGCCAAGCCCAGCAGGTCCTCACAGACCTCACGGAGCCCCAGCCAGGCTCACACACTTACACCGAGAAGAGGGCTTCGACTGAATTTGGAGTGAGCGGACATGCAGGCTATTAACCTTAGAGCAAGTGTGTGGAGCCAGAGACAATGCCCTGCACAATCTACACAACACCAACCTCACACGACACCAACCTCACACAGCACCAGCCTCACACGACACCAACCTCACACAACACCAACCTCACACGGCACCAACCTCACACGACACCAGCCTCACACGACACCAGCCTCACACGGCACCAACCTCACACGGCAGCAACCTCACACGGCACCAACCTCACACAACACCAACCTCACACGACACCAGCCTCACACGGCACCAACCTCACACGGCAGCAACCTCACACGGCACCAACCTCACACAACACCAACCTCACACAGCACCAGCCTCACACAGCACCAGCCTCACACGACACCAACCTCACACAGCACCAACCTCACACGGCACCAACCTCACACGGCACCAGCCTCACACGGCACCAGCCTCACACGGCACCAGCCTCACACGGCACCAACCTCACACGGCACCAACCTCACACAACACCAACCTCACACGACACCAACCGCACACGACACCAACCTCACACGGCACCAACCTCACACGGCACCAACCTCACACAGCACCAACCTCACACAGCACCAACCTCACACGACACCAACCTCACACGACACCAACCTCACACGACACCAGCCTCACACAACACCAGCCTCACACAACACCAACCTCACACAGCACCAGCCTCACACGGCACCAACCTCACACAACACCAACCTCACACAACACCAACCTCACACGACACCAACCGCACACGACACCAACCTCACACGGCACCAACCTCACACGGCACCAACCTCACACGACACCAACCTCACACAGCACCAACCTCACACGACACCAACCTCACACGACACCAACCTCACACGACACCAGCCTCACACAACACCAGCCTCACACAACACCAACCTCACACGACACCAACCTCACACGACACCAACCTCACACGGCACCAATCTCACACGACACCAACCTCACACAGCACCAACCTCACACAACACCAGCCTCACACAGCACCAACCTCACACAACACCAGCCTCACACAACACCAACCTCACCCGGCACCAGCCTCACACAGCACCAACCTCACACGGCACCAACCTCACACGACACCAACCTCACACAGCACCAACCTCACACGACACCAACCTCACACGACACCAACCTCACACGACACCAGCCTCACACAACACCAGCCTCACACAACACCAACCTCACCCGGCACCAGCCTCACACAGCACCAACCTCACACGGCACCAACCTCACACGACACCAACCTCACACAGCACCAACCTCACACGACACCAACCTCACACGACACCAACCTCACACGACACCAGCCTCACACAACACCAGCCTCACACAACACCAACCTCACACGACACCAACCTCACACGACACCAACCTCACACGGCACCAATCTCACACGACACCAACCTCACACAGCACCAACCTCACACAACACCAGCCTCACACAGCACCAACCTCACACAACACCAGCCTCACACAACACCAACCTCACCCGGCACCAACCTCACACGACACCAACCTCACACGACACCAACCTCACACGACACCAAGCTGACACAGCACCAACCTCACACGGCACCAACCTCACACAACACCAACCTCACACAACACCAACCTCACACGGCACCAGCCTCACACAGCACCAACCTCACACAGCACCAACCTCACACAAAACCAACCTCACACGACACCAACCTCACCCGGTACCAACCTCACACAGCACCAACCTCACACGACACCAACCTCACACGACACCAACCTCACACAGCACCAACCTCACCCGGCACCAGCCTCACCCGGCACCAGCCTCACACGACACCAACCTCACACGACACCAACCTCACACAAAACCAACCTCACACAGCACCAACCTCACACAGCACCAACCTCACACAACACCAACCTCACACAACACCAACCTCACCCGACACCAACCTCACACGACACCAACCTCACACAGCACCAACCTCACACAGCACCAACCTCACACAGCACCAACCTCACACAGCACCAACCTCACACGACACCAGCCTCACACAGCACCAGCCTCACACGGCACCAGCCTCACACGGCACCAGCCTCACACAACACCAACCTCACACAGCACCAACCTCACACAGCACCAACCTCACACGACACCAACCTCACACGGCACCAACCTCACACGACACCAACCTCACACGACACCAACCTCACACAGCACCAACCTCGTCACAGCACCAACCTCACACAAAATCAACCTCGCCACAACACCAGCCTCACACAACACCAACCTCACACAGCACCAACCTCGTCACAGCACCAACCTCACACAGCACCAACCTCGCCACAACACCAGCCTCACACGACACCAACCTCACACGACACCAACCTCGTCACAATAAAGCAGAGAAAAACAAAGGTGGGCGTGTGGCCATCTGGGTGGGCCCTCCAGCCAACACCTGGACAGTCCAGGGGAGGCCTCTCTGCTCCACTCCAGGGCAGGCCTCAGAGGTGCCCAGAGCTTGGTGGCACTAAGTGGACAGGCCGTGTGAGCTGCAGGGCGCAGCCAGAGACTCCAGGCTCTGAACTCACAATACTGAGGCTGCATATATTTTCCCGTCTTTTTAAATAGAAGAGCAAAATAGTCTTGACTTGATCAGTGTTTTTTTTGCCCTCATTATTACATTTTCTCTTCTTTCTATTTTTTGAGACAGAATCTCACTCTGTCGCCCAGGCCGGAGTGCAGTGGTGCAATCTCTGCTTATGGCAACCTCCACCTCCCAGGTTCAAGTGATTCTCCTGTCTCAGCCTCCCGAGTAGGTGGGATTACAGGCACCTGCCACCACACCTGGCTAATTTTTGTATTTTTAGTAGAGACAGGGTTTCACTATGTTGGCCAGGCTGGTCTTAAACTCCTGACCTCAGGTGATCCGCCCACCTCAGCCTCCCAAAGTGCTGGGATCACAGGCATGAGCCACTGTGCTCAGCCTACATTTTCTTTATCATAGATGAGGAATGAAAAACTCAACCTAATAAACCAAAGCAAATTTTCTAATCATTTAAGAATAAACCATAATCAACAGAAGATCTGCAGTAACACAGGACACAGGTGGCAATGACAAGACAAGTGCTGTCACCCTGGGAGATACTGATGGGGGGTCCCTGTCACCCCAGGGGACAGTGATAAGGGGGTACCCATCACCCCAGGGGACAGTGTTGAAGGGTGCGCATCACCCCAGGGGACACTGATAAGGGGTCCCTGTCACCCCAGGGAACAGTGATGGGTGATACCTGTAACCCCAGGGGACACTGATGAGGGGGTACCCATCACCCCAGGGGATACTGATGAGGGGTACCCATCACCCCAGGGGACAGTGATGAGGGTCCCCATCATCCTAGGGGACACTGATAAGAGGTTCCTGTTGCCCCAGGGGAGAGTGATAGGGTTACCCATCACCCAAGGGGCCACGGATGAGGGGGTACCCATCACCCCAGGGGACAGTGATGGGGGGTGCCCATCTCCCTGGGGGCCACTGAAGAGGGCATGGTCACCACTGGGGAAAGACTCACCTGCAGGGAGAAGGTCAGGGCCAGGTCTGTCTCCACTTGTCCACTGGGGGGCAGCACAATCTCATGGGACCGCAGGATCCGTTTGGAGCCCTGTGATGAAACAAGACCTGTTCTAGTGGAAAGGACTTCATGTCAGAGGGAACTGGGGAGTGCTACACAGGTGGAGTGATGTTCAGAGGGAAACTGGGGAGTGCTACACAGGTGGAGTGATGCTCAGAGGGAAACTGGGGAGTGCTACACAGGCGGGGTGATCCTCAGAGGGAAACTGGGGAGTGCTACACAGGCGGGGTGACGCTCAGAGGGAACTGGGGAGTGCTACACAGGCAGGATAATCCTCAGAGGGAAACTGGGGAGTGCTACACAGGTGGGGTGATCCTCAGAGGGAAACTGGGGAGTGCTAGTGCAGGCGGGGTGATGCTCAGAGGGAACTGGGGAGTGCTACACAGGCAGGATAATCCTCAGAGGGAAACTGGGGAGTGCTACACAGGCAGGATGATCCTCAGAGGGAAACTGGGGAGCGCTACACAGGTGGGGTGATCCTCAGAGGGAAACTGGGGAGTGCTAGTGCAGGCGGGGTGATGCTCAGAGGGAACTGGGGAGTGCTACACAGGCAGGATAATCCTCAGAGGGAAACTGGGGAGTGCTACACAGGCGGGGTGATGCTCAGAGGGAAACTGGAGAGTGCTACACAGGCGGGGTGATGCTCAGAGGGAAACTGGGGAGTGCTACACAGGTGAAGTGATCCTCAGAGGGAAACTGGGGAGTGCTACACAGGCGGGGTGATGCTCAGAGGGAAACTGGGAAGTGCTACACAGGCGGGGTGATGCTCAGAGGGAAACTGGGGAGTGCTACACAGGCGGGGTGATCCTCAGAGGTGCCCTGGCTTCATCCCAAGAACCTTACAAATACTGAGACCCCTCGGTCCACAGGTTCCACCTCTAGGAATCTGCCCCAGGAGCTGAGAGAGAAGTCAGGAGTGGCCCTGATCACAAAACAGGTTCCACGTCCAGGTGCAGCAGCACCTGACGGCACTGCCCAGGTGCGTCTGGAAGAACAAATCTGGGAGGCACCAAGCCTCTTCTGCTTTTGGTTTTGAGGGACAGGTCTCGCTGTGTTGCTCAGGCTGGACTGAGCTCCGGGGCTCAAGCAGTCCTCCTGCCCCAGCCTCTTAAGTAGCTCAGCCCACAGGCAGGTGCCTCCATGCTTGGCTTAAATCATTATTATCATTTGAGACAGGGTTTCTCTCTGTCACCCAGGCTGTAGGCAGCGGCACGATCTCAGCTCACTGCAGCCTTGACCTCCAGGCTCAGGCAGTCACCAGCCTCAGTCCCGCTAGTAACCTGGGAGTACAGGCATGTACCACCACAAAAACATACAATGATTTCTGTATTTTCTTTTTCAGATGGAATTTTGCTCTTGTTGCCCGGACTGGAGTGCAGTGGCACAATCTCGGCTCACCGTAACCTCTGCCTCCCGAGTAGCTGGGATTACAGGCGTGCGCCACCATGCCCGGCTAATTTATTTGTATTTTTAGTAGAGACGGGTTCTCCATGTTGGTCAGGCCGGTCACGAACTCCTGACCTCAGGTGATCTGCCCGCCTCAGCTTCCCAAAGTGCTATGTATTTTGTTAAATACACAGACAGGGATAGTTATGTTGTCCAGGCTGGTCTCCAATTCAAGCGATCCACCCTCCTCGGCCTCCCAAAGTGCCGGGATCACAGGCTGGAGCCACTGCAGCCAGCCTAAGGCATTTTCTAAAAAGAAGAATGAGCAGGGCTGACTGGTCCTCTCAGAGAATAAAATATACAGACAATACTTAAAGAGGCAGGTAGGAGGAGCCTTGGTGCAGATGCAGGAAATGCATGGTCACCTGAAAAGGCACTGAGGTCATATCCAGTGAGCTTGAGGCCAGCAGGAGGCATCTGCGCACACCTGTGCTAAATGGGTAATGGATCATCCTCATGAAAGACAACAGGACCCCAACCGCCAACTTTATATCCAAGTAGATTCCTCATGGATTGAACGTGCTTATCATAGTACTGCTTTAAAAGAGGCCATCCCAACAAGGATGAGCCCGGGGACTGCGTGCTGTGGGGCTGCAAACACGAGCTCCCAGCGGTCAGCGTGCAGGACACAACGGATGAGGGTGCCCGGTGGCTGGCAGGCGGGCAGGGGGGCCAGCCCAGGTTCGGGTGGAGCAGCAGGGCCTCAGGACAGGTGTGCACGGCCTGCTTGCTACACTCGGGCTCCAGGAGGCACCCGTGGTGGGCTCTGGTCCTGCCCTGGAGCTGGGACCTCGGGTGCTCTCCTTGGACAGCCGTCCTGTCCCCTCTCCTCTCTCTGGGTGCCCCTGTGTTGTGGTCTGGGCTCTCCCTGCAAATGTGTTCTGCGTCAAGCCCCTCTCAGCATCCTCCTAGAGGACCTCCAGGGACCTGGCTATGACAGGAAAAGACAAGCATGTGCCACAAGCCAGGAAGGCAAAGGTGCATGCCAGAGAAGGCCGAGGACACATAGGGCTACAGGGGCCGGTGGGGCTACGGGGGCCAGGCTGGCTGCTTCCCCACAGGGGACCTGGGCAGAGAAGACAGCCCAAGAGAGAAGAGGTGAGGAGCTGGGGGTGAGCAAGGGAGGCCAAGGGCCACATGGGTGCTGAGCTGGGACGGGCAGGGTGGGCATAGGCAGCAAGCCCACAGGATACAGAGGGGCTGGACGGGTGGGGCTCTGAGGGCCCTGGGCCAAGCTCTCAGTCAGGACGCAGCCTGGGGCAGGACCAGAGACAGGCAGAGGGAGAAAGGGGGCCAAGGAACAGGGTCACTGTGAGGTGGGGTCCCATGCCAGGGGTTAGAGGTCAACAGCACCAGACTCAGAAGCCAGCAAGGGTCTTGCCTTTATGCCTTTCTGCATTGCTCTGAAGACCGGTGAGAACCCTGACTGCCCTGCCATCCCCCTGCAAGCCAAGAGGCCCAGACACAACCTTACGGCCTGGTGGCAACAGCCCACAGACAGCTCCTCGTGCCCCAGGGATGACCCCCAGCCAGACTGCAGCAGCTCCTGGGCACCCTGGGCACAGGCAGGTGGGTGGGGAGACACTTCCATCACGCCACCAGGCACACGCTCCTGGAAGGCCCCACCACCTGGGAACCTGGCCACCAACATGTGCCGCACATGCAGGCTGCTGCTAACCCACGAGCATCTTCAGCGAGGAAAAGGGCTTCACCAGACGTTTATTTAAGACGCAATAGGTTTCACACAGCGAGAGCCCCCTGGGAAGGACATGCCTCCAGGCTTCTCGCACTCCAGACCCGCTGCTGGCTGGTGACCTCAGCCACGCTGGTCAGGGCTCCGGTGCTGCTCCACAGGTCCGGGGGGCCCGGAGACCCCGTGTCAGAGCCACAGTGGTGTCAGGAATCCAGCCAGCTCCAGGGACCTATGCAGGGACTTGGACGTGGGCTCCATGAGCAGGGCCCCGTCCTCAAGGGGCTGATGGGGTGGGGTCAGGAGCACGACAGCCACTGAGACCCACCCTGTCATGCTGGACAGCCACACAGAAGGGCACTCCTGTAAGCTGAGGACACGGGTGAGAACTACCCATGACTGGTGCCGGCCAGGGAGAGGCCGCTGCAGGTGGCCCAACACAGACCACACACCTGGAACCTCACCGCCCTGACAGCTGGCGGGGACACCTCCTGGCTGGGCCACGGGGAGAAGGTAGTGCCACAAGGGTCGTGGCAGCTCTACCCCATGGAGGGGGCGGGGCCTGGGCCAGGTGTGTGGAAGACACTGGCACAACCCGTCTGGAACAGCCACGTGGTCAAAGCTTTCGAGAGGTCACAGGCCCCACTAGGGTCAGAAGAGAGGGCCTGGCACCAGGGGCTGGGAGTTCTGGCTGGGTCCCTGCCTCCCGGAGCATCGGCTCCTCTCTCCCACCAACGCCCTCCGTCCATGGAGAGTGGGCAGGAAGTGGGCACTGAGTGCAGCAGGGAAGCCCTGGCTCCAGGCGCTCAGGGCCCATCCATCCGTGAGGTGACCCAAGGGCATCTCTGCTCTGGGAAGGCCCCGTGCACCCGACCTCCACATCCCAGAAGGCCAGGCCAGGTGCTCCTGGAGCACCACAGTCCCATCATTCCCGCCACCCCCTCGGCTGGGCTGAAAGATGGCAAGGGCTACCATCTGTTTTGGCACAAGGCCTCACGCTGGCACACTGGCTGACTGGTCTCCCAGGGACGTGGAAAGCCGACGGCGCCCAGTCTCAGCCAGGACACAGGGGCCTCACCTGTATCTTGACGGCGATCACCACGGAGATCAGCTCCTTCTCCAGCTCCTTGAAGACGACCAGCTTCTTCAGAGTGAGGCTGCACAACCTGCAAAGGGAGGCACCGCTCAGCCTCGGGGCTCTGCCCCCGTCACAACGTGGCCACGGAGGTCCAGCACGGCATCACCCCAGGAGCCCCGGGGTCCCTGCCTGTGGTGAGCGTGGCCTATGCGGTCCAGCACAGCGTCACCCCAGGAGCCCCGGGGTCCCTGCCTGTGGTGAGCGTGGCCTATGCGGTCCAGCACAGCGTCACCCCAGGAGCCCCGGGGTCCCTGCCTGTGGTGAGCGTGGCCTATGCGGTCCAGCACAGCGTCACCCCAGGAGCCCCGGGGTCCCTGCCTGTGGTGAGCGCCCGTCCTTCAGCATCCCGTGGCTGCCAGGCCAGTGGCCCCATCTCCTAAAGGCCTTGAAAACCAGCCTCCTTGCCCTGGAACTGACTGAGTGGGCGTGTGACAGGCAGGCAGGGGGAGATGACAGGCCACAGAAGATCTGAGAGTCCTAAGCCAGCTCCCAGCTGCGAGAGCACAGGCGTCCCCTTCCCATGGCCCCATCCAGCCCAGCCTCCCGATCCTGCCCACCCCAGGCCCCCTGCCTGTGGCTGGCACATGCTTTCCCCCAACCTTCTTTCTGCTCGTTTCACCTCCGTCATTTTGTCCTGAGGCCACAGGAGTCCTGGAGACGCCAGGGACAGTCTGAATGACACACCCACAGTGTCCAGGGCTCTGTCCCTGGGGAGTGATGTGGGTGCAGGCCCCTCCACTCTGCCCAGTGCTGCCCTGAGTGAACGAGCATCTCCCCGGGGGTACTGGCCATACACACACCAGGGCCCCAACTCCATCCCGTGAAGACACCCATACCACCTGCCCATGCCTGAAGGTGTGTGGGCAACAGCTACTCTGGCAAGCGTTCCAGAAACTCTGGCACAGCTCTCTTTGAAGCCTGGCTCATTTTTCTTCTTGCTCAGGACAGCAGAAGGGTGAAGGCACCACCATCCAGATAGGGATGGCACTGCCTGCCCCGCCCAGCTTCAGGCTCCAAGACCAGCGAGCTCTGAGTGGCTGTGTCTGTGCTGGGGATATTTCCCTTGGGGAAGTCTGGACTTGTGGCACCCACCTCCTGGGCTGGGCTTGGCCCTCGAAGTATGAACATAAAATAGCAGAACAGCCGCCGGCCACAGCCAGGCCACGAAGGCAGCCACCACAGGTGCCTAGGCCCTTCCCCACACATCCCTGCACCTGATGGAGACAGCCCAGGGATGACTGCCTGGGCAGCCGCAGGACGTCACAGGGCTTCCTCAGCACCTGTCGGCCCATGCGTAAAATGGAGGCCATGGAGACCCCACTCCCATCCCAGCTGCTCCGGTGATGACTGCCTGGGCAGCCCCAGGACGTCACAGGGCTTCCTCAGCACGTGTCGGCCCATGAGTAAAATGGAGGCCTTGGAGACCCCACTCCCATCCCAGATGCTCCAGGGATCATGGGGACATCATTTACACTGCACTGAGCTCAGACAGACCCAAGAGTTCCCCGGGTGGAATGTGCCTGACTTGACATCGGGGTAGCGGGTAGGAGGTACATGGAGGACAGCGGACGGCGGACGGAGGCGGAGCCACATGGATGGGGTAGGGGGGCCACGTGGGTAATGGGGTGGGGTGGGGAGCTGTGTGGACAGGGATGCAGGAACCATGTGGGCAGGGCCCTGCGGTGCTGTTTGCAGACAGAGCTGCAAACTTGAGCAGCGCCAAAGCCACCAGCTGGGCTGTATGAGCACGGGACCAAGTAATGCACAGGGCGACCTGTCCCAAAGAAGATGGGATCCGCGTAGCTCACGAAGCAGCACTGGACTAACCCAGAGGGTCTCCTTTCCAGAACTGGAAGATGGGCCTACCCAGGTCAGACGCTTTATTTTTCTGAGTTCCAAGTTAGATGTTTTTAAGTCCGGGTTTTTAGGCAAACAGGCATGGAGCTTAAACCGTGAGCATAAAAAGCCTGTCTAGTAGCCTCCATTAGAGGCCCTCAGGTTGTTCTCCCAGCTGCAGTCTGCCCGTCCACTGTCGCCCGCCAGTGTCTGCATCACACTCTGAGGCTACGGGGAGCCTTAAAGTCATTCTCACCCTCAGTTTATCACAAAACAAGTCAGGCATCAAGTCAGAGCCCGCTAGGACTTAGCTTGCCCTGAGGGGGCGCTCCTCCATCGGGGACCCTGGCCCTGGCTCCACCCACTCCCCCGGGGCTGCACCGATTCCATAGGCTCTCTCTGACCGAACAAAATGCAAGAGGAAACAAGGCAGGAGAGAGACTGAGGGACAGGTGACATGAACCAAGACAGACCATGTGCTGGGTCACACCACAAATCCTCCACAAACACAAGAGAACTGACATCATTTAGTTCGTTCTCAGACCCAAATGGAGTCAGACGAGCAGTCGATCACAGAAGATGGCTGGAAAACTAAGAACAGGTTCCTCAATAGCCCATGGATCAAAGGATGTCCCAAAGGAAATCACAGAACACGCTGAGTGTCACGGAAATGAAGACACAGCACGTCAAATCTGCTGGGTGCAGCTAAGCCGGGCTGGAATGATATGTACAGCATTAAGTATTATGTCAGAAAGTAAAAAGATTCAAATACACAATCTAACATCCCATCTTTCTTGAGACGGAGCCTCGCTCTGTCACCCAGGCTGTAGTGCAGCAGCGGGACCTCGGCTCACTGCAACCTCCACCTCCCAGGATCAAGCGATCCCCCTGCCTCAGCCTCCAGGCAGCTGGGATCACAGGTCCGCACCACCGTGTCTGGCTACCTCTTTACATTTTTGGTAGAGACGGGGTTTCACCACATCAGCCAGGCTGGTCTCGAACTCTGGACCTCAGGTGATCTGCCCACCTTGGCCTCTCAAAGTGCTGGGATTTCTGGGTCACTGCGCCTGGCCCTAAGGTTCATCTTAAGAAACTAGAAGAGCATATTTAACCCGGTGTAAGCAAAAGGAAGGAACTTGTAACAACAAAGAGGAACAACTACACGGAAAAGCGATACACAGTAAATAGAATAAAACCAAATGCTAGTTCTTTTGGGAAGATCAATAAAGTTCGTAACACCTCTACCCAAACAAAGAAAAAAGGAGACAAAAGTAGCCATTGTCAGAAGCAAAAGAAGGAATGAACTACTGAGAAACACTATGAACAACTCCATGCACAAAAATTTGACTGCTTAAACAAAAGGTACCAATTTTCATCTTCCTCGAAAGCCACAAACTACTAAAACTCACCATGATGATTACAGACAGCTGCTAGAGACCTATACTTATTAAATTGAATTAATAGGTAAAAATTTTCTGGGTTGGGCGCAGTGGCTCACGGCTGTATTCACGGCACTTGGGAGACTGAGGTGGGTGGATTACTTGAGGTTGGGAGTTCAAGACCAGCCTGGCCGACATGGTGAAACCTCGTCTCTACTAAAAATACAAAATTAGCTGGCATGGTGGTGCATGCCTGTAATTCCAGCTACTTGGGAGGCTGAGGCAAGAGAATCAGTTGAACCGGGGAGGCGGAGGTTGCAGTGAGCCAAAATCTTACTACTGCACTCCAGCCTGGCAACAGAGTAAGACTTTGTCTCAATAAATAAATAAACAAAATCTTCAAAAAAAATTCCAGGCAAATTCAACCATATATTAAAAGTAGAGGCTGGGCAGGGTGGCTCACGCCTGTAATGCAGCCCTCTGCGTAGCTGAGGTGAGTGGATCACTTTAGCCCAGGAGTCTGAGGCCAGCCTGGGTACAGAGGGAGACCCTGTCTCCACGAAAAATACAAAAAGTAGCCAAGTACAGTGGCATGCACCCGGAGTCCCAGCTACATGTTGGTCAGGCTGATCTCAAACTCCTGGCCTCAGGTGATCCACTCAGCTCAGCCTCCCAAAGGGCTGTGATTATAGGCTTGAGCCACCACACCCAGCCGCACATCACGTATTTGACAAAGATTTTATTCAGAATATTTAAATATATGAACTCTTAGAACTCAACAATATGAAGAGAACCCAGTAAAAAGTGAGGAAATGAGCCGGGCGTGGTGGTGGCGCCTGTGATCCCAGCTACTCGGGAGGCTGAGGCAGGGGAATTGCTGGAACCAGGGAGGTGGAGGTTGCGCTGAGCTGAGACCACGCCACTGTGCTCCAGCCTGGGTGACAGAGCGAGACTCCATCTCCAAAAAAAAGGGAACAAAATATTTGAACGGACATTTCACCAAAGAAGATACACTGATAGCATACACGCACATGGAAAGGTGCTCAAGATTATTAGGTATTAGAGAAAGGCAAATTAAAAGCAAACGAGATACCCACTACACATATCAGAAAGGCTTAAAAAATACAAAGAGGAAAAAAGCCAATCCCAAGTGCTGGGGAGGAGCAGAGCAACTGGGACTTCCACCCACTCCAAACGGCAGTCACTGGAAGGCAGGTGGCAGCTTCTTACAAAGTTAAAGACACAGCACCCAGCAATCCTACCCCTTGGGATTGGTCCAAAGGAAATAAAAGCATGTGTCCATACAAAGATCTGTAATGCGCAGTCTGTAACAGCAGCTCTGTTCATTATCGCCACCCACTGGAAACCCAGCTGTCCTGGTGTTGAACTCCTGACCGCAGGTGATCTGCCCACCTCGGCCTCTCAAAGACAAGGACACTTGGGTACGCGGTGCAAAGGGATGTTACTCAGCAACGTCGAGGAGTGGATGCCTGACACACAGCAGCACGGTCGCAAAGGCATCACGCTGAGTGAGAGAGCCATGTCGAGAGGGCACACACCATTTCTGTCCCTGTCTGTGGCACTCTGGAAAAGGCAGAGCTGGAGGGACGAGGCCGGGTCAGAAGGGCAGCTGGGTGCTGGGGACCGGGTGGCCGCTGGGGACTGCCCAGGGTTCTGTGCCTGGTCGTGTGGTGGATGTTGACGCTCAGAGCTGCATATGCAGAGAGGTGAGAGGGGTGAACTGTTACCACACAATACGTTTTTTTTTTTTTTTTGACAGAGTCTTGCTCTGTCACCCAGGCTGGAGTGCAGTGGTGTGATCTCAGCTCACTGCAACCTCCGCCTCCTGGGTTCAAGCGATTCACCTGCCTCAGCCTCCGAGTAGCTGGGACTACAGGCGTGCGCCACCGCGCCCAGCTACTTTTTTGCATTTTTACTAGGGTTGGGGTTTCACCATATCAGCCAGGCTGGTTTTGAACATCTGACTTCAAGTGATCCGCCCAGCTCAGCCTCCCAAAGCGCTAGGATTACAGATGTGGGCCACTGTGCCTGGCATACCAGATGATATTCAAAGCTTTAATTTTATTAAAGATGGGACAAGACACCTAGCAACCGACTGCAAACAAGAAGCTCTACTCTGGCTGGACACAGTCACACCTGTAATCCCAGCACTTTGGGAGGCCAAGGTGGATGGATTGCTTGAGGCCAGGAGTTTGAGACCAGCCTGGCCAACATCTCGAAACCCCATCTCTTCAAAAAAAAAATACAAAAATTAGCTGGGCACGGTGGGGCACACCTGCAGTCCCAGCTACTTGGGAGGCTGAGGTGGGAGGATCACCTGAGCCCAGGAATTGGCGGCTGCAATGAGCTGTGATTACACCATTGCACTCCAGCATGGGCAACAGAGGACCCTGACACACACACACACACACACACACACACACGCACACGCACACACACACGCAGCAGTCTGGATCCTGCTGTGGATGAACTAATTTCAACAAACAAATTGACGAGAGGCATGTGGGGGAGGGGCAGGGTGTGCAAGACTTCCATTCTTTACCACTCTTGTTTCTAGAAGCTCACATTCCTTACACCTGTCTGACTTGAGGCTGGGGGTGAGTCCAGTGCTCAGCATCTATGCAGCACAGCCCAGTGCCACTCCCCCAAGATGCCTGTCATAGGAACGGCAGGCTTGGCTCCTCCCTGCGGTAGACAGAGCCTGCCCGAGGGGGACACGCTTGCCCCTCCCAGGCCTGTCTCTGCTGTCACTGCACACCCTACAGCCACGGTGCAAACACTGAAAGAATAAAAAGCTCCAGGCTGGGCGGCACAGCAAGACTCTGTCTCTAAAACACAAATCAATAAAATAAGGAATAAAAAGAATCATTTGCATTCAGAAACTGCGCAGATAAAAAAGGAAGTTGTTTGCTTATGATCCAAGGTTGTTCTGACAGCGAAGCCTAAAGGTCGCCTAGGCCAGGTGCACCTGAGAAAACCGTGACAGAGACACCAGAAAGCCTCCAGAGGTGACTCACCGGCAGCCTGCCGCCGTGTTCAGAAGGGCACCTTGCAGCTCTAACAGACTTGACAGCGACCAGAGAGAGGCAAAGCCTATTTTAAAATAACTCAATGTAAAATAAAATCAGTGACGGCGAAACTCAAGGTTCACATCCAACCCCACCTGCTAAACGCCCACAGTAGCATCTCTTTCCTCTTTCCTTGCGTCTGCTGGAAAGAGGTGAATAAAAAAGCCAACTGGAACCCGAGTCCTAGAGAACGGCGTTCTGTTTTGTTTTCGGGCAGAGAGAAGTGAGAGGCACACAGGAAAAGTTCAGAGTGATACACAAAAACCCACGGGCCTGCCAACAGGAATGAAGAAATGTTCTCCACACTTAGGGTTTGCTTACAGAAATCGAGGGAGCAAACCACAGAGGTGCGCCACGCGCTGTGCCCGTCGGCCCCGCTTCTTCCCCTCTGGAGGACTGCAGGCACCGGTCTCTTCGGGGCTGAGACCCCAGCTGCCTCCCAGCTCCCTTCTCCAGCCCTCCATTGGTAGCAAGCCTCCCGGTGCTAGCTGGGTGACAGCTGCCCAGCCAGAGACGGGGGCCCTGAGCAGAGGCAGCATGCTGACCCGGGGCCGCAGGCCTTGCCCAGTGCCTTCACCCTGGCTACAAGGGCAGGTCCCAGGCAGCCACCGTGGACCCAGACGCAGAAGCCAAGCCCAGAAGAGGAGATGCCCCTGGCCGGCCGGGGACCACAGACACCTGCCCTGACTCACGGGTGGCAGGAAGCACCAGCTCAGTAAGCCCCTTATCCCTGCCTCTGGTACAGAAAAGTCAGTTGTGCTGTAGCCCATGGATCCCCAAGCCCCAGGAAGGACTCCTGGCCTGTCAGGAGCTGGCCGCACAGCCGAGGTGAGCGGCGAGCGAAGAGCATTCCCGCCTGAGCTCCGCCTGCCGTCAGATCAGCACGGTGTTCAGGTCTCACGGGAGAAACCTGTAACTGCGCACGCGAGGGAGCTAGGCTGCACGCTCCTTATGAGAATCCCGTGCCAGATGTTCGGACGTGGGGCGGTTTCATCTGGAAACAATTCCCGTCACCCAGTCTGTGGAAAAACTGTCTTCCACAAAACCCGTCCCTGGTGGCAAGAAGGCTGGGGACCACTGCTTTAACCCATCCCACTCCACTGTGCCCCTTCCTCTTTCACAATGAGATTATTCATCCATTTGGAGTGGTGTGTAGTGTGAGTGGTTCCTTTTTATTTCCAACATGAATGTTCAATCGTCACCAAACCGTTTACCTACAGGCATATCCTGTCCTCATGGATGAATGGGGCCGTTTCTGAAACAGGCTGTGATCATGTGTCTCTGCTGTTACATTCCATTACTCAATGTTTACACATCCACCAGTTCCAGACTATTTTAACCAGCGTAGCTAATTTAAACAAATGTGTACCTGGTAAAGAAAACACCACTTCCTAGCCGGGCCCAGTGGCTCACACCTGTAATCCCGGCACTTTGGGAGGCCGAGGCGGGCGGGTCACCTGAGCCCAGGAGCTTCCGAGAGCAGCCTGGGCAACATGGTGAAACCATCTCCCTACTAGAAATACAAAAGGTAAACGAGGCCTCAGGGAGCTCTCTTGCTCCTTCCAGATGCCGAGAAGACGCTCTCCATGGACCAGAAAGCCAGCCCTCATCAGACCTGAATCTGCTGGCACCTTGATCTCAGGCTCCACGGCCTCCAGGACTGGGAGAAACACCTGTCTGGAGCTCAGCAGGGACAGACTACCTCAACACACAGGCACTTCATTTTTCTTTAAAGTTGCTTACCTATTTCGTATAAATCTTAGAATCGACTTGCCAAGTTCAATTAAAAAATTCCTCTGTAGAATTTCATGAAATTGAATTGCATTTACAGAAAACTAACTTCTTAGTGACTTTTTTTTTTTTGAGACGTAGTCTCACTCTGTCACCCAGGCTGGAGTGCAGTGGTGTAATCTTGGCTCACTACAACCTCCACTTCCAGGGTTCACGCAATTCTCCTGCCTCAGCCTCCCGAGTAGCTGGGACTACAGGTGCGAGCCACCACGCCTGGCTAATTTTTGTATTTTTAGTAGAGATGGGGCTTCACCATGCTGGCCAGGCTTGTCTCAAACTCCTGACCTTGTGATTAGCTCGCCTTGGCCTCACAAAGTGCTGAGATTACAGGCATAAGCCACCGCACCTGGCAAGAATGAGTCTTTACATGTCTTAATTCAAGTGGTTTTTTTTTTTTTTTTTTTTGAGACGGAGTTTCGCTCTTGTTACCCAGGCTGGAGTGCAATGGCACGATCTCGGCTCACCGCAACCTCCGCCTCCTGGGTTCAGGCAATTCTTCTGCCTCAGCCTCCCGAGTAGCTGGGACTACAGGCACGCGCCACCATGCCCAGCTAATTTTTGTGTTTTTAGTAGACGGGGTTTCCACCTTGTTGACCAGGATGGTCTCGATCTCTTGACCTCGTGATCCACCCGCCTCGGCCTCCCAAAGTGCTGGGATTATAGGTGTGAGCCACCGCACCCAGCCAATTCAAGTGTTTTTAATGTTCTTGAATATAGTTAGATGTTTCTCCTATAAGTCTTTAATACTCTGTGTTCTGACTGCAAAGGAAAAGTTCTTGAAGAAAAAAAAAATTTTAAAGAAAAAAAAGGAGCCAGGAGCAGTGGCGCATGCCTGCAATCCCGGCACTTTGGAAGGCTGAGGCAGGTGGATCACCTGAAGTCAAGAGTTCAAGACCAGCCTGGCCAACATGGTGAAACCCCATTGCTACTAAAAATAAGAAATTAGCCGGGCATGGTGGTGGTACCTGTAACTCCAGCTACTTGGGAGGCTGAGGCGTGAGAACTGCTTGAACCCAGGAGGCGGAGGTTGCAGTGAGCTGAGATCACACCATTGCCCTGCAGCCTAGGCAACAGAGCGAGACTCTGTCTCAAAAAAAAAGAGGGAAAAAAGTCTTTGATTTCATTCTATAGAGCTACTAGCTGCCTTATGAACAGTGCTTTATTTTCAAATTGATTCCTGCAGGTCTTTCAACAGCACAGATTCTATGTGTTGATCCTGTGTCAGTCAGCTTTCTAGAAGTCTTACCGGAAACACTTTTATATTGTCCGTGTGAACGACGCCATCTGCAAATGGGAACTGGGTTTCCTTCGGTTCAAACATTGCGAGCCTGGTTGCGCTGCCCAGCACGTCAAGAAGGATCTGAAGCAGCTGCCTTTGCTCTAGATTTTGACTATTCTGCCATTAGGAAGGGTGTGTCGGGGACAGGGGAGACAGAAGCACGCTGTGCCTTCAGCACGTCTACACCAGCGTCTCAGCAACGCTGCGAAGATGAAAATGCCCCACAGCTGCACTAAGGCGCAGCCAGCAGCCGGCACTCGAAATGCTGCCAGCAGTGCCACACGGGGGAATCACCAGCGTGAATTAATCAGTGGCCACATGCAGGCTGCCATGCTGCCTGCGGATTCAGAACAGGTACCCTGTAACACAGTGAAGACATTCCTATTTCTGTGTTCTTAAAAACATGTCAAGTTTCTCCAAATTTGCTTTTTCTCAGTCTACCATATATATATATATATATATATATATATATATATTTTTTTTTTTTTTTTTTTTTTTTTTTTTTGAGATGAAGTCTCACTCTGTTGCCCAGGCCGCAGTGCAGTAGCACAATCTTGGCTCACTGCAACCTCTGCCTCCAAGGTTCAAGCAACTCCTGCCTCAGCCTCCCAAGTAGCTGGGACTACAGGTACACACCACCACCATGCCCAGCTAATTTTTTTGTTATTGTTTTTTTGAGACAGAGTCTTGCTCTGTCACCCAGGCTGGAGTACAGTGGCGCAATCTCGGCTCACTGCAACCTCCACCTCCCAGGTTCAAGCGATTCTCCTGCCTCAGCTTCCTGAGTAGCTGGGATTACAGGCGCCCACCACCATGCCTGCCTAATTTTTGTATATTTAGTAGAGATAGGGTTTCACCATGTTGGTCAGGCTGGTCTCAAACTCCTGATCCCCATGACCCACCAGCATCAGCCTCCCAAAGTGCTGGGATTACGAGCATGAGCCACCATGCCCAGTCTAATTTTTGTATTTTTAGTAGAGACTGGGTTTCACCATGTTGGCTGGGCTGGTCTCAAACTCCTGACCTCAGGTGATCCACCTGCCTCGGCCTCCCAAAGTGCTGGGATTACAGGCATGAGCCACTGCACCTAGCCAACCAAATTTTTCTTTCAGTCTAATAAAATGACATTCTATTATCAAATAAATCACTCACGGCTGGGTGCGGTAGCTCACATCTGTAGTCCCAGCACTTTAGTAGGCTGAGGTGGGTGGAGCATGAGGTCAGGAGTTTGAGACCAGCCTGGCCAATATGGTGAAACGCCATCTCTACTAAAGATACAAAAATCAGCCGGGTGTGGTGACGGACGCCTGTAGTCCCAGCTACTCAGGAGGTTGAGGCAGAAGAATCACTTGAACCTGGGGGACAGAGGCTGCAGTGGGCTGAGGTCGTGCCATGGCACTCCAGCCTGGGCGACAGAGCGAGACTGCATCTCAGGAAAGGAAAAGAAAAAAAAGAAATCACCCACATATCACTGAGACAAACCCCTACTCATGACATGCCTTTATTGCTCTGTCTTGTGCTGTTCTCTCCACAGGCGGGTTTTTTTTTGTTTTTTTGCTCTTGTCGCCCAGGCTGGAGCGCACTGGCATGATCCTGGCTCACTGCAACCTTCGCCTCCCGGGTTTAAGCCATTCTCCTGCTGCAGACTCCAAGTAGCTGGGACTACTAACCGGGTGCACACCACCACACCTGGTGAATTTTTGTATTTTCAGTAGAGATGGGGTTTTGCCATGTTGGCCAGGCTGGTCTTGAACTCCTGTCCTCAAGTGGTCCCCCTTTGTGTCTGACAGTAAAGGACAAACACCACTTCAGAATGCCCCACCCCTGCCCAGCTCTGCAGGGACTCCTGGGAGAAGGAAGGCACCATATCCCAGCACCCTAGCTTTGTTTCTTTGTTTTTTTGAGACAAAGTTTTGCTCTTGTGGCCCAGGCTGGAATGCAATGGCATGATCTCCGCTCACTGCAACCTTGCCTCCCAAGTTTAAACAATTCTCCCACCTCAGCCTCCCAAGTAGCTGGGATTACAGGCATGCAGCACCACTACCTGGCTAATTTTGTATTTTTAGTAGAGATGGGGTTTCACCATGTTGGCCATGCTGGTCTCGAACTCCTGACCTAGTGATCCACCCACTCAGCCTCCTAAAGTGCTTGGATTACAAGTTTAAGTCACCACACCCAGCTGCACCCCAGTTTTTGTGAGTTGCAGAACAAGTGACATTTCAGGAAGGTCAGAGAAACCTGACTCAGCAGAAAGTGCCCCACATGAGTGTCCGGCGAGGCATTTCCATTTCAGCTGGAAGGAGAGCAGCCAGCACTCTCCAGGGCTGAGCAAAGGCCCGATTCCACATGGCCCACAGCAGGGGGAAGGGGAGGCTGGAAGTCCTCCTCAGGTCACTCCCCACCTCCTCCAGGAAACCACACCGGGGCCCAGTCCGAGAATAGACCCTCCAGCCACCCAGCCTCAGATGGGGGCGGGGCAGGCCATCTGTGGGTGAGGAGGCCAGAGATAGCACAGCCCAGCAGTATGCTCTCTGGGAGACCAAAACCCTCCATCCACCCATCTACTCCTGTGTATGATGCAAACCAGAGGCTGGAAGGGGCCCTGCTGTCCATGGGGTGCACACGTGGTGGCTGAGGAAGGCACCTTCATTCCTATGTCCCAATGGAGCAAGGGTGGGCACCCCTTCAAACCAGTGACTTCTGAAACCTGAGCTGGGACTCTGAGCCAGGCCCCCAGTTTTGTTCAGAGGCACAGAGGCCCTAGCCTGGGGTGGGACAGGCTCTCAGGGGCAGGTCTGGGGAGGTGAGTAGGTGGGGAGGTTCCCATCTCAGAGAGCTCAGGTGAGTCCTGGGGTTTGGAGACCACTTCCCATTTTGAACAGGAAGCCAAAGGTGCAAGGCCTGAGCTGCTCCCTGGGTCGCCACCCAACCCAGGTAGGCAATGCCAAGGGCTTAGCCCCCCCTACCCGGGAGGTCAGCACCAGTGCACCCCACGGCTTTGGGATTTAACTGTCTTTTTTCTGATAGGAAAGTAAAGTGCTACAGCCTTATTTTGGAGAACAGCTTGACAACGTCTATTTCTCATTTTTACTGGGGTAAACATGCATAATGTTAAACTTTTTTAACCATTTTTCAGGGTACACGTCAGAGGCACTCAGCGCATGGATGCTGTGTGCAGCCCTCACTGCCGCCCGTCTAGAGGACTCCTTCACCTCGCAAAACTGAAACTCTGCCCCTCAGCCCCAGCTCCCCATTCCCACCCTCCCCAGCCCCAGCGCTCACACGCTGCACCATCCTACCTCTGTCCCTATGAATGCAACAGCCCTAGGGGCCGGGCGCAAAAGGTACGTGTCCTCCTGGGACGGGCTGATTCCACTCAGCACAATGTACTCGAGGTCCATCTATGTGGCAGCTTGTGTCCGTTTCCCTCCTTTTGAGGGCTGAGTAATACTCCATGGGGTGGAGGGGCCACACTGTGCTTACTTGTTTGTCCAAGGATGGACACAGGCCCCGTCCATCACTCAATCATCGTGAGTAATGCTGCTGTGAACATGGGGTGCAGGGCTCCCCAGGAGGCCCTGCTTCCAATGCTCTCGGGTTCCACTGAGAAGTGGAATTGCTGGACTGCACAGTAACTGTGTCCCATCTTCCGAGGGGCTGCCATCCTGTTCCCTGCGCTGCTGCACCATGCTACATTCCCAGCACCTGTACACAGGGACCAGCTTTCACTCTGATTACACCTCTGCAAGGAGCCCTCCCCACAGGTGCCTCCCACAGGTAGGATCACAACCCCAAGAAGGAAGCCAGGCTCACCCAGCAGCACACTCTGGCCCCGCGGGAACGTGGGACGTGCCTGCTTTCACTCATTCACTGAGCCCCTCTGGGTGGACCCACCCAGCCGCCTGCCCAGCCCTGTCCTTACTTGCTCCTGCATGGACTCCGGTCACCTGAGGGCCCTGCCCTCCACACGGCAGCGTGGACCAGGATCTCCTCCACCCAGCCACTCCAGGGTACTCGCTCCTGCATAGAGTCTGGTCACCTGAGGGCCCTGCTCTCCACACAGCAGTGTGGACCGGGATCTCCTCCGCCCAGCCACTCCAGGGCACTCGCTCCTGCATAGAGTCTGGTCACCCGAGGGCCCTGCTCTCCACACAGCGGTGTGGACCGGGATCTCCTCCGCCAAGCCACTCCGCACTCCTTGGGTGCCATCACGGCTAGGCCGCATCCTGTGTTTGGCCCAAGGCCTCCCGGAGAGGCTGCATGGCCAACCCTGTGACCCTGGCATGCGGCCGCGCCACTCCCAAGGACAGCGCAGAACCCAAGCAGGACAAGAGAGCACTTCACAGATTTCTGAGAAACACCCGCAGCCGGCTCGCCCTCGAGGCCCATGTCAACCCCCCATTTTCCTCCAGGCAGGCAGGGTGGGGGGGTGCACAGAGCACAGATGGTTAAGACCCCAGCCAGCTGGTCCCAAACCTGCTGACTATGTTTTGTTGGAAGGGAAAACTGAGGAGCCTTTGTCTCCAGGAGCTGCCCCCTCCTTGCAGTCGCGCGCCTGCCTGCGTGGGAGCTGGGGCCCTGTGGCGGCAGCTGGCCACACGCGCCCATGCCCTGCTGCCCCGGGCAGAGGAATGTCACAGGCTGGTGTCCTGAGTGCTCTGCCCACGCTCTGCCATCCCCGCCCAGGCTCCAGGTGCTGCCGGCCATCCTTGCAGCCGGGTCCCAGGGCACTGCCATCCTCACGGAGAGAGTTCCTCCGCAGGGCTCTCTGCCCCTGCACCAGCACTTACCACCCAGCCCGCCCTGAGGCTCGCCTGGGCTGCCTGGGGCAGCTGCCGGCTCTTGCCAGCCTCACTCCACTTTCTTGAATGTCCAGCCTTATCTGGACATGGGTGCTCTCTGCTAATGAAGACAGAAGGCCAGGGTGCCTTCTCAGTGTCCCCGCCAGCCAGTGAGTGCTCGGGTCCAGGGTGGCTGCTGTGGAGTGAGAGGGCCAGGCTGAGCCAGGTGCCCTGCGGACGGACTGCACCGAGGTCTGGAACCACTGGATCTCCAAGTCTGGCCCCAGTGAGGGGTTGCCTCAGCAGAGGCCAGCCCTGCCCATGATGGAGGGGGAAGAGGTAGTCCCCACCTGCCCCAGAATCAGGGAAGGAATGCAGTGGACCTGGAGTAAGAGCGCAGCACAGCCACGCCAGGTACTGGCCTAGAGGAGCCCCGCTGAGCCAAGGGTGCCTCCTGGGAGCCCCAGGGCTCCAGGAACAGCATCTGCCCCATGGCAGGGAGGCCTCCAAGGTGGCTGTGAGGACAGTGGGGCAAACACACTCCGGCCTCAGCACAGGGACCCGCCCCACCACGCCACGCGCTCTGGCCAGCCTGTGGCCACTGCCCAAGTTGGGTCCAGCCATCAGGAGGCCCTGGCCTTAGACCTGCTGGGCCTGCACCTCTGTCTCAGTCACCCAAAGGCCCAGAGGCAGTTCCCTGTTCCTCCACCTCCAGCCTAGCAGTCCCAGGCACAGGTGCGCAGGTGTACAGGTGTGCCTCACCAACAGTAGGAGGGGAAACCCACCCCCATGGAGGGGAGCTCCTCCCAGCTCTGATCCCACCTCCCATAGCATGCACACACGCCCAAGGCTGCCGGACGAGAGGGGCTCTGGGAAGGGATTCCCTGGCTCCCCCGAGGTGCACGCTCTGAGCTGTGTCCCGTCTGGGTCTGTGCTCAGTGACCTGTGTGGCCACGTGCATCTGTGAGCATGACCACCAGCCTGGGCTGACTCTGCTGTGGGCCCTCGGTGGAGTGCTACGCAGACAGAGGGAAGAGGGTGGGGCCCTGCACATAGTCCTATTGCTCAAGACGGAGCCAAGTCTGGTCTGCGTCAGCCTGAAGGTGGGAACAGCTCTCCCCTTTCCATGCCCTCCTGGAAGGTGGGAACAGCTCTCCCCTTTCCATGCCCTCCTGGAAGGTGGGAACAGCTCTCCCCTTTCCATGCCCTCCTGGCCGGGCCCCCCTGGGGTCAGGTGGGGCCTGAGGGCAGACCCGCTCAGCTGGCTGGCACTGCCTCTGCAGCCAGAACCCTCTCCCTTGCCCCGGAAGTCTGGCAGAAGGAGGTGTCAGGAAGGCAGACAGATGGGCCCAGTGCAGGAGGAGTCAGGCTGAACAGGCGGGGGCCACTGCCTGTGGGCAGCCATGCTGAGGGGAAGCCAGGCAAGGCTCTGGACGAGACACGGCATCTCTGATGCAGGCCACAGCCCCAACACCCCACGGCCATCCCCAGGCTGGACAGTCCATATGGCCCCAAGCAGGCAGGGACCTGACAGGTGTCTCTCAGCAGGAATGTGCCCTGCCCAGCAAGGGCGTTTCCGTGCAGGGGTTATTTTGGCAGACAAGGCACAGGCAGGTGCTTGTGACAGCTGGGGGAGGCTCCCAAAATCCCCTCTGGGAAGGCCTGTGGGCCAGGCCTCGATGCAGGCCCCCGGGACTAAGCCCCTGTCCTGGGTGGCCCTGTTATGGGCCACAGGCTGTGACTCTCAGCGAGGAGCATGAGAGGCCAGGCCAGTCGCCTGTCCCGGGTCAGCCTGTACCTTCGGGCTGCTTTGCCAAAACGTCCCACCTCCTCCCTCCCCAGTGGCCCATGGGGCAAAGGATGAAGTGTGGGCCTGCAAGAAGGTGTTCCAGGTTGTGGCACCTGCAGTGCTCAGCTCTCCTAAGTGGCCACCACAAGCCCAGTGAGATCCAGGCACATCCCGACTGCATGTCATGGGGCCCTGCAAGGCCAGGTCACACAGGCCAGCACCCCAGGGAGCAGCCAGAATCTTCTCCTGAGACAGCATGCCCCCAACCGGCAGGACGGCCAGGTACAGGCTTCCAGCGCCCCAGGACTGGCCAGCCTGTGTTGCAGACAGCTAACATGGCAGCAGCACCATGGGAATGCCTGCAACGGGGCAGCTTCCCACCTGGGACAGGCCAGGGGAAGGCAGAACCGCACCTGCTCCACATGGGGCACGGCTATGGGCACAAGGATGACTCCGGCTGTTGGGTGATGAGAGGGAATCAGGAGTACCTGCGGCAGGAGGCTGGCATCCCAGGAGCACCTGCCACAGGGGGCTGGCATTCCAGGAGCACCTGCGGCAGGGGGCTGGCATCCCAGGAGCACCTGCCACAGGGGGCTGGCATCCCAGGAGCACCTGCGGTGGGGGCTGGCATCCCAGGAGCACCTGCGGCAGGGGGCTGGCATCCAGGAGCACCTGCGGCACGGGGCTGGCATCCCAGGGGCACCTGCGGCACGGGGCTGGCATCCCAGGGGCACCTGCGGCAAGGGGCTGGCATCCCAGGGGCACCTGCGGCAGGCGGCTGGCATCCCAAGGGCACCTGAGGCAGGAGGCTGGCATCCCAGGAGCACCTGCGGCAGGGGGCTGGCATCCCAGGGCCAGGGTGTGTTTGTGCATGTGCCTGTGCATGGTGTGTGTACGTGCATACATGGTGTGTGCACATATAGGGTGTGTGTGCATGGCGCATGTGTGTGCATGGTGGGTGTGCGTGTAATGTGTGCACAGGTGTGCATGGTGTGTGTGCACATGCATGGTGCATGTGTACATATATGGTGCGTGTGAATGCACAGTGCATGTGTCGTGCATGGTAGGTGTGCACGTGCCTGGTGGGGGCGTGAGACTGTATCAGATTTCCCCTCTGCCCCACATCAAGAGGATGTACTTAGGACCAACTTCTTGTTTAGGAACCAAGGCTGTTCCCCCACCCCGCCCCCAGGAGTCTCAGGAAGGAGCAGGAGCGGGACCAGAGGATGGAACTGCTGTCCCGCCCCCAGGAGTTTCAGGAAGGAGCAGGAGCGGGACCAGAGGATGGAACTGCTGTCCCAAAGGGGACTCAGACCTTGGAATCCACCTCCTGGGCTCCCAGTTTGTGGACTGCCCAGGAGAGGAGCAGGCTGAGGGGTAAAGCTGGACCTGGGCTGTGGACCCCGCAGAGAAGCCATGCAGCACCCACGGAGGGGGCTCCCATTTGGGAAGAAGCGGGTCAGACACAAAACCTTCCCAACTCAGCCCTAGGCACTGAGCCCCACCTCACTGCCTGTGCCCTCAGCTGTCACAGGCCTCAAAAGGATCGGCACAGCTTCCCATAGGGGTTCCCACAACTCCAACTCCTTCGTGTGTGGCCTCAGTGCAGAGGTAGTAGGCCGTACAGGCACGCCACCTGCTCCTCTCACTCCCCACTCATGTCATGGGCACCAGGCAAAACCCCGTGCTGTGTTGAGGGTCTGGGACCAGCTGGCCGCATTTCTCAACACAGCCACAAGGGGAGGTCCGCCGCACTTACGGGCACCGGTGAGGAGCTGAGAGGGGCTCCCACGGAAGGAGCAGCAGGCGCAGAGGCACACGCAGCCCCACGCACAGCGGGACTCAGGACAGTGACCAGGCAGCTTCCACCCGAGGAGGGAGGTGCAGCCTCTGGCTGAGGATTCTTCCAAAACAGGAAGTGAGATGCTCGTATTTGGCGAGTCCAAGGAGGACCAAGGCAATGTTGGTAACGAACCCACAGCGAACCCAAAGGGAAACACTGGAGGCACGGCAGAGCACACACGTTACCCATAAGGAACAAGGAGCAGGCTGACTGCAGACTCCTCAAAACCACAACAGACGCCAGAAGTCACTACAACAATCATCGAAGTCCCGAGGAGACAAAACCGTCAACCAAGGACCCTGTGATCCCCAAGGGTGAGCGGACAAAACGCCATCCTCAGGCACTGAAAGAGCTGCCAAAGGATGTGCTCCAGGAAAACAAAAGCCATCCCAGGAGGGGCTGGGCCACAGCAAGCACAGCAGCAGCACAGCCAGCCATGCAGGGCACTGCTGTTTCTCCTGCATTCCAGCTCTCCTTCCTTTGGAGGGTGAGAGGGTTGTAGGGCTGTTGAATATCTTTTTTTTTTTTTTGAGATGGTGTTTCATTCTTGTTGCCCAGGCTGGAGTGCAATGGCACTATCCTGGCTCACCGCGACCTCCACCTCCTGGGTTCAAGTGATTCTCCTGCCTCAGCCTCCCAAGTGCTTGGAATTATAGGCACGCGCCACCACGCCCAGCTAATTTTTTGTATTTTTAGTAGGGAGGAGTTGTCATCATGTTAGCCAGGATGGTCTCAATCTCCTGACCTGGTGATCCAACGGCCTCAGCCTCCCAAAGTGCTGGGATTACAGGAGTGAGACACCGTGCCCAGCTGACTATCCTTAAATGTCAACAGGCCTCTCACATTTTAGGCAAATTAATAACAGTTCACAAAGGACTACAAACCAGATTTCTCGGAGTGCGAAATACAGAACACTCAGGCCCGGCACAGCGGCCCAAGCTGTGACCCCAGCGGGAGGAGGAAAAGGGAGGATGGCTCGAGCCGCAGACTTTGAGGCTGCACTGAGCTCTGATCAGGACGCCGTACTCGAGCCTGACCAACAGAGTGAGAACCTGTCTCAGAAATGAAAATAAACTCAATCTTGATCCATCCTTAACTTCCAAAGAGTAAATAACAAAATGCCCCAAAGGAAATGTGGTAAAAAACAGAATCAAAATGATCAGCATGACAGGAATACATGCAAATACGTCATCACAAGAAACACACACTAAACTTGCCAGTTAAAAGCCAACCCAGGCCGGGCACAGTGGCTCATGCCTGTAATTGGAGGTGTGGGAGGCCAAGGTGGGAGGACCACCTGAGGTCAGGAGTTTGAGACCACCCTGGCCAACATGCTGAAACCCTGCCTCTACTAAAAATACAAAAATTAGCTGTGTGTGGTGGTGCGAGCCTGTAATCCCAGATACTCGGGAGGCTGAGGCAGGCGAATCACTTGAACTCAGGAGGCAGAGGTTGCAGTGAGCCGAAATTCTGCCACTGCAGTCCAGCCTGGGCCACAGAGCAAGACTTTGTCTCAAAAACAAAACCAAAAAAAAAGCCAACCCAGGCTTTCGGCAAAGCTGTGCACCAGAGCAAGTCTACGCCCTGGGGACCAGGAAGGCTGACAGTGCATGACCAGGAGACGCCATGGCAGAGGCTGCACACGGCACAGCTGGCACAGAGATGGAGTTGGGAATGCACTTAAGGCAAAGAGTGGGATTCGAGGCAAAGGTGAGGACAGAAATGACCAAGGGGCACTCGCCAGGAAGCTGGAACAAGGCCAGCCCTGGGTACCATGGCGACTGCCTGAGAAAAGACAGGAAACGCGTGGGTGGCGGGTGGGGCCCCAGGACTCTGACGCGAGTCCCACGGTGCTGGAGTCAGGGGCAGGGGTCATGCTGGTGTGACCCACTCCCTCCCAGGAGGTGAGCATTTAGCGTTTGGAAAGAAAACTCCCAGCACAGTAACCTTCCTCTGTGTGACCTCGTCTAAGGGAGGACATCACCACCGTGAGCCTCCTGGAACCTGCACGCCCTTCGTTCCCTCCCACGCATGGACCCTGGGCTTCTTGGAGACTGCAGCTCAACCCTTCCTGGTTCTCACTGAAACCCCCGGCAGGTGTCCAGAGCCCACCCTGCGCCCTCCCAGAGCATCGGGGACTCGGCCCTGGCGTGGACATGGAGACCCCAGGGTTGAGCTCCATCTCCTGCCCGTGCTTGGCCCCTGGCTGGCACCACCACACTATAGCTCGAGTCCCAGGTCCGGACACTCCCGCTGTACAGACTCGCCCTGCCAAAAGGAGCCTGGTAGTCTCCTTTCCATGAGACGCAGCGCCACGCGGCAGAGGTCACTGCTGCCTGGACTCCAGGAGCCGAGGCATCACAGCCCTGCAAGCCTCTTCCAAGCCACCCAGGAAAAGACTCCAGGTGTGCGCCTAGACAAGGAGGCCGTCTGGACTCCCTGAGCCATCGGGAGAAGCCTGCCACGAAGCCCAGAAGGTGCCCACCACTTGGCTGACACCAGAGCAGTCTCTCCAGAGGGCACCCAGGACCCCAGCCCCCCATTCTACTGCCCCACGAGCCCAAGGGTCTGGAACACCCTAGACCCTCCGAGAGCTCCCAGAGGCCCAGAGCTCCTGCTAGATGTTCAGCCAGTTTGGACTCAGGATGGTTCCAGTGGGCAGGAGCAGCGGGCAGGTGACAGCAGGCTGGCCCTGGTTCCAGGGGCTTCTCCTCTGGGAAAGGCAACAGTTGCTAGGGAGCAAATCTTGAAGTGCCAAGTCAGGCACACAAGGGCCGAGGGAAGCCGGGAGAAGATGGGAACAGAAACCACACAGGGTAGCCACACCCAGGGCTCCTGCAAACCACAAACGCCCCCGCAAAGGCCTCTGCTGCTCCAAGGCACACGCTCGCCCCAAGGCACATGCTCGCCCCAAGCCACCTCCTCTGCAGACAGAGAAGAGCCCCTGAGGATCCAGGGCCACGCTGGCCCCCAGGTGCAGGGCTGGGCTCAGGGCACCCTCCCTCTGATCTCACTCCCAGCACACTCCCCACTGCTCCCCGGAATTAACCCCACAGCAAGGTGGAGAAGACTCATTGAATGTTTAGAGTATCTGCTGCTACACATTTCCCGACTGTAGCTCCAGATTCCAGCCGACCCTCTCTAGTCAATAGTACACAAAAGAGGTGCTGCCGGGTCCACCGGGGCTGAGAGAGGAGGACGGGCGCCCTGGTGCTGCCGGGTCCACCGGGGCTGAGAGAGGAGGACGGGCGCCCTGGTGCTGCCGGGCCCACCGGGGCTGAGAGAGGAGGATGCCCTGGTGCTGCCGGGCCCACCGGCGCTGAGAGAGGAGGACGGAGGCCCTGGTGCTGCCGGGCCCACCGGGGCTGAGAGAGGAGGACGGAGGCCCTGGTGCTGCCGGGCCCACCGGCGCTGAGAGAGGAGGACGGAGGCCCTGGTGCTGCCGGGCCCACCGGCGCTGAGAGAGGAGGACGGAGGCCCTGGTGCTGCCAGGCCCACCGGCGCTGAGAGAGGAGGACGGAGGCCCTGGTGCTGCCGGGCCCACCGGCGCTGAGAGAGGAGGACGGAGGCCCTGGTGCTGCCGGGCCCACCGGCGCTGAGAGAGCGACAGCAAAGACACCAGGCAGGAGATTCAATGGAATCTTCTTTTCAATGAGTCTAATCAAATAAGGTTTTCTTTTCACTCTTAACACAAACCCCTGGCTGGAAATCCTAATGGCGCTGCTGCTGCTGCTGTGCTCTGGGTGTTCAGGTCAGCAGAAAGGTGCTAAGTGTGGGAGCCCAGCCCGCGCCCAACGAGTAGGGCTGCTGGGGGTGCCCGGCCATAGCACCCACCCCCAGGCAGTACCTCTTGCAGGTGTGTGGCACTCATAGAATATGCCAGCTTTGGGGACAGCAAGCCCAGATAACAACTGCTGCCAGCATCCCCGAGAGCAGCCTCAGGGCCCCCGTTCTCTGGGTCTCTGTTCTGTGGCTACTCACACTGCCGGATCCAGCGCCCGGAGCGTCCACGTCCAACCCACAGAGCAGTTACAGCCTGAGCTGTCTCCTCTCCCGAGAGCTGCTGGGCCCCAGGAAGGCTCAGGGGAGGCAGTGGGTGGTGTGCACCAGGTCCCACTATTGGGTCCCCATTCTAGGGACGGCATTCTCCAGGAGGCGAGCTGAGGACAACCCTGAACAGCTGCCTCTTCCCCAAAGGAAAGCGGGCTGCTCCGGGGGCGGGGTGGGGTGGGGCATAAGCCGTACCCTTCAGGAACTGCACCCCCTCTTCTCCGCGTGCCTCCACACCAGGGAAACACCCAACCACCTACCAAGAGTCACCCCTAATCAGTGCTGGAAATTTTCCCAGGGAATAAGCGGAACCCCTGCAGGGCCTGGTGCATTGAAGGCTGGCGAATCCTGGGGGAGGTGCTGTTCTGATAAACTCCGAAGCCAAACCTCGGGTGGCCTGGGCCGGTGAGCCAGGCTGGCTGTCCCTGTTCCCGCTCCCTGGCTGGGAGCCACACGAGCCACAGCGGCAATCTCTGGATATCACATTGCTAATTAAAGAAACCTCTGACACCTATGACAGCCCTCCAGAGCCAGGTGCAGCCCAGGAGCCTGGCTGCCACCCTCTGCCCCACCACATTCTCCCCGGGTGAGTGCGACGAGAAAGGGGCAGGGCATGAGACGCACCCACCCTGGCCCCAGCACAGGCTGTGCGCTAGTGGCAGACACCTGTCGGGATTCCCAGCCCTGCCCTGTGCCCAATTTGACAGGACCACAGCAGGAGAACAACTCTGCCTCATCACCACCTGCCAAGGGTCTGAGAGGCAAGAGGCTGGTGCAGGAGCTGCCCACGGGAGCTGAGGTCCCTACCCCTCAGGCCGACATTCCCCAATACTCAGGCAGTGAGCACAGGGGCAGTGGTGGCAGGCGCTGAGCTGGCCGGGCACATGCCTCTCAGGCTGCCACCACCACGGGTTCTCGGCCTTCCTGGACCCCCGCTAAGGCCTGCCCTCCCTTCCCCTCGAGTCTGAGGCTGGCTCTGTGCGACCAGGTCAGGCACGCTGGCCTCCCAGCTGGTGAGATGCCCCTTGGCCTTGTGGCCTTGCAGCTGTTCTTCACGCCCAAAGACCATGCCTCCCGCAGGAGACAGCCACGCTGGACCTGATAGGTGTTGTATTTATAAACACAGGCCGTGCTCAGCTCCATTTCCGGCTGAAGCCGTAGCCAGGCGAGCCGAGTGCGCTGATTTGGGGGTGGTGGCTTAACTTTCCGAGGCCCAATAACCTTCCCATCCAGCTAGGTGGGAAAACAGGAAGTCCAGGGCCAGGCTGGAAACTGCGGGAGCCGAAGGAACGGCCGGACTGACTGCAAGGAGCAGGCTGGCAGGGAGCAGGGCCGCCCAGGGCCACCACAGCAGCCCTACCACGAGGAACAGCAGAGTCCTGGCCGTAGGGGAATGTGGGCTCAAGGGAGCCAGGATGCTCAGGCCAGGAGAGCCCAGACCTCAGGGTGAGTCTCCACCACCAAAGCTCTCCATCTTCTCCCCCCGCCCAGGCCACATCCCAGGCTTGAGGTGGGTGGGGAAGGAGAGACCTAGGCCAGACAGAGGGGCCTCATGACCTGACACCCACCCTGGCACACAGGCAGCCCGAGAATGTGGAAGGCCCACCCTCCCATGCCCACCACGGAGCACCTACGAGAGGCACCAGCACGCGCTGCCCAAAGCCTGAGCAGCCATTCCTCTCCTCAGCACTCAGAGGCTCTGGGAAGGCCTGGCCAAGAGGGACTCCCTGCCAGCAGGGCATCAGCCTCCTGCCGCCCACCCTCCTGAGGTGCTCCCTGGGCGACTGGGAAGATGCGCTATGTCCTCAAATGGAGCAGGAGCAAGCCCAAGTGGGCTGCTGCGGGGCAGTCCTGCCCCACCCGAGTCCAGGACCAGGGAAGCAGGCACTGGTCTCAAGGCAGAACGGAGACACCTGCACACAAGCCCAGGGCGCAACGGTGATGAAAACCTATGCCCAGTTCTTTCGCATCTAAAAATAGGGAAGTCCTGGCTGGGGGCCAGACAATAAAGAAATATCATCAATGCCTCTTGCAAGGTCAACTACAGAATTACACTGGGAAACGAGGCTCAAATTAAACAAAAGACGCTGTGGCACCCCAGCTGTCAACTGGCCCCTGGTCACCTCTGTCCCGATGCAGACATGGGACTCACAGAGGGTTGCAGAGAACAAAGCCACGGGGGAGGGCCCAGCAGAGGGCCCAAGCTTGCAGGATGGCGGCTGAAGGCCAGGCCCTTCCCTCCCGTCAGCCACAGCTCGGTCCGGCCCCTGTGCTCACCAGAACAAGAGCGATATTTGAGAAAAGGGATGTGCACCTGCAGGCCTGCCTCGCTGTGGAGCCACGCCCTTCCCTGCCAGGGAGGGGACAGCACTGCTCTCCTCCACACGGACCATCTCTGCAAGATGAAAGGTGTCCTCGGGAAGGCGAAAGGGAGGCTGTACCACGTGGCCACTTCACTGCTCAGCTCAAGGCACACCCGGCTCCTAGAGCTGCCTGAGCTGGGCTGCCTGTGCGCAGCTGCTGCTGACAGGTACTTTTGGGATACGGGCTGGATGGGGCAGTCGAGACACAGAAACTGGAGACCCAACACTGGACCAAGCCAGCTGACTGCCTGGGCCTCAAGCCCATGGAGACCAGTGAAGCCCAAACTCCTCTGCCGAGCAAGGCCCAGGATGTTGGCCCGAGAGGTTGTGGGAGGGTGGCATGGGGACTGAGGGCCCCTCCAAGCCCCCTCCCGTGCTCAAGCCCACGCTACCTTGTCTCAGGACTCAGGGGTCATTAGAACCCATCTGTCTCCTTGCTGTACCCTGAAGAGAGCCATTGCCTTGAGGTAAACCCTCCCCCAACCCCATCCCACCCCCAAGCCACAGCCTGACCCCTCCCCCCACCCAACGACCGTGCCCTCGAGCTGAGCCACAGCATCTCTGCACTCAGCCAGGTGCCGCCTGTGTCTGGGGCAGGGGGTACCCACAGCTTGGCCAGGGAGTGCTGAGGAAAGGCTGATTGGGGCAGTGGCAAGAAACAGCCAGGCCCAGAGGGGGTTGTTTAGCCCAGGCCCATGGGCACTCCCTTCCCCAGTGTCTTCCCCTGCCCACTCCTGCCCCTTTTGGGTCTAGAATCCTCTGTGGAGTGGCACCTGCACCCCAGGGCACCCAGCATGGACCCTGACCCTGCACCCCAGGGCACCCAGCATGGCCCCTGACCCTGCAACCCAGGGCACCCAGCATGGCCCCTGACCCTGCAACCCAGGGCACCCAGCATGGCCCCTGACCCTGCAGAGGGCCTGGGGCCACAGCCACGAACACCCCAGGCCTAAGAGCAGCCCAGCAGCAGCCAGTGCTACCCAGAGCTCCTGGAGCACCTGCCCCCATCTGCCGGGTGAGACTAGGCACTGCCAGCCTCCACAGGCTGCAGCCCTCGAGGAGCTGCTGACGACCCCAGCACCATGACCAGCAGCCACGGTCTCACTCACTGCAGAGCGGGCCTGAGCTGAGCACACATCCGTACGCCCTGTAGAGCAGAAGGGGACGGCCTCTCTGCACCCGGCTATTTTTAGGGCTGCCTCTCAGAGCAGCTGCTGAGCCAACCAGGCCCCACCGGACTGCAGAGCCAGCGGCTCACAAGCATCGGGGCTGCCCTCAGTGGGCACCTGTCCTACAGAGACCCTCCACGTCGAGGTGGGAATAAGCACACCACACCTGCCCCCGGTCCTGGGGAAAGCACTGTACAACCCCTCTCCTGCCACCCCTTCCCACCTGCACCTGAGCACCCTGCCTCGGCGACGCCACTGCCTGCCACCACCGCACACCCGTCACAGGGTCCAATGAGACCACAGTGGCTGTGACTGACCGCAGACCTGGTCTCTGCAGCAACCCCACCCCTGCCACAGCACCATGGCTGCCCAGTCCGTCAAACCCTCCTGGGATGCATGCCGACAACGGTGGGCAGAGAGAGGGAGAGGGCTGGTTCTAGTGCCCAGATCCAAGGAAAGCACCCTTTAGCCCAAGGGCACTGCAGCCCCCTGCCCCCCATCTCCTGCACAAAAGCCAGTCCCCAGCATGAGACCCGCTACCAGGCGACCGCAGTGCTAACAGCAGAAGTCTCCAGGCCTGCGTCCTGAAAGCGGAGCATGCCTGTGCAGACAGGCCGGCGTGGACGCACTGTGTGGGCCACGGCGACAGGCCAGGTCCTCCCAATCCCCAAGGCTATGTGCATCCTCCAGGCTAAGGGCACCGCCCTGCTGACCCTTGGCCCCAGCCCAAGTGCTGCCCAGCCCACAGGCCACAAGCTGCCCAGGTCGGCCTCCTCAGCCCCTCCCTCAGAGCAGCCCGTCTTCCCCAGAGCACTGCAGACCACCTCGGAAAGTCCAGTCCCAAGCCCCAAACAACAGCTCCCGCCCACGTCCACCCGCACACGCCGAGGCAGAGTCTCCCCCTCCATTGTGGTCCGCCTCTCCAGCAGCACTGCTCTCCCCAGCACACACGCTCAAAATAGTCCAGCGACTTCCCCACCACTCAAAATGAAACCACACTCCTTGGCGTGGCATCTTGGTTCCATTACAGGAACGTCTGCCAAGGAGCTATACTGTGTGGGCTGTGGGCACTGAGCAAGGCAGATGGGGCACCGCCGTGAGTCTCGTACAGGCCGGTGGGGCCAACAGGCAACACGCATGCTGAGGAGACACGCCGGCACGTGGACAGAAGCTAGGGGAGGGGACAAGCTACTGCCCCAACCGGCCACCGCCCCCTAACACTACCCTGTGCATTTACAGATGCAGAGGGTCCAGCGGGAAGAGCAACACGTCCAGGTGTTGCTCCAGAGGCGAGAGAGAGAACAGCACAGAGGCACCAGCGGAAGAGAAAGTGGCTGAGGACATCCCAGGACTAATGACGACCATCAGTCCACAAGGTCGGCAAGCCCAGTAACCCTGACTCAGGCAATCACAAGAGGACCCAGACCAGCACCCACCATGAGACGACCACTGGCAACATGGTCACAGTGACATGGTCACAAAGCCAACCGGACGCCTCCCTCCAGCATGTCATGGCTGCTGACCTCTCACAGCAAAGTTGGAGTCAAAGCCAGGGACGCCCTGCCCGGACCCATGGGAGGGGCACACGCCACCCCGGCACCCTACAGCCCGCTCAGGGTGAGGTAAATAAAAACATCCTCAGACAGAAAGAGAAGCAGGAAAATGTTCCTGGGATGCAAGAAGGATGAGGAACGAAGGGAGTGCTGAGTTTCGGAGCCCATCAGATATTCACAGTGAAAAAGCAACAACATCTTGTGGGCTTCTTAAAACAACCAAAATACACCGTAAAGAAAGCATATAAATATGAAAGGGCTGGATTAGAATAAGGTGCTCTAAGATCCACTGTAGATCAGCAGGAAAGTAAAGACACAATACACCACGCACATTAAAACGTACAGGGCCGGCCGGGCGCGGTGGCTCATGCCTGTAATCCAGCACTTTGAAAGGCCCACCTGGGCAGATCATCTTAGCTCAGGAGTTCAAGACCACTCTAGCCAACATGGAGCAACCTCGTCTCTACTAAAAATGCAAAAAAAATTAGCCGAGTGTGGTGGCACTTGCCTGCAGTCCCAGCTACTCGGAGGCTGAGGCAGGAGAATCACCTGACCTGGGAGGTGGCAGCTGCAGTGAACCGAGATCGCAGCACTGCGCTCCGGCCTGTGGAGTGAAGGCAGTGGCGCGATCTCGACTCACTGAGACGGAGTCTCGCTCTCTTTTTTGAAATAAAAGTAATGATAAATTTCACTAATAATGGGGGGGGGAATGAAATACAAAAATCAACGCAAAATAAGGTGACACAAAAGAAAGACAAACAAAAATACATGACAATAAAAAGCACAAAATAAAACAGTAGACATGAATCCAAACATCAGCAATTTGGATAAACATAAGTGGAATTAACGTTCCAGTGAAAAGCAAACATGGTCAGAGTGAATGAAAATGAAATCTAGACACATTCTGTAAACCAAAGACACACCTAACATGTAAGGATATACATTTTTAAGGTTTTCAAAAAGGGTAGAAAAATAGGTAACAGGGAAAAATTATCCAAAAGAATGCTGACATCAAAAAGCATTACTAGATAGAAAGCATTACTAGATAGAAAAGCATTACTAGACAAAAAGCATTACTAGATAGAAAAGCAGTTACACAATGATAAAAACTTCAAAACACCTAGAATTATAATTCTAAACGTGTATGTACTAAATAACATCACCTCAAAAATATATGAAGTGGCAGCGCGCAGTGGTTCCTGCCTATAATCCCAGCACTTTGGAAGGCTGAGGCAGGCAGATCATGAGGTTAGGAGATTGAGACCATCCTGGCCATGGTGAGACCCCGTCTCTATTAAAAATACAAAAAATTAGCCTGGTACACGCCTGTAGTCCCAGCTACTCAGGAGGCTGAGGCAGGGGAATCACGTGAACCCGGGAGACGGACGATGCAGTGAGCCGAGATCGTGCCACTGCACTCCAGCCTGGCAACAGAGCAAGACTCTCCAAAAAAAAAAAAGGGACAGACTTGAGGACCACAAAAAAGCAAGCCTGATCTGAGGACAGATGTCAAATACTGCACCATCCACTGCCAAACACACATTCCCTCCAAGTACAAACAGAGCATGTATGAAAATTGACCTCATACTGAACCATAAAGCAAGTTCCAAAAAAAAAAATTGTTTTTTGAGATGGAGCCTCACTCTACCACCCAGGCTGGAGTGCAGTGGCACAATCTTGACTCATTGCAACCTCCGACTACCAAGTTCAAGTGATTCTCATGCCTCAGCCTCCCAAGTAGCTGGGATTACAGGTGCGCACCACCATGTCTGTCAAATTTTTGTATTTTTAGTCCATATGGGGTTTCACCATGTTTTCCAGGCTGGTCTTGAACGTCTGACCACCACACCTAGCCAGGTTCCAAAAAAATGTTAGAAACTTGGTGTCATATTGACCACCTTCTCTGACTACCACTAACTAAATTAGAAATAAGTAGGGAAAAAAACAGAAGAGAATTGGCAGTAGAAAATAATTCGGAAAACGCGTTTGGACAGTAAGAACCTTTAAAATATTGCATAAGGTTAAAGAAGGGATAATGAGGCCAGGCGCGGTGGCTCATGCCTGTAATCCCAGCACTGTGGGAGGCCGGGCGCGATGCTCATGCCTGTAATCCCAGCACTGTGGGAGGCCGGGCGTGGTGGCTCATGCCTGTAATCCCAGCACTGTGGGAGGCCGGGCGCGATGCTCATGCCTGTAATCCCAGCACTGTGGGAGGCCGGGCGAGGTGGCTCATGCCTGTAATCCCAGCACTGTGGGAGGCCGGGCGCGATGCTCATGCCTGTAATCCCAGCACTGTGGGAGGCCGGGTGCGATGCTCATGCCTGTAATCCCAGCACTTTGGGAGGCCGGGCGTGGTGGCTCATGCCTGTAATCCCAGCTACTCGGGAGGTTGAGGCAGGAGAATTGCCTGAACCCAGGAGGCGGAGGTTGTGGTGAGCCGAGATCGCGCCATTGCACTCCAGCCTGGATAACGAGAGCGAAACGCCGTCTCAAAAAAAATTTTTTTTAATTTTTTTAATGGCCAAGCAGGGTAATGCATGCCTATAATCCCTTAGAAGCCAAGGCAGGAGGATTGCTTGAGACCAGGAGTTTGAGACGAGCCTGGGCAACATAGAAAGACCTGGTCTCTAGAAGAATATAAATAGGCTGGGCGCAGTGTCTCACCCCTGCAATCCTAGCACTTTGCGAGGCCAAGCAGGTGGATTACCTGAGGTCAGGAGCTCGACACAAGCCTGGTCAACATGGTGAAACCCTGTCTCTATTAGAAAATACAAAAACTGGCCGGGCGCAGTTGCTCACGCCTATAATCTCAGCACTTTCGGAGGCCGAAGTGGGTGGGTCACTCGAGTCAGGAGTTCACCAACATGGAGAAACAATCAAAATACAGAAATCAGCCGGGTGTGGTGGTGGCACACGCCTGTAGTCCCAGCTACTAGAAAGGCTGAGGCAGGAGAACAGCTTGAACCTAGAAGGTGGAGGCTGCAATGACAAGACTCCAGCTCAAAACAAACAAACAATTAGCCAGGCTTGGTGGCCCATGCCTGTAATCCCAGCTACTCAGGAAGCCAAGGCAGGAGAATCACTTGGAGCCCAGAGGCAGAGGCTGCAGTGAGCCAAGACTGCGTCACTGCACTCCAGCCTGGGCAACAAAACGCCGTCTCAAAGAAACAAATCAATTAAATTTTTTAAAAAGAATATAAAAAATGACAAGTATTTGAACAACTTTATGCCAATAAACTTGAAAATACGGATGAAACAAATATTCAGAAAAATACGACTTTTATTTTATTTATTTTCCGAGACAGAACGCCACTCTGTTGCCGAGGCTGGAGTGCACTGGTGCAACCTCGGCTGACTGCAGCCTCCACCTCCTGGGTTCAAGGGATTCTCCTGTCTCAGCCTCCCAAGTAGCTAGCTGGGACTACAGGTGTGCGCCGCCACGCCCAGCTAATTTTTGTATTTTGAGTAGAGATGGGCTTTTACCACATCGGTCAGGCTGGTCTCTAACCCCGTAGGCGATCTAACCACTTCAGCCTCCCAAAGCGCTGGGATTACAGGCGTGAGCCACTGCAACCAGCTCAATTTTTCAAACTCACTTAAGAAGTAAGAAGTGTCCTACAAACAGTAAAGAAATGGAATCAGTAGCTTAATTTCCCACAAAAAAACTTCAATTCGAGGTTGGTTACGTATTTATTTGAAATGGAGTTCTACTCTCGCTGCCCAGGCTGGAGTGCAATGGCGCGATCTCAGCTCATTGAAACCTCCACCTCCTGGGTTCAAGCAATTCTCCTGCCTCAGCCTCCCAAGTAGCTTATATTACAGGCGACTGCCACCACACCCAGCTAATTTTTGCATTTTTAGTAGAGATAGGGTTTCACCATGTTGGCCAGGCTGGTCTCGAACTCCTGACCTCAGGTGATCCACCCACCTCAGCCTCCCAGAGTGCTGAGATCACAGGTGTGAACCATGCAGGCCCAGCCAGTCGGGTTATTTTATCAGTGAATTATCCCAAACATCAGGTAACAAATGATTCCCGTTTTACATAAGCTACACCACGATACAGCAAAAGAAGAAATATTCGTCTCATTTTGCAAGGAAATCTTAGCACCAAAATTTGACAATGACTACAGAAGAAAGGAAGCATACAGACCCCAGACAAAGACGCAAAAGTCCTCAACAAAATATTAATCATCTAAACCCAGCAATGTGGACGGAGCTGGAGTTCCAGCTCTTTGAGAGGCCAAAGTGGGAGTATCACTTGAGGCCAGGAGTTGGAGATCAGCCTGAACAACATAGTGAGGTCCTGTCTCTACAAAAAATTTAAAACTAGTGGGCCAGGGGCATGCATCTGTGGTCTCAGCTACTCGGGAGGCTGAGGCAGGAGGATTGCTTGAGCCATGATCAGGCCACTGTACTCCAGCCCAGGCAACAGAGCAAGATTCTGTTTCAAAACAATAAATAAATACCCACCAATTTTTTAAAAGGGTGATACAATATGACTAAACTGGACTTTTTTCAAGAATAGGTTAATGTCAGAAAATCAATTGATGGGCCGGGCGAGGTGGCTCATGCCTGTAACCCCAGCGCTGTGGGAGGCCGAGGCGGGGGCATGAGGAGGTCAGGAGTTCGAGACCGGCCTGAACAATATGGTGAAACCCCGTCTCCACTGAAAATACAAAACTTAGCCGATCGTGGTGGCGCGTCGCGTGCCTGTAGTCCCAGCTACTCAGGAGGCTGAGGCAAGAGAATCATTTTAACCTGGGAGGCAGAGGCTGCACGGGCTAAGATTGCGCCACTGCGCTCCAGCCTGGGGCACTGAGCAAGACTCCATCTCAAAAAATACATACATCAATTTATGGAATTTACCACACTAACAATGAAATGAGAAATGTTACATAATGCTCTTAATGAAACTTTTTTTTTTTTTTGAGATGAAGTTTCGCTCTTGTTACCCAGGCTGGAGTGCAATGGCGCGATCTGGGATCTGGGCTCACCGCAACCTCCGCCTCCTGGGTTCAGGCAATTCTCCTGCCTCAGCCTCCTGAGTAGCTGGGATTACAGGCACGCGCCACCATGACCAGCTAATTTTTTGTATTTTTAGTAGAGACGGGCTTTCACCATGTTGACCAGGATGGTCTCGATCTCTTGACCTCGTGATCCACCCGCCTCGGCCTCCCAAAGTGCTGGGATTACAGGCTTGAGCCACCGCGCCCGGCCAACAGTTTCTTTAAAGCCTTTGCAAGCCATGAATAGGATGGGGCGTTCTCACTGCATAAAGGGCATCCACAGAAAGTCTCCGAAATCATCACCCCTGAGTAAAACACTGGAGGCCTTCCTTAAGGCCAGAGCACAGCAAGGTATCCACACAATTATCCATATTCAACATTGCACTGTGGCAATCCACAGTCAGGCAAGAAAAAAGAATAAAAGTATGAAGACTGAAAAGAAACAACTTTGCCTTCTGCAAAAGATAAAACATACACTTAGAAAACGCAAAGTAATCTATAGATAAGTTACTAGGTTAAAAATAGTAAAATCACTGATTTCAAATATCAACTGAATTTCTACAATATTGGCAACAAACATAATAAAAAGCTGACTTTTACCAACGACTTCTAAAATACAAGCATCTAGGAATAAATCTAACAAAAGATATGCATGACAGAAGAACTTTGTAAAACTCTCAAAATACATTAAAGACCCAAGCAGAGAGACAGCTTGTTCATGAATTAGAAGACAGTACCATACAAATGTCAATTCTCCCCAACCTGCTCTACAGAGTCAGAGAACTTCCAATTATAAACCCAATGTGGCTCTGTGTGAAACTGAAAGGTAATTCTAGACCACGCATGGTGGTTTGTGCCTGTACTCCTAGCACTTTGGGAGACTGAGATGGGAGGACCTTTTGAAGCTAGGAGTTGGAGATCAGCCTGGGCAACATAGTGAGACCCTGCCTCTACAAAAAAAATTTTTTTAATTAGACAGGCATGGTGGGGCACACCTTTAGTCCCAGCTGCTCAGGAAGCTGATGCTGGAGGACCGCTTGAGCCCAGGATTTAGAGGTTACAAGGAGCTATGATTGAGCCACTGCACCCCAGTCTGGGACACAAAATGAGGCTCTGCCTCTAAAAGACAAAAAGATGGCCAGGCACAGTGGCTCACACCTGGAATCTCAACACTTCGGGAGGATCGTTTGAGCCCAGGAGTTCAAGACCAGTCTGGGCAACATAGGAAGACCTTGTCTCTACAAAAATAAATAAATAAATTAAATAAAAACAAATTAATAAACACCAACAGAAAAGACAATGAAGCAGGAAGAGCAAGGTACAAAGCTGCCCAGTCCCTGCCGAAGAGTGGGTGAGGGCGCTCAGGGACATGGGCACCAGAAGATGCTCTGGGAACCCGGCCGGCGGAGGCCACAGATGGGCACTGTCACATACTCCATGGCCCACCTAGGAGCACCATTTCTAACAGTGCTGAGCCGAAAGTGCCGCAGGGAAACAGCGCACAGGCCTCCCCAGCAACAGCCTGGCATGCCCCGGTAGCAGCTCCCGGGGACAGACTTCTCCAGCCGCCTCCCAGGAGAACTAAAACGAGACCAGCACCGCAGCCAGGCAGACAGTCAGTGTGCACACTCTGCCCGGCCGACACGGGGGTGCAGCGGAAGGACGGAAAGGCTGCTCGGAGAGCAGGGAAAAGCTCAGAATTGGACAGGGACGTTTTCAACAGTTAGCCAAGAAAGGATGACTATCCCTAAAGAAACTGCTGAAACTCATCAAGCAGAATAAAACAGAAAGAAAACTGGCAAAAGAACAGGAATTTCACTGACAAGGAAGTACAAATGGCCTAAATTAGTAATCAGAGAAATTCAAGTCACAACTACGATACCATTTCACACCCACCAGACGGGCAAAAATTAAAAAGTCAGATGCTGGCACAAATACGGAGCAGTGGGGACTCTCGTCCCTGTTGGTGGGGGCCGGAACAGGCACAACCACTCTGGAAAACTGCCAGCAGTAATGCTGAGCACGTGCACACTCCCACCCTAATCCTGCTAGCTGGCAGCACATGCTTAAGACAGGCCCTGGCCATCCAGAGTCACAGGCAGAAGACAGGCACAAGGATGTCCACAGCAGCACGTGGCTTGTAGTTAGCCAAATAACTGGAAACAAGCCACGGTCCCTTGACAGAATCAGAGCCGGGCTGCTATCATGCCAGGGAATAGTATGCAGCAGAGAACACACCGGAAGCCATCAGCACAGACGCAGCCCAGAAACTTAATGGCTGGGCAAAGTGAGGCGTACAAAAGAGCACAGGAGGAATGAAATCCTTTATGTAGAGTCCCCAAATAAGCAAAACTAAGTAGCAGACTGTCTGAGGGTGCATGAACAGGCGGAAAAAGCACAAAGAAAAGCTGAGGCAAGCCCACCACGTGGGGCTGTGTTCCAGGACTGGGAAGGGCAGGAGCTTATCACGAGGCTGAGGCTCTTCTACGAACAAACTGCATCTTCCCACCCTGACAGCTGCGCCAGCCGCCCCTCCGCCCATCAACTAACCCCACACCCACAGAACAAGCCCTGTCCTCCTACCTACCCTTCCCCCCTCACCCTGTCCAGGCCAGAGCCACAGACCCCTAGCACTTAGTGCTGCCCAGCCCAGGTGCCCCGATCCTACCCCACCCGCCCTACCCATGCCCTCCTCACAGACACCAGAGAGGGCTTTCTAGACTAGACCCATCGAGAATAGAGGACAGCTCCACAGTGGGGCTGATAAGGCCCCCACCTCCCTCGGGTTAAAGACTTTGCTGCTCATTTGGAGAGCCCCAGGAAGCAGCTGTGGAGACAGCAAGGGCAGGCTGTGTGCTGCAGTGCTGGGGAAGGGGAGGGCCCACAGCCAGTAGAAGGTCCTGGGGCTGTGGGTGAGGCAGTGACTCAGAGGGACAGAGACGAGACGGGCTGTGGGGCTGTGAGACCTGACACTAGGGCAATCGCCAAGGCCTGGGGAGATGATACTCCCCAGAAGAGGGGCAAGTAGGCATATCAGCAGTGCTCAGCCCTAGACTTTGGGCAAATGCTGACCCTTAGGTCTCACATGGACACAGGTGCAAGAGTCGTGTGGGGTGGGCATCCTTCCTGTCCACTCAGCAAAACCAGTGCCCTGAGGTCCCAGCCCTGCAGTCCAGGAGGGCAATTCTAACACCACGCTCGGAAATGCAGGTTGTGGGAGCCACGGCAGAGCACCAGAGGCACCTACAGCAGACTAGCGGGCGGTGGAACGACTCAATGCCACCTTCTCCCCCCCCCCAAGGCACAATGGCCACTTCCAGTGCCTGGGAGGTCCGCTCACCCTCCCATCTCCCCAGGGAGAGCGCGTGCACACTCCCACCCTAATCCTGCTAGCTAGAATCCCCACCTGCCTCCTCTTTCACCCTGCTGTCTACTCTAGAACCAGAACTTTTCCGGAGAGTGTGACTCTCTCCTCAGCCTGGGAGCTTCCTGAGCAGGAACTACCAAGTCACGAAGAAATCACACAAGTTTCCAACTGAGCGGGAGAAACAGGGAGCCTACAAGTTCAAAGGAGGCTGGGCTATGGCCGGAGGATAAACCCTGTCCGGTGGTTACCGCTGGGCGACAGGGCGCCCAACAAGTGCAGAGCAGCCAGCCTTCATGCAGGGGCAAGATCAACGGGGGCGCGCAAACGGCAGTACTGACTTGGCGACGTCTCCACATGAGAGACAGCGCCAACCAGGTACCGGCGAGGACGACCCCGCCCCGCAGGACCGGGCATCTCCACCGCGCGCTGCACGGACCATACAACCGAGACCTGCGCGCCCCGTGCGCCGGGGCTGGCTTCCAGGCTGGGGTCTGACAGTGTGGCCGGACGCGAAAGGAAGCGTGTGGTACCCGGGAGAGGAAGCGCCCTCGTGGCCCCGGCCCGCGCTGCACTGAGGCAGGTGTGCAGGTGTGGCTGCGGCGAGCCAGGTGAGCGCCGCCCGGGAGCCCCGAGGTCCCGCCGGGCCTGAGCACCGCAGGGTCCTCGGAAGCTGAGCGCGGCCCCCGGCTCGGGCGCTTGGGACCTGGGGGGCCCGGGCCGCGCTCGCTGGCGCTGCGGGGGGCGGCGGCTGCGCGCGTCCGGCCAGCGGGCTGGCGGGGCCGCGGGGGGCGGCGGGGGCTCCGCTGGGCGGCCCGGGCCGGGGGGGCGCGCGGAGGCCGCGGCCCGGACACCCCCGGCAGGTGCCGGGCGGAACAAAGCGCGGCAGGCGGCGCGTACCTGGGCACGCAGCTGGGGCTGGAGCCGTCCACCTCCCAGGTGGCGAACAGGTTCATGGGCACCGGCGTGTTGAGCGCGCCGGGCGCGCCGGGGAGGCCGAGGCGGCCTCGCTCGGCCATGGCGCCGGCCCCGCCGCTCCCTCGGCGGCCTGGGGCTGCGGCCGGGCCGCGGATGCGCGGCGGGCGGGCGGGGCGCGCGGAGGGCGGCGGCGCGGTCACATGGCTGCCGGGCGGCGGAGGGGACGGGCCGGGCCCGGGCGTCGGACAGGCCCGCGGGCGGCGACGAGCTGCGGCCGCTCCGCCCCGCCCCGCCCGGCGCCCCGCCCGCGCCCCGCGCGCCCCCGGCCGCCCCGCGCGCGCCCGGCGCCCTCCGACCCCCGCGGAGGCGGCGGATTGGCTGGGGTAGGCGCGAGCTCGCCGCCTCGGGCCCAATCGCCGCCGGCGCAGCGCTCGCCGGAAGTGAGGTGCGCGCGCGCTTCCTCCTGCGGCGCCCGGCGGGGCGTCCCCGCCCGCCGGCACGCGGGAGCGCGCACTCGCGCGCCTGCGCACAGGCCCCGCCCGGTGCGCCCCGCCCCGCCCCCCGGGAGCAGCGGGCAGGCGCCGGGAGAGACGCGGGAGTGCGCCGGGTCCGGGCCAGCCTCGGGCGCCGCCCCCTAAGGAACGCTCATCGTCTCCCTGGCGCTGCCCGCCTCCCCACGTGCGGAATCCCCGGCCTCGACGCTTTCCCGCCTGCACCGCGCCACGCCCCGAGTCTCCCGGCCCCGCTGCACCCGCGCCCCGGTCCCCTGCCGACCCCCGCTGGGTGGGCGCCGCTGTGCTGTCCCCGCCGGTCCCCGAGAGGATGCAGGGAGGTGGCCGGGCCTGGCTGGCGGCCGCGGGGGCATCAGGCTCCCGAGCTCAGCCCCCAGGGCTCCCAGATGCCCCCGGCGCCCTCTTCGCGTCCCAGCCTCCGTGGTCAGCGTCGCTGTTGGGAGTTTTACTCAGGACAATGGAGAACAAGAGTCAGGGGCCAAGGCCGGCTCCCGGCCCTGGGGTTCGCGGTGAACTTGGTGACCCGAGCAGAGGAGGCAATGGCTGGAGCCGCCGGGGCCGAGGGAGGGTGCCTCCCCCATCTGTTTGGCAGTGGCTCTGGCCAGAGGCAACAGATGCTGCGCCAGGATTTAGGAAACGCTCTTCTGGCACCTCTCTGTTTCCTTGTTTCACAGTTTACACAGTTGCTTTCTCTCCGCCTCGTGTCTTGTCTACAACTAGTTTTACTGAAACAGATCACGCCTGAGCAAATTGACTTGGAGCCGGTCTCTTCTCTGGCCCACAGGACTTGCCACCCCAGTGCCCCGTCAGCTCCTTCTGCAGCGGCCCTCATGCCAATGCTTCCTCCCTTGAGAGAGCTCAGCCTCCAGCTGTAACTCCTGTATCTAGAGCTACAAACAGCTGCGACTGTTTAAAGCCAGGGTCCCACTTCGGAGAGAACAAGGGAATCTGTGTTTCCCACATGCTCCCGCCTCCTCTAGGGTGGTATGCTGAGAGCCATGAGGGTCTGTCTGACCTTGGCCAGCTGACTGGGGTATTGTCTTACATGGCTGCTCTGTGGGCTGAGGGCCTGTGGATCTCACACCTTTGAGACAGGGTAGGGGTAGAAGTGACCGTGTCCAGAGAGGGGTTAGCGTACCCCAGGAGGACAGGCTGTCTGTGATGGCAGGGCAGGAGACAGGTACCCACTGACCCCAGAACTGGGTGTACACAGCTGCTGGACCTGGGGCTATGCAGTTGTAGTCAGACGGATGGGCCGCCTGACACATCGTGCCTGTGTGCCAGCAGCTAACTCAGGCGGAGAGTACAATGGGGGGTCAAGTGAGGAGACGTGGGGTGACGAAGCCATGCACAGTGGAGCTTGGCACCAGCTGCCACCATTGAGCTTCGCCCCTCCGCTGTGCCAGGCACCGTTGTGAGCCCTTAACAGACATGACAGCTCGGTCCCATCCCAAGTGACGGAAGAGGAGAGGGTGGCCTGTGAGGTTTTGCAGCTGCCAGGGGTCAGGATGTGACCCACACATTCTGTACCAGAGTGGCACCAAGTACCCGTACGGTGGGTCTGCATAAATGCTTCTGCCAGGCAGGAAGGCGGGGGCACGAAACACACCATGCATCCCACGTATGACTCCGTTTACCTTTGTTGTTCTTAAGGTGATGAGACTGTGGTCTTCTGTATTTTCCAAGTGGACAGATGTCCCTTGGGTGATCAGAGTCTCTTTTAGCCAGAACCTGTTATTTGCACCGCCTTCCTCTATTGGGAGACGATGCTGTGCTCGTGCTTCTCTGTGGGCTGTGGGTCACAGGAGGAGATCCCTGAAGGCTGGGAAGCACCCCTCTCCCTGACTCCATGGCATGGCATGGTGTGAGCACACCCCCGTGTTTGGAGCACAGATGCTTTTTCTGGTAACTTTTTCTTTAAAGCAGGAGCTTGGTTTCATAGAAACCTCTCTGGGTGACTGGGGCGGCTGGGCACAGTTGGGAAGGAGGTCCCAGAAGAGGGTCCTTCAGCGCCCTGGGGTGGCAGGAGAACACCTAAAAGCCACTCCCAAGGTCCTACCACGTGCTGCCCAGGGGCCCTTGGAGGTTGTCTGAGTTATTATTATTTAATAAGTTAAAGCCTCGACGTTCCTAACGCTTGGATAGGACTCCAGTGGCATTAAAAAGAGGAAGCCCCAACCCCCGGCCACAGGCCAGGATGGGCCGAGGTCTTTCCTCCGTCCACCGGCTTCGCTAGGACCCTCCACCTGGGGTGAAGGTTCAGGGGTTTCCAGTTGGGCGCCAGGACCCCAGGCTCCTTGGAAAGGCATTCATCTCCTCAGCCTGGGCTACGATGACACAGACACCCAGCAGGCCCTGCCGAAGTCAAGGAGTGGGTGAGGGCCCAATCAGGTGAGTGGCAAGGGCCTTCTCCAGGGCCAGCACTGGGCCGTTGGTGGCTCCAGCCCACAGTGCCCTGCTCTTCTCGACAGGAGCCAGGCTGAGGAAGCAGCCTTGGGCGTCCAGGCCCCTGCGCAGCCCATGCTGTGGCAGAGGGACAAAGCTGCCGAACCCCTAGACAGGCCCTGCCGAATCCACTCCAGTGGCTGGAGCATGTGGCCATCCCTGAGGCTGAGGAGGAAACGTCACACAGAAGGTCCGGCAGCACCTTCCTCCCGCAGGCACTTTCTGGGGAGCCGTGTGGGGATGGTGGGGAGCTCTCAGACGGCTGAGATCACTGCTGAGAGTGAGACCTGGAATCAGCCCCAGGGTTGCAGAGTAGAACCGGGTTAGGTGAGCCATGAGAGAACCCGAGGATCTCCTACAGCTGGCAGAAACAGTGAATTAAAAGTAGCTGAGGCTGGGCACGGTGGCTCACACCTGTAATCCCAGTGCTTTGGGAGACCGAGGTGGGCAGATCACAAGGTCAGGGGATCGAGACCAGCTTGGCTAACATGGTGAAACCCCGTCTCTATTAAAAATACAAAAAAATTAGCCAGGCATGGTGGCGTGTGCCTGTAATCCCAGCTACCCAGGAGGCTGAGGCAGGAGAATTGCTTGAACCCAGGAGGCGGAGGTTGCGGTGATCCGAGATTGCACCACTGTACTCCAGCCTCAGTGACAGAGCAAGACTCCATCTCCAAGAAAAAAAAAAGTAGCTGAAAACAGGCCAGGCGCAGGGGCTCCCGGCACTTTGGGAGGCCAAGGCTTACAGATCCCTTGAGCTCAGGAGTTCAAGACCAGCCTGGGCAACATCGCAAAGCCCCATCTCTAACAAAAATACAAAAACATAGCTGGACATGGTGATACGTGTCTGTGATTCCAGCAACTTGGGAGGCAGAGGTGGAAGAATCACTTGAATCCAGTAGGTGGTGGTTGCAGTGAACCAGGATCACACCACTGCACTCCAGCCTGAGCAATAGAGCCAGACTCCATCTCAAAAAAAAAAAAAAAAAAAAGGAAAAAAGGCTGGGCATGGTGGCCCACAGCTGTAATCCTAGCACTTTGGGAGGCCGAGGCAGCAGATCACCTGAGGTCAGGAGTTCGAGACCAGCCAGGTCAAGAAACATGGTGAAACCCTGTCTCTACTAAAAATACAAAAAATTAGCCCAACCTGGTGGTGTGCACCTATAATCCCAGCTACTCTTTTTTTTTTTTTTTTCTTCGACAGAGTCTCGAAGTGTTGCCCAGGCTGTAGTGCAGTGGTGCTATCTCAGCTCACTACAATCTCTGCCTTCTGGGTTCAAGCAATTCTCTTGCCTCGGCCTCCCGAGTAGTTGGGACCACAGACGCGTGCCACCACGTCCAGCTAATTTTCTTGTATTTTTAGTAGAGACGGGTTTTCACCATGTTGGCCAGGATGGTCTCGATATCCTGACCTCGTGATCCGCCTGCCTCGGCCTCCCAAAGTGCTGGGATTACAGATGTGAGCCACTGTGCCCAGCCAATCCCAGCTACCCTTGAGACTGAGGCAGGAGAATTGCTTGAACCCAGGAGGCAGAGGTTGCATCAAGCCAAGATTGCGCCACTGCACTCCAGCCTGGGCGACGATAACAAACCTCTGTCTTAGAAAAATTTGTGTGAAAATGCACGTCCATGTAAAGTATGTATTTACATGTTCATGATTACAAATGTAAAACATCTATTTACATGTTCATGATTACACATGTAAAACATCTATTTTCAGGTATAGAAAAATACTGGCAGGATACATATTAATCCAAAGTGTTAAGGAAGTATCTGTGTGGCAAGGACCCCTTGGTTTGGGTTCTCCTTTTCACTCACCTTTATCTCCTATTTTCTCCAGGACGAACACGTATTAATTCTGTAGGGAAATCCGAGCGCAGCAGAGCAAGCTGCCGCTGGCTGAAGAGGTGGGCGCCATCTGGCTGGGGCTGCACCCTGTCCCAAAAAAACCAAATGTACAAAGGGAGCCCTCACCCCACGCAACAGACTGAGGACGATCTTTGTAAGAATATTGACTGTTTCACTAGGGCAACATTCTTAACGTCAAAGGGAACCATACAGGTCCGTAAGACCATTTAAAAGACCCGGTGGAAAATGGTTAGAGAAGCTACAGAAGATTCACTAAAGGATAAGTGAGACAGTTGTCACTACCATGAGGAATTGTAAGTCATAAACAGATGCACCAGGCCAGGTGTGGTGGCTCCTGCCTGTAATCCCAGCACTTTGGGAGGCCAAGGCAGGTGGACCACAGGGTCAGGAGATCAAGACCATCCTAGCTAACATGGTGAAAACCCGTCTTTACTAAAAATACAAAAATTACCTGGGTGTGGTGGCGCGGGCCTATAATCCTAACTACTCAGGAGGCTGAGGAAGGAGAATCACTTGAACCCGGGAGGCAGAGGTTGCAATGAGCTAAGATTGTGCCACTGCGCTCCAGCCTGGGCAACAAGGCCAGACTCTGTTTAAAAAAAACAAAACAAAATAAAATGCACATAACACCTTCTTCTTAATGCAGGCTAATCTAGACCTAACACAGACCTGGGGTGGTGATGGCATCCTCAGTGTCCTCCATGCTGCTCCCGTCCTGGGTTGGAACCAGGCACCACAGCTCCCTCACCCGGCACCTGGGGCAGACCTGGAGCAGCCCTGGAGAGCAGCATGGTAGCAGTGTTGGGAGATATGCCGGGGCTCATGGGTGTCCCATGGCATCCTGCAGGTGACGCTGGAAATGTCAACAGGGACACAGGTACAGGTGTGTGAGATATTTCAGACATCAACACTTACAGAAAGGAATGTCCAGTCCTGGGAAATGACAAAACGCACCCTGGCACATCCACCCCATGGGACGTGATATCACCAGCAAAATAGAACGCTGCCTCGGTTTTAGCAGCATGGGGAAATTCTCAGGATATGCCATTGTGTGACAAATCAGGATGTGAAGTTAAGCACACAGCATGACCTGGATTCAGGTGTGAAACCCTTCCCTCTTGACTGTGATTATCCTGAGCCCCAAGAATAAGAGGGACCTTGGTACATACATGTTAATGCTTCTGTGTTTCCCACAATAGAAATATTGTCCCAGTAAACCAGGACATAACTTAAATATTGGAAACGAAAGGAAATCACCCTGGCCCTAATACAGAAATCAGCCAAGGACATTCACAGACATCAAAATAATTACTGCAACACGTGTCAGCCGATGTTCAACCGCAGTGCTGTTCTAGCAGGATGGATTTCTGGGTTTGTTAGGTTTTGATTTCTTTCCTTTTCTTGATAGGGTTTTACTCTGTTAACTAGGCTGGAGTCTAGTGGTGCCATCATGGCTTACTACAGCCTGGATCTCCTGGACCCAAACCATCCTCCTGCCTCAGCCTCTCAAACTGCTGGGATTACAAGTGTGAGCCACTGTGCTGGGCCCCTAAGGGTTTTTAAAAATATACTTATTTATTTATTCATTTATTTATTTAATTAGAGACAGAGTCTCAGCTGGGCGCAGTGGCTCACGCCTGTAATCCCAGCACTTTGGGAGACCGAGGCAGGCAGATCACAAGGTCAGGAGTTCAAGACCAGCCTGACTAACATAGTGAAACCCCCATCTCTACTAAAAATACAAAAATTAGCTGGGCATGGTGGTGTGTGTCTGTAATCCCAGCTACTCAGGAGGCTGAGTCAGGAGAATCGCTTGAACCTGCGAGGTGGAGGTTGCAGTGAGCCGAGATCACACCACTGCACTCCAGCTTGGGCAACAAAGTGAGACTCCCTCTCAAAAAAAAAAAAAAAGCCAGGTGTGCTGGCTCACGCCTGTAATCTCAGCACTTTGGGAGGATGAGGTGGGTGGATCATCTGAGGTCAGGAGTTCGAGACCAGCCTGCCCAGCATGGTCAGCCTGACCCATCTCTACTAAAAATATAAAATTAGCCGGTCATGGTGGCACATGACTGTAATCCCAGCTACCCAGGGACTGAGGCAGGAGAATCACTTGAACCCGGGAGGTGAAGGTTGCAGTGAGCCGAGATCGTGCCATTGCACTCCATCCTGGACAGCAAGAGCAAAAACTGTCTCAAAAAAAAAAAAAAAAAAAAGAGAGAGAGAGAGAGAAACAGAGTCCATCTCTGTTGCCCAGGCTGGAATGCAATGGTGCCATCTCAGCTCACTGCGATTTCCGTCTTCTGGGCTCAAGTGATCTTTCCTCCTCAGCCTCCCCAGTAGCTGAGACCATGGGCATTCACCACCATGCCTGGCTAATTTGTGTATTTTTGTTGCAGATGGTGTTTTGCCATGTTTCCCAGGCTGGTCTTGAACCTCTGGGCTCAAACAATCCTCTCACTTCGGCCTCCCAAAGTGCTGGGATGACAGGTGTGAGCCATTGTGACTGGCCTAATTTTTTTTTTTTAAAGACAGTCTCACTCTGTGGCCCAGGCTGGAGTGCAGTGGTGTGATCATAAGTCACTGCAGCCTCGACCGCCTGGGCTCAAGGGATCCTCCTGCCTCAGCTCCCAAGTAGCTGAGCCACAGTCACCCACTACCATGCACAGCTAACTTTTAAATTTTTTGTACAGACAAAAAACAGGGAGCTCACTCTGTTGCCCAGACTGGTCTGGAACTCCTGTGCTCAAGCTGTCCTCCTGCCTCTGCCTCCCAAAGTGCTGGATGACAGGTATAAGCCACTGTCCCTGCCTGGCCCTTGATTTCTCTGGTGGAAGGTGGACTGGAGCCTCACTATGTCTCACTCAAGTTGTGGGGAACAGACAGGAACGTGGACTTGCCTTCTTAGCAGTCCGTCCACCAGACGTGTGTCCTCTGGCACACCCTTCAGTGCTAGGGTGGCTTGTGCTTCTGCCTCTTACACAGACAAGGAAATGGAAACTCAGATGGAAGCACTTGCCCAAGGCCAGGCAGCAGAGTGGGTGAGAAGTCCACAGTAGCCCGCACACCCGCCCTGCTTGTTTCCCCTGCTGACTGCTGCATGGGAGACAGTGCTGTTCACAGTACCCAGGAGTTGTTTTAATCAGGTGTGATAAGATGACAGACACAGAGACAACTGCCTTTGAAAGAAGAGTTGAGGCCAGGCACGCCTTCAATACCAGCACTTTGGGAGGCTGAGGCCGGCGGATCACCTGAGGTCAGGAGTTCAAGACCAGCCTGGCCAACATGGTGAAACCCATCTCTACTAAAAGTACAAAAAACTAGCCGGGCATGGTGTTGGGTGCCTGTAATCCCAGCTACCTGGGAGGCGGAGGCAGGAGAATTGCTTGAACCTGGGAGGCAGAGGTTGCGGTGAGCTGAGATCACACCATTGCACTCCAGCCTGGACAAAAAGAATAAAACTCCATTTCAAAAAATATAAATAAATAAGGCATACTTGGAGACAAGTGGCCTGCTATCTCTAGGAATGAGCTAACCCTGAGAGGGCAGTCCCTTTCCAGGTCCGTAAGACCCCAAGATGTCCAAGCACCACAGACCTAGAGAAAGTAAAAGAAGCCGATGAGGGTCGGACGCAGTGGCTCAAGCCTGTAATCCCAGCACTTTGGGAGGCCGAGGCGGGTGGATCATGAGGTCAAGAGATCGAGACCATCCTGGTCAACATGGTGAAACCCCGTCTCTACTAAAAATACAAAAAATCAGCCGGGCATGGTGGCGCGTGCCTGTAATCCCAACTACTCAGGAGGCTGAGGCAGGAGAATTGCCTGAACCCAGGAGGCGGAGGTTGCGGTGAGCCGAGATCGCACCATTGCACTCCAGCCTGGGTAACGACGAGAGCGAAACTCCGTTTCAAAAAAAAAAAAAGTCGATGAATGAAGAAAGCCCCCAGGAAGCGCCGTGTGCAGGCGCCAGGTGCGTCCTTCCGAACTCTCACCCACTGCTCAGCTCATTTTCCTCAGGCCCTGAAAAAGGAAATTCTTCCTGGTCTAGGTTTCACGAGCATGTTCTGTTCAGATGAAAGTAATTCTCTCATTTTAGGGCAACACCCACAGGACTTTCCAGCTCTCTGGGGCCCCCGTGAAGGAATGTTCCTGCCCCAGGTCCCCAGGCTGGGCCGCTCTGCCACTGTGTGCTGGAGTCAGTCTGGGGAGCCCACAGTCTCTTACAGCCAGAGCAGAGACCACATCACTGCACGTTTCCTGCGTCCTCTCCAGCCAGGTGCAGGTGAGGGTCCTGCCTTGCAGGGCTGGGTGACGAGTAGAGGACCCTGGGCACAGGGAACCGGTGCTGGGCACCCACTGAGGGTGCTGTGAGGGCACTAGTGCCCCTCAGCTGCCCTCACCTGACTCTGAGCTTGTCTGTCAGTCAGTCCTAAACATTCGCCAAGCTTCCCAGGGTGCTCGCGGCTGGGGGCACCTCACCGGACAGGGTTGCCCAGGCCAGTCCCCTGCATTCTTCCCCTCTCTCAGCTGGCTCTGTTCTTTATGCCTTCATGTCACGAGGGGAGCCCCACTCCCTGCCTCAGTCAGTTCACACTGCAGTGGCAAACCACCACAGTCCAAGTGGCTTATAACCACAAAGTCGGTGTCTGGCGAGGGCCACTTCTTGGTTCATAGACGGCACCTTCTCCCTGCATTCCGCGTGGGGGAAGCGGGGGACGAGCCCCACAGGCGGCACCTTCTCCCTGCATCCTCGCGTGGGGGAAGCGGGGGACGAGCCCCACAGGCGGCACCTTCTCCCTGCATCCTCGCGTGGGGGAAGCGGGGGACGAGCCCCACAGGCGGCACCTTCTCCCTGCATCCTTGCGTGGGGGCAGCAGCAGACAAGCTCCCTCCCGTTTTGTCTTTTTTCTTGTTTCTTTTTGCTTTGAGACAAGGTCTCACGCTGTCAGCCAGGCTGGAGTGCAGGGGCATAATCTCAGTTCAGTGCGGCCTCAACATCCTGGGCTCAAGCAATCCCCCTGCCTCAGCCTCCCAAGTAGCTGGGACTACAGACAGAGGCCACCACAACCAGCTAAGTTTGTGTAGAGTCGGAGTTTTGCCATATATCCCAGGCTGGTCTCCAACTCCAGAACTCAAGCAATCCTCCTTCCTCGGCCTCCCACAGTGAGCCACTGTGCCCAGCCAGCCACTTTTATGAGGCTATTAATCCCACTCACGAGGGAATCAGCCCTCGTGACCTCGTCTCCCAAAGGTCCCACCTCTCTAAAACCATCACCTTGGGGCAAGGACTTCAACATATGGACTTAGGGGGAACACACATGATACAGTTTGGCTCTGTGTCCCCACCCAGATCTCATCTTGAATTCCCATGTGTTGTGGGAGGTGATTGAGTCCTGGGGGCTGGTCTTTATCGGGTTGTTCTTGTGATTGTGAAGAAGTCTCATGAGATCTGATGTTTCTTTTCTTTTTTTGAGATGGAGTCTGGCTCTGTCGCCAGGCTGGAGTGCAGTGGTGCGATCTTGACTCCCTGAAATCTCCGCCTCCCGAGTAGCTGGGATTACAGGCACGCGCCACCACACCCAGCTAATTTTTGTATTTTTAGTAGAGATGCGGTTTTGGCATGTTGGCCGGGATGGTCTCGATCTCCTGACCTCATAATCCGCCCACCTTGCCCTCCCAAAGTGCTGGGATTACAGGCATGAGCCACTGCACCCGGTGATCTGATGGTCTTATAAGGGGGAGTTTCCCTGCACAAGCTCCCTGTCTTTGCCCGCTGCCATCCACATAAGACACGACTTGCTCCTCCTTGCCTTCCACCATGACTGGGAGGCCTCCTCAGCCACAGGCAACTGTAAGTCCAATAAACCTCTTTTTTTTTTGGTAAATTGCCCAGTCTCACAGATTTCTTTATCAGCAGTGCGAAAATGAACTAATGCAAAACACATTCAGACCGCAGCACCCCTGCTCTGCAGCCCATCTGAGCAAAGGTTCAGTTCTAGCAGCACCTACCTTGGGCCACTGCCTGAAGGAGCCATACGCTTTAAACCTCTCACCATCGTGGGTGCTGCGCTCCCCACCCTCTGCTCCTCTGGCCAATGGAAGTCCAGTCCCATACGGCCTGAGTCGGTGCTGCGGCCTGGGAGGCATGCCCCCCCACCCCGAGCCTGCAGGGCACCTCACAGGCTTTGGCGAGGATGCACACAGAGGGACCCCCTGGTCTGTCAGGTGACAGCAGGGATCCGGTGGCCACACAGACTCAGACTGGATGCTGGCTTTGTCACCTATTGGTATAAGATTTGGGGCTGTCACCCCTTGAATCCTCAGGGGCTTTCTCCATCAAATGGAGACAGTGTCTGGAAGCTAGGGCTGCCATGAGGATGAAATGCTATCATGGACAGAGAACATTTTGCATAGAAATCGATAATCGATATTTGAAAAATCTCCAGTTATGTGGAAACAAAGCAGTACACTTCCTAACAACCCTTGCATCCGAGAGGAAATTAGAAGTGGAGAGAATCTTGAGCGGAATGAAAGTGAAAACACAGCACGTTGAAATGTGCAAGATTCAGCTAAGGTAGTAATTACAAGGAGAATTATAGCAATAAAATGCCTATTTCTAAAAGAAAAGAGATCTTAAATCAATGATCTCATCTTTCACCTTAAAACACTAGAAAAGGGACTGTGTGTGATGGCTCACGCCTGTAATTCCAGCACTTTGGGAGGCCAAGGCGAGTGCATCACTTGAGGTCAGGACTTCAGAACCAGCCTGGCCAACATGGTAAAAATTAGCTGGGCATGGTGGCACACGACTGTAATCCTGGCTACTTGGGAAGCTGAGGTGAGAGAATCACTTGAACCCGGGAGGCGGAAGTTACAGTGAGCTGAGATCGTGCCACCATGCCTGGCTAATTTTTGAATTTTTTCATAGAGACGGGTTTCACCATGTTAGCCAGGATGGTCTTGGTCTCCTGACCTCGTGATCTGCCTGCCTCAGCCTCCCAAAGTGCTGGGATTACAGGCGTGAACCACCACACCTGGCCAGAAGGTTGGTTTTTTTTTAATCCCAGAACAGATTTATGGAATTCTCAAGTTGCAAGGGAGGTCCATGGTAAACATGTCCGACTTCCAGTTTGACCCCCGAAGGGTGATAGTCTCAGAACAAGAAATACACCAGCACTCCCAAAACTTTGAATGAAGCTTGGAATCCGAGCGACACGTGACCACATCAAGGGGTCTGCCACAACCCTATTTGCTTGACAGAAGAAAAATAAACGTTCAGGCCAGGTGAGGCGGCTCATACCTGTCATCCCAGTGCTTTGGGAGGCTGAGGCGGGCAGATCATTTGAGGTCAGGAGTTTGAGACCAGCCTGGCCGACATGGTGAAACCCCATGTCTACTGAAAATACAAAAATTAGCTGAGATCACGCCACTGCACTCCAGCCTGGGTGACAGAGGGAGACTCTGTCTCAAAAAAAAAAAAAAAAAGAAAGAAAGAAAGAAAAAGAAATGTTCCTTGGGTAACAAGAACAGTCCCCAGAATCTCTACAGCTTTTAGTCACAATGATGATCACCTCTGCCAAAATGACCGGGTGTACCAGGAAACAGGATCATATAAACCAAGAATAAACCAGACATAAATCCACGGGTTGCCAGGTACTGAAATACTAGTAGAGGCCGGGCACGGTGGCGCATGCCTGTAATCCCAGCACTTTGTGAGGCTGAGGTGGACAGATCATGAGGTCGGTAGATTGAGACCATCCCGGCTAACACGGTGAAATCCCGTTTTTAGTAAAAAATACAAAAACTAGCCGGGCGTGGTGGCATGCGCCTATAGTCCCGGCTAGTTGGGACACTGAGGCAGGGGAATCGCTGGGATGCGGAGGCTGCAGTGAGCTGAGATGCAGTGAGCGCCACTGCACTCCAACCCGGGAAACAGAGCAAGACTCTGTCTCGAAAAAAAAAAAAAAGTAATCAATATGTTCAAGAAAAAAATGATAAAATGGAGAATTTTTTTTTTAGACAGAATTTCGCTCTTGTGCCCAGGCTGGGGTGCAATGGCATGATCTCAGCTCACTGCGACCTCTGCCTCCCGGGTTCGAGCGATTCTCTTGCCTCAGCCTCCCGAGTAGCTGGAATTACAGGCACGCACCATCACACCCAGCTAATTTTTATATTATTAGTAGAGACAGTTTTTCCATGTTGGCGTCAGGCTGGTGTCACATTCCCAACCTCAGGTAATCCACCTGCCTCAGCCTTCCAAAGTGCTGGGATTACAGGCATGAGCCACTGTGCCAGGCCAAGACGGAGAATTCAATCAGAAAGTTGAAATCTGTAGAAAAAGAATCATGTAAAAATCCCAGAACTGATATTCAAATAACAGAAATTAAAAATGGAAGAGGCTGGGCACAGCAGCTCACGCCTGTAATCCCAGCAATGTAGGAGGCTGCAGCAGGAGGATTGCTTGAGCCCAGAAGTTCAAGACCAGCCTGGTCAACTTGGTGAACTTTGTCTCTACTAAAAACACAAAAATTGGCCGGGCACGGTGGCTCACACCTGTAATCCCAGCATTTTGGGAGGCCAAGGCGGGTGGATCACAAGGTCAAGAGATGGAGACCATCCTGGTCAACATGGTGGAACCCCATCTCTACTAAAAATACAAAAATTAGCTGGGCATGGTGGCGCGTGCCTGTAATCCCACCTACTCAGGAGGCTGAGGCAGGAGAATTGCCTGAACCCAGGAGGCGGAGGTTGTGGTGAGCCGAGATCGCACCATTGCACTCCAGCCTGGGTGACAAGAGTGAAACTCCATCTCGGAAAAAAAAATTTAAAAATTTTAAAAAACACAAAAATTAAGCCAGGCATGGTGGCTCACGCCTGTAATCCCAGCACTTTGGGAGGCCCAGGGGGGTGGATTACCTGAGATCAGCAGTTCGAGACCAGTCTGACCAACATAATGAAACCGCATCTCAATTAAAAAAAACCCACAAAAATTAGCTAGGCGTGGTGGCAGGCACCTGTACTCCCAGCTACTTGGGAGGCTGAGACAGGAGAATTGCTTGAATCTGGGAAGCGGAGGTTGTAGTGAGCCAAGTTCACGCCACTGCACTCCAGTCTGCTGACAGAGCAAGACTCCGTCTAAAAAAAAATTTGTATTAATGACATATTCAAGTTAGATATATATATATATATATATATATATATATATATACATATTTGAGTCAGAGTCTTACTCTGTCGCCCAGGCTGCAGTGCAATGGCGTGATCTTGGCTCACCACAACCTCCACCTCCGGGGTTCAAGCGATTCTCCTGCCTCAGCCTCCCGAGTAGCTGTGATTACAGGTGGGTACCAGCATGCCTCGCTAATTTTTGTATTTTCAGTAGAGACGGGCTTTCACCATGTTGGTCAGGCTGGCTGGGCTGGAACTCCTGACCTCGAGTGATCCACCTGCCTTGATCTCCCAAAGTGCTGGGATTACAGGCGTGAGCCACTGTGCCCGGCCCTCTTGGTTTTTTGATACCTGTCATCCGGATGACAGCAAGGATGGAGCTAGGGTGTGGAATGGGACTCCCCTCTACCTGAAGCCTCAGAGCTAGGAACAGGTGGCTTTCAGTTTCCCCACCCTGGAGAGGGAGCCACTCACCAGGCCTGGTCCCTGGCACTGCCCCCGAAGAGCAGTAGACTGGTGCCACACCTCCTCAGCCCTCCGGGGTGAGACAGGCGGGAGCTGTGTCAGCCTGCATTGTGTTCTTGGGAGCAGTGACGACTTTGGATTCTATCTTTCCCATCCCTTTGGAGAGAAGTGGGTCCTTGTTCAAGGAATCCAAAAGAAGCACCCTGGAAAATGGGGCTGCCTGGCCAGGGAGCCTGCCCTCTCAACCCCTGCAACGGGGCTGCCTGGCCGGGGAGCCTGCCCTCTCAACCCCTGCAATGGGGCTGCCTGGCCAGGGAGCCTGCCCTCTCAACCCCTGCAATGGGGCTGCCTTGCCAGGGAGCCTGCTCTCTTGACCCTTGCTGAGGGACCTGCTGTGTTGTAGAAACCCATGGTGCCAATAGGTGCCTCCTTCAGAGTTGGGGGCAGTGAGGAGGGCAAGGGGTGCAGAGTGTGGGGTGTGCCGGGGAGATAGCAGCCTGGTGAGGGCGCCTGCTGCAGCAGCCACGGAGGGGCCTGCACTGCCCACGCCCAGCACAGTGCTGTTTGTCTCCAGCATCTTCCAGATCATTCCATGATCTTCTCACTTCCATCACCTCTGCTGGAAAAGTCCACCTGATAACGGTTTGGATCTGCGTCCTTAGCCAAACCTCAAGAGGAATGTAATCCCCAATCTGGGAGGTGGGGCCTGGCGGGAGGTGCCTGGATCACGGCTGTGGTCCTTCATGAACGGCTTAGCACCACCCGTTGGTGCTGTCCGGATAGAGTTCTCAGGAGTCTGGTTGTTTAAAAGTGTGTGGCAAGGCCAGGCGCGGTGGCTCACACCGGTAATCCCAGCACTTTGGGAGGCTGAGGCGGGTGGATCACGAGGTCAGGAGTTCAAGACCAGCCTGGCTAACATGGTGAAACCCCGTCTCTACTAAAAATATGAAAATTAGCTGGACATGGTGGCAGGCACCTGTAGTCCCAGTTACTTGGCGAGGGTGAGGCAGGAGAATCACTTGAACCTGGGAGGCAGAGGCTGCAGTGAGCCAAGATTGTGCCACTACACTCCAGCCTGGGCAACAGAGTGAGACTCCGTCTCAAAAACAAAACAAATCAAGAAGAGGGGAGACAGAGAAAGGGAGACAGAGAGACAGATAGAGAGACTGAGACAGACAGACAGAGAGACAGACAGAGAGACAACGCCAGCATCCCCGGCTCTCCTCTGCTCCTCTCCTCTGCAGCTGCCTGCTGTGGGGCTCTGTCCTGGTTCTATTTGCTTCTAGTCCCTTTTTATTCTTTTGGCCGGGTGCGGTGGCTCATACCTGTAATCTCAGCACTTTGGGAGGCCAAGGGGGGCGGATTACCTGAAGTTGGTAGTTTGAGACCAGCCTGGCCAACATAGTGACACCCTGTCTCTACTAAAAATACAAAAAAGTAGCTGGGTGTGGTGGCAGGCGCCTGTAATCCCAGCTACTTGGGAGGTGGAGGCAGGAGAATCGCTTGAACCCAGGAGGCAGAGGTTGCAATGAGTCAATCGTGTCACTGCACTCCAGCCTGGGCGACTGTGCAAGACCCCGCCTCAAAAAAAACAAAAACAAAGCGTTGTCTTGTGCTGGAGCAGGCAGTGATAGGCTCCCCAGCTGCTCTGCATCTCCAGTACCCTCTCCTTCTGGCTGGTGCTGGTCCTCTCTCTCGGAAGTCTGCAGAGCCCCCTGTGTGGCTGATGGGAATCCAACAGCCACGTGAGTTTGTCTGGGTGGGGTAAGGTGTGTGGCTGGGATGCTTCTCGGTGCGTTTTCAAACCCTCTCTCCAGGAGTGCAGCTTCCTGTGCCCCACAGTGTGGCCGGGTGCAGCGACTTGCTTCTTACAAAGAGTGTGGTAGCCAAGAGGGGAGGTGAGTCACAGAAGCCCTTGCCGGCCAGGCGTGTGACTCAAAGCACATGGTAGAAGGTTAGGCATAGGTCATCTATGTACAGTGTTTTTTTTTTTTTTTTGAGACTGAGTTTTGCTCCCGTTACCCAGGCTGGAGTGCAGTGGCTCGATCTCGGCTCACCACAACCTCCGCCTCCTGGGATCAGGCAATTCTCCTGCCTCAGCCTCCGGAGTAGCTGGGATTACAGGTGCGCGCTACCGTGCCCAGCTAATTTTTTGTATCTTTAGTAGAGACGGGGTTTCACCATGTTGACCAGGATGGTCTCGATCTCTTGACCTCGTGATCCACCTGCCTCGGCCTCCCAAAGTGCTGTGATTACAGGCGTGAGCCACCGCGCCCGGCCTATGTACAGTTTTAAAACATGAAAGACAGTAGTGTACATTGTATATGGACAGTATAAACCCATCTGGCCTTGATTATCACCCGAAGCCAGGGGTAATGGTTACCTTTGGGCAGGGAGGGAGGGGAATTGATTCTCACAGGCTCAGGGGCTGTGTTTCAGCAACGCTAGAGAACCTCCCAGACAAGACAAAACAGGCAGCCTCCCAAACCAAAAGAACTGGGCCAAACAGCAAATACGCGAAAGTGATACACTTTGGTGTGGCTGAGATCCCCGGGCTTTTATTTTCTCTCTACTTTTAGATATGCTTGAAACATCTCGCTAAAATACATGCAAAAATCAGCCAGGCATGGTGGCAGGCACCTGTCTCCCAGCTACTCAGGAGGCTAAGGCAGGAGAATCGCTTGAACCCGGGAGGTGGAGGTTGTAGTCAGCTGAGATCGCACCACTGCAGTCCGGCCTGGGCGAGAGTCAGGCTCCGTCTCAAAAAAACCAAAACCAAACAAACAAAAAACAAATCTTACTAAAATATATTTTTTAAAAGAAGAAGAAGAAGAAAAGCCACTAGCTTAGGTCTTTTGGAACACAGACATTCTTCTGGCTTGAGCCTCTGGGGTATTTTGCGTGTCCCCATGACCCATCCACGCAGTGGGGGTGTCGGGCTGGCTGGTGGCTGCGGGAGGGGAAGGAGGCACCACCCTGAGGAGGGGCTCAGATGCCAGCACCACTTCTCCCGTGACAGATATTTGCTGGAATTTTAAAATATTCTTTTCTATTTGATTCCAGTCGTCTTGCGGCTGTGTTTCCACTGTTAGTTCTGAATGCTACTTGCAGTTTGGTTTTAGAACAGTGTGAGGTCTGGGTTCAGTTTACCCATTTCCACACAGACATGGGAATCCCAACCTTGCTGAGGAGTCTTTTTCTCCCACTGATTTGAGGTCCCTAAATTTCCTGTATACTTGAGTTTGTTTCTGGACTCTTGGATTTATTCCACTTGTTCCTGCACAAATGCTCCCTGGATTAACGGCTGTAATTTGCTGTGATTTTTTGATAAACGGAAGGGCAATTCAGCCCTCTTTCAGTTTTTTTTTTTTTTTTTTTTTACAGGATCTTGTTCTGTTGCCCAGGATGGAGTGCAGTGGTGCAGTCTTGGCTCACTGCAACCTCCAATTCTGGGTTCAATTGCTTCTCCTGCCTCAGCCTCGGGAGTAGCTGGGATTATAGGGGCCTGCCAACACACCCGGCTAATTTTTTTTTTTTTTTTTTTTAGATGGAGTCTCACTCTGTCACCCAGGCTGGGGTTCAGTGGCGCCATCTTGGCTCTCTGCCACCTCTGCTTCCTGGGTTCAAACAATTCTCCTGCCTTAGTCTCCTCAGTACCTGGGATTACAGACGTGCATCGCCACGCCCAGCTAATTTTTATACTTTTAGTAGAGACTGGGTTTTGCTGTGTTGGCCAGACTGGTCTCAAACTCCTTACCTCATGATCCACCTGCCTTAGCCTCCTAAAGTGCTGGGATTACAGGCATGAGCCACCACGCCTGGCCTAATTTTTGTATTTTTTTGTAAAGACAGGGTTTCACCATGTTGACGAGGCTGGTCTCAAACTCCTGACTTCAGGTGATCCACCTGCCTCGACGTCCCAAAATGCTGGGATTACAGATGTGAATCACCGTGTTCAGCTGAGTTTTTTCTTTTTAGAATTTTTATTTACTATTCCTGTGGATTATCTCTTCCAGATGACTTTAGGATCAGCTTATCAAATTCTCTGAAAAATCCTGTTGACTTTTTTTTTTTTTTTTTTAATTTTAGAGACAGGCTCTCCCTCTGTGGCCCAGGCAGGAGTGCACGACCGTGGAGTCTCCACCTTGGAGCTCAAGAAAGCCTCCTTCCTCCGCCTCCCACAGTGCTGGGATTGCAGGCGTGTTCCACTGTTGCAGACCCTGTTGACGTTTTGATTGGGAGTACATCATTTTACTCACTGACTTGTGAATAATTTACATATTCACAACTTTGCTTCCACGTGGGAATGGGGTGGTTTATTTTTATTTTTATTTTTTAATTTAGTTTGAGCTCCTTTTAGGTCCCACAGTCAAGGTTTAGAGTTTTTTAAAAAAAGGGATCTTGGCTGGGCGCGTTGGCTCACGTCCCAGCACTTTGGGAGTCTGAGGTGGACGGATCACTTGATGTCAGGAGTTTGAGACCAGCCTGGGCAACATAGCGAAATCCCGTCTTTACTAACAATACAAACATGAGTTGGGCATGGTGGTGAAAGCCTGTGATGCCAGCTACTGGGGAGGCTGAGGCAGGAGATTCGCTTGAATCTGGGAGGTGGAGATTCGCTTGAATCTGGGAGGTGGAGGTTCAGTGAGCCAAAATTGTGGCACTGTCCAGCCTGGGCAACAGAGCAGAGACTCCGTCTCAAAAAAAAATAAGGGGTGTGGGTGTGGGGAGGTCTTGCACATTTCTTTCTTTCTTTTTTTTTTTTTTTGAGAGTTTCATTCTTGTCACCAGTCACCCAAGCAGGAGTGCAATGGCGATCTTGGCTCACTGCAACCTCTGCCTATCGGGTTCAAGCCATTCTCCTGTCTCAGCCTCTCGTGCAGCTGGGACTACAGGCACCCATCACCACGCCTGGCTAATTTTTTTGTATTTTTAGTGAGATGGGGGTTTCACCATGTTGGCCAGGCTGGTCTCGAACTCGTGACCTCAAGTGATCCTCCCCCCAACTTGGTCTCCCAAAGTGCTGAGATTACAGGCGTGAGCCACCGGGCCTGGTCGCGCATTTCTTTTTAGGCTCATTCCTGGACGGGTATGTCACGGGCCCTGTGGTGACTGTGAATGGCTTCTGCAAATATTTGAGGGCGTGCGCAGCCAGGGTCCTCGCTCTGGGCAGCGAGCACAGCGAGGTGACTCAAGGGAAACCACAGGTTGCCACGAATGACTTAAAAAAGTGGGAGTTTTAGGGGAACAGACAACGGGAAACAGCGGGACACACAGGGAGGCTCCGGAACCCGGGCGAACCGCCGGGCCCGCGCAGCAAATGCGGAGGGTGGAGCAGGGTGGTCCCGGGCTGGAGTCTCCACCTGCGCGGCCAGGCCCCCAGCTCAGCTGCCCCGGCCCCGCCCACAACGCCCCGAGCCCGGGGTTGGGTCCCAGGTCGCGCTCAGCACCCAAGGCCCCGCCCACCAAGCTCAGCCCCTCGCCTCTGCTTCCGCCCACGGTTCTGGTCCGGGCCCAGGCTCCGCCCCTTTCCCCGCCCACTGCTCAAGTTCCGGTTGCAGGCCGACCTCTCTCCACCGGGGGCCCCGCCCCCTGTCCTCAGCCCCGCCCCCCGCCTTCTGTCCTCAGCCCCGCCCCCTGTCCTCAGCCCCGCCCCCCGCCTTCTGTCCTCAGCCCCGCCCCGGTTCTCAGTCCTCGCCCCAGGCCTTGCTCTAGGTGTGAGACCGCACTCGCTATCCGAGGCCCCGCCCCTGCCCAGCGTCCAGCTTTAATCCCAGACTGCGTTCCTCGCCGAGGCCCCGCCCACCGCCTTAGGTCCCGTTCCCACCCTCCGTTCCGGTCCCGGTTGCACTCGCCGCGAGGCCCCGCCCCCAGCCTAGTCCGCGGCGTCGCTCGCCGCCGAGGCCCCGCCCACAGCGCCAGTCCCCGGCTGCGCTCCCCGCGAGGGCCCGCCCCCAGCTCTGGTTCCGCCGAAGCCCCGCCCCCGCGCCCCGCCCCTCCGACGCCGGCGCGCCGCCCGGGAGGCCTGCTACTTCGCAGTGTGAAGGCCTTGGCCGCGCCGGGCCGGGGCGGCGGGGGGGGGTCGCGGCTCGAGTCCTTGCGTCCCCGCCGCCGTCCAGGTGTTTGTCCCACCCCCGCGGGCGCGGCCGTTACGGGCGGCGCGGCCCCGGCGCGCGCGGCGAATCTGCGTCTCCGAATCACCGGGCGCAGGGCCTCGCGAGACCTGCGAGGCCTGGGTGGGCGGCTGGGCCTGGGCGGGCGGCTCCGGCGGCTCCGGCGGCGTGGGAGGCTTCGGGCCGGGCACCCGCGGTCGCCGGCATGACGGGCCGCGTGTGCCGCGGCTGCGGCGGCACGGACATCGAGCTGGACGCGGCGCGCGGGGACGCGGTGTGCACCGCCTGCGGCTCGGTGCTGGAGGACAACATCATCGTGTCCGAGGTGCAGTTCGTGGAGAGCAGTGGCGGCGGCTCCTCGGCCGTGGGCCAGTTCGTGTCCCTGGACGGTGAGTCCCGCGGGCGGGAGGGCGGGCGGGCGCTGCGCGGACTTCCTGGTGCGGCTCCAGGGCGCTGGGGCGCTGACTGCGTGGCGGGGTACCGCCGGCTCTGTCGGGCGCGCGGGTGGACCCCTGTGGCGCGCGTGGACTCCCTCGACCACACGCGTGGACCAGGGGAGGACGAGGAGCGCCTGGACAGCTGGGAGGGCTCCTCAGGCTGCCCTTCACTGTGGCTCTTCTGTGCCCGCAGTGTTCTTTTCAGCACTCTATTGCTGCTGGCCTTGGCCTTGGCCTTGGCCTGGACAGATGCCCTCGGCCGCTCAGGCTGCGGTAGGCGTGGGAGAGGACGTTTCGGGGATGGACCCCAGCCTGTGAAAGAAACTGGACTGTGGCCAGTTTCAGGTGGTCGTAAATAGAGCCGCTAAAATGATTGGAGTGCAGCTCTCTGTGTGAACATACGTTTTCATGCCTCTGGGGGACTTAGCTATGTGTTTAACTCTAGGAAACTGCCATAAACTGCTCTGTGATGTGGCCGTGCCATTATGCGTTCTCACCCGTTGCCCCACATCCTCTCCAGCACTTGGTGTTATTGATGTTTTTATTTTACTTGTTCTAACAGGTGTCTGGCATCTCATCATGGTAGTATTGTGTATTTCCCTACTGGCTAGTGATGTTCAACCTCATTTAGTGTGCTTATTTGCGAGGCCTGAATCCTCTTTGTTGAAATGTGTGTTCAAGTCATTATTACTACTATTTTGAGATAGAGTTTCACTCTGTTGCCAGGTGCCAGGCCGGAGTGCAGTGGCGCTGTCTTGGTTCACTGCAACCTCCACCTCCCAGGTTCAAACAGCCCTCCTGCCTCAGCTTCCAGAATAGCTAGGACTACAGGCACTCGCTATCACGCGCGACTACTTTTTGGATTTTAGTGGAGACGGGATTTCACCATGTTGGCCAGGATGGTCTCGATCCCTTGACCTCATGATCCACCCACCTCCGCCTCCAAAAGTGCTGGGATTACAGGCGTCTTATTATTTTTTTAATCACGAGACAGGATCTCATTCTGTGGCCCAGGCTGGTTTCAGTGGTCCAGTCATGGCTCACTCCTAGGCGCAGGCAGTTCTCCCACCTCAGCCTCCTGAGTAGCTGGGACTGAAGGTGCATGCCACCACGCCCCGGTAATTTGTTTTTACTTTTAGTAACAACAAGATCTCTGTGTTGCTCAGGCTGGTCTCAAACTCCTGGGCTCAGGTGATCCTCCCGCCTCGGCCTCCCAAACTGTCGGGATTACGGGCGTGGGCCACGCGCCCTGGCTCCTTTTTTTATTTGGGTTGTTTTCTTACTGTTGAGTTTTGGGAGTTCTTTGTGGATTCTAGTTACTCAGCTCACTGCAACCTCTGCCTCCCAGATTCAAGTGATTCTCGTGCCTCAGCCTCCCAAGTAGCTGGGATTACAGGTGCACACCACCTTGCTCGGCTAATTTTTGTATTTTTAGTAGAGACAGGGTTTCACCATGTCTCTAACTCCTGACCTGGTCTCGAACTCCTGACCTCAAGTAATCCACCCGCCTTGGCCTCCCAAAGTGTTGGTATTACAGGCCTGAGCCATCACGCCGGGCCTAGATCTGTGGCCCATCTTGATCTAAGTTTTATATAAGGTGTGTTTTGTATGCTGAGGCCCATTGTTTATGTGGAGGTCCTGTTGTTTCAACACGGTTTTTGAAAGACTGCTCTTTGTGCACTGAAGGCCTTCGCTCCCTCGGTGGTGCTCACTGGGCCCCGTCGCTCCCTCGGTGGTGCTGGCTGGGCCCCGTCGCTCCCTCGGTGGTGCTGGCTGGGCCCCGTCGCTCCTTCGGTGGTGCTTGCTGGGCCCCATCTGTTGAGGTTCGCCTCCAGGCCTTGCGTCCTGCCCTATCGATCAGATGCCATTTCCTTTTTCAGCATCATGCTCTTGTTTACTGTACATGTTATATTGTCCTGAAATCGGACACTGTGAGTTCCCCAACCTTTGTTCTTCCTTTTCAAAGTTGTTGTAGTTATTAATTTCCCTTCTTTTTAATTTTAGAGTAAGTCGGGTGTATCTACAGGTCACATACTCTTATGTGAAGTGCTTGGGACCAGAAGTGTTTGGAACTGGATTTTTCTGATTTTGGAATACCTGCATTACACTTCCTGGCTGAGCATCCCCAGTCCAAAAGCCGGAAACCTGAGACGTTCCAGTGACACGTCCTTTGAGCGCGGTGTGGATGCTCACAAGGTTTCGGGTTTTGCAGCGTTTATAATCTCAGATCTTTGGATTTGGGATGTTGAGCCTGAACAACGGGCCTCGTAGGGTTTTCACGTGAATTGCAGTAAACCTCCTGATACATTTAGGGAGATGTGACGTTTTTCTCTGTTGAATCTCGTAGTCCATGAACACTGTGTCTGCATTCATTTAGGATTCCTTTGATACAGCCTGTCAGTGTTGCGTAGTTTTCAGCATACAGCTTCTGGAGATTTGTTTTTTATTTTTGAGATGGAGTCTTGCTCTTTACCCTGGGCTGGAGTGCAGTGGCGCAGTCTCGGCTCACTGCAACATCTGCCTCCCGAGTTCAAGCGATTCTCCTGCCTCAGCCTCCCACGTAGCTGGGACTACAGGCATGCGTCCCCACGCCCGGCTAATTTTTGTATTTTTAGTAGAGTTGGGGTTTCCCCATGTCTGTCAGGCTAGTCTCAAAGTCCTGACCTCAGGTGATTAACCCACCTCCACCTTCCAAAGTGCAGGGATTACAGGTATGAGCCACTGTGGCCTGCCACTTACTTGCTAGTTCTGAGTTTTTCTTTTTTTCTTTCTTTCTTTTTTTTTAGAGACAGAGTTTCACTCTAATTGCCCAGGCTGGAGTGCAATGGCGTGATCTCAGCTCACCGCAACCTCCACCTCCTGGGTTCAGGCAATTCTCCTACCTCAGCCTCCCAAGTAGCTGGGGTTACAGGCATGCGCCACCACTCCTGGCTAATTTTGTATTTTTAGTAGAGATGCGGTTTCTCCATGTTGGTCAGGCTGGTCTCGAACTCTCAACCTCAGGTGATCTGCCTGCCTTGGATGGGATTACAGGTGCGAGCCACCGCGCCCGGCCGGTTCTGAGTCTTTAATATACTCCTTGAGTGTTTTTATTGTTTGTTTTTTTTAGACAGTGTCTCACTGTTGCCTAGACTGGAGTGGAGAGGTGTGATCACAGCTCACTGCAACCTGGAACTCCTGGGTTCAAGAGGTCCTTCTACCTCAGCCTCCAGAGTAACGAGGACTACAGGCATGTGCTACCATGCCTAGCTAATTAAAAAATTTTTTTGATGGGGAGACAGGGTCTAGGGTCTCATTCTGTCACCCTGGCTGGAATGCAGTGGTCACAGCTTCCTGCAGTCTTAACCTTCTGGACTCCAGTGATTCTCCCAGCTCGGCCTCCTGAGTTGCTGGGACTGCAGGTGTGGACCACCATACCCAGTTAATTTTTCTGTTGTTCTTATAGAGATGGAGTTTTGCCATGTTGCCCAGGCTGGTCTTGAACTCCTGGGCGCAAGTGATTCTCTCACATTGGTCTCTCAAATCAAATGACAGGCATGAAGCAATGTCAGTTTTTTTTTTTTTTTTTGTAGAGATGTGATCTTGCTTTGCTGCTCAGGCTGGTCTCGAACTTCTGGCCTCAAGGCATCCTCCCACCTCGGCCTCCCAAAGTGCTGGGATTAGAGGTGTGAGCTGCTTTGCGTGGCCTCTGCTGTTTCCTTGAGGATTCCTGTTGATGCTTGCATGGGGTATCGGGCTGTGGTTCTTCCTGTAGAAGCTTTGTCTGGGATATCAAGGTCCTGCTCCTTATGGAGGGGGTTGGGAAATGCTTCCTCTTCTGTTTTCTGGAAGAGATTGTGTAGAGTTGGTGTTCTTTCTTTTTGAAATGTTTGGTAGAATTCGCCGGGGTAGCCATCTGGGCCCAGAGGTTTCTTTCTCAGAAGATTCTTCTCTGGGGTTTCGGCTTCTTCCATTGCTGAGGTTCTGGTTGTATAAGGGAGACCTGTGGGGATCACTCCGGTGTGAGGCCCCTAGGAAATGGGCCTCACCATACGGTGAGCTTGAGCCCGGACACAGATCCCCGGTTGGGAGAGTCGAGCTGAGGGAAAGCAGGAACCAAGAGAGGGACTATGTTATTCTAAATAATTAACAGACATTACTTTATGGATATGAGGACTTGGGAGGCATTGTGTCTACTTTCGGCTCCTTATGGTTTATTGCTTGATTGTGTTCATTTTGGACCTGTGTTACTTACTTACCTAACTTACAGGGCGTGACTGTAACTTACTTACCATGGCTTACAGGGCGTGACTGTAACTTACTTACCATAGCTTACAAGGCGTGACTGTAACTTACTTACCATGGCTTACAGGGCTGACTGTAATCTACTTACCTTGACCTATTGGGCGTAGCCTACTTACTGGAAGTAACCTACTTACTGGAAGTAACCTACTTACTGCGCTTAACTTACTTACTGGGTGTAACTTGCTTACTGTAACTTAAGTACGTTAATCTGGTGTAAACAACTTTAACTTCAGAAAAGTATATAATGAAACACATTGCAAAAATAAAATTGCTGCATGAGCATAGCGCATGTAGCCCTCCAGACCTCGCCTTTTCTATCTCCTTTTTTCCGGCGCGCGCTCTCTTCCAGGTTTGGGACCCTCTCGCTGGAGGAGATTCCCGGGCTCGCGTTCAGTTCACAACAGTTGTATTTTAGCTGATCTGTCTCACTGGGGTGAGTTGGCCGCTTGTGTTGTGAGGGATTGGCCCACTTGACCTACTTGGTGAATTCACCTGGAGACTTGTCTGAGGCATTCCCTTATCCTTGTGGTAGCTGTGGGGTCCATAGTGGCTCCCTTTTTTTTTTTTTTTTTTTCTTTCAGATGTTGGTGTTTTGTGTCTTTTTTCCCTTTGTCCTCTTGCTAGAAGTTGGTCAGTTTTTGATCTTTTCTAAGAACTGGCTTTGGGTCTCATCGAGTTTCCTCTCCCACTCTTCCCTCCCCATTGTCTTCTGTGCTGGGACCCTTGGGGTATCTTCCTAGGACTGCTGGGCATGGAGTTTGCAGCTGTGTCACAGTTGCCAAGACTTTGATGCCCGCTGGGATGATAACAACAGTAATGAGAGCGAGTTATCATGGCAGCAGACTCAGGGCTTCCTGGCAGGCACAGTGCTAAGTGCGTCCAGGCCTGGAGAGGGTGCCTTGTCCTCCCTGTGCCCTGCTGGGGAGGATGGCGGTGTGGAGCAGTGCAGAGCTGGAAGTCTGTCACCCGTGTGCTGTCAGAACAAGCTCAGAGCCAGTGCTGTCAGGCAGCCCGAGGTGCCTCTGAGCCCAGGCACACACTCTCCAGGGAGGCGCGGGCCCAGCAACCATCTATGGTGGCCCTGGGGGAGGCGCTTAGAGGCAGCAGGTTCTTAGCCCCTGGGGACTGGCCCAGGCTGTGTCTGAGCCCAGAGGGTGTAGGAGAGAGGGGGAGGAGAGACGGGGAGGAGAGAAGGGGTAGGAGAGATGGGGAGGAGAGGGGTAGGAGAGAGGGGGTAGGAGAGAGGGGGAGGAGAGGGGTTAGGAGAGAGGGGGAGGAGAGGGGATAGGAGAGATGGGGAGGAGAGAGGGGGATGAGAGAGGGGGAGGAGAGGGGGGAGAAGAGAGGGGGTAGGAGAGAGGGGGAGGAGAGAAGGGGTAGGAGAGAGGGGGAGGAGAGGGGATAGGAGAGAGGGGGAGGAGAGGGGGAGGAGAGAGAGGAAGGAGAGAGGGGAGGAGAGGGGGAAGAGAGAGAGGAAGGAGAGGGGGGAAGAGAGAGAGGAAGGAGAGGGGGGAGGAGAGAGGGGGAGGAGAGACGGGGAGGAGAGAAGGGGTAGGAGAGGGGGAGGAGAGGGGGTAGGAGAGGGGGAAGAGGGGGTAGGAGAGAGGGGAAGAGGGGATAGGAGAGATGGGGAGGAGAGGAGATAGGATAGAGGGGGAGGAGAGGAGATAGGATAGAGGGGGAGGAGAGAGGGGGAGGAGCAGGGGGAGGAGAGAGGATAGGAGAGAGGGGAGGAGAGGGGGAGGAGAGAGGAAGGAGAGAGGGGAGGAGAGGGGGAGGAGAGAGAGGAAGGAGAGGGAGGAGGAGAGAGGGGGAGGAGAGATGGGGAGGAGAGAAGGGGTAGGAGAGGGGGAGGTGAGGGGGTAGGAGAGAGGGGGAAGAGGGGGTAGGAGAGAGGGGAAGAGGGGATAGGAGAGATGGGGAGGAGAGGGGGTAGGAGAGGGGGAGGAGAGGAGATAGGATAGAGTGGGAGGAGCAGGGGGAGGAGAGAGGATAGGAGAGAGGGGGAGGAGAGGGGATAGGAGAGAGGGGATAGAGAGGGGGAGGAGAGGGGGAAGGAGAGGGGGGAGGAGAGAGGATAGGAGAGAGGGGGAGGAGAGGCGGGGAGGAGAGGGGAAGGAGGGGGGAAGAGAAAGGGGGAGGAGAGGGGGAGGAGAGAGGATAGGAGAAGGGGAGGAGAGAGGTTAGGAGAGGGGGGGAGGAGAGGGTATAGGAGAGAGGGGAGGAGAGGGGATAGGAGAGAGGGCAGGAGAGGGGGGAGGAGAGGGGATAGGAGAGAGGGGGAGGAGAGGGAGGAGGAGAGAGGGGGAGGAGAGGGAGGAGGAGAGAGGGGGAGAAGAGGGGGGAGGAGAGAGGATAGGAGAGAGGGGGAGGAGGGGGGAAGGAGGGGGGGAGGAGGGGGGAGGAGAGAGGGTATCAGCTGGTCTGGGCAGCCCCTCTGTCTCCCAGGCAGGCTCTCCAGGCGCCCACCCAGCATCCACCCTCCCGGTCACAGCGGTGATCACACAGGGCTGGAAGCCTTGGGGACTTCTCAGTTTCCCTGGCACACAAGTAGGCCCCGGCTACCCTTGCTCCAGCTTCATCCTGAAAGCTGAGCTCTCTCTTTGAGCTGTCATGGTCTTTCCTAGGAGTCTGGCTTATTAACTGAGAACTAAGCCTGACTCGGCCTCACAGTTTACTCTGGAATATTTAACTAAGGCATCAGAGCAGGCGGCCAGAGGCCTCCGGAGAGGCCCCCGAGGGCCCTGACCTCAGGAGCCAGCCCGGCTGGGGAAACCACACCAGCGTTCCATCGTCCCGGGGCCTGCCCGAGGTTGGCTGTGCAGAGAGAAGGGGGCGGTGTGTGAGGACTGAGGCTCAGTGTGGCTGGAGGGACCAGGCAGGTGGAGTTGGGGGCCGTTGGCCTGGGGTCTTGGCAGTGCCCTGAGGAGGCCGCCCGCTCCACCGAGGCAAGGCGGGCCCACGTCAGTGTCCTGTGCCGCATGTGCCCCGAGGCTTCCCTCTGCCAGCAGCTGATGGTGATGGCACCCATGTCCCTGCCCCCCAGGCGGGAGCTTGAGCACCTGGGAACCCCCATACCAGGCAACCCGGGCTCCTGCTTGCGGGGCTCCCTTGTCCTCCTGTGCAGGGAGCAGCACACTGCAGTGCCACCAGAACTTGTGGGGGAGGGGAGTGTTTTCCATACTCACAGCTGTCAGTGTCTTCACACTTAGGCCTTTGAACCCGGGTGTCCGTGAGTGCTGCTGTTTTCCATTTGGGGTCATGATGCAGCCAGACCTGCTTTGTGACTGATGGTGCCATGTCATCTGGCGCTGGCCCTGGAGAGGGGCTCGGAAGGCAGAGCTGCCCTCGCCTGCTGGGGAGCTCCCTTTGCCTCAGAAGGCTGTGACCAGCCAGCCTCTGCCTGCAACGTGGCGGGGCCTGCGGCCTAGAGGTCTGAGCGTGGGCCTGGCCTCCTGGCGGGCTCTTGTCCTGAGGGTGGAAGCCTCTGCCCTGTGGCCCTCAGAACCCTAAGTTGTGGCTGAAGGTACCTGCTCTCAGGAAACAGCTCTCCAGGCAGGAGACAGGGTGCATTCTGTCCTGTTGGCATCTGGGTGAGAGAGGAAGCCGCTGGTTAGCCTGCAGTGTGACACACGTCCTGTTTTTCATAACCAAATTGTTATCGCTACAAAAGCAGCTCCTCAGCAGTGGCCTGAGAAGGGCCTGGGCCTGGGGAAGGGTCTGGGCCTGGGGGAAGGGTCTGGGCCTGGGGAAGGGTCTGGGCCTGGGGAAGGGTCTGGGCCTGGGGGAAGGGTCTGGGCCTGGGGAAGGGCCTGGGCCTGGGCCTGGGGAAGGGTCTGGGCCTGGGCCTGGGGAAGGGTCTGTGCCTGGGGAAGGGTCTGTGCCTGGGGAAGGGTCTGTGCCTGGGGAAGGATCTGGGCCTGGGGAAGGGTCTGGGCCTGGGCCTGGGGAAGGGTCTGGGCCTGGGCCTGGGGAAGGGTCTGGGCCTGGGGAAGGGTCTGGGCCTGGGGAAGGATCTGGGCCTGGGGAAGGGTCTAGGCCTGGGGAAGGGTCTGGGCCTGGGGAAGGGTCTGGGCCTGGGGGAAGGATCTGGGCCTGGGGAAGGGTCTGGGCCTGGGGAAGGGTCTGGGCCTGGGGGAAGGGTCTGCGCTGGAGAAGAGGGTGTGGGCTGCCATGCTCGGCCTGCTTGTCAGTGCTGCCCAGATGTCTGAGGCTGCTGCATCCAGCCCCACCAGTAGGCACACACCCTGTGTTCCTGGGACCGCGTCCTCAGCACTCAGGGATACACTGCACTCTGGTCCAGCCTCTTTAGGGCACTCAGCTGTGGGACTCCTGCATTCCTCTCCATCTGTTACTGCCCAGCCAGGCCTCCTACAGGTATCTCCCCTTAAAAGAAGTTTCCAGCAGGTGTGGTAGCTCATGCTTGTAATCCCAGGATTTGGGGAAACCAAGGTGGGAGGACCACTTGAGGTCAAGAGTTTGAGACCAGCAGGGGCAACACAGTGAGACTGTCTCCGCAAAAACTGCAACGAAACAACCCCCAAGATACAAAAATTAGCTGGGCATGGTAGTGAGCGCCTGTAATACCAGCTACTGGGAAGGCTGAGGCAAGAGAATTGCTTGAACCCGGGAGGTGGAGGTTGTAGGGAGCCAAAATCACACCATTGCACTCCAGCCTGGGCAACAAGAGAGAAACTCTGTCTCAAAAATAAAAAAGAGGTCTTGCTCTGTCACCCAGGCTGAAGTGCAGTGGCACCATCTTGGCTCACTGAAGCCTCAGCCTCCCGGGCAAAGGATCCTCCCACCTCAGCCTCCCATGTCTAGCTAATGTTTTCTTATTTTGTTTGTTTCGGAGACAGAGTTTTGTGCTACCACGCCTGGCCATGCACCACCATGCCTGGCTAACTTTTGCATTTTTAGAGACAAGGTTTCTCCATGTTGGCCAGGCTGGTCTTGAACTGCCAACTTCAGGTGATCGACCCATCTTAGCCTCCCAAAGTGCTGGGATTGCAGACATAAGCCACCACTCCCAGCCAGACCCTGTCTCTTAAAAAAAATTTCGTCTGGGTGTGGCGGCTCACGCCTGTCTGTAATCCCAGCAGTTTGGGAGGACAACGCGGGCGGATCACGAGGTCAGGAGTTCGAGACCAGCCTGGCGAATACAGTGAAACCCCATCTGTACTAAAAATACAAAAATTAGTCCAGCATGGTGATGCGCGCCTGTAATCCCAGTTACTCAGGTGGCTGAGGCAGGAGAACTGCTTGAACCCGGGAGGTGGATGTTGCAGTGAGCGGAGACTGCACCACTGCACTCCAGCCTGGGCAACAGAGCGAGACTCCATCTCAAAAAAAAAAAAAAGGGTTTCACAGCAGCAGCAGAAAGTCTCCAGTTAAGTTTTGTTTGTTTTTGAGACGGAGTCTCAGCTCACTGCAACTTCTGCCTCCTGGATTTAAGCGATTCTCCTGCCTCGGCCTCCTGAGTAGCTGAGACTACAGGAGTACGCCACCACGCCTGGCTAATTTTTTCGTATTTTTTAAGTAGAGATGGGGTTCATCACGTTGGCCAGGCTGGTCTTGAACTTCTGAGCTCAGGTGATCCGCCCACCTCAGCTTCCCAAAGTGTTGGAATTACAGGCGTGAGCCACCCAGCCCAGTCCCAGTTAAGTTAAATGAGCTCGTGAACACTGAAGCTTATTGCTTTCCCATGTTGGAAGAATCCTGGGGCGAAGTGGATGACAGTGCTCTGCTTGGCCTTTCTGGGCACGGCCCGCCTTTCTGTCTGGTCCAGCGTATGGGATACTGCTGGCTCTTGACCTCCTCTGGCTGTGGTGGAACCGCGGGTCCTCCCCGATGTCCACAGGGGGGCAGTCTCAGCCAGGCCCCGCAAGACCCGCCCCTTCCACACCTTAGTTCCAGCTAATGGGAACTGTACTTTTTGTTATAGAAAGGTGCTATGGAAAATATCAAATGTTTTAGAGGTAGAAACATGGTGGCAGTTTCAGCCAGAGGTGGCACTGAGGCTTTCCTCTTCAGCCTCCCCATGGTTAGTGTGCTGAGGGTTCGCACCGTGTCCCGCACGTGTGCCTGCAAGTGTGCCCGGACCAGGGTGTGGGGGAAGCAGAAGCCAGGAGGTGCTGCTCCCAGAGCAGGTGCAGCAGCATGGCCCCAGGGACAGTGACCGTAGTGTGGGGGGACAGGGAGGACAATGCAGGGACAGGAAATGGAGGTCCTGGGGTGTGACGTGGGGACGGGAGGCTGGAGGGCACAGGAGAGAGAGTGATGGAGGAGGAGGAGGGAGGGCAGAGGTGGCAGGTGGAGCGTGGAGCTGCTGACGCATGCAGCTTTGCAGTGCGTTGCGGTGCATGCCGACGAGCATGGGTCAAGGAATGAGGACCTTGCCTGAAGCACAGCCAGAATCAAAGTCGTCGCAGTAGTCTAGCGTGGCGTCTTGCTGCTGGCCTGCTCTGCTGGCATGCCTGGTGCCCACTGTGCCGAGGCAGGGAAACGTGGCTAGAGTGGAGGCCACACAACGTCCCTGTTCTTGGAAGGTGGGGCTTCAGGAGCTTTTTATACTTTGCTCAGCGTCCTTCTTCTAATGTAATATTATATGAATTATTTATTAAAAGCATTGTATATACTAATTAGAATAACAGTGATGTACCCGGGTGGTGTGGCTCATGCCTGTAATCTTAGCACACTGGGAGGCTGAGATGGGTGGATTAGCTGCTGTCAGGAGTTTGAGGCTAGCCTGACCAACATGGAGAAACCCCATTTCTACTAAAAATACAAAAAATTAGCTGGGCATGGTGGCGCATGCCTGTAATCTCAGCTACTCTGGAGGCTGAGGCAGGAGAATTGCTTGAACTCGGGAGGCAGAGGGTGCGGTGAGCAGAGATTGCCCCAGGTCTTCTCTAGCCCCCACAAGCAGACACCCCTGTGACCAGCTCCAGCTACTCTTTATTTTTTTGTTTTTCAAGGTAGGTTCTCACTGTGCTGCTCAGGCTGGAGTGCAGTGGTGCCATCACAGGTCACTGCAGCCTCCACCTTCTGGACTCAGACGATCTGCCTGCTTCAGCCTCCCAGGTAGCTGGGATCACAGGCATGCCCCGCCATACCCCGCCAAGTTTTTCTTTTTCTAGAGATGGGGTCTTGCTGGGTTGCCTGGGCTGGTCTTGAACTCCTGGGCTCAAGCAGTCTTCCTGCCTCAGCCTCTCAAATTGCTGTGGTTACGTGTGGAGCCACCATGCCTGGCCTGTTCTAGGTCCTTTTTTTTTCAAGACAGGGTCTCATTCTGTCACCCAGGCTGGCCTGCAGTGGCACAATCACAGCTCACTGCAGCTGTGACCTCCTGGGTTCTAGCGATCCTCCCACACCTTAGCCTCCTGAGTAGTAGGACCATAAGCAGGCACCACCACACCCAGCTAAGTTTTTGTTTTTTGTAGAGATGGGGTCTCCCCGTGTTGCCCAGGCTGGTATTGAACTCCTGGGTTAATCAGTCTTCCTGCTCTGGCCTCCCAAAGTGTTGGGACCACAGGCATGAGCCACCACGCCTGGTCACTGCTCTAGCTTCTTGTAGGCCACTAGGTTTGTGGCAGTTTTGATGGCAGCCACAGAAAACTAGTACACAGATTCTAGTGTGACAGCCCGGGCAGTCTCCAGGCACTGCCCCTTCCCAGCACCACCTCTGCTGGAGAGGCCTGTGCTCAGTGCCACTGCCCCTGCTGCCGGCTGGCCCTGTGGCCACCTTACCCCCCAGGAGGCCGGCTCGATCTTTGCCTCTGCTGCCGCTGGGGGAAGTGGAGTATTACTTGACCCTGTTCAGCTCTCAGTTCCCAGCTACACCCAGAGCTGCCCCTTGCTCTCTGCAACACTTTCTTGGCTGCTCTTGTTCCTTTTTGTTTCCAGCTGAACTTTAGAATCATTTTACTGGGGTCTTTAAAGAATCTTGTTAGTATTTGTTTGGGATTCGCTTGTCTGTGCTGCTGGCTGCTCCTGGGTGACCCTGAGGTCCCTGCCGTTGTGCTTTTCCCGGAGGGGCTGTCCCCAGACTCCAGCAATTGGCTTTCTGTGTCTGCATCCCATCCTTCCATTGTCCTCCGTCAGGCCCTGTGCACTTGCCTTTCCCCACGAGGCGGAGGTTGTCCCTGTGTCCCCGGATTCAGCAGCATCAGTCCTTGTATCTGCTTTGACACAAATGCACTGGCTCCTGTGCTGTCCACTGAGGGCTGACGCTGTGGGGTGGGGGAGACCCTATCCTGCTCCCCAACCTTTGGGTAGGCCTGGGCCTTGCCTCAGTCTTCACCTTGCCGTGCTCGTTGGAAGATCAGGCTGCAGTGCTTGAGCTCGAGAGCCTGGTGAACAATCCAAATGTCCACCTGATGTTTCCAGAGGTACCAGGCCCAGGTCTTAACCCCGGAGCCCTGCAGGGCAGCGTGTGGTGGGTGTCTGGGGCTTGCTGTCAGTTGGCAGAGCTCCAGAGCAGAGTGCCCAGCAGTTTCAGCTGTAGCCACCCTGCATGTGGGTGGGCTGAGGCGTGGGGCATTCTTCAGACTGACTGGTTGCAGTGCCTTCGGGCACACGGGACGGCCCCTGCGTCCCCAGAGCCTGCAGTGCAGCAGGGAGGTGGATGCATTTACATTGGTCACTGTGCAAGAGTGGCATCTGGGTGGGCTGGCCTGGGGCACGGGGAGGAGAGCCAGCCCATGCTGTGTGCACCGCGTGCGGAGGTTTGGAGGCAGATCTGTGCTCTCGCCCGGCGGCCATGTGGCAGCATCCACTCTGTACTGGCAGTGTGTCAGGGACATGGTTAGAAAATGCAGGAGGTGCAGCTGGCCCACCCTCCATCCTGCTGGCTGGGCAGAGCGAGTGACGCTTCCCCCACTGGGGCTCAGTGATGGGGGCTGGGGCCCACCTGCCGCTTCCCCCACGAGTGCTGACCCCGCTTTGCTCTCACTTTGTGTATGTGGATGTCGTGAGGCTGTAAACGCAGGTCTTCCCCAGGGTTTGGCTCATCTCTTTTGTGTTTCCAGGTGCTGGCAAAACCCCGACTCTGGGCGGCGGCTTCCACGTGAATCTGGGGAAGGAGTCAAGAGCGCAGACCCTGCAGAACGGTATTTCCCACCGCGGATGCTGCTGAGCGTGCCGCAGGTCCCAGAGGAGGGGGTGGTGGTGCTGGGGTGGGGGCGCTGACTCAGCCATGGGCCTCATGGCCTGCCACTTGGTCACCCTGCACGCCCGACCCAGGCTGCCTTCCAGGAGGAATTGTGCCCTGAGTCCCCTCCTGGATGTCCTGCAGACTCTGCCAGGGCTGCTGGGGTGAGCTCAGTGGGCCCTGCAGGGTCCACAGCTGTTGGTTGCTGGTCTCAGTGAGACGGAGGCAGAAACAACACATTTAAGGCAGGTGGATGTTGTAGTGACATTCTCAGTGCGTTTTGTAAAAGTGCTAGTTGACAAACTGGAGAAATGTCTGCTGGGTTATTTGTCTCATTATTGAGTTGAAAAAGTTCTTTAAGTATTTTAGGTACAAGTCTTTTATCAGATGGATGGTTTATAGGAAATTTTCAGCTATTTCATGTGTTCTTTTCATTTTCCTTTGTCTTTCTGTTTCTCGATGGTATCCTTTGGAGCACAAATGTTTTAAATTCTGATAGTGTCCAGTTTGCCTGTTTAGTCTCTTGACCCCTGTGCTTTGGTGGAATTAACAGATACTGCCTAATGCAGTCCGAATCGTGAAGATCGGTGCGTAGGAGGTTTGGAGTTCCGTGGCTTCAGCCCTTACCTGTAGATTTTGCTCCGTGTTGAGTTAACGTTTGCATGCGATGTGGGGGCGAGGGCCTGCCTTCACTCTTGCACGAGGACACCCAGTTTTCTCAGGACCAGGTGTTGAAAACACTGTGTTTTTCCAGTTGGCGTCCTCTTGGTGCCCTTGTTGAAAATCAGTTGGCCGCAAACCGGAAGGTTTATTTCTGGAGCCTCAGTTTGGCTCTGTGAACGCATGACGCTTGCACCCATTCCCGCTGCTCAGGACACCAAAGCTTTGCAGTAAGTTTTGAAATCAGGAAGTGGGAGTCCTCTAACTGCTCCTTCTCAAGTGTCGCGTTGCCTGTTTGAAGTCCCCTGAATGGTCACATGAACTTTAGGATCAGCTTGTCAGTTTCTGCCAAGTCAGACGGGGATGCATTAATGGGCTGATCGTTTTGGAGGACACTGGCGTTTAAATGGCGTAAGTCTTCTGACACCTGAACATGGGATGTCTTTCCACTGGTTTAGGTCTTTAATTTGTTTCAACAATTTTAGTAGTTTTCAGAGTGTAAGTTTTATACTTTTGTTGAATTTATTCTCAGTTGATATGTATTGATCTTGTATCTTGCAGCCTGGCTGAACTAATTTTTTAGTCCTAATAGTTTTTTAGCGGATTCCTTAGTATTTTCTGTACGAGATCGTGTTATCTTTCCTTTCCAGTCTAGTGCGAGGCGAACGTGGTCACCACTACGCTGCGGAAACAACGGTTCCCTTCCAGCCTAGTGCCTGCTTTTGTTTGTCTTCACCACATTGAATCACAGTGCTGTGAACAGATATCCTCTTGTCCTTGATCCTGGGAAGCCTCCAGTCTTCACCATTGAGTGTGGTGTTGGCTGTGGGTCAGTCCAGGCCGGGATACTTTTTGCTAGGACCTCTTCGCCTTCAGTTTCATCAAGGACACTCTCAGGAACGCTCAGAGCACACGAGGGATCCTTGTGATGGGTGCAGCCATGTCCCGCAGCCTTGGTCTGCATGCTGGGAGGCAGTCTGGACAGGGAGAACATTTGTGTGGACAGCACCTCGCCACGGGCTTTTCTCCTGGGCCATCACCAGGAGGCGGGCTCTGGAGCACCTGTCTCTGCTCCTGGCTGCTGCTGCCAACAGGTGGCCGGTACTGACACACCGAGGCTGGCAGGGGTGGTTGGGCTTGCGATGGTCCCTCACGTCAGAGTGGATCATTATGCTTCCGTTGTGCTTTTGTCCTTGCCCCTGTGACCACGGACTTCTCAGTGGAGGAGTGTCAGCTCCTTTATTGCTGACTTCCGGCCGGATTCTCCCGCAGTGAAGAGCACCCTGTGTGATTTTGGCCCTTTCCTCCTGACTCCCGGCCTGATTCTCCCGCACTAGAGAGCACCCTCTGATTTCGGCCCTTTCCTCCTGACTCCCGGCCTGATTCTCCCGCACTAGAGAGCACCCTCTGATTTCGGCCCGTTCCTCCTGACTCCCGGCCTGATTCTCCCGCACTAGAGAGCACCCTCTGATTTCGGCCCTTTCCTCCTGACTCCCGGCCTGATTCTCCCGCACTAGAGAGCACCCTCTGATTTCGGCCCTTTCCTCCTGACTCCCGGCCTGATTCTCCCGCACTAGAGAGCACCCTGTGTGATTTCGGCCCTTTCCTCCTGACTTTCTCCCGCACTAGAGAGCACCCTGTGTGATTTCGGCCCTTTCCTCCTGACTCCCGGCCTGATTCTCCCGCATTAGAGAGCACCCTCTGTGATTTCGGCCCTTTCCTCCTGACTCCGGCCTGATTCTCCCGCACTAGAGAGCACCCTCTGTGATTTCGACCCTTTCCTCCTGACTCCCGGCCTGATTCTCCCGCACTAGAGAGCACCCTCTGATTTCGGCCCTTTCCTCCTGACTCCCGGCCCGATTCTCCCGCACTAGAGAGCACCCTCTGATTTCGGCCCTTTCCTCCTGACTCCCGGCCTGATTCTCCCGCACTAGAGAGCACCCTCTGATTTCGGCCCTTTCCTCCTGACTCCCGGCCCGATTCTCCCGCACTAGAGAGCACCCTCTGATTTCGGCCCTTTCCTCCTGACTCCCGGCCTGATTCTCCCGCACTAGAGAGCACCCTGTGTGATTTCGGCCCTTTCCTCCTGACTCCCGGCCTGATTCTCCCGCACTAGAGAGCACCCTCTGATTTCGGCCCTTTCCTCCTGACTCCCGGCCCGATTCTCCCGCACTAGAGAGCACCCTCTGATTTCGGCCCTTTCCTCCTGACTCCCGGCCTGATTCTCCCGCACTAGAGAGCACCCTGTGTGATTTCGGCCCTTTCCTCCTGACTCCCGGCCTGATTCTCCCGCACTAGAGAGCACCCTCTGATTTCGGCCCTTTCCTCCTGACTCCCGGCCCGATTCTCCCGCACTAGAGAGCACCCTCTGATTTCGGCCCTTTCCTCCTGACTCCCGGCCTGATTCTCCCGCACTAGAGAGCACCCTGTGTGATTTCGGCCCTTTCCTCCTGACTCCCGGCCTGATTCTCCCGCACTAGAGAGCACCCTGTGTGATTTCGGCCCTTTCCTCCTGACTTTCTCCCGCACTAGAGAGCACCCTGTGTGATTTCGGCCCTTTCCTCCTGACTCCCGGCCTGATTCTCCCGCACTAGAGAGCACCCTCTGATTTCGGCCCTTTCCTCCTGACTCCCGGCCCGATTCTCCCGCACTAGAGAGCACCCTCTGATTTCGGCCCTTTCCTCCTGACTCCCGGCCTGATTCTCCCGCACTAGAGAGCACCCTGTGTGATTTCGGCCCTTTCCTCCTGACTCCCGGCCTGATTCTCCCGCACTAGAGAGCACCCTCTGATTTCGGCCCTTTCCTCCTGACTCCCGGCCCGATTCTCCCGCACTAGAGAGCACCCTCTGATTTCGGCCCTTTCCTCCTGACTCCCGACCTGATTCTCCCGCACTAGAGAGCACCCTCTGATTTCGGCCCTTTCCTCCTGACTCCCGGCCTGATTCTCCCGCACTAGAGAGCACCCTGTGTGATTTCGGCCCTTTCCTCCTGACTCCCGGCCTGATTCTCCTGCACTAGAGAGCACCCTCTGATTTCGGCCCTTTCCTCCTGACTCCCGGCCTGATTCTCCCGCACTAGAGAGCACCCTGTGTGATTTCGGCCCTTTCCTCCTGACTCCCGGCCTGATTCTCCCGCACTAGAGAGCACCCTGTGTGATTTCGGCCCTTTCCTCCTGACTCCCGGCCTGATTCTCCTGCACTAGAGAGCACCCTGTGTGATTTCGGCCCTTTCCTCCTGACTCCCGGCCTGATTCTCCCGCACTAGAGAGCACCCTCTGATTTCGGCCCTTTCCTCCTGACTCCCGGCCTGATTCTCCCGCACTAGAGAGCACCCTGTGTGATTTCGGCCCTTTCCTCCTGACTCCCGGCCTGATTCTCCCGCACTAGAGAGCACCCTGTGTGATTTCGGCCCTTTCCTCCTGACTCCCGGCCTGATTCTCCCGCACTAGAGAGCACCCTGTGTGATTTCGGCCCGTTCCTCCTGACTCCCGGCCTGATTCTCCTGCACTAGAGAGCACCCTCTGTGATTTCGGCCCTTTCCTCCTGACTCCTGGCCTGATTCTCCCGCACTAGAGAGCACCCTGTGTGATTTTGGCCCGTTCCTCCTGACTCCCGGCCTGATTCTCCCGCACTAGAGAGCACCCTGTGTGATTTCGGCCCTTTCCTCCTGACTCCCGGCCTGATTCTCCCGCACTAGAGAGCACCCTCTGTGATTTCGGCCCTTTCCTCCTGACTCCCGGCCTGATTCTCCCGCACTAGAGAGCACCCTGTGTGATTTCGGCCCTTTCCTCCTGACTCCCGGCCTGATTCTCCCGCACTAGAGAGCACCCTCTGATTTCGGCCCTTTCCTCCTGACTCCCGGCCTGATTCTCCCGCACTAGAGAGCACCCTCTGATTTCGGCCCTTTCCTCCTGACTCCCGGCCCGATTCTCCCGCACTAGAGAGCACCCTCTGATTTCGGCCCTTTCCTCCTGACTCCCGGCCTGATTCTCCCGCACTAGAGAGCACCCTGTGTGATTTCGGCCCTTTCCTCCTGACTCCCGGCCTGATTCTCCTGCACTAGAGAGCACCCTCTGTAATTTCGGCCCTTTCCTTCTGACTCCTGGCCTGATTCTCCCGCACTAGAGAGCACCCTCTGTGATTTCAGTGTTATGAAATGCTTCGAGCAGTGCTTCCTGGCCCGGTTGAAGGCCAGTTTTGTAGGGTTAGGGTTAGGGTTAGGGTTAGCGCCTGTGTGTCGTGCACATGAATGCCTTCCTGCAGGAAGCGGGTGGAGTGCCGCGCATCCCTCCTCCTCCCCGCTGGCTGTGGTCCTCGTCTGTCACCAAGCCACAGTTCTGAAACGCCGCTCGGTGGGGCTCTCTCCTCATTGACCCGATGAGCCTTTGGTTTGGGACGCATTTCTCAGGGAAATTCTTTTTCTGTTCTCTGGGTCTGTTTTTCCTGACAAGGCTTGTGTGGCAAAGTGCATGACCTTCAAACACCGGACAAATCTGCGGGAGCCAGGCCTGCGGCAGCTCGGAAACCACCTGCTGCCCACTGCCTGTGCTTGGTTTTCTGCTTCACACGGTGGGAATCACAGAAATGAATTTTTTTAAAAAGATGTTTTTAGAGCATTTTTGGCTCACAGTGAAATGGATTTTTCTGATTTTAGTTTTGCTGGTAGGTGTGTGGCACTCTCACTGTGGTGAGATTTGCTTTCCCTGGTGACTCATACGACCACAGCCTTTGCTCACGCTTCCTGGTCATTTGGACATCCTTCTGTGTGAAGTGCCTGTTGGCGCCTTTTGTGCACGTTTGGTTTTTAAAAATTGGGTTGTCTTTTTCTCATAGATTTGTAGAAGTTCTTTATGTGTTACGGATTCGAGTCCTTTGTTGGTTGTATATGTTTATATGTTATGGATTCGAGTCCTTTGCTGGATATACATGTTTATATATGTGGATTTGAGTTCTTTGATGGATATACGTGTTTTTGTTTGTTTGCTTTTTTTGGACAGAGTTTTGCTCTTGTTACCCAGGCTGGGGTGCAATGGCGCGATCTCAGCTCACCGCAACCTCCGCCTCCCGGGTTCAGGCAATTCTCCTGCCTTAGCCTCCCGAGTAGCTGGGATTACAGGCACGCGCCACCGTGCCCAGCTAATTTTTTGTATTTTTAGTAGAGACGGGGTTTCACCGTCTTGATCAGGATGGTCTTGATCTCTTGACCTCGTGATCCACCCGCTTCGGCCTCCCAAAGTGCTGGGATTACAGGCATGAGCCACTGTGCTCGGCCATGGATATATGTGTTTACGTGTTGTGGATCTGAGTTCTCTGATGGATAGACGTGTTTACGTGTTGTGGATCTCAGTTCTCTGATGGATAGACGTGTTTACGTGTTGTGGATCTCAGTTCTCTGATGGATAGGCGTGTTTACGTGTTGTGGATCTCAGTTCTCTGATGGATATACGTGTTTACGTGTTGTGGATCTCAGTTCTCTGATGGATATACGTGTTTACGTGTTGTGGATCTCAGTTCTCTGATGGATATACGTGTTTACGTGTTGTGGATCTCAGTTCTCTGATGGATAGGCGTGTTTACGTGTTGTGGATCTCAGTTCTCTGATGGATATACGTGTTTACGTGTTGTGGATCTCGGTTCTCTGATGGATATACGTGTTTACGTGTTGTGGATCTCGGTTCTCTGATGGATATACGTGTTTACGTGTTGTGGATCTGGGTTCTCTGATGGATAGACGTGTTTACGTGTTGTGGATCTGGGTTCTCTGATGGATAGACGTGTTTACGTGTTGTGGATCTCGGTTCTCTGATGGATAGACGTGTTTACGTGTTGTGGATCTCGGTTCTCTGATGGATAGACGTGTTTACGTGTTGTGGATCTCGGTTCTCTGATGGATAGACGTGTTTACGTGTTGTGGATCTCGCTTCTCTGATGGATAGACGTGTTTACGTGTTGTGGATCTCGGTTCTCTGATGGATAGACGTGTTTACGTGTTGTGGATCTCGGTTCTCTGATGGATAGACGTGTTTACGTGTTGTGGATCTCGCTTCTCTGATGGATAGACGTGTTTACGTGTTGTGGATCTCGGTTCTCTGATGGATAGACGTGTTTACGTGTTGTGGATCTCGGTTCTCTGATGGATAGACGTGTTTACGTGTTGTGGATCTCGCTTCTCTGATGGATAGACGTGTTTACGTGTTGTGGATCTCGGTTCTCTGATGGATAGACGTGTTTACGTGTTGTGGTTGTCAGTTCTCTGATGGATAGACGTGTTTACGTGTTGTGGATCTCAGTTCTCTGATGGATAGACGTGTTTACGTGTTGTGGATTTCAGTTCTTTGATGGATATATGTGTTTCGAAACCACCTCCCACGTCTACAGCTTGTTTTTTCACTCTCTTCATGTTGTCTTTTGATGAACAGAATTTTTTAACGACTGGGTTTTTAAAAATTTTTTTTCCTTTTGTTCTTTTTTTTAATTTGTTTTTTTGTTTGTTGGTTGTTTTTTTTCTGGGTTTCACTCAGTCGCCCGGGCTGGAGTGTAGTGCAGTCATGGCTCACTGCAGCCTCAGTCTCCCAGACTAAAGCCATCCTCCCACCTCAGCCTCCTGAGTAGCTGGGAGCACATGTACATGCCACCACATCCACTAATATTTACGTTTTCTAAAAATAGAGATGGGGGTCTTACCATGTTGGCCAGGTTGGCCTTTAACTCCTGAGCTCCAGCAGTCCTTCCACCTCGACCTCCCAAAGTGCTGGGATGACAGATGTGAGCCACTGCACCTGGCTAGAAATGTCTTAATTTTAATGAAGTCCTAGTATATTAGTTTTTATGGTTAGGGCTGTCTGTGACTAGTGTAAGAGATTCTTACCTGCTCCAAGGACTGAAGATACTCTCTTGTGTGTTCCTCTGGAAGCTTTATTGCTTCATACTTTCATTTAGGTGGTGATGTGCCTCAGATCTTTTCCTTTTTGTTCCTGTTTGTTTGAGGACAGGGTCTCACTCACTTGCTGCCCAGGCTGGACTGCAGTGCGAAATTATGGCCCCTACAGCCTCAACCTTCCAGGCTCAAGCAGTCCTCCTACATTGGCTGGGACTACAGGCTTGTACTACCACACCCAGCTGATTATTTACTTATCTAGGTATTTATTTATTTTAGCCATTGGGTCTTACTGTGTTGCCCAGGCTGGTCTTGAACTTCTGGGCTCAAGTGATCCACCTTCTTCGGCATCCCGAAGTGCTGAGGTTACCACAGGCATGAGCTACGCTGTGTGGCCCGAGTTTACTTTTGGAATTCCTTTGTTGGAAGTCTGAGGCGACTCACAGGCTAATTAGTAGCTGGTTTCTATGTTATTCGTGTCTGTTAATAACATCTTTGTGCATTTGCAGACTGCACACGTGCCTTAGGTGGTTATTTATTCAGTTTGCTAAAGATGCTTGCCCAGCTCATGAGTTAAAAACTTACTGGGGTTGTGGGAGGGAGAGAGTGTGACGGGATGGAGTTTCTTTCTGGCTGATGAGAAATGTGCAGGGTTGCGATCGCCTCACAGCCCTGTGACTGCGCTCACACCATGGGGTTGTGCGCTTTCAGACGGTAACTCTTACGTACGTGCGTTGTATTGAAGGAAGATGGGAATAGCTTACTGCAGTCATCGTGAGCCCCAGCTCCTTTTGGGCTGCTGTGACAGGACACCACAGACCAGCAGATGAAACAGCAGGAACGGCAGGAATGGGAAGTCCGAGATGGAAATGGAGGTGGAGGAGACAGCTGCCTCCTCCTCAGCTCCCTAGTGAGAGCTCTTCCCAGCTCACGGCCCTTCTCACTGTGGCCTCACCGCGGAAGGGCTGAGCTGGCACTGACTCATCATCAGCTCTGCCTCCTGACCTCACCACCCCTACAGGCCCTGCCTCAGTACCATCCCCATAGGGGCAGGATTTCAACACAGGATTTTAGGAGGAGTCAGACATTCAGATCATAGCACTCTCGCATGGGAACATGAGCTGCTGCCTGTGGGGCTGGGGCTTGGGATCCAATCCAGTACCAGCCTCACGTGTGTGGCCTCTAGAGAGGACCTCTCTCTCACCTTTTGTTACGGAATTTTCCAAACATGCCCCAGAGAGCTGGTAGGTAAGGAGCTGTAGCTTCAGCGGGTCACCCATCAGCTGACTCTGTTTCCCTCTGGGGATAGTCTGTGCTGGTCATGTGCAGGCAGCAGCCAGAACTGCGGCCTTTTTGTCCTTTGTGTTGGGGTCCTGGCTCTGCCCAGGCCTCAGCTCTGGAGACAGTGACCAGCCTTCCATGTCAGTGGAACTGGACTGCAGGCCTCAGAGCTCCATGAACTCCAGCCAGGCGGCTGTGGGTGCTCAAGGTGGCAGGGCCACAGCAGGGCTAGGCTCCGTGTGGTACTGCTGACTGCCAGGGGCCTGGCAGAGTGTGAGGCTTGACCCAGACCCACCAGACTGTGTACCCTGGCCACCAGCTTCCTTGGGGTTTAGGCTCAGCAGCTGCCCACCTCTGGCTGCTTGTCATCGTCAGTGAAGTGTGGCGTGAGCAGAGCATCCCTCGCCTCCTCCAGCCTGTGAGCCCGAATTAAATCTGGGAGGTCAGTTTTTGACTTTGTGTGGGGATGGCGGCCGCCTTGGGTAGTCTTTGCAGGACTATGGGTTTGGGTGCCGGAGGATGTAGTACGAACTAGAATCTCCATGGTGGCAGCTTTCCTCTGAGTCCAGCCTTGACCTACCATGTGTCCTGGGTACCCCACTGGGCTTCTTTCTGCCTGCCTATGACACTTTCTGCCTGCCCATGGACTCTGCCTGCCTATGGCACTGCAGACAGAGTGGAGCTGTGAGGTTGATCCAGGTGCTCCCCACGCAGCCTGTGCTGGGCGCCTGTGCTCTGTACTGGGTTTTGTGAGGTTGATCCAGGCGCTCCCCACGTAGCCTGTGCTGGGCGCCTGTGCTCTGTACTGGGTTTTGTGAGGTTGATCCAGGCGCTCCCCACGCAGCCTGTGCTGGGCGCCTGTGCTCTGTACTGGGTTTTGTGAGGTTGATCCAGGCGCTCCCCACGCAGCCTGTGCTGGGCGCCTGTGCTCTGTACTGGGTTTTGTGAGGTTGATCCAGGCGCTCCCCACGCAGCCTGTGCTGGGCGCCTGTGCTCTGTACTGGGTTTTGTGAGGTTGATCCAGGCGCTCCCCACGCAGCCTGTGCTGGGCGCCTGTGCTCTGTACTGGGTTTTGTGAGGTTGATCCAGGCGCTCCCCACGCAGCCTGTGCTCGGGCCTGTGCTCTGCACTGGGTTTTGTGAGGTTGATCCAGGCGCTCCCCACGCAGCCTGTGCTCGGGCCTGTGCTCTGCACTGGGTTTTGTGAGGTTGATCCAGGCACTCCCCATGCAGCCTGTGCTCTGCACTGGGTTTTGTGAGGTTGATCCAGGCGCTCCCCACGCAGCCTGTGCTCGGGCCTGTGCTCTGCACTGGGTTTTGTGAGGTTGATCCAGGCGCTCCCCACGCAGCCTGTGCTGGGCGCCTGTGCTCTGTACTGGGTTTTGTGAGGTTGATCCAGGCGCTCCCCACGCAGCCTGTGCTCGGGCCTGTGCTCTGCACTGGGTTTTGTGAGGTTGATCCAGGCACTCCCCATGCAGCCTGTGCTCTGCACTGGGTTTTGTGAGGTTGATCCAGGCGCTCCCCACGCAGCCTGTGCTCGGGCCTGTGCTCTGCACTGGGTTTTGTGAGGTTGATCCAGGCACTCCCCATGCAGCCTGTGCTCTGCACTGGGTTTTGTGAGGTTGATCCAGGCGCTCCCCACGCAGCCTGTGCTCGGGCCTGTGCTCTGCACTGGGTTTTGTGAGGTTGATCCAGGCGCTCCCCACGCAGCCTGTGCTGGGCGCCTGTGCTCTGTACTGGGTTTTGTGAGGTTGATCGGGGTGCTCCCCACGCAGCCTGTGCTTAGGCCTGTGCTCTGCACTGGGTTTTGTGAGGTTGATCCAGTCACTCCCCATGCAGCCTGTGCTCTGCACTGGGTTTTGTGAGGTTGATCCGGGCGCTCCCCACGCAGCCTGTGCTCGGGCCTGTGCTCTGCACTGGGTTTTGTGAGGTTGATCCAGGCGCTCCCCATGCAGCCTGTGCTCGGGCCTGTGCTCTGCACTGGGTTTTGTGAGGTTGATCCAGGCGCTCCCCATGCAGCCTGTGCTCGGGCCTGGGCTCTGCACTGGGTTTTGTTTCCTGAGGATCCTCCTGCCTACGGGGCACCTCCACCACTCCCCTCCTGATGCCATCGTCTGTGGCTTGCAGCTTTGGGAAGGTCTTGCTCCAAGGAGGTGTGTGCGCTCGGATGCTGCAGTCCCAGCCACCTCCAGCACCTCACAGCCCCTAGGAGGGTCCAGTGCCCTCTGGTCTGGGCGTGCCCTTGCCATGGCCCTCCCTTTGGGCAGGTGCAGGGGGTGGTGCTAGGCTGGCCCTTTCTCAGGCCAGGCTGCTGGCTCTTAGAGGAGAGGCTGGCTGGGGCTGGGCTGAGCAGAGTGGGCCCTGCTGACAAAGGGAGGGGTGGGCTGACCTGGCCTCCCTGCAGTTGGGGAAGGAGAGGTGGCACTGGGACATGTGGCTGTAGGAAAAGGGGCTTTCCCACTGCAGCCCAGGGCAGTCAGGGGCGTCGTACTGGCCAGCCAGCTCAAACTGAGCCCTTGGCAGACACACTGCACCTCGGATCCCTGGAGAGAGGCACATTCAGCCACACTGTACACACTACCCAGAACCTAGGGAACAGCATCCCATGGCACGTGGAGGTCACAGGAAAGTCACATTTTACTGTCCATAAATAAAAAGTGGAACCCACACACAGAAAGTGAGCTCAGACACTTACGAGGAAAAGCACAAATCTATATTCTTAAGTTGCGACCGCGGGCTTGTGGTCCGTGCCATGTTCTGCCGGAACGTTTACTAAGAGCTGCTCGCGCTGTGTCCTAGGGCGGCGCCACATCCACCACCTGGGGAACCAGCTGCAGCTGAACCAGCACTGCCTGGACACCGCCTTCAACTTCTTCAAGATGGCTGTGAGCCGGCACCTGACCCGTGGCCGGAAGATGGCCCACGTGATCGCTGCCTGCCTCTACCTGGTCTGCCGCACGGAGGGCACGCCGCGTATCCTTTGGTTTGGGAGCCTCTCGGAGGGCCCCGTCTTGATGCTTAGTTGGCTCCCCTCAAATATTGGGACTTGGTAGTTGCAGTAATTTGATGTTTGACTTGAATTGAAAAACACCTTATGGGAGGGACTGTCTCAGTTGATGCCGGGCTTTCTGAATTTGGGGTTTTCTTTACTGGATTAAAGAATTGGGGAGCTGGGCACCTGCCTTCCTCACACAGCCCTTGGGTGTGCAGAGCCAGGGTTCTGTGGGTCCCTGGGAGTCATGCCCTGGACTCTTCCCACCCGTGGACCTGCCGTGCCTTGGGTGCTGTCTCCATGTCCCCTGTGGTTTGGGCCGCCCTCTGGTCTGAGCAGGTGGGGTCCTGCTGCTGAGTGGGCTGCAGCCAGGTGGGCGCTGAGTGCCTGCGGCTGTGGACTGTGGTGACTGAGTGCCTGTGGGCGGTGGGTGAGAACAGGATCTCATGGCGCTAGGCTGGCCCTTTCTGTGGCCAGGCTGCTGGCTCTTAGAGGAGAGGCTGGCAGGGGCTGGGCTGAGCAGCAGTGTGTCTTTTGTTTTTCGGTTTTTTTTTGAGGAGTCTTGCTCTGTTGCCAGGGTGGAGTGCAGTGGCACAATCTCGGTTCACTATAGCCTCTGCCTCCTGGGTTCAAGTGATTCTCCTGCCTCAGCCTCTTGAGTAGCTGGGACTACAGACACGCGCCACCATGCCTGGCTAATTTTTGTATTTTTAGTAGAGATGAGGTTTCACCATATTGGCCAGGCTGGTCTCAAACTCTTGACCCTGTGATCTGCCCACCTCGGCCTCCCAAAGTGCTGGCATTACAGGCATGAGGCACCGCTCCCGGCCATATATATGTATTTTTTAATGGAGATGGGGTTTCACTATGGTGTCTAGGTTGGTCTTGAACTCCTGTCCTTAGGCATTCTGGCCTGGCACCCCCAGACTATGACAGCTCATTAGAATTGGCGAGAACTGGAAGGAGGCCTAGGCTGAGACACTGCACCTTACCCCCATGCCCCTCAGCTCCTCCTGGGGCCATCCATGTGCCCGGTCGCATGGATGTGCCCGAAAGCCCGGGGCTGGGAGTATAAGGTGGCTGCTTGGGCAGCAGGTCATCATCCTTGGTGCAGGTGGGTCAGAGCCAGGCTCCCAGCTGTGTGGGAAGCTCAGTCTTCAGAGCAGGGAGCACTGAGAAGGCACCTGGGTAGTCCTGAACCTTGCAGAGGCCGTGTATGAACACAGCAGTGAGGCATTAGATTGTTTGAGGTGTCCCGCACACAGGAGCTCACTGTGGGGGGGCAGCCAGTAGTGGCTCAGGGATTTGGTCACTGTGCAGGGGGTGGGCAAGGCCCAGCAGTGACACACGGGCTCTTCCCTGGAGGCCAGAGGGGTCTGGAGAGGGGCCTCAGCCTCCCGAGTAGCTGGGACCACAGGTGCCCACCACCACGCCCAGCTAATTTTTGTGTTTTTAGTAGAGACAGGGTTTCACCATGTTGGCCAGGATGGTCTTGATCTCTTGAGCTGGTGCTCTGCCCGCCTTGGCCTCCCAAAGTGCTGGGATTTCAGGCGTGAGCCACTGCTTTATTATAAGAATAAAGGCCAGCAGGTCTTCCACCCCGAATCAGTCACTCAGGGACTCCCAGAGTACCTCCTCTCTGCCATGCCTCCAGGTGGAGGAGCAGGGTGGTCCCTGGGGAGTTTGAGGGGGGCAGGGCTGCTCATGGCCTGGGCCTGGGTCCTGATGGGGCCTGCTCTCGGGGGTGCTGAGGGCATCTGAGCTCTGGGATGAGTGGCCCCACTCCAAGCCAGCGTCCCTCAGAGCCCGGTCCAGGCACGCCTGCCTGCCAGGCTCCCATGTGGGTGCTTGGTTGGGCACTGAGTGCTGAGTGCTACCAGGCCCTGTCCTGGGCGGGGTGGGGCGGGGCTGGGGCTGGGGCTGCTGCTATCCTCAGAGCTTTGGGTGGGCCCTGCGTTCAGGGTGGGGCGAGGCTGGGGCTGCTGCTATCCTCGGAGCTTTGGCTGGGCCCTGTGTTCAGGGTGGGGCGGGGCTGGGGCTGCTGTATCCTCAGAGCTTTGGGTGGGCCCTGCATTCAGGGTGGGGCGGGGCTGCGGCTGCTGCTATCCTTGGAGCTTTGGCTGGGCAGTGGGTTCCTATGTCCAGTGGTGTTGGCTGCTGGTGGGGAGCACTCAGAGCAGTGGGGGTCTGCAGAAGGCGGGTGGCGCTTGGATGGGGGCTGAGTCACAAGCCAGTGCACAGCTGGACGTCTTCTCCAGAAGGTTTGGGTTTCTCTCCTTGTCCTAGCACTGTGGTCCTCTCTCCAGTCCCATGGGGCCAGGAATGGTGATGTCCACTCGGGGGGGGCGGGCCCTGCTGGCAGCTCCACTGCTGACCTGTGGACACAGCCCTTTCTATGGGGCTTATATATAAGGGCAGTTTCTCTGGCTTCTCTCTTGGCATATCTAGTAAAAACATTTCTAGGTAAGACTTGAGAGAAATATCTTGTTCTTTTACATTTTGGTTCTGTCTTATTTAAATCTCTAAACTTTTCCACTTAAGGAAAATGTGTTTGTTTGAGTGAGGACCCATCTGTACTTTTTCCTCCCTGCACGCATTGTGCAACCAGGCAGGTGGTGTGGGCGGCCTCAGTTTCCCTGTGCTCTTCATGGGGCAGTGGCCCTCGTTGTGTCGGCCAAGCGAGGAAGTGGGGAAGCCTGGTTGGGTCCTGGGGCCAGGGCCGTATAGAGGCTCCACAGCAGGGTGCGGGGCTGCACCATTGTAACTGGACCATTTCTGGGCAGTGTCAGCCGCTGATGGGAGCCTCGCGTGCCTCTGCCATGCTGGAGAATGGTGCCCTCCTTCGTGCTCACGCATCTCTCCTCCAACTGGCACTCAGGTGCACTGACCAGAGGCCACCTGGCAAAGCGTGGCAGGGGCCAGGAGGGAGGCAAAAAGAGGCCCCAGCTGGCGGAATCGTTCCCGGTTCTGTACTGCCCACAGCTCTTCCGCCGGCAGACCTTCCACTGAGTAGACGGGAGGATCGTTCCCGGTTATTTTTCTCCCTTGAAGGTGAAGCTGGCTTAAAGTGAGATGCACAGGCCCTAACTGCTCCATCTGGAGAGTTCTGAGAATCAGCCACACCTCTGCACCTGGTCATCTGTCAGGCCAGAGCAGGCTCTGTGGACGGGCTTCGTGCCCCTTCTAGCAGTCCCAGCCCCGCGAGAGACAACTGCACGTTCTCTTTCCTTCCTGAGCAGAACAGGTGTGCCTGTTCTGGAATGCTCTGTAAATGGAGTCATATGGTCTGTGCCCTTTTCTGTCACTTGACATGCGTGTGTGTGTGTGTGTGTGTGTGTGTGTGTGTGTGTGTGTGAGAGAGAGAGAGAATCTTGCTCTGTTGCCCAGGCTGGAGTACAGTGGTTCAATCTTAGATTACTGCAACCTCTATCTCCTGGGTTCAAGTGATTCTCATGCCTCAGCCTTCCAAGTAGCTGGGACTACAGGTGCATGCCACCACGTTCTGCTAATCTTTTGTATTTTTAGTAGAGACAGCGTTTTGCTATGAAGGCCAGGCTGGTCTCGAACTCCTGGCCACAAGCGACTGCCCGTCTTGGCCTCCCAAGGTGCTGAGATTGCAGGTGTGAACCCCTGTGTCCGGCAGATGTGATTTTCAGAGGCATCCACGGTGTTCGGTTTGCTGAGGGGTGTTGCTGTGTGAATATAAGCCAGAGCACTCTTGTATTAATGGATGCCTGGGTTGCCGCCTGTTTTTGGCTGTTCTGAATGAAGCTGCTGTGAATGTTCTTCTACAATTTTTTTTCTGGACATATTTCTTTCTAGAGACAGTCTCACTCCATGGCCCTGTCTGAGTGCAGTGGTGCAGTCACAGCTCAGTGCAACCTCAGCCTCCTGGCACAAGCAGTCCTCCTGCCTCAGCCTCTGAGTAGCTGAGGCAATAAGTGTTTGTCACCATACCTGGCTAATTTTTGGATTTTTTGTAGAGACAGGGTCACAGTGTGTTGCCCAGGCCGGTCTTGAACTCCTGGGCTCAGGTGATCTGCTGGCCTCAGCCTCCCAAAGTGCTGGGATTACAGGCGTGAGCCACGGCGTCCAGCCCCGTTTTTGTTTCTCTTGTGTAAATACCTAGGAGTGGAGTAGGTAGGTCAGAGCTGCGTGTTTAGTGGCCTTTTCCCAAGGCGGTCATACGCTTCACACTTCCATCAGCAGCGTGGGTGAGCTGTGCTTGTTCCGCATCCTTGCCGGCACTCAGTGACGTCACGGGCACGTGGCGGTGCCACATTTTTGTTTGCATTTCTGATGATGAATGCAGTTGAGTCCTTTTTCATGTGGTTGTTGGCCATTTTTTTGTCTTTATGAAGCTTCTGTTGAATTGTTTGCCTTTGATCTTATTTAAATAGAATTCATTTCTTTTTTTTTTGAGACTGAGTCTCGCTCTGTTGCCCAGGCTGGAGTGCAGTGGTGCAGTATTGGCTATTGTAACCTCCGCCTCCTGGGTTCAAGCCATTCTCCCACCTCAGCCTCCCAAATAGCTGGGATTACAGGTGCCCGCCACCACGCCTGGGCAATTTTTGTGTTTTTAGTAGGGATGGGGTTTTTCACCATGTTGGCCAGGCTGCTCTCAAACTGCTGCTCTCAAGTGGTCCTCCCACCTCAGCCTCCTGAAGTGCTGGGATTACAGGCGTGAGCCACCGCGCCCGGCCTCAAATAGAGTTCATCTCTTAGAGCGGTCTTAGTTTACAGAAGTTACGTAGGAGGTACAGAGTTTCCACACTCCCCCTCCAATCCCGTTTCCCTACGTTGTGAACATCTTGCTGGTACACTGGCTGCGGTTGATGAGCCCGTCTTGCCAGCTGATTGGTAACGGAAGTGTACAGTTCACATTAACTCTCAGTCTTGCTGCCGGGCCTCCTTGGTTTTAACAAATCCACAAAACGTGAGTCCCCAGTGTGGTGGAGCGGAGCAGCTGCAGTCCCGGAACTCGCCGCTCCGCAGCCTCCCTCCCCCAGCCCCGGGCGGCCACTGGCCTGATGTCTTCTCCATAGTTTTGCCTTTTCCAGAAGGTATGTGCTTGGAGTCACCCATAGGATGTAGCCTTCTGGCCTCATTTTTCCGTTTGTGCACGTTGGCCGCCATGGGCATTTCCCCAAGTAGTTCTTCCTGCTGTCCTTTGGTTTCCTTTGTCCCTGGCCCCACCCCCCACCGCCAGTCCTCTCACAGTGCCTGTCACGTCTGTTGGCTGTGCTGTGGTGCGTCCAGCCCATAGTCGCAGCCCTCGGGGACCGCCTGCCTTTAGACGCGCCTGTGTTCACAGGCCTCGCAGCTCACGTCCCAGCCACCCGACTGCTTGTGAGGGCTCCTGATCCAGCCCCGGGAGGTGTCCAGAGTGACTTCTGGAAGCTACAGTGGGGCTGTGAAAGATGCACCTTAGCTGTCTGGCAGGTCGTGCTAAGCAGTGGCTGGTGTTTGATAATTTATGGGTCCATCTGAGGTTTGAGTCACTTCGGACACATGCTGGGTTCTGTTTGCTCATCTGAGCGAGGACAGGTCCCGTGCAGGGTCCCTACACCTGTCTCTCAAGCACAGCCCCTGGTGTCCCTATAGGCTCACTGCTCACCAAGGGGGCCCCAGGTCTATGTTTCTGTCTCCCAGGACGACTGCCTGCCTGGTGCCTGCTAAGTGCTCAGGAAGTGCCCTTGCAGGGAGCATGAGTATCACTGTGTCTTCTGTGCTGTGTGCGGGCAGCGGACCTACCATGCAGTGGACACCTGACTGGGCAGGTGGGCGTGTGGGGGTGCACGCTCTCTCCAGGATCAGATTGAAGCCCCCACGTTTCTGGTTCCCCCAGTTTGGCTCCCTGTTTCTTGCAGTCTTTTGTCCTGGTATTGGGTTCACAGAAGTCTCCCTCGTGCCTGGGGCTGGGAGGTTCTGGTGAGGCCTGAGCGCGGTGCCTCGCCTCTACCCCACCTTTCCTTCCTGATCAGAGGCGGAGCTTACATTTGGAGGGGCGACTCCAGCTCCCTGGGGTGCACTCCTGCCATCCTGCCCTTTTGAAGGTGGGTGGGTGGGTGGGTAACCCAAGCTTGCCAGCCATGCGACCGCATCCTTGACTCCTACCGCAGACATGCTCCTGGACCTCAGCGACCTGCTCCAGGTAGACAACCTCTGTCCTGCGTCTCTCCCCACTTGGGGCTGTGACCGGGGTACACTGGGTGCCCTCACGCACCTCAGTGGCTGGTCTCTGCTGCCTGCCCGGACGGGAAGTTTTGGTCTGTAGGATGAGGGGCCTTTATGACATGGGGGTCACAGTCCGAGACTCGTGGGAGTGTGGGTCTCCATGGCAGGAGGGCAGCTGCCTGTAGTGGGCCTGGGTGGGTAAACAGTGCACTTGTGTCCTACACAAAAGACATTATTTTAATTCTATTAAAATTGTGAGTAACCTGGTTAGCTATGGGAGATTATTTCTTCTGGGCTTGCATGCATTTAAAAAACATTTTTTTTTTTTTTGAGACAGAATCTTGCTCTGTCACCCAGGCTGGAGTGCAGTGGTGCTATCTCAGCTCACTGCAACCTCTGCTCCCAGGCCCAGGTGATCCTCCCACCTCAGCCTCCCAAGTAGCTGGGACCACAGGTGCCCGCCACCGTGCCTGGCTGTGTTGTATTTTTAGTAGAGATGGGGTCTTGCCATGTTGCCCAGGCTGGTCTTGAACTCCAGAGCTCAAGCAGTCCTCCCACCACGGCTCCTTAAGTGCTGAGATTCCAGGCCTGAGCAACCACACCTGGCCTCTTGCATGCATTAACTCCAGAGCTCAAGCAGTCCTCCCACCAGGGCTCCTTAAGTGCTGAGATTCCAGGCCTGAGCAACCACACCTGGCCTCTTGCATGCATTTTAAACTGCAGAAAAGTCTTGTATCACAGTCTCTTTGGAGACACTTGCCTTCTGGATGCCACAGAAGGCATTTCAATCAGTTACATCTCTGACCAAAGTGACAGAGTGGAAAGACCCACCCCAAGGGCCCCTGTGTAGATAAGACCCAGGGTGAGGACACTGAGGCTCTGCACTGTGCCTGCACCACAGGTCCTCGGTGACCATTCTGTTGACTCAGAGAGAAATGTCAGTGAAAAGTCGTGACCACAGTGCAGAATTCATGTAAAGGGAGCTGTGTCCAGACCCAGGTGCCCACAGGGGTTCTGGGCACCCATTGGCTGTGCTGCCACCTCGGGTCCTTGGGGACCTGGCACCATTGGCTGCAGCCCACAGTTAGGCTTCTGCCCATGTCAGGTGGCACCTGGTGTCCTTGTCCTCCCAGCTGTCTTTATAAATGGCACCTCAGAAGCTATTGCTGAAATTTTTGTGGTCAAGCTAAAAGTACTTGGCTGGAATTGTGATAACCCATCCAGCAAGCCCACGTTTCAGGTGCTCTGTGCTTGCTTCAGGGCAAACCAGGTAACCCTGTTTCCAGCCCCGCGACTCCCAGGGAGGATGAGCAGGAGGCCAGGGCCGGGGCAGCTGCTCTGGAGGTGGTCAGGCTCCTGCGGACTCAGATAGTCCCATGGAGAGCTCACGGGGTCACTCTCTTGATCCTTGCCTTAGGGCACACCCAGGTCGCTCCTCAGGCAACACCCACGAGGGAAGTCTGGAGGCAGAACCCACCTGCTGCCCTGGGAGAGAGATGAGGGGGGAAGCTGGCCACACTCTGCCCTGACCCCTGCCCTCAGGGAGCAGCCAGTTAGACTGTAGTGGGAAGATTTCTGATCAGTGGTCCTCATACATATTAGCAACTCTGGAAAGAACCGCATGTGTTTAGGCCGGGCACGGTGGCTCACACCAGCCCTTTGGGAGGCCGAGGCTGGTGGATCACCTGAGGTCAGAAGTTTGAGACCAGTGTGGCCAACATGGTGAAACCCTGTCTCTACTAAAAATACCAAAAATGAGCTGGGTGTAGTGGTGGACACCTATAATTTCAGCTACTCAGGAGGCTGAGACAGGATACTTGCTTGAACCTGGGAGGCGGAGGTGCAGCGAGGTGAGATCCACCATTGCACTCCAGCCTGGGCAGCAAGAGCAAAACTGACTCAAAAAAAAAAAAAAAAGTTCTACATGCATGGCTTTTTAAGTGTGAATTCCATGTAAAGGCCCTTTGGAGATGCCTCACTCTCAGCGTTCAGGTCTCATTGACCCGTGTCTCTGGGACACAGGTTTAGGGGTGCGGAGTTTGAGGTGGGCCGGCAGAGGCAGCAGCAGGTCATGGTGTTGCTGTGGCAGGACTATGCACAGGGTCTGCACACAGGCTGGAGTCCTTGTTTTCCTGAGGATGGCAGGACTATGCACAGGGTCTGCACACAGGCTGGAGTCCTTGTTTTCCTGAGGATGGCAGGACTATGCACAGGGTCTGCACACAGGCTGGAGTCCTTGTTTCGCTGAGGATGGCAGGACTATGCACAGGGTCTGCGCACAGGCTGGAGTCCTTGTTTTCCTGAGGATGGCAGGACTATGCACAGGGTCCTTGCACAGGCTGGAGTCCTTGTTTTCCTGAGGATGGCAGGACTATGCACAGGGTCTGCACACAGGCTGGAGTCCTTGTTTTCCTGAGGATGGCAGGACTATGCACAGGGTCTGCACACAGGCTGGAGTCCTTGTTTTCCTGAGGATGGCAGGACTATGCACAGGGTCTGCACACAGGCTGGAGTCCTTGTTTTCCTGAGGATGGCAGGACTATGCACAGGGTCTGCACACAGGCTGGAGTCCTTGTTTTCCTGAGGATGGCAGGACTATGCACAGGGTCTGCGCACAGGCTGGAGTCCTTGTTTTCCTGAGGATGGCAGGACTATGCACAGGGTCTGCGCACAGGCTGGAGTCCTTGTTTTCCTGAGGATGGCAGGACTATGCACAGGGTCCTTGCACAGGCTGGAGTCCTTGTTTTCCTGAGGATGGCAGGACTATGCACAGGGTCCTTGCACAGGCTGGAGTCCTTGTTTTCCTGAGGATGGCAGGACTATGCACAGGGTCTGCACACAGGCTGGAGTCCTTGTTTTCCTGAGGATGGCAGGACTATGCACAGGGTCCTTGCACAGGCTGGAGTCCTTGTTTTCCTGAGGATGGCAGGACTATGCACAGGGTCCTTGCACAGGCTGGAGTCCTTGTTTTCCTGAGGATGGCAGGACTATGCACAGGGTCTGCACAGAGGCTGGAGTCCTTGTTTTCCTGAGGATGGCAGGACTATGCACAGGGTCTGCGCACAGGCTGGAGTCCTTGTTTTCCTGAGGATGGCAGGACTATGCACAGGGTCTGCGCACAGGCTGGAGTCCTTGTTTTCCTGAGGATGGCAGGACTATGCACAGGGTCTGCACACAGGCTGGAGTCCTTGTTTTCCTGAGGATGGCAGGACTATGCACAGGGTCTGCACACAGGCTGGAGTCCTTGTTTTCCTGAGGATGGCAGGACTATGCACAGGGTCTGCACACAGGCTGGAGTCCTTGTTTTCCTGAGGATGGCAGGACTATGCACAGGGTCCTTGCACAGGCTGGAGTCCTTGTTTTCCTGAGGATGGCAGGACTATGCACAGGGTCTGCACACAGGCTGGAGTCCTTGTTTCGCTGAGGATGGCAGGACTATGCACAGGGTCTGCACACAGGCTGGAGTCCTTGTTTTCCTGAGGATGGCAGGACTATGCACAGGGTCTGCACACAGGCTGGAGTCCTTGTTTTCCTGAGGATGGCAGGACTATGCACAGGGTCTGCACACAGGCTGGAGTCCTTGTTTTCCTGAGGATGGCAGGACTATGCACAGGGTCTGCACACAGGCTGGAGTCCTTGTTTCGCTGAGGATGGCAGGACTATGCACAGGGTCTGCACACAGGCTGGAGTCCTTGTTTTCCTGAGGATGGCAGGACTATGCACAGGGTCCTTGCACAGGCTGGAGTCCTTGTTTTCCTGAGGATGGCAGGACTATGCACAGGGTCTGCGCACAGGCTGGAGTCCTTGTTTTCCTGAGGATGGCAGGACTGTGCACAGGGTCTGCACACAGGCTGGAGTCCTTGTTTCGCTGAGGACAAGCAACGGCACTTTCATCACTGCCAGCCCTCTGGGTTGCCCCTCTCGGTCTGGGCTTCACCTCCGCTGCCCTGACAGGGAAAAGAGCGATGGCAGGTGGATTTGGACCTGAGGTGGGAACAGCGCAGATGGCATGGGAGTCACTGAGGAACACAGATGTCAGTCCCAGCAAGGGGGCTGAGGCCAGGCCCTCTGGGCCCGTCAGAGCCCAGGCCGGAGTTGCGGCCATTCTGAATGAAATGCAGGCGCACAGTGTGATTATGCCCTGGGAGGGACCCCGCAGCCAGGTTTTCTTCTAAACAGATGTCATCATTGGTGAGACGGCAGCGGGCTCTAAAGCGGCGGCCTAGAGGAAGAAAGCAGGGCCCTGGGAGCCCCAGCAGCTGAGGGAGGACGGCCAGGTTTGCAGGTGTGGGGTGGCTGTTCCACAGGCCATCAGAGTCTTTCAAGACTGAACAAGAGATGCATTTTAAGAGAAAAAAAAGTGAACATCTCCTTAAATACCAATGCAGTTTCTGGTTGTGATCTCTTTCTCAGGTGAATGTGTACGTGCTGGGAAAGACGTTTCTTCTCTTGGCAAGAGAGCTCTGCATCAATGCACCGGCCATAGGTAGGCATCTGGGTAAGACGGGATGCCCAGCAGGCTGCTCTAGGGACCAGCGTGACAAGTATCTGTTGAGAGTAGAGGGAAAGCCTGTCCAAGTACAGGACCCCTCAAGGTCATAAATGTCTCCTAAAGCTGCAAGGAACTCAGAGGCTCGCTGTTAAATCCAGGCTGGAGTACAGTGGCACAGTCATAGCTCACTGTAGCCTCAAACCGCTGGCCTGAAGCGATCCTCCTGTCTTGGCCTCCCAAAGCACTGGGATTACAGGCATGAGCGACCACACCTGGCCCGGGGCTTGCTTTCTGCTGCAAAACCAGAAGGCCCATTGTCAGTGCCCGTCAGGTGCACAGGAGGGTGTAGACAGACGGGGAAACAAGTGCTGTGTCCTGGGAGCATCTTGTGTGGACAGGGTTTAAAGAACACACCTGGCACCAGGTGCCTCTGCACAGACGGGGACAGCGGGGCAGCTCCTGGATGTGCTTTCCAGCCACAGCGCTCTTGTGGCTTTTCTGCCGCTTCTGTTCTGTTGAGTGCCCAGTGTGCGCAAGCTTATGGAGCTCCTGTATGCCTTTCTCGACATGCGTTACATGTAAGTCCTGTCTCCCCCTCGAGGCAGCAGCAGTGTTCATGTGTGCAGAATCCCACCAAGGGAAAAGTCTAGAAGGAAACGATCAGAATAGCACTTACCACCTGATGGTTCCAACTGACCTTTTCTTTCTTTACCAAGCGGATGACTGGTTTCCACAGCCCGCTTAGAGCCCTTTCTTACTTTACCTGTCTGCATGTAGGAGTGTATGTCCTTGTGGAAGAGAAGCAAGTGGGGCTGGGTCACCAACGGGACTGAGCAGCATGAGCTGCAGCAGCAGAGAGGCACTCGGCCCGGGCTCTACACTTGGCCCATGCTCTCTCCCAGGTGTTAAGGGGGGTCGTCCCTCCTTTCAGGGGCCAAACAGGTTTTCCAGAAAGCAGCTGCCAACCAGAGCGAGCAGAGTGAGAGGGCAGAGGCAAGGGGTGGGAGAGTCTGCTCCACTCCAGTCCACGCCTGCAACAAGCTGTCCCACAGTAGTGTCCCCGCTAGTGACACTGTGTCCCCAGGGGTCCAGAACGCTGGGCCCAGCAGAATGCTCCCCCCGACAGCCCATTCACAGGGTGGGACTCTGAGGTGCTGGTGATGCATTAGGACATACAACCAGGCACCTTTAGTTTCCCGTGGTGGCCCACAGGCGCCAGCGACCCAGGGGGACGGATGGGCTTTGCTGGGGCACACTTTGCTTCTAACCATATAGCATGTTCGGCATGAAAGGTTTTCTCCTGGGGATGGGCAGGAGCTGTTCTGTTGTTGAGAAAGAGAACACCCCCTCTACAATTACCGTAGTCATTACTGACACATGGTTATTTTAGACAACCTTTATTACACAAGTCCACTATTTTAAGTGACTTAGCCAATTTTAGATTTAAAGGGAAGGTCTCAAGTTAAGCTTGGAGCCACTTAGAATCCAAGACGGTGGCAGGAACATCCAGCCCCTCAAAGCAGGTGGCATGGGATCTTGGGGCCTGCCTTGTGCCCTAAATCTTCCTCCACCTGAGACATGCACCCCAGCACACCAGAGATGCCTGAGACCCCAATTCCCCCAGCTCTGGCTGTGTGGAAAAGGCATCCACTTCCCACAATCAAGGTTCAGCTGGCTACATGCCAAAGACAGGACTCCCTGGGCTCTGGCTGTGTGGAAAGGCGTCTACTTCCCAGAATCAAGCTTCAGCTGACTGCATGCCAAAGACACACAAGGTGAAGTGTGGCTTGCATGGTGTCGGGCAGCAGTTAGCATCTGACATTCCCTCTACTCTCTCTCCGACCTGCTGCGGCCCCCCGGGGCTCCTCAGGCGTAGAAGATGAGCTCAGGGATCTGCCCACCCTGGACCCCCGTCCCATTGGTGCTGTCGGAGGAGCACTGGAACTGGAAGGCCACCTTTCCACACTGCACTTCCGTCATCCCCTCCTGCCCAAAGTAGCTGAGCTCGCTGCCGTCCAGGACGGCACTGGCCGTGTAGAAGGTGTCTTGTTCCACTTGGACTGGGTGTTCAAACCAGACTGGGAAAGTGTTACTGGATCCGTCTGACATGAACTTGGTCAGGTTCTGAGCCAGAACCACCCCAAGCCGCTTGAGCTCAATCTTCACACTGTACTCAGCCTTCCCAGAGCTGGACCCATACAGGCCCAGCCCCGCAATAAATACCCTTCTGTCCACTGCGAACTGGATGCTGTCACAGCGCCCGCGGTACCGCCACTGGTTGCTGCGGTAGGCAGAAGACTGGAATCGGTGGCACCTCTGCGGGGCCAGGCCCTTCCTTTTGGTCAGGGGGAAGTCCAGGCGGGGCTTGTTGGTGGCGGTGTACCACAGGAAGATGCTGTGGGTCTCCTCCAGAGTCAGGATGTCTGACTGGGCAGCGCCGTTGGCAAACTCCTCTAGGGTCATCGTTGGAATTCGTACCAGATAGAGGGCTCGTCCCAAAACATGCCTCTTGTTTCGTGGGGTGACTGGCAGCCCCTGCCTCTTGCACTCCGCCTCGGCCCAGTTCAGGACAGCCTCGAAGACCACCGCCTCTTTGGTGTTGAGGGCCTCCCGAGTGATGATGATCTCCAGTGTCTGCCGGTCTATCTCACAGAAGCCTTCGGACCGCAGGGCCATCTCAGCCTGTGCGTCGATGACCTCCCAGCAGCGCTGCGTCAGCTCGGGCTCCTCAAACAGCCGGCTCTGGGACAGCAGGACGCAGGCGTTCTTGGCTTCCAGACTTGTCTCCAGAAAGTTGACGCAGGCTTTTGCCAATGCTGGGACAATGTACTTCTTAGCAGCGTACAGCGTAGCCAGCACTGTGTCGGCTTCCAGATCAATCTCATCACTGTACATGTACCTAGGCGAAGCAGGGCCTGGGTCAGGGGCTGGGCATAGGTGAGGAGCCCATCAGCTCCTGCAGGGTCCCCCTCCGAAGCCACGGGAGGCTGCCTAGAAAGGACCCACCCCTCGTTCCCCAGCACACAGTGGACTTACTTTAATAGGGTCAGAAAAGCTGCAGGCTCCACGTCTGGAATGTGAATTTCAGATTTGACTTCCGCCAGGTCCCCGTAGAACATGGCATAGAAGACCGAGCTGCCAACAGCCAGGACGTACTGGGAGGAGAAAGCGCCGCCGTGAGCCTGGCTGTCCTGCAGGCTGCAAGGCAACCACACGGCGGGCGGGGCACGCGTTCCGAGAGGGGCCGCCGCTACCCACCTTGTGGGCAGGCACCGTCCTGGTCGCCCCCGGAAGCCCCACGACGAAGTGCACGTCGGCCATGAGCTCGTTGTTGAACATGAGCGCGTTCCTGCAAAGGTAGAGGCGTGGGCTGGGGACGCGCGCGCACGCGGGAGCGCGCGGGGACCGCGGGGGGGCGCGCTCACCTCTCGCGCAGCGTGGGGCGGCAGCACCGCCAGCCCGGGCTCTCCGGGTGGTTGTTGCCGAGTGTGGGCGGCGCGGGCGCGGGCGGCGGCGGCGCGGGCGCGGGGGCGCTGGGCGGGCTGCACGGCCCGGCTTTCCTGCCCGCGGTGGCGCCCGCGTTGCTGTTGGCGAGGTCTGCGGCCGTCGTGCTGGCGGGCGCGTAGAGCTCCGCTGCCATCTTCGCGGGCGGGGCGGCGGGGGCGGCCTCGGGGCCTGTGGACGCCGCGCCCCGCGCTCTCGCGCTGCGCCGGGGCCTCGGGAGCGGCTCTGCAAGCAAAAGCAGGGAGGTCAGGCACTGAGCGACGCGGCCGTGCAGGCAGGCCAGGGGCAGCAGCATGGGCGGCGGCGGCGGCGCTGCGACCCGCGGAACTGCCACCCGCGCCCCTGCCACACCCCCGCCCCTGCGACCCTGCCCGAGCCCAGCCTAGCGCAGCCCGGCCAGGCCCGGCCGCAGGGGGCGCCGTCCGCGCCGTCCCGCCCGCCCGAGCTCGTACCCGCCGCGGCGCCGGCGCGTCACGCTGCGTCAGGACGCGTCACGCTGCGTCAGGGCCGTGCCTCGCGCGACGACGCTGCCGCGCGGTCCCGCCCCCAAACCCCACCGCCTCGGAGCCGCTGACGCCTTTGCCGCGCATAACGCGGCTCCCGGCCCTGGCAGGCTGCCCGACGCCCCCAGCCCCGCGGAGCCTGCGCCCGCCGGTTCTTCAGCTCGCGATGCTTTAGGAACGCGGGTGGACCCACTTGCCTGTGCCTCTGGCCGCGGCGTGTCGGACGGTCGGCGGGCTTCCTCGTTCCTACGGACGCCAGCAGCAAACGCTCGCAGACGGCGCGGCCCATTCTGGTCTCAGCGCTTTACAGGGGCAGGCGCTGCTATTTTCCTCAAGAAAACGGGCACAGAGAGGTTAGTCGCGTGCTGAAGGTCACACAGCGTGCGGGTGGGCGAGTCAGGATCTGGCGCCTCCGTGGTTGTGCTTGTGGATCACAGTCGTGGCTCGCTCCCCGTGGGGCCTCTGGCCTCGCAGCCTGGGGCTAAACCTGGGAGGTGCGTGGCGCTGACTTTGCGGATGAGACCAAACTTCAGGGGCGGTGTCATCTGGCCCCGCCGCGCCGCTGGTGCAGACGAAGCTGCAGAGGCCTGGCTGTCAGGAGGGTTCCTTCCCGAAGACGCACCCGCGACCTCCTGGACCCCAGGCTTCAGGCTGAAAACCTCCGTCTCCGGGAACCCCCCAGGATGCAGCCAGCAGCTCGGGTCAGTGGGCGCACCCGTCGCCCTGGTCCTGGGCTAAACAGTGAACACATCTGTGGCTCGGCGGTGGTTGCAGTCGTAGTAATTGTCCCTGGGAGAATCCCCTTCAGAAGACGGTGTATTTTCAGCAAAGGACCCTGGGATGGATGAGCCTACAGGTCAGGAAGGAAAAAGGCTGACGACCCAATTAAAAAACCGGTGAAGGACGTGCACAGACACTGCAGGGGCCCAGGGTGCACACGTCATCAGTTCTCCAGGGAACGGGGCCCCCGGCCCCAGGCTGCTGAGCTTGGGACTTGTAATGCCAGTGTTGGTGGGACGAGGAGCTGCCGGAGATCACCTGCTGCAGGTGGGCACGTAACTTGGCACAGCTAAGCCCTTTGGAAAGCTGCGCATGCACGAGGGCCCAGAAGGTCCCAAGAGAAACTGTAGGTGCGCCTGCCAAGGACACACCCACGGAGGCCACAGCTGCGATTTCATAGTGTGGGACCTCACTGGCAAAGACAGGTTGGCTACTGTGGTTTCCATCCCAGCCATCTGTCTCCATAGAAAAAGGTAACGGCATAGGCAGTTTCCAGGAGAGTACAAACGGCCGGGGTGCAGACAGTCCACACATGTCCGTCAGCAACAGAAGTACAAACGGCCGAAGTGCAGACAGTCCACACATGTCCGTCAGCAACAGAAGTACAAACGGCCGGAGTGCAGACAGTCCACACATGTCCGTCAGCAACAAAGGATCAGCAGGTTGTGGTGGATCCATAACGCAGTGGGAAGGAATAACTTACAGCTACGTGCAAGCGGTCTCAGAGGGGCTGCCAGGATGCTGCTGAGCCTCAGAGGCAGTCAGTGTCCTGATCTGCGTAGTGGTGTCGGGTGTGTGAATAATAATTCTCATCCTTAGGAAAAAGCCATCCTTTGCACTTTGATTTTTAAATATATTTCAGTGTTGGCTGGGTGTGGTGGCTCACGCCTGTAATACCAGCACTTTGGGAGGCTGAGGCGGGCGGATCACCTGAGATCAGGAGTTCGACACCAGCCTGGCCAACGTGGTGAAACCCCGTCTCTACTAGAAATACAAAAATTAGCTGGGCTTGGTGGGCGCCTGTAATCCCAGCTACTAGGGAGGCCAGGGCGGGAGAATAGCTTGATCCAGGGAGGCGAAGTTTCAACCTGGGCCAAGAGCGAGACGCCATTGGCCAGGCTGGTTTTGAACTTCTGGCCTCAAGTAATCTACCTGCCTAGGCTTCCCATAGTGCTGGGATTACAGGTGTGAGCCACCGTGCCCGGCCTATGGTTTTCTTCTTTATTTTTTGTTAATGGTCATCCTAACGTGTATGAGGTAGTGTCGTGTGGTTTTGATTGAATGTTCCTGGTGAGCACTAATGATGAGCATTTTCTCGTGTGCTTCTTGGCCATTTGCATGTCATGTTTGGAGAAATGTCTGTTCAAGTGCTTTTTTTTTTCTTTTTTGAGACAGAGTCTCACTCTGTTGCCCAGGCTGGAGTGCAGTGATCAGGGGTCACTGCAACCTCCGCCGTCCAGGTTCAAGCGATTCTCGTGCCCGAGCCTCTCTAAGAGCTGGGATTACAAAAGCGTGATTTGCCTGTTTTCTAATCAGTTTTGTTCCTGAGCTGGAGTTTTTTTTTTTTTAATAAGATGGGGTTTCACCACGATGGCCAGGCTGGTCTTGAACTCCTGACCTCAGGTGATCCACCCACCTCGGCCTCCCAGAGTGCTAGGAATACAGGCGTGAGCCACCGCGCTGGCCCGAGTTTTTTGTGTTCTCAGGGCAACCCCCTATGAGGTAGATGGCTTGCGCATACCCTTCCCCGTTCCGTGGGAGGTCTTTTCTGTGACGGGGTCCTCTGCTGTGCAGAAACGTTTTCGTTTCAGCTCATCCGTTTGTCTATTTTTACTTCGGTTGCCCTTGCTCTTAGTGTCATGTTTGAGAAATCATTGCCAAGACCCGTGTCACAGAGTTTTTCCCTATGTTTTCTTCTAAGGGTTTTATAGTTTGGAGTTTGCATTTGGGTCTTTGATGGGATTTGAGTTAGTTTTTGTGTGTGACGTGAGGGTGTCTTTATTCCTTTGTGTGTGGAATCCAGTTTGCCCAGCGCTGCTTACTGAAACCAGCCTTTCCCCCTCGCGCGTTGTCACTGTGGTTGAAGGTTCCCCTGCCCGTCCCCCGTCCATGTCACTGGTCCTGCTCCGCTGGTCCGTAGGTCTGTCTCTATGTCAGCACTGTACTGGCTGGTACGCGTTGTTGTCACTGTGGTTGAAGGTTCCCCTCCCGTCCATGTCACTGGTCCTGTTCCGCTGGTCCGTAGGTCTGTCTCTATGTCAGCACTGTACTGGCTGGTACGCGTTGTTGTCACTGTGGTTGAAGGTTCCCCTCCCGTCCATGTCACTGGTCCTGTTCCGCTGGTCCGTAGGTCTGTCTCTATGTCAGCACTGTACTGGCTGGTAGGCGTTGTTGTCACTGTGGTTGAAGGTTCCCCTCCCGTCCATGTCACTGGTCCTGTTCCGCTGGTCCGTAGGTCTGTCTCTATGTCAGCACTGTACTGGCTGGTACGCATTGTTGTCACTGTGGTTGAAGGTTCCCCTCCCGTCCATGTCACTGGTCCTGTTCCGCTGGTCCGTAGGTCTGTCTCTATGTCAGCACTGTACTGGCTGGTACGCGTTGTTGTCACTGTGGTTGAAGGTTCCCCTCCCGTCCATGTCACTGGTCCTGCTCCGCTGGTCCGTAGGTCTGTCTCTATGTCAGCACTGTACTGGCTGGTACGCGTTGTTGTCACTGTGGTTGAAGGTTCCCCTCCCGTCCATGTCACTGGTCCTGTTCCGCTGGTCCGTAGGTCTGTCTCTATGTCAGCACTGTACTGGCTGGTACGCGTTGTTGTCACTGTGGTTGAAGGTTCCCCTCCCGTCCATGTCACTGGTCCTGCTCCGCTGGTCCGTAGGTCTGTCTCTATGTCAGCACTGTACTGGCTGGTACGCGTTGTTGTCACTGTGGTTGAAGGTTCCCCTCCCGTCCATGTCACTGGTCCTGCTCCGCTGGTCCGTAGGTCTGTCTCTGTGTCAGCACTGTACTGGCTGGTAGGCGTTGTTGTCACTCTGGTTGAAGGTTCCCCTCCCGTCCATGTCACTGGTCCTGCTCCGCTGGTCCGTAGGTCTGTCTCTATGTCAGCACTGTACTGGCTGGTACGCGTTTTAGTTCTTTTCTTGATAGTGGTAATTTATTTGCTGCTGCTTTTTATTAGTCCCTTTGCCTACTTTAAATAATTTTGTTAATTTTTAGTTTTCTGTTATTTGACTTAGTTTATTATTTTCATTGCTTCCTTATTTTTTTTTTTCAGATGGAGTCTCGCTCTGTTGCCCAGGCTGCAGTGCAGTGGCGCAGCCACCTCTGCCTCCCGGGTTCAAGCGATTCTCCTGTCTCAGCCTCTCAAGTAGTTGGAATGACAGGCTCATGCCGCCATGCCCGGCTGAATTTTTGCATGTTTTGGTGAGATGGGGTTTCACCGTGTTGCCCAGGCAGGTATCTAACTCGTGAGTTCAGGCAGTCCACCCGCCGTGGCCTCCCAAAGTGCTGGGACTGCAGGCGTGGGCTACCACGCTTGGCCCTTTCATTGCTTCCCTAATTGTACAAAGCACTTAAATTAATAGAGTTACCTGAAGCGTTGTGCTTTAATTTCCAGTAGTGTTTGTTTTTGCTCATTTTTAGTTTTTGCACGTGGGGTCAAAGGGCATGTCCTCTGTGCTGTCACCTGGAGTATATTGAAGGTCTCTTGGTTCCGCCCATTTTCCTAACTGCCCCACAGACACTGGGAAAGCATGATGACTTCACGGGGCACGGGCTTCAGGACTTCCTTGTCAGGTTGAGCCTGTGGTGATGTGTCTGAGCTTCCCTTAGGCTTCGTTTCCTAATCAGCCTGTCACGTTTGAGAGAACCATGCTGAAGTCCCCCATTACTGGGGTTTTGAAGGTCGCTTCCGGTGCTTTTCCTTCATTTAATTCTCTCTGTGTCACTGTGCGCCTGCAAAGTCCAGGCTGCTTTCCGTTCGTGAAATGCTCGTGCTTGTCTGTGCTGTTCTGCCGCTCCACGTTGGCCCACAGCACCGCGTCTGCCCAGTGCCACCCACACCACCCTAGTCACTGATATATTGTCTTGAAGAAACACTTTTTGTCTTGTTTGGTTTTTTTTGAGGCAGGGTCTCAGTCACCCAGGCTAGAGTGCAGTGGCACAGTCATGGCTCACTGCAGCCTCGACCTCCTCAACTCAAGAAATCCTCCCTCCTCAGCCTCCCAAGTAGCTGAGATGACAGGTATATATCACAACACTAGGCTAAATTTTTCATTTCTTGTAAAGATGGAGGTCTCACTGTATTGCTTAGGCCGGTCTCAAACTCCTGGGCTCAAGTGATCCTCCTGCTTTGCTTCTCAAAGTTCTGGGACTCACCAGTGTGAGCCATTGCATCCGGCCCCATATTTATTTTTAAGAGATGGGTCTTGCTGTGTTTTCCAGAGTGGCCTCAAACTCATGGGCTCAAGCAATCCTCTTTCCTCAGCCTTCCAGGTGGCTGAGAATGTAGGTATGAGCCACTCTGCCTGGCTTGTCTTGAATTTTTTTATTTTTAATAGACTCCTGCCACCACACCTGGGTATTTTTTTTGTATTTTAGCAGAGACAGGGTTTCACCATGTTGCCCAGGATAGTCTCAAACTCCTAAGCTAAGGCGATCCACCTGCCTTGGCCTTCCAAAATGCTGGGATTATAGGCGTAAGCCAACACGTCTGGCCTCATGCCCACTAATTTTTCTGTGTGTGTGAGACAGTCTCTCACTCAAGCTGGAGTGCAGTGGCGTGATCTTGGCTCACTGCGACCTCTGCCTCCCAGGTTCAAGTGATTCTCCTGCCTCACCCTCCTGAGAAGCTGGGACTATAGGGCCACCACACCTGGCTCATTGTTTGTATTTTAGTAGAGACGGGGTTTCACCATATTGCCCAGGGTGGTCTCGATCTCCGGCAGTCTGCCACCTTGGTCTCCCAAAGTGCTGGGATTACAGGTGTGAGCCATGGCACCCGGCCCCAACCAAAAAAAAATTTTTTTTCTTTAAGAGATGGAGTCTCACTCCCACCAGGCTGGAGTGCAGTGGTTTGATCTCAGCGCATTGCAACCTCTGCCTCCCGGGTTCAAGTGATGCTTCTGCCTTAGCCACCCTAGGAGCTGGGATTACAGGCGCCTGCCATCATGCCCGCCTGTTTTCTATTTTTTTAGTAGAGATGCAGTTTCACCATGTTGGCCAGGCTGGTCTCGAACTCCTGACCTTGTGATCCACCCACCTCAGCCTCCCAAAGAGCTGGGATTACAGGCGTGAGCCACCGTGCTCAGCCCCAAATTAAAAGAAAATTCTTTTTCGTGTCGACTTTGTCTCGCTATTGCTCAGTCTATAAGCATATCATTTTTTATTTTAAAGGCAAAGTTTTGCTCTCGTGCAGGCTGGAGTGCAATGGCGCAGTCTCGTCTCACTGCAGCCCCTACCTCCCGGGTTCAAGTGAATCTCCTTCAGCCTCCCAAGTAGTTGGGGTTACGGGCATGCGCCACACACCTAGCTAATTTTGTATTTTTAGTAGAGATGGGTTTCTCCATGTTGGTCAGGCTGGTCTCAAACTCCCAACCTCAGGTGATCTATCAGCCTCAGCCTCTCAAAGTGCTGGGATTACAGGGGCGAGCCACCACGCCTGGCCCATGAGCATATCTCTTATCATAAAACAATCGTCTTTTATCCGATGATTGTTTCTTATTGGAAGTCATTAAAAACCTTAACAATTATGTTAATTTAAATTATGTCTTGTTTTTTTCTCCCAATAAGATCTGTTTTAGCAGCCAAATCACCAAAAATTATTTTTTATCTTTGGTTGTGGGTGTGTAGCAGGTGTGTATATTTATGGGGCACATGAGGTTTTCTGATGCATGCATGCAGCGCATAACAGTCACCTCAGGGTAAATGGGCCATCTGTCACCTCACGCATTTATCCTTCGTGTTACAGACAATCCAATTATACTGACTTGGTTAATTCTAAATGTACAAGAAATTGTTGCCTGGCGCCATCCTGTTGTGTGTCAAACGCTAGATCCTACTCGTTTCTCTGTGTGTTTGTACTCACTAATCCCCATTTCCCAAAAATTATTTTTTAAATGGTGGAAAAGAGCTGTGGCTCTGGACCGCCCAGACTAATCCTAGTCCACCCCATCCATGATGGCCGTGTGGCCATGGGCGCACTGCATGCTCTGTTGCACTCACCTGGAAGGGGGCTGCACCCGTGAGGATGAACCAGCTGCTGAGCCCTGGTGGGACATGGCAAAACCCCGTGTACTCACAGCCCAGCCTTGTGGTGGGCGTTAGGGGCGCCGCTTGGGTCCACACAGTTGCTCAGCCCAGGCTGCACAGCGCCAGCCCTGTCCTGCTCCAGGCACGTCCCCTGCGCCACTGTGCCATGCTGGCAGAGGTGCACAGCGCCAGCCCTGTCCTGCTCCAGGCACGTCCCCTGCGCCACTGTGCCATGCTGGCAGAGGTGCACAGCGCCAGCCCTGTCCTGCTCCAGGCACGTCCCCTGCGCCACTGTGCCATGCTGACAGAGGTGCACAGCGCCAGGGCTGTCCTGCTTCAGGCACGTCCCCTGCGCCACTGTGCCATGCTGACAGAGGTGCACAGCGCCAGGGCTGTCTTGCTTCAGGCACGTCCCCTGAGCCACTGTGCCATGCTGACAGAGGTGCACAGCGCCAGCCCTGTCCTGCTTCAGGCACGTCCCCTGCGCCACTGTGCCATGCTGACAGAGGTGCACAGCGCCAGCCCTGTCTTGCTCCAGGCACGTCCCCTGCGCCACTGTGCCATGCTGGCAGAGGTGCACAGCGCCAGGCCTTGGTGTGCACACATAGCACCCAGGGCACAGCCGTGCTGGTAGAGGTGCTGGAAATGGGTCCTCTTCTCACCCACAAGTGTCAGCAGATGCCAGCCGCCCAGTGGCTTGTGTGCCCAGCCACTCCTGTCCTGCTTTAGAGTCCCGGGGACCATTGTAGGAGTGGTGCTGTCTGCATGGTCTGGAGGGAAGGCTGCTGTGTGAGCCCCTCTGTGCCCTGAACAGGATGGCCATGCAGTGGGGCACGCTGCCTAGTGCCCCAGTGTGGCTGCAGCAGGCGGTCAGTGGCAGGTGGCTGGGGCCTCTCCTGGGTTCAGTGCCGTGGCTGAACCAGCTGAGGGTCAGAGAGGCTTTGTCTGACGAGGGGGCTGTAGGGGGGCCATGTGCCTGGAAAGATAAGTGCAGGTTCCCTGCCCCTGGGCTAGGTGGGCCGCATGTGCACATGCTGTGGCACGTCGAGGCGGGCCCTGAGGCGCTGTGTCTGCCGCAGACCCGTGCCTGTACATTCCACGCTTTGCGCACCTGCTGGAATTCGGGGAGAAGAACCATGAGGTGTCCATGACGGCCCTGCGGCTCCTGCAGAGAATGAAGCGGGACTGGATGCACACAGGCCGGCGCCCCTCGGGCCTCTGTGGAGCAGGTACGGTGGCCCCTGCCTGCCTGTGGGATGGTGGTCTGGGTTTTGGCATCACGCCGTCCTGACTCCTGAGTGCTGGTGGGCTAGGGTATGTGTCTCCAGAGCACTGACAGCTGCCTCCAGCCTGGCCTGGCCCACGGGGTCCTCAGCTCTCCAGGACCTCTTGGCTACCCTTTTGTCCTCTGCGTGTCGTGGGATAAGGGGCCCTGACCTGATAAGGCTGCCTGCTTCTGGGGAGCAGCTGCGTGGCCATCCCTGTCCGTGGTCTTGGGGGGCCCAACTCCTGATGCGGATAGTGGTGTGGCCTCTCTCTTGAGACACCAGGTTGCTGCTTGTGAGGGTTCTGTAGGGCTGTCAGGCTGACCCCTGGCCCCAGCTGGGCGGTTCTTCTAGTTGGACCTCTGTGGCCCCCCACGTTGCAGCTGTCACTCAAACTCTCACTTTGTCCTTGGTGCTGGTACGTGGCTGTGGCCGTGGCCTGGTCAACTACCCCAACCCTCGGCTGGGCTCTCACTCTCCTCCAGGGCCCCCACCCTCGTGCCCAGCATCCACTCTTCCCAGCAGGCCCGGTGCCAGCATCCCTGCACTCTGCTAACAGCAGAATTCTGCCTGAGCATCAGTTCCATCTGCATACGTGGTCTCCACGTTTGCACTGGAGGTTCTGGGCCCGCTGTGGCCTTGGTGAGCCTGTGACAGCTGCCAGCGGTGGCCTCACCCCCTTCCCGCCCAGCCTGGCTCTGCATCCTCAGACCCCCAGCTCCTGTCACAACCTGTGTTTCCCACACAAGTCATCTTAGTTTGTTTGCTTGGAGAGATTATGTGAAGTTCTCAGAAAGCTTCATTTTAATTTTCCTTGTGTTTGAAAATGCAGTGGATGCAGCCGCCACCCACAGTAAGGTAGAGAGGACCTTGCCCTGGAGTAGCCACGCCAGGCGAGGGTCTCACTGCCCAGGCACACACATCCTTCCAGGTTGTGTCTCCCTGACCGGGACGTGCACGGTGCCCGGCCTCCTTCCTGGGCTCCCTGCGTGGTGTTCACAAGGCCTGTCTCCCTGACCGGGACCTGCACAGTGCCCGGCCTCCTTCCTGGGCTCCCCGCATGGTGTTCACTAGGCCCGTCTCGTTGCTTTCTAGCCCTCCTCGTTGCAGCCAGAATGCATGACTTCAGGAGGACCGTGAAAGAGGTCATCAGCGTGGTCAAAGTGTGTGAGTCCACACTGCGGAAGAGGTAGGGGCATGGGGACCACGGCATGGGGACCACGCAGACGCTTCATCAGTCTGGCTCGGGTCTCTTACCAGAGCAGGCGGTGCCTCCCGGGACCTGCTGTCCCCAGCCTGGCCCGGGTCCCACCGGGCTTGGACATGCTGCCTCTCCTCCCTCCAGAGAGTTCCCTGCTAGTCCTTCTGGGGCTGGCCCTGTCCCGTGGGGGCATCCCTCTCCTTCTGATCCCCGTTTCTAAGTTGCGGTGGCGGGTGATGTGTCAAGTTGCTGTGAGTCACAGTCGGGCTGGAGGCTGATCTTAAATGTCAGAAGCTTGTCCGTCTCTTTGGTGCGGCCCGTCCTGGACTTTGAGAGCCCAGGTGACCCGTGTGCGAGTGCCCTAAGAGTCCCTGCGTCGATGTAAATGAGCGGCAGAGCAGGCCAGGCTGGTGTGCACGGGGCTTGCAGTCCTGCTTTGCTGTGCTGGTTGCTGGGTTCCTCAGCTCCCCTGCACGGCAGACCTGTTTCATAGACTGCAGCAAGGTCAGTGTGACAGCGGAGTTGCTGTGACCTGTACCTGCCGAGATCTTTATCGCAAATCTTAAACGTGTGGCTTCAGTTTTTCAGCTGAGATCGTGTCCTGTGGCAGTTTCCAAAAGCACCTGGGCAGTATTTGACCTTAAATATCTGACCTTTGATTCTGTGGAAACCCTTTGATTAAACATTTTGGAGATGATGTAACGTGTAGAGGGCGTTAGTAAGAATTGAGTCCCCTGGGTCACCGGCGGGCAGGGCCAGGCGTGGCGGTTCTGGCTCAGCCTCCTCTCTTCAGGCCTTCTGAGTCTTCCGCCTAGGGCTGGGGGTCTCTCTGTGGAAGTGATGAGGGTGCCTGTGGGCTTTTCTCCCGGGACCAGAGGATCGGGTGGGGATGGAGAAGCCACCAGAAAGGACCTGGGAGGCAAGGAGCAAGCCCTGAGCGCCAGGCCCTGCAGAGGAACCATCTGGCAAGCGCGGTTTTTATTTTATTTTTGCTTATTTTTGGTTTTTATTATTTTTGAGATTGAGTTTTGCTCTTGCTGTCCAGGCTGGAGTGCAATGGCACCATCTCTGCTTACTGCAACCTCCGCCTCCTGGGTTCAAGCGATTCTCCTGCCTCAGCCTCCTGAGTAGCTGAGACTACAGGTTCCTGCCACCACACCCAGCTAACTTCTGTATTTTTTCTTTTTTTGAGATGGAGTTTCACTCTTAAGTGCAATGGCGCGATCTCGGCTCACCGCAACCTCCGCCTCCTGGGTTCAGGCAATTCTCCTGCCTCAGCCTCCTGAGTAGCTGGGATTACAGGCATGCGCCACCACGCCCAGCTAATTTTTTGTATTTTTAGTAGAGACGGGGTCTCACCATGTTGACCAGGTTGGTCTCGATCTGTTGACCTCGTGATCCACCCGCCTCGGCCTCCCAAAGTGCTGGGATTACAGGTGTGAGCCACCGTGCCTGGCCCTAATTTCTGTATTTTCAATAGAGATGGAGTTTCACCGTGTTGGCCAGGCTGATCTTGAACTTCTGACCTCAGGTGATCCTACTGTCTCGGCCTCCCAAAGTACTGGGATTACAGGCGTGAGCCACCCCGCCTGGCCTTTTATTTTATTTTTTATATATTTTTTGAGACAGGGTCTCGATTGCTGCCCAGGCTGGAGGGCAGTGGCACCGTCACAGCTCATTACAGCCTCAACTTCCTGGGCTCAAGAGATCCTCCCTGACCTCAGCCTTCCAAGTAGCTAGGACTGCAGGTATGCACCACCATGCCTGGCTAATTTTTTTTTTTTTTTTTTTTTTGGTAGAGATGGAGTCTCACTATGTTGCCTAGGCTAGTCTCAAAGTCCTGAACTCAAGCAGTCTGTCCACCTTGGGCTCCCAAAGCTGGGGTCACAGGTGTGAGCTGCACCCAGCTGGAAGCTCAGTTTTAAATGGCTGTTTTCAGGGTCACCAGCTCCATTTCACATGTCTGGCTCCATTTTAGGCTCACGGAATTTGAAGACACCCCCACCAGTCAGCTGACCATTGATGAGTTCATGAAAATTGACTTGGAGGAGGAATGTGATCCACCTTCATACACAGCTGGCCAGAGGAAGCTGCGGATGAAGCAGGTAGTGCTGGCCTTGTCGTCTGGCTGTGCTGGGTTTGTCAGGCCTCGCATCTCAGAGCAGGGTCAGGCCTCTCTTGGGACAGAAGTTGTGCACCCTAACTAGGGCGGTAGTGGAGCTGGTGCCATCCCAAAGCCTCGTGGCTGCTCATCAGTGCTGTGAGCAGCCAGAGGCAGCTCTGGGACGTACCTTGCACAGACTCTGGGAAGTGCCACCTCTCCCCATGGGGGACATAGGCCCACAGCTCCACCTCCACCACTGCGTACCCCTAAGTTCCAGCAGTCTGTGGTCTGTGGGGCACCCGGGAGGCTGTGCTGTGTCCCAGGGCCTCCCTTTACTAACCCTCTTGCCCCGTTCCCTTTCAGCTTGAACAAGTCCTGTCAAAAAAACTGGAGGAGGTTGAAGGTAACCGACCTTCTCGTACAACGCTTCTGTTTTGTCGGGAAAGTTGATTTGGTGCTGACTTTTTGCTTTTCACTTACGACTTCAGGTGAAATATCCAGTTACCAGGATGCAATTGAGATTGAACTGGAAAGCAGCCGACCAAAGGCCAAGGGGGGCCTGGCCAGCCTGGCAAAAGATGGTGAGTCCAGCCCTGGCCTCAGAACTCAAGGTCCATCCGCCTCCCCTTGCCGGCACCTTTCCCACCAGCTGACCTTTGACCCTGTCCCTCCTGTCACCCTTCCTGGACCCTCTGGTCTGTGTGCACAGTCCTGGGGGGTGAGGCTGCCTCCTGCATGGCACTCCGGCTGCACGCTGGGCTGTGGCCCACCAGCTGTTTGTACAGGTTGTCCCCACCTCATCCCCTCCCCTCAGAAGCTCCTGTAAGGTGTACATGGGTTTGATCCAGAAAGGTGGGACAACTCGAAGTCGTGGGCTAGGCTTATTGGCTACAGGTGGAGTCAAAGATTTTGTGATTGGCAAATGGTTGAAAGAGTTATTATCTAAAGACCTGAAGTCGATAGAAAGAAGTGTCTGGGTTAAGGTCAGGGGTTGTGGAGACCAAGGTGTTTGTTACGTAGATGAAGTCTTGTAGGTGGCCACCCTCAGAGGCAATAGATGGAAAAGGTTTTCTTTTCTTTTCTTTTTTGTGAGTCAGAGTCTCTCTCCTGCTTAGACTGGAGTGTAGTGGCACGATCTTGGCTCACTGCAGCCCCCGCCTCCTGGGTTCAAGTGATTCTCGAGCCTCGGCTTCCCAAGTCGCTGGGACTACAGGCACCTGCTGCCACACCCAGCTAATTCTGGTGTTTTTTGTTAGAGACGGGGTTTCACCATGATGGTGGGGCTGGTCTTGAACTCCTGACCTCAGGTGACCTACTTGCCTTGGCCTCCCAAAGTGTTGGGATTATAGGCATGAGCCACTGCCCTCAGACAAATGTTTGCTATTCCGACCTTTAAAATGTGCTAGAATCTCAGCAAATCTTTTCAGGATCAGAAAAAGACCTGGAAAAGGAAGGGGATTCTCTACGGACGATAAGTTTCCCCCACAAAAGATAGCTTTGCAGGGCCACTTCAAAATATGTCAAAGAAATATATTCTGGAGTAAGATATTTCGATTTCTTTGAGGGCCTGCCATCTGTCACATGCTGCTTTGCTAGAGTCAGGCTGGAGTTTGGTATCTGCTTGCTATTGCTTGGTTGATCTTCAGTCTCTGTTTTGATGTTAATGCTGATGAGCTGGGCCTGGACTCCAGTGGGAAGGGCTATAAGAGAGTATAATGAGGCGTTTCTGACCCTGCCCCACTTCCCATCATGGTCTGAACGAGCTTTTCAGGTTTCTCTGAAATCTCCTTGACCAAAAGAAGGGGTTCGTTTGGTTGTTTTTAGGGCTTAGAATTTTATTTTTGGTTTGTATTCTGTACTGTGTGTTTTTTCACTGGGGGGTGGTAGGAGCCATGAGATGGCCTGAGAGGAGAGGCAGGTGGTGGGGAGGCTGTTGCAGGGACCCAGGGTGAAAGACCTGGGCCAACCTGGTCGAACTCTAGAGGCACTTTCAGGGCAGAGCCAACAGTCCCAGGAATTGCTTGTCCACGGAATGTGGCAGCTGTAGCCCCCAAGGCTCTCGGCACCTGCAGCCGGGACCTACTTGCCCAGGGAGGGGCTTCCAGGAGTGTAGGGCACGTTGGGAGCCAGATGTAGGGCTGAGGGCCCCACAGGGTTGTGGGGTGAGCCTTATGCTGTGCTGAGGCACAGGATCCTAGAAATAAAGAGACAGGCCACAGAAGTACAAGGAAAACGCAACTGGGCTCGGGGGGCCACACCACCTATGAGCGGAGTCAGGAGAGGCCCCGAATGTCCAGAAGCGTGAGTATTTATTGTGTATAGGTTAGGGGGCAGGGCAGTGAGTGAAATCATCTTTAAGGACAGTGATAGGGCGTGAGCAATAAAACACGGGGTCCACCCCCATTAGGTCACCTAGGCCAGAAGGCGGACAGTGCACAGCAAGGGGCCCGTTCCCAGGAAGGCAAGGGCCGTGCACAGTAAGGGGTCCACCCCCATTAGGTCACCTAGGCCAGGAGGCGGACAGTGAGCAGCAAGGGGCCCGTTCCCAGGAAGGCAAGGGCCATGCACAGTAAGGGGTCCACCCCCATTAGGTCACCTAGGCCAGGAGGTGGACAGTGCACAGCAAGGGGCCCGTTCCCAGGAAGGCAAGGGCCGTGCGCAGTAAGGGGTCCACCCCCATTAGGTCACCGAGGTTTGAAGGTGGGCCGTGCATGGTGTGCAATACTTCTATCTATGGGCAAACTACTTCTAAGAAGATTTATAGGAGGATGCTTTAAGTCACACAGCAGTGACAGAGCTGTCAGGGTTACCACCACCTTCTGGCAGCTTCCAATGGGTTCTATGGGAAGATGCTTTTCAAGCAGCACAGTAGCAAGAGCTGATAGAGTTCACAGTCACCAAGGTGGATTGCACCTTGGTCTGAGGGCAGCCTTCACCAAGAACTGGAGCAAGGTCCTCCAACTCCTTTACAGGAGGAGTGGCTCTCACCCCAAGCCTGCCATACAGCGGGTATCTTTACAATACTGGACGCTGCCGCCTGGGCCATGGATCCTTGTCCTGGTATAACTGTTTTTCCTAAATCATGCTCTGCACTGTGTCTGCTCTAGGCATTCCTCCGATGATAAGCTGCTTATTCCTTAATTCATGCTCTGCACTGTGTCCGCTCTAGGCATTCCTCCGATTATGAACTAAGATATAATTATAGGTATGTATGTAGGGAAATATTCTTTAGGCACTCACACTATCAACTATTATATGATTATATATAGAGGATTATATAAAGGGATTCTTCAAGCCCTAATTCTATAAACTAATATATGATTATGTAAAGGATTATATAAGAGGAAGTAGCTGAGTAGTAACACTATAAAGTGAGATACTCCTCAAGCCCTAACTGTGCCAGGGTTCTGCTTAGCTCTCATTCCTCTGTGCCTATATGAGGGGTTACCCACACAGAGGTCATCACCTGCTGACGTCTGCTCTCTGGGGATCGGGTGCTTTTTCCAATGGAGCCATTCCTCACCGCGGGGACCCTTCCAGGACTCAGTGCTAGCCAGGAACTTTGTATTGGAACACATTTAGAAGAAAGCAATCTAAGACTTAGGGTGGGTCAGGCATGGTGGTTCATGCCTATAATCGCAGCACTTTGGGAGGCCAGTACAGGTGGACTGCTTGAGTGGAGTTAAGACCAGCTGGTCAGCATAGTGAGACCCCCATCTCTACAAAAAATAAAATTAGCTGGGCATAGGAGTACGTGCCCGTAGTCCCAGCTGCTCAGGAGGCTGAGGCAGGAGGATTACTTGAGCCCAGGGGTTTGACATGCAGTGAGCTGTGATTGAGCCACCATACTTAGGCCTGGGCAACAGAGCCAGACTCTCTCCCTGCTACATACACAAAAAAATCTAGAATGGAATGTTTTAAGATGAGTCTTGACAACCTAAAAGGAAGAAACTGAGGCAAAACTAATTTACATAATTTATTTGGGTCAAGCTTGAGGATTGCAGCTGGTGAGGACACATCAAGTTGCCCTCCCTGAGTATACACTCTGGTGAGCAGCACTTATACACCTGAATTATACTCTGATGAACAGTTACACACCTGAATATATACTCTGGTGAGCAACAGTTACAGACCTGAATATACACTGCTGAGCAGCAGTTACACACCTGAGTATGCACTCCGGCGAGCGGCACTTACACACCTGCGTATACACTCCGGCGAGCGGCACTCACACACCTGAGTATACACTCCGGCGAGCGGCACTCACACACCTGAGAATACACTCCGGCGAGCGGCACTTACACAGCTGAGTATACACTCCGGCGAGCGGCACTTACACACCTGAGTATACACTGGCGAGCGGCACTTAACACACCTAAGTATACACTCGGACGAGCGGCACTTACACACCTGAGTATACACTCCGGCGAGCGGCACTTACACACCTGAGTATACACTCCGGCGAGCGGCACTCACACACCTGAGTATACACTCTGGCGAGCGGCACTCACACACCTGAGTATACACTCCGGCGAGCGGCACTTACACAGCTGAGTATACACTGGCGAGCGGCACTTAACACACCTAAGTATACACTCGGACGAGCAGCACTTACACACCTGAGTATACACTCCGGCGAGCGGCACTTACACACCTGAGTATACACTCTGGCGAGCGGCACTCACACACCTGAGTATACACTCTGGCGAGCGGCACTCACACACCTGAGTATATACTCTGATGAGCAGCAGTTACACATGGACTTTTTTGTTTTTTGGAGATGGAGTCTCACTCCGTCCCCAGGCTGGAGTGCAGGGATACCATCTTGGCTCACTGCAACCTAGGTTCCCTGGGTTCAAGCAATTCTCCTGCCTCAGCCTCCCAAGTAGCTGGAACTACATACATGCCCACCAGGCCAGCTAATTTTATATTTTTTTGTAGAAGTGGGATTTCACCATGTTGGCCAGGTTGGTCTCGAGCTCCTGACCTCGAGCGATCCTGCCCACCTTGACCTCCCAAAGTGCTGGGATGGCAGGAGTGAGCCATCATGCCCAGCCACAAATGAATTTTTAAAGGCAAAAGGGGACCGTGATCGGATGGATACAAAGCTGTTTGCCAGGAAGTGTCATCGACGTACAGCAGTAACATTCATTCGTGATTGTTTCTCGTTCGGGGTCGTTTCTGGCGCGCTCCTGAACACTCGTGTGCAAGTCCTTGTATGGACGTTGATTTCCTTCAGGGTAAATTGCTGGGGTGACATTGCTGGGTTATGTGGAAAGCAAGTGTTTGTCTTTTTTTGTTGTTTTTGAGACGGTCTTATTCTGTCACCCAGGCTGGTATGCAGTGCATTGTAGCTTACCATAGCCTCAGCTTCCTGGGCTCAAGCAGTCCTCCCATCTCAGCCTCCCAAGTAGCTGGGACTGCAGTCAGCACTACCACACCCTGCTAGTTTTTAAATTTTTTCGTAGAGACAGGATCTTGCTGTGTTGCCCAAGCTGGTCTGAAATTCCTGGCTCCAGTGAGCCCCCACACCCTACCTGTCTTCACTAACACCCTCCGTCGTCTCCAGAGGGGTGGCGCCATTGCGTGGAAGCGCAATGTCCGGGAGACACAGCCTGGCGTCTTGTCAGGGCTAGACATTCCGATGGTTGTGAAGCAGGAGCCGTGGTGGTTTCGTTGGCATTTCCTTGAGGACTGAAGGTCTTTGTCCGTGTTTGTTCACCACCCGTCTTTGCTGGAGTCTTTCTTCAGGTCTTGTCCCATGTTTTAATTGGGTCGTGTTTTCTTGTGAAGTTTTGGGAATTCTTCATCTGTTGCGGATTTACGTTCTTTATCAGTTGTGAGATTTGCAGATTAGCCTGTCACTGTCTTTTCATTGTCTTACGATGGCTTTCAGGGGGCAGTTCTTAATGTTTTGGAAATCTGTTTTATCGGTGTTTTATGGATTCTGCTTCTAGAGCCATTAGAAACCTTTCCCTTATCCTAGGCCACAAACTTTTTTTTTACGTTTTTGTCTGAAATGTCTGTACTTGTAGCTCCCCTAGGTCTGTCATCTGCTTTGAGCTGACTTCCGCGTGCAGCGCGTGGCGTGGGCTGAGGCTCGTTCTTTGGCACACAGCCGCCCCGCACTGTGCGCCGACAGCCGTTCTCCAGGTTACCTGGCAGCTTGGCAGCATCGTTTCTTGTTACAAAAGTGGGTGCCCTGGCCCTCTGCCTGGTTAACAGGTGGTGTGTGGATTGTGTATGCCTAGGCTCTGTCGAGGACACCGCATCCAGCTTGTGTGGCGAGGAGGACACGGAGGACGAGGAGTTGGAGGCTGCGGCCAGCCACCTGAACAAGGACTTATACCGGGAGCTCCTGGGTGCCACACCCGGCAGCTCGGAAGCCGCAGGAAGCCCCCAGGGGAGTGGCAGACCCCCGGCCCTGCAGTCCCTGCTGGACCCCCTGCCCACGGCGGCCAGCCTGGGCATCTCAGACTCCATCCGAGAATGTATCTCCTCCCAGAGCAGCGACCCCAGTGAGTTCTGATGGGGTGTGGAGGGCGTTGGGGACATAGGGAGAGTTTTCCGGCTTGTTCCTGTCATGGGGATACCTGGGTGCTGCATCCTCTGTTGGGAGGTGTGGTGTTCTCAAGGAGTGGGGTTGGGTGAGGACACCACCAGCCCCCCCAATGGCCAGTGGGACTGTGTGAGCCTCAGTGGTCCTGGTGTGAAGAACTGGGTGTGTGCCGACACCAGAATGCGGTGGGTCTCGTCAACCTCACTGGGACTGCCTGCAGGCCACAGGGGCCAAATGAGAATGGAGCCCACAGGTTGCACCCAGGAGTCCCACAGGGCCCCGGGGCAGGGACCCATGGCTCCACCCCTCCTCTGCTTGTCCAACATGGTTAGGGGGTTGTCCCTTGCTGAGCTTGGACATAGCAATAATGAGGCAGCCCTGCCCCATAGGGCCCAGGCCAGGCCACCATGCCCGTGCTGCCCCCCTCGCCCTGCCCATTTTTTGGGAGCTCTAGAAGAAAGGTGGGTCCTGTCCCCCATCCCTGCCAGGACAGGCTTCCCTGGCTGAGAGTCTGGACCCTCCTGCAAGGCTTCACGCTCAGGCCCTGCCTCCCATCGGGCACTAGGCCCTGGCCTCTGTAATGCTTCACCCTCAGGCCCTCCACCCTTCAGGCACCACCCGAGGCACAGTGACGCCGAGCAGAAAGGGCCATTCTGGCTGGAGCTGAGGAAGGGCTGTGGGGGGCCTTGAGGACTGCCCGTGAGTGCTGCTGAGGAAGGGCTGTGGGGGGCCTTGAGGACTGCCCGTGAGTGCTGAGAGGAGTCATCTTGGGCCTTGGCCATGGAGCAGCGTGGCAGGAGGGCACCCGGACAGTCTGGCCCGGTGCTGGAGTTTGAATTGGCAGCACGGGGCAGGCGGCTATGGCGGGGGGCTGTGGTGAGGAGGGGCTGTCCCGATTCCAGGCTGTGCAGATGCTGCCTGGACTGCGTGGGGCTGGACAGGTGACAGGCAGGTTTTGGGGTCTCCTGAGCATGATCATGGAAGGCTCCCTCGGGCCTGGACTGTGGAATCATTTCTGTTCCGTCATTTCAATCCCAAGACCTTTGTGTTCAGTGATGGGGAGCTGGCTCCCCCCAACACAGACCCCCATCTCTCTCCATGGCCTGGCCTTTCCTTCCTGCCCAGCTTCCCTGCCCTCCCTCGGTCTTTGGGGCCAGAGAGCCTGCGTCTCCCGATCTTAGTAAGTGGCTGGGGTTTTCCCTTGTGGCTTCAGTGAGCATCCTGCTGGAGCGAAGCATTTATTAAAGAGAGGTGGCCATGTGGGGAAACAGCGCCACCCACCGGTGCAGAGGAGGGGATGGGGTTCTAGAAGGCCCTTGGCCCAGACTCAGAGTCCTGAGCCAGCCCAGGTGGCAGCCACGTTCCCATAAGGAGCTGGCCCCGAGTGATGGTGATGCTGCGCTTCCCTGCAGAAGATGCTTCGGGAGACGGGGAGCTGGACCTCAGCGGCATCGACGACCTGGAGATTGACAGGGTAGGTGGCAGCACCCCTTCCCAGCAGGGGCATGTTGGGAGGGCATGCAGCCCAGGGAACCCCAAGTGGCTGGGCAGGGTTGGCCATCTCCCCTGCCCAGTGCCCAGTGCCCACCCTGCTGGGTGGCCTTCTAGCCATTATTTCTGGACCCACCCCCAGATCCTCTTACCCAGCGTAGGCTCCAGGGCAGCCTGTCCAGAGGCCCCCCGCTTGTACGTGGCCCTTCGCCCCTCTGGGTGCGTAGCCTGTGGCAAGCACAAATTGCACAAATAGCACCGGGGCCGGCCCATCAAGGGGTCTCCAGATGTAAGAGGGCCCCCACTGACTCTGCATGTGCTGTGTGCCCCCAGAATCTAGGGGGTCCAGCCATTGGGACTGGCTCTTTGCAGTTGATTTCAACAGATTTGCTCTCTGTCAGGCAGGAAGTCTCCCCCGATTTCATTGCCACGTGGTGCCTCAGGCCCCTTCAGCCTGGCCCATCTGTTCCCGAGTGGGCAGCTCACACCCTCACTTCGTCTGTTCGTGGGGACCTGTGGCCTGCACTCTGGCTGGCCAGGGTCCTGGTGCCAGCGGGGCTTGCAAGCTGCCCTAGAGGGTCTCACAGAGGTGGCCTGCATGGCTGAACTTGGGATGGGCAAAGGGCAGCGGGTCCCCAGCTCATCCTGAGTGGTGAGGCCTCAGCCTGGGCTCTGACTAAATAGAGGCGGCCCTGGTTCCCCTTCCTCTAACGGTGGAAGGACTTCCTGCTGGCCGGCGCGGCCTTAGCATGCCCCACTTCCTGTGCTCAGTACATCCTGAATGAGTCGGAAGCCCGCGTGAAGGCCGAGCTGTGGATGAGGGAGAATGCTGAGTACCTGCGGGAGCAGAGGGGTAAGCACCACCCGCCCGCCCTGACCCAGGACACGGGGTCCCCAGGCTTGGGGTGTGGGCCCTTAATGACGCTGGCTCCTTTTCTGAACTCTTAGAAAAAGAAGCAAGAATAGCCAAAGAGAAGGAACTCGGCATTTACAAGGAGCACAAGGTGGGCACCTGTGGCACGGGCCTGGCCTTCTCAGGTGTGTCCAGGCTTATGGGGGCAAATGTCTTTGGATGTCCCTTCCCCATGTAACAGGAGGGGCCAGGTCCCAGGGCAGGCAGTTGGAAGCCATACACTCTGGACCCCAGACCCATGCCCTAACCACTGGGTCCTGCCCTGTGCTGGCCACAGGCACCCAACTGCCAGCTTCACCCTAGAGGGCATGTGCTCAGCCTTGGGTGAACTTCCAGACGCAGCAACAGGGCAGACTGTGCTGAGACTCGGGGCTGGTCACTGGGGTCCCTGGGCTTGAGCCCTGCCTCTGTAACCTGGGTTTGCTCCTCTGATGACCTGGGAAGGTCCGAATGTGGTGCCTCCCTGCCCTGTGGTCGTTGTGGTGACTTGGCTCAGCTGCTGGCTCCATGGTTTGAATGTGACTTCGGCTTTGCCCAGTCAGCAGTGGTTGAGTGAGTGAGTGAGTGAAAGGAGAAAATAGGGAGCCACGCCCCTGCCTTTGAGACAGAGTCCTTTGGACCAAGCTGTAGGTGGCTGGGAGGGCAGATATGGGGCCTGCCTAGTTGGGAGGACCCAGGGAGCTTGTGATGAGGGACCTAAGAGCCCAGGGTCTCTGCCCACCCAGCAGCACATCCCAGGCTGTGCTGGGCCAGGTGGAGAGAGGGCAGCAGGGGCGGTGCTGGCTAAGTGGAGGGAGGGCAGCAGGGGCGGTGCTGGCCGCGTGGAGGGAGGGCAGCAGGGGCGGTGCTGGCTAAGTGGAGGGAGGGCAGCAGGGGCGGTGCTGGCCGCGTGGAGGGAGGGCAGCAGGGGCGGTGCTGGCTAAGTGGAGGGAGGGCAGCAGGGGCAGTGCTGGCCGCGTGGAGGGAGGGCAGCAGGGGCGGTGCTGGCTAAGTGGAGGGAGGGCAGCAGGGGCGGTGCTGGCCGCGTGGAGGGAGGGCAGCAGGGGCGGTGCTGGCTAAGTGGAGGGAGGGCAGCAGGGGCGGTGCTGCCTAAGTGGAGGGAGGGCAGCAGGGGCGGTGCTGGCTAAGTGGAGGGAGGGCAGCAGGGGCGGTGCTGGCTAAGTGGAGGGAGGGCAGCAGGGGCGGTGCTGGCTAAGTGGAGGGAGGGCAGCAGGGGCGGTGCTGGCTAAGTGGAGGGAGGGCAGCAGGGGCGGTGCTGGCTAAGTGGAGGGAGGGCAGCAGGGGCGGTGCTGGCTAAGTGGAGGGAGGGCAGCAGGGGCGGTGCTGGCTAAGTGGAGGGAGGGCAGCAGGGGCGGTGCTGGCTAAGTGGAGGGAGGGCAGCAGGGGCGGTGCTGCCTAAGTGGAGGGAGGGCAGCAGGGGCGGTGCTGGCCGCGTGGAGGGAGGGCAGCAGGGGCGGTGCTGGCTAAGTGGAGGGAGGGAAGCAGGGGCGGTGCTGCCTAAGTGGAGGGAGGGCAGCAGGGGCGGTGCTGCCTAAGTGGAGGGAGGGCAGCAGGGGCGGTGCTGGCTAAGTGGAGGGAGGGCAGCAGGGGCGGTGCTGGCTAAGTGGAGGGAGGGCAGCAGGGGCGGTGCTGGCCGCATGGAGAGAGGGCAGCAGGGGCGGTGCTGGCTAAGTGGAGGGAGGGCAGCAGGGGCGGTGCTGGCTAAGTGGAGGGAGGGCAGCAGGGGCGGTGCTGGCCGCATGGAGAGAGGGCAGCAGGGGCGGTGCTGGCCAAGTGGAGGGAGGGCAGCAGGGGCGGTGCTGGCCATGTGGAGGGAGGGCAGCAGGGGCGGTGCTGGCTAAGTGGAGGGAGGGCAGCAGGGGCGGTGCTGGCTAAGTGGAGGGAGGGCAGCAGGGGCGGTGCTGGCCGCATGGAGAGAGGGCAGCAGGGGCGGTGCTGGCTAAGTGGAGGGAGGGCAGCAGGGGCGGTGCTGCCTAAGTGGAGGGAGGGCAGCAGGGGCGGTGCTGGCTAAGTGGAGGGAGGGCAGCAGGGGCGGTGCTGGCCGCATGGAGAGAGGGCAGCAGGGGTGGTGCTGGCTAAGTGGAGGGAGGGCAGCAGGGGCGGTGCTGGCCGTGTGGAGGGAGGGCAGCAGGGGCGGTGCTGGCTAAGTGGAGGGAGGGCAGCAGGGGCGGTGCTGGCTAAGTGGAGGGAGGGCAGCAGGGGCGGTGCTGGCTAAGTGGAGGGAGGGCAGCAGGGGCGGTGCTGGCCGCATGGAGAGAGGGCAGCAGGGGCGGTGCTGCCTAAGTGGAGGGAGGGCAGCAGGGGCGGTGCTGGCTAAGTGGAGGGAGGGCAGCAGGGGTGGTGCTGGCCGCGTGGAGGGAGGGCAGCAGGGGCGGTGCTGGCTCCGAAGTGGTCTGTGGCTCCAGCTCCTAGAATGAGATCCAGGGCCTTTGACCTGGACAGCAGTGCTGGAGTGGATTGTCTGTCTTCACCCAGTCACAGCTCTGCCCTCACATCACAGCGCAGCAGCACGTCACCTGCAGTGTGCACATGGCCCAGCCCTGCCCTGTGCAGGACCCAGGTGTGGCAGGGCCCTGAGGGCTGCACCTGTGGCAGGTTTGGTGCTGTTGCCTTATGGAGGCCCTGCCAACATCCATGCCAGCGCCAGTGCCAGCCCAGATGCACTCACCTGGGAGGGCAGGATTTCACGTGCGCACGCCCAGAGAGTGCCAGGCTGGCCCACATTCTGGAAGGAGGAGGCAGGAGCAGCCCTTCTGAGGCCTTGAGCCAGGCCTCCCCCCGCCGCACTGCTGGCCTCACATGGAGCCCCTGATGGTTGAGCATGGGGGCGTGACTCACGGGAGTCATTCTTGTGTGTTTCCATCAAGCCCAAGAAGTCTTGCAAGCGACGGGAGCCAATCCAGGCCAGCACAGCCAGAGAAGCCATCGAGAAGATGCTGGAGCAGAAGAAGATCTCCAGCAAGATCAACTACAGCGTGCTGCGGGGCCTCAGCAGCGCCGGTGGGGGCAGCCCGCACAGGGAGGATGCCCGGCCCCAGCACAGCGGCAGCGCCAGGAAGCTGTCACGAAGGAGGACGCCAGCCAGCACAAGTGCAGCTGACCCTGTGACCAGTATGGGGAAAAGGTACCGTCCTGTCCTGAGCGGCTGGGTTTCGGGGCAGGAGCCGAAGGTAGGCAGAGAGCTGAGGCTTTGGGTCCTGGAGCTGCTGGGGGCCAGCTGGGGCCACAGAAGTACCTAGAGTGGCATGTGCCACCTGCATGCTGGGGACTGGTGGGCCAACCTTGGGCACGTTGGTTTGGTGGGCTGTGATCCAAGCAGTGGCACCAGCTGTCAGAGGTCCTGCAGGCCAGGCTCTGTTTTGTCCCAGGGATGAGAGGGGACACTCACAGTGGGGTCAGCCCCTTCTCCAGCCTGGGTTTCTGGAGGAGCCTGAGCCCTGCTGCCCTGTGCCTGCTCTGTGCACCGTGGGTGCTCAGCCATCGCTGCCGAGGTGGTGGGTGACAGCAGCCCACTGCTGAGGAGGGAGGATGTGGGTGGAGAACATGGGCTAAGGGACAGTCAAAGGTGGGATGTGCTGGCCTCAGCGTGCGGAGTCTTGAGTCTCTGCAGCTCCATGCAGGGCCGCTGTGGGGTGGCTTGGCCTCAAGTGGCCCTGGCGGAACCCTGCACTCTTTGCTTGGCTCGCCACTGGGTGGTGGCTGCAGGCTCTCCTGACAAGGCCATGAGTGGCTGGGCTCACCTGCTGGGTCTGAGGTGCTCACCACACCATGGCTGGTCCCTGTGTTTCCCTGGCAGTGGAGACAGGGTTGGTGGCTTAGCTCCTGGGTCCATCCCAAGGCTTGGCTCTGGGCCAAGAGTGTCTGCTGGTCCTGCTGCTGCTCCTCAGAAGCTCTTGAGCTGTTTCCAGCTGCATCCATGCATGGGGCGGTGCTGAACCTCTGCAGCCCATCAGGGCCTCCTGTTTTGTGGCAGTTTCTCCTTGGCCTTTTGAGCTGCGAGGCCGGCCGCTCCATCCCCAGTGAGAGTCGGCTGTGTTGTGACCCTGCCCCTGCCCCGGGGCGCCCAGGTGCTGCTCCGTGAGGGAGCCTGCCCTTGTAGGCTGCTGCTTCTTAGCTGGCATCTAATCCCCTCAGGAGGGCCACACGGGCTGTCTCCTCCACATCAGCCACACAGTGGCCCTCGGGGTGTGTTCCGAGCACAGCTCCTGGCATATCTAGGAGGTCAGTGGGCAGAGGTGAAGTCCCAGCAGGCCCGGTGGCTCGGCTCCCCTGTGCGCCAGTACTCAGGTTGGGTCTGAGGCCTGAGTCTGTGTCCTCTGCCTGCCCAGCCAGCCTCTCTTAGCGCTGGGGGTATCCTGTCTTGGTGTGGGTGATTCTGGTGCCTGCTTATAGGGTCACATTCCTGTCTGTCACATCTGACCAGCTGGCCCAGACAGTGTCTGGGTGTGCTTTTGTGTGTCTGTGTCTCCGCATGCATATGTGCCTGTGTCAGTATGCATGCAGGACATGTGTGTGTGCCTGTGTCTATATGCATGCAGTGCATTTGTGTGTGCCTGTGTCGTATGCATGCAGTGTGTGTGTGTGTGCCTGTGTCTGTATGCATGCAGTGCTCGTGAGCCTGTCTGTATGCATACAGTGTGTGTGTGTGCCTGCGTCTGTATGCATGCAGTGTGTGTGTGCCTGTGTCAGTATGCATGCAGGACGTGTGTGTGTGCCTGTGTATGCATGCAGTGTGCGTGCTCCTGTGTATGCATCCAGTGTGTGTTTGCCTGTGTCTGTTTGCATGCAGTGTGTGTGCCTGTGTCTGTATGCATGCAGGACGTGTGTGTGTGCCTGTGTCGTATGCATGCAGCACATGTGTGTGCCTGTGTCTATGCAGTGCACGTGCGCCTGTGTCTGTATGCATGCAGTGCACGTGAGCCTGTCTGTATGCATGCAGTGTGTGTGTGTGCCTGCATCTATATGCATGCAGTATGTGCGCATGCGCCTGTGTCTGTATGCGTGCAGTGTGTGCTCCTGTGTCTGTATGCGTGCAGTGTGTGTGCTCCTGTGTCTGTATGCGTGCAGTGCGTGTGCTCCTGTGTCTGTATGCATGCAGTGTGTGTGCTCCTGTGTCTGTATGCGTGCAGTGTGCGTGCTCTTGTGTCTGTATACGTGCAGTGCGTGTGCACCTGTGTCTGTATGCATTCAGTGTGTGCACATGCGCCTTTGTGTGCATGCAGTGTGTGTGCCTGTGTCTGTATGCAGTGTGCGTGCACCTTTGTGTGCATGCAGTGTGTGTGTGTGCCTGCGTCTGTATGCATGCAGTGTGTGCGCGCATCTGTGCAGTGCATGTGCACACTGCATTTGTGCATTGGTGCACTCAGTGTGTGTGCATGTGTACCTATGTCAACATGCAGTGTGTGCCTGTATCTGTGTCTGCATACAGTGTGTGTGTGTGTGTCCGTTTAAGTTTTTATGTGAAATGCAGGTGTGCATGCCTATGTGTCTCTGCAGGCAGTGTGTGCACGTGTGTACATGCATGCACGTGTGTACATGCAACGCATGTGTGCCTGTAGGTCTGCAGTGTGTGCGTGTCTGTGTGGTGTACACTTGCGTCCTTTCATGTCTCTGTATACACAGTGCATGTTTGTTTCTCTGTGTGCATGGGGCATGTGTGTCTTAAGACTTGAGTGTGTGCAGTATGTGTGCATGTCTGAGTGTGCACACAATGTGTGCATCTGTGTATCTGTATGTGTGCAGTGTGTACATACATCTCGTGTTTGTGCACTGCTTCCTGCATTGGAAACCCATCAATCTCCCACCCCAAGTGGCCGGGATCTGATTCCTGAATGTTTAGTATTCTGAGAAAGAAGCATGAAGACCTTAGGGCTGGGGAACTGCGACTCACTGCACTGTTACCCCCACCCAGGCCTGGGCAGCTCTGGCAGTTCCAGTTGGGCAGGGGAGAGAAGGGGCTGCCTCGGGACAGAAGGGCAGGTCCTGGTTGCCTTTGCAGCCTGTGGGGGCAGCTTTTCACCCACACTTGGGTGACGAAAAGGACTTGGACCTCTTGGAAGGCAGCTGAGGCTCTGACCTGGGGAGGGAGGTGGGGAGGAACCACCTAGGAAGGGCTCAGCTGAGGAGGCACCACCTCAGCCCAGTGACCACAGCGGCCCTCAGCAGCAGTGGTGCTGCCTTGGGTGGCCCAGCGGTGACAGCCTCTCCTCGCTGTGGGGGACCAGCCTGAGCTGTACCCCCATTCCCTTTGGCTGCTGCTGGCTGCCCAGCCCATCTCCCTGTGGCCACCTGCCCCTGGACCCGTGTTGTGATACATGCTTTCATTGATGGCAGATAGCTGCAGAACCTGAGCTGGGCCACGCAGGGGTGTGGGCAGTTGCTCCCTCCGAGCTTGTCTCCTCCTCACTTGGTGGGCACTTGGGCTGCTTTGACCCTCGGGTCTCCCTCCAGGCCAGGCAGGTCAGTCTGCCCTCATGCCTGAGTATCCCACTCTGGGGACAGGCAGAGGGGCCAATGTGGGTCTTGGGCCCCAGCGCCAATCTCTGGAAGGGGGACAAAAGGGAACCCAGTAGATGAGCCGCGCTCCTGCCTGCTTACAGGCTCTAGGGTCCCCCTAGGCTGGGCTGCAGCCAGGCTTCAGCTGAGCGGGGTCAGCACGTGTGGCGTGGCTGTGAGAGGCAGCAGTCTGAGCACAGTGGTGGGTTTGTGTGAATGATGGGGGCAATAACCCACATCCTCGTGCCCCTGGCTGGGGACTCCCCTACAGGCCAAGGCTGTGGCCGAGGTGATGCCAGGTGGGAGCTTGTTCTCCAGGTGCTCTCAGACCGTCACATGTAGAAGGGAAGCCCCTGAGGCAGCCCCCAGGGGCCCTTTCCGTTCAGCCCCCTGAACATCATGCACCCTCTCTCTAGCCAGGCTTTGCAGGATTAGAGAGCTCTGTGGCCCCCAGGGTGAGGCGTGGCACAGCTGCCTTCTGGTTCCAGAAAAGCTGGACTTGTCTGTCAGAATCTGGGGTCAGTGCTTCAGGACCCTGTGGCTTCAATCTTGGCATGTCCCTAGTGCCAGGTGGGGGAGGGAGAGTGTGTCCCTACAGAAAGCCCACCCTCCTGACAGCACTGCTCTCCCTGTGGCCCCATGTTCCTGCCCGCCAGCATCTGCTTCTCTCTGGTCAAGGCACGGTCTGCTGAAACCAGAGAAATTGCCTTTTCTGGACATTGCAATGAGCTGAGATCGTGATACTGCACTCCAACCTGGTGACGGAGTGAGACTCCATCTGAAAAAAAAAAAGTTATCTCCTTGGGCTGGCAGAGTCTCAGGGCGTCCTCAAACAGGGCCTGCTGGCTTGACCTTCCAGAGCATGAGTCTGCTGGTGGCTTAGTCCCCTGCACCAAGATCAGGCTTCCGACCCAACCGCTGGGCCTGCGTGGTGGGAGAGACCGGTGACACCGGTGACTCCTGAAGATCAGCCTGCTGAGAAGCTCTGCCCAAGGGCTGGCCTCCATCCCCAGAGGCCCCGGCTCCACTGCACAGTGGGCCTGGGGTGGGGGCAGGGAGGGCATCAGCGCGGTGAGCACTGATGGAGTGCACAGAGACCACCAAGGGGGGCCGCTCAGGCTCCTGCTGCCTGCAGACTGTGGGGAGGAGCGGAGCAGCTGAGGCTTCTGGGGAGCCTCACGGGGAGTCTGGGGCCTCAGCCCGGCCCACACCTGCTGTCAGCTTCACCCTGCACGGAGATCCGTTGCTGTGTTTTGCGAATGTCCACCTGTCACGGGGACCATTCCCAGTGTCCTGAGGATTCATCTGACCAGTCACAGCAGGGCAGGGCCAGGCCTCAGCCCCCACCATCTTCCCACACAGCTGTGCCAGAGGGAAGGGCTCTGCCCCTCTGCATTCTTTCCACAGGCCTTGAGGCCTCTCGTTGCCCACCCGACAGCCCTGTGTGGCCATGCCATGGGTTCAGAGGGATGCCTGTGTTCTCTCCCTTGGGGTCCCGTCTTCCTGGGGGCTCCAGCAGTCTCTAAGAAGACTGGCATGTAGAAGGCACCTTTGGCCTGTGTGTGGCAGGCTGGTGAGGGGCCTGTGCAGGGTATTATCAGCAGAAATAGGGAGTGCCCTGGGCCTGGCGGGGTTGGGGGAGCAGACTCAGGTCTTAGAGTGCCCCCTTCATCCTCTCCACTCCCTGGGTGAGATGGGGCACCAGGGCAGCTCCTTGGGGGCTTGTGCACTGTTGGAAGGAGGTGGGCTGGGAGGGGCGTCTGCGGCCTCTGTGTCTGCGTCGTGTGCCCCCATCAAGAATGAGTGGGTCAGTGCTGTGCTGCTGTTCGGTGAGCACTGACGGAGCGCACAGAGGCTGCCACAGACCCAGACATCCAGAGGGAACGAGAGAAGGTTGGTTAGCGCTGGAGAGTGAAGACGGACGAGAGTGGGCCGGCTGGATGGGTGTGGGGGCGAGGGCTGAGGCCGCTGCACTCTGCTTCCTTTTGCAGGTTGAGGCCTCTGGTGTCTACACAGCCAGCAAAGAAGGCAGCCACTGGAGAGGTGCGTTGTCCCCGTAGCCAGGGACGGGGGGTCCTCGGGAGGCAGCCCACCCGTTCCTTCCTGGGCCTAGATGCTTGGTCTGTGAGCCCAGGGACAGCACCCGCCCCTGCTGCCCCACACTGGCCTGGTGTGGGCAGAGAATCGGGGCCCAAGGAAGGTGGGGACCATTGCGTGCCTGCTGCTCAGCGCTTGGCCGAGGGGGCCTGGTGCCTGCGTGGAGCCTGTGAGTGGGAAGCAGGTGCTGCTGGGTCACAGTGCCTGGCCCTCAGGGCTCAGGGTTTTTTTTGCCTGGGCTGTCACTTGTTGTTGGGGCCTGGTCTGGCCCAGGAAACCAGGGAGCAGCAGGGAGGGTCCTGGTGCAGCTGAAGGTGCCGGCCAATGGCCGGGGCTGGGACGGTGGGGCGGGGCTGGAGCAGCAGCCTTTCTGGAGTGCTATGTCCTGGGGTCCCACCCCTGGGTGCTGAGGCTGAGGACATTGGCCTACAGTCGTCTGGAAAGGTGTCTCCCCAGCACTGCCGTGGGGCCCTGGGGGTATAGGAGGAGGGGCTGGCAGAGGCCTGAGGGTGGGATCTTGATGCTGGCACAGCTCATGGTGCAGCCCCCAGGAGGCCAGAAGTGGCCAGTGGGCCTGGGAGCCCTGGCCAACCCTGGGACCCACTTAAGTGGCAGGAGTGGCTGAGCGCCCTGGCCCACCCTTGGGGTTGTGAGGGGTCTGCTGAGTGGAAGTCCTCCCTCCAGGGTCCAGGGGCCGGGGAGGGCAGCCCTGCTCTGTGTGTGTCAGAGCCCTGCTTCTTTCTAGGGTTTGCTCCCGAGCTCCCCCGCCCTTGGAGCTGAGCCTGCCAGGCCCCAGGCAGTCCTGGTGGAGAGCGGACCCGTGTCGTACCACGCTGATGAGGAGGCTGAGGAGGAGGAACCCGACGAGGAGGACGGAGAACTGTGCGTCAGCGCCCTGCAGATGATGGGCGGCGATGGTGGGTGTGCCCCCACGGCAGGGAGGGCCCCAGGGAAGCCGAGGCGTCGGCCGCTGCCCGTCATCCTCCCTGGACTCAGGCCCGTTAACTTCACACTGAATTTCTATTTCTCTGGAAAGAAGTTTGAGCTAAGACACTCTAAATTGGTCATGTCAGTTGTAAGGTTGGAGCCAGCCAGGGTCAGACAGGTTAGGGACGGTGAGGTACCTGCCATGAGGGCCGCACAGCCAGCAGCATGGGGTTCTTGGGTTGCACACATGGCCACAGACCTGCACGCCCAGGGAGGGAGGCCGAGGGGCCCATGCTGCTCTCAGGTGCCCTCCATGAGGAGCCAGGCCCTGCTCTGGGTGCCAGTCCCGGGAGACAGAGAGGAGCCCAAGATGGCGCTGACAGGGCACAGGAGCCAAGGCGGGTGGGGCTGGGCTGGAGCTGGAGCCTCCCGGAGGGTGCCAGGAACAGTGGGGGTGGGGCTGGGCTCCTGGTCCTTAAGAGACCCTTGGCTTCATGTCTGCGCTCTTCTGCAGACTACGGCTGTGACGTCGACGAGGACGACGGCTACTGAAGCGCAGCCTCCAGGAAGGTGGCGTCCTGGGTGACCTCTCGGGTCTCCTCCGCGTCAGGTGGACCTCCAGGGCCACAGCAGGCAGGCTCTAGTGCCGAGATTCCTGGTGACAGGTGGCGCCTGCCCCGTGGCCCTCGTCCCACGTGGACCTCTCCATTGGGATGGTGTTTCTCTCTGGCAAGGGGAACCCGACCAAGTGTCTGCGTGTGTCTGTTCAACTGTGGGCTGGGCGTTCCCAGAGCTGGGTCCTGCTGCCTGCCATCGACTCCCCCAAGGATCCTCGAAGGCTGGCACTGTGGCATTGCTACTGTAAGGAAACAGCCAAGCAGCCCCACCGCTGGTCCAGGTGCGTGTGGAGGGCTGCGTGTGCTGACTGCAACTCAGGAGCTGCTCTGGAGCCCCCAAGCCCACCCTCCGCACTGTCCCCTCCCGAGCAACACTGCGCCAGCGCCCTCTGCCAGAGAGGAAGCTGGAGCCCTGCTGTGTCCAGCACGGCAGTGGGAGCTGAAGGTTTAGCACTTGAGAGGCGGTAGCTCTCCCCGGCCACGTTGTCTGAAGGTCCTTTGCCTCCAGCTGTGGCCCTGCATCCAGATCCCGGCCTCCTCCGAGGCAGACACCCCACCCTGCCTTCTTCAGGCCCTCTCCCCTCCCTACTGCCTGCACCGCCCAGAGAAGCATGGAGGACAGAAAAGGGGGTCAGACCCTGCTCCAGGCCCACCTGAGTTGTGTGCCCGGGAGCCCCGCAGCTGCCAGCAGGTGAGCTGAGTGCTCCACAGCTGAGACCGGTGTCCCGGCTGCCCTGTGCATAGCTCTGCAGGTGGTGCGGGCGCAGCCTGCATAGTGTCCTGGCGCTGGGGGTGCCCTGTGGACAGAGCCAGAGCTGTCCAGAAAGCAGTGGCGTTCCCTGTTGGAGCTGGATCAGGTCCCCCCCATCCAGGAGGGGGGCAAGTGGAGGCCTGAGAGCCTCCCAGCGCCAGGTCTTCTCATGTAAAGGCCCCAGTACCACCCATAGGAGGTCTCAGCTCTGGGACCTTCTGAATATGACTGAGGAGGGGGCTTCACCCTGTGCCCCTAGGAGAGGGTGGCCTTGAGGCAGAGCTGTGCTGCACTGACCCCCGGGGGCCTCAGGCTCCGCATGGAATGGGCTGTGTATCCTGCCTTCACTTGGCCCGAAGCAGGCTAGACCCCCTACCCTTGCCCAGAGCTCAGCAGCCAGCCTGGTTCCTGCCAGAGTGTCTTAATGGCTCAGGAGAAGACTAGATTTAGTAAAGCAGAAAACGTGTTACTTGACAGAAATCGCCTGAGGCTTGTCTGATTCCATGTTGCCATCTGTGTCCAGCTGTCTGGTTGGGTATAGCAGGGGCCACATAGCACCAGGCTGGAGCCAGTGCTTTGCAGCCCAACCCGTGTCTCAAGTCAAGAGCTGGGGCTGTTGGCCACCCGGCTTGGCATGGATATTAGCCCCTGAGGCCCAGAGGCTGCCCTGAGTGAGGGGTGTGGGGTCTGTAGGTCACCCTGACTGCAGCAGCTGTAAGTGGGTGTGTATTGGCCTGGGCTGGACGTGGGCTGGACATGGGTATGCCACGGGGGACTGTGTGGAAAATCCCCGCGTGGACCCCCAGCGCAGTGTGACACTGGGTGGTGAGTGCTGTGAAGAAGGGGAAGCTGCAGGACCAGCCCACAGGGGCATCACTGAGGCTGGGGTGACAGGAAGCTTCACTGGGCTAGGGTGGGTGGGCCTGGGAGACAGCTGCCACCCACAGGCCCTGAGGGAGGTGCAGGTGGGCCGTGGGGCTGCAGGGTGGGGGGGCCTGGAGAGGGTGCTGTTAGAGGAGCCTGAGGATCAGGCGGAGGGGCTCCCGGCCTGGCAGATGCTACTGGGCCAGGCCAGAGATGACAGCCGGGTGGCATGGAGTGGGTGTTCTGTTGGAAGTGGGTTGGATTGGGAGGTAGGTGAAACGTGCCACTGGATCCTATTTGCGGAGACCAGGTGTGTGGCTGAGGGGCCCAGGCAAGGTGGTGTGTGGCTGAGGGGCCCAGGCAAGGTGGGCAGTGCTCTGTGTGCAGGATCCACCCCTCGGCCTGGGTGCTGGGTGGTGGTGGTTGCCTGGCTTTGGGGCCCCGGGCAGAGGAGGGCCACAGCTCCTCAGGAAGGAGTGAACCCCCTTCCCAGGGAGAGCTGCTTTAGGAGCAGTTGGGTGTTGGAGGGGGTTTTTCAGGACAGATGGCCCTGGCTGAACACCTCCACTTGGGAGGCTGGGAAAGAAAGGATTTCCAAGCTGTGTGTTCAAAAGTGGCTTGGCACACAGGTGATTTAGGATGCTAGCTGAAAGGCCTTCCTGAGGCTGGGAGAGGGAGGGGTGGAGAGGTGGGTGGGAGGTGAGGACGAGGGGAAGGGGAGGCCCGGGAGGCAGTGGCTGTCCACGTTCTGGGGATGGAAGGGGGAGGGGTTATCACACTGGGAAGTGTGAGTGGGGTGGGGCTCGGACTGGGCACTGGGGGGGACGGCTCGGGTATGGGCTAAGGGGCCAGGTGGTGACCAGTGTGCCAGAGTCAAGCTCCACAGTGGCTGGAAGGGAGGTGGGACATCTCGGGGCTAGTGGGGAGAAGACTCCCCAGAGAAGGTGGGGTGAGGAATGCAGCATCCGGGTCCTGGAGCTGTGAGGACCAGTGCCACATGAACAGTTGGGTGGCCGAGGTGCTGCAGCCCAGGAGTGGACAGCCAGTGTCCGGGTGCCTTTGGGTGCTGACCTGAGCCCCGTGTTTGGGCCTTCCCTGCCGCGAGGTGGCAGCCCAGGCAGTACATTGGGATCTGTACCCCTCTGTCCTGTAGGTGGCTTGGGGACCACATCTCCCAGCCAAGAGGATGGCAGGCTGGGAGCGGTGCATGGCCAGCTATGAGCTTGCATCTGCTCGGGGCATGCCAGTCTGCCCAGCAACACCTTGGGTGGCTTCTCCAGTGCCACGGCCAGACCACATTGCAGCCTCAGGGAAGGGGGAGCCCGGTTCAGCTCAGTTTGCCAGTTGTCCCCCTGAATGCTGCCTTCCGGGCTGGGCCTGCCAGGCGGGCACACCCCAGCCCTGATGGCCACTGCTGCCTCCTGCTGCCTGCTCAGAGTGGGGCTGTCCAAGGCTCTTAGCAGCTGGCGTAGGGACCTGGTGTTTGGTGGCCGCCACCATCCTGTGGATACCAGGTTACAGGCCAGACAGGACTGGAGAGTAGCCAGTTCGGTGCTGTGACCCTGGGGTTCCAGGGCTTTGTCAGAGTGTGTGTCCACCTTTGGGGGTGCCCGGGGGAAGTGGTCTGCACAGCTCCCCAGGGCAAGGGGTGGGTCTGTGGGCTCAGGGTGAGGTCAGGCCCGAGGCTTGGCCCTGAGTGCTGTTCTTCTGGTCCAGCTGTTTGGTGCCAGGATGGCTCCTGTGCAGCCCATGGAGCTGGAGTGGGGAGGGCCCCCAGGGGATCCCCTAAAGCCACAGAGTTGGAAAGTGGGGCATGAAATCTGACCCTTCACCTCTTGTCCCTTGGGAGGTCTGCCCAGTGACCTCACTCCCTGACCCAGAGAACAAGCTGGGCCACACCCCGCAATCCCTGTGCCCCAAGCAGAGGGATGCCCATGCCTGCCCATGTGCCCGAGGCCTGACTGTGTTGGTGGGCACACTGGCCAGGGGAGGGACAGGCTGGGCATCTGCGTCCCTGACCTTGGCTTCCTCGAGTCCCTGCAGGGGCACTGGTCATCCCCAGGCCTTGCTGAGCGGAGGTGCTTTGCAGAAGACTGAGTGATGGAGTGGATCCTGTGCCCAACCCAGCTGACAGTGGGTGATGCGCAGCTCTGTCTAGTGCTGAGTGGGGGAAGAGGTGAGCGAGGGTTGTGACCAGCACCCCTCCGCAACTGGCTGCCTCATGCTAGGTGGGCACCTAGAGCCTGACCCTGTGGCTTGGAGTGAGGTTGGGGACAGGTCCAGCCCAGCTGCTGCTCCCAGTGTGGTGGATGAGCCAGACACTCCCCTCCCCACTGGCCTGAGCTGCCTGCCTAGGCTGAGTATTTGAGGCAGGTGAGCATCTTCCCAGAGCTGTCAAGAGCAGAGGCAGGGCCTCAAGGGTGGCAGGGGAGTAGGGACTGCAGAGACAGTGGCCCCAGCTGTGGCAGCATGTCCACATGGAGGCTGGCTGATGTTTTTTTCTGGGGCCTGGCGCCCCCAGCTGCTGGCCTGGGCGGCTTCTCTCCCTCTGGTGTCTTGGGGAGTGGTCCCACTGGCAGGTGGTAGGGGGATACCTGCATGGTCTCTCTCCCCACTCCCAGCCTCCCACATGTCTGAGGCTCTGCAAGGGCAGAGGAGAGCAGTTGGCCATGCTGGGAAGGGGCACAGGGCCAAGGAAACCCAAGAACCTTGGGGTGAGCAGAGCTGGGTCCTGGGGATCCTCTGCTAACACTGGAGGGACTGGGCCCTGGAGGTTCTCCCGAGGCTGGGGGTTGTCCCCAGATGTGGCAAGATCTTCAGGCTGGGAGTGTGACTGGCAGCCGGCTGTTGTGGTCTCTGCCAGGGATACCCCAACTTCCCCAGCCTCCTGCAGTCCCCAGGACGCCTCATGTGCCCCTGCTGTGGCTGTGCTGGGCGTGTACCAGCCAGGAGCTGGCCCTCCATGGGGGCTGAGCACATCTGCATGTGAGTGTGTGCCCGGGCAGCCTTGGAGTGTTCTGGACTCCTGGACTGGGATGGCATTTGGTATCGTGTACTGGGAAATTTGTGGGACCAAGGGCCAGGACCTTCTGTTTACCCCCCAGCTGAGCACACACTGCTCAGGGCGAGGGGGCAGGAAGCACCAGTGTCCAGCCCAATTTCAGGTGGGGCATAGTGGGTGGGTTCTGCCCATTCAGGCAGCCACTCAGCTTTCCTGGGCAGCTTCCTGCCCTGCCCCAAGTCCAAGTCACCTTTGCCCTAATGCCGCAGGGGAGGGCAGGGCAGGACCCGAGGGCCACGTGGCTGCTGGCTGCTGAGCTAGAGTCGGCCAACCAGAGTGAGCACGGAGCCCGCAGCCATGGGGGCACACATGTCCAGGCACATGCCTATCCACAGAGCAGTGCATAATGCTCATGTGTGTGCCCTTCCATGCACACCACACCCTCCTGCAGGCTCGATACTCATGCACAGCACAGGAACCTGTTCATGTGCACCCGGTACACGCATACACACGTGTGCACATTCATCGCACCCATCTCTCATCGCCACATGCACAGGCTTGAGCGTGTATGCCCTGACCCACACCTGGATGCACAGATGCTAAAGGCCTGAGGCCTCTGGACCAGCTCAGGATGTTGGGAAGACAGGTGGGGCGCTTCCAACTGGCCACAATCCACACCCACATGGTAGCGGAGCCCTCAGACACTTGTGGGTCTGTGGGTGACCTTTTTAATTATAAATCTTTTAACTGAGCTTGAGTTATGCTATGTTGCCCAGGCTGGCCTTCAATTCCTGGGCTCCAGCGATCCTCCCGCGTTGGCCCCCAGAGTAGCTGGAACTGCCCCCACCGGGCCGGGGATGATCTGGGAGTTTTTCCTTGGAGAGCACCCTGACAGGGCCTGAGAATCACCAGGCCTGCCCCTGCAGCCACTCCCCACAGTGCAGGAGTGGGGGGAGGAATGGTCGGTCTCGGGGTTTGCGTCTGGTGACTCTCACCTGATGGTCACCCAGCCTGTGCCAGTGCTGTGTGACTTGGCACCCGCTCCACCTCTTGGAACCAAGGTGGGAGTGAGGTGAGCTTTCTAGCAGGGCAGGGAGTGAGGAGTGAGGCAGCACCAGGGTGGGTGAGCACTCCAGTGTAACCTCCCCCACTGCCTTAGGCCCCTGGAAGAGGGGACAGTAGAGGGGCCCAGGGCAGCCTGAGGCTCCACTCACCCCCAGGGGTCCTCTGCTGCCCACATCCGCTCCTCCGACAGGCCCCTGGTCAGCCCAGGCAGAGTGGGTCAGGATGGGCCTGGGCTGAGCATTGCTGGGGCTGGAAGGGGCACCTGTGTGGCCTCTGCCCCACGACCTTGCTTCCCACTGCATGTCTGAGCCTCTGCAAGGGCAGATGCGGCAGCCCCTGAGGATGCCCCTGCCTCTCCCTGTGCCTCCTACCCCTACCCCACCCCTTCTACTGCCTTCCACCCTCGCCCCTCCCTCCGCCTCCCGTTCCCGGCCCCACCTCTCCCTTTACCTCTTGCCCCCCCCCCCCGCCTCTCGCCCCACCCCTCCCTCCACCTCTTGCCCCTCCCTCCGCCTCTCGCCCCTCACCCCCTCCCTCCACCTCCTGCCTCCCAGCCCCTCTTTCCACCGTCTGTCACCAGCGTCCTTGCAGGCACTGACAGAAGGCTGCACCCTCTTTTAGGCCCTTCTGCTGTGCTCTGGTCCTGTTCCAGGTGGGGCAGGGGCTGCTGCATGAGGGGCTGCTAGGCCTAGGGCCAGAAATGGGGGGGGGCTCGGTTGTCACTGCCTGGTGTCTGAGTGCCACCAGGCACTGCCACCCCCTCTTGGGCCCGTCACCCACCCTCCTGGTGTGAGGGAGCACATCCTTCTCAGCCCCACAGCTGGGTGATGTTGGCTGGGGGCCATCCTGCCGTTCTCCCGTGGAGCTTTGGGGTGGTAGCCAGACGCAGCAGGCTGACATGGACCCGCCGAGGGATGGGCACCCGGGATCCAGGCTCCTGCAGGACCGGCCTGCCTGGCGTGTCCCAGAGACTCAGCTGGCCCGCCCCCTGGCGGCCATGGGCAGCACCATCTGGAGGCGGACATTGATGTCCTTGGGGCACCTGCCCTTTCCCTGGGTCATCGAGCCCACTTCACACCCCATCCTGTGGATCCGGAGGACCACGAAGATGCCTTTGTATTCTTTACTCTTGTGTCAGGTCTCTAATCCTGGAGCCCTGCTGGGCCCCCCAACGCCACACAAGGAAGGCCTTCTTGCCTTCCTCTTCAGTCTCTTCCCTGTCAGGGTCCGAGGACTCCATGGCCAACAAGATAGGGAGACAGGCTTGGAGGAAAAGGAACCCTGAGCCTTGGGGGCTTCAGGAGATCACACCCCTGCCGTGTCCCAGTCATGGTTTCAGTCCTGGCCCCGGAGACCCTAGTGGGGACCTGGACACACCCCAGGCCTGCACCCCCCACCCTCCTCTGCCTGGGGTGTGCGACTTCCACCACCAAGCGGAGCAGATGCACCAACGCCTCAGAGGCCAGAGCTCTGCCAGACACCCCCTCCTACCTGTGGCTCTAGAGAGCCCCAATCATGCCTTCGCCTTCAGGACTGGCCGAAATTTGTGCGTCTCCACGGGCACCCCAGGACCTGCTGGGGAGGCAGGGCACGCCCACATCCTGAGGCAGCCCCCATTCCAGTCCCCCGTCCTGCGTGAGGACACATAGCCCTTGTTGGACTTTGAATGCCAGCACTCTCCTCCCTTTCCAGCCTCAGGGCACCTGCCCTAGGGCCAGCACCCTCCAGGGTCCCTTGGCTGTCAGCCCCCACAGGCTCAGCCACCCTGCAGATACACCCTGGCTTATTGGGGGGCACAGAGGGGTGTCAGTTGCCTTTGTGGGAGGCTATGGGGAGTCTGGGCTCAGGTCTCTGCATGCGTTCAAGCTCTGGTGCCAATGTTGAGGCCACTGCCTGCACAGGCCAGGCGGGCGGCTTCCTGGGCCGATAGTACCTGTCCCTGCCGCCTGTGCTACGTGCTTGGAGGGCTGGCGGGTCCCTGGGGAGGCCGGGCCTGGACCAGGCTGGTAAGAGGTGGCGCCGGAGGACTGGCCCCAAGGCCTCAGTCAGTGCCTGAGGCCAGCCCAGCCCCTTCAAAGGGGCCGTGGGCGGTGGCAAAGAGGAGGCTGTGTGTGGTCTTCCGGAGGGAGAGGAACCTGACTCAGGAAGACATTGTCCCCACACAATGAGCATGGCTGGGACTGTGAGGTCAGGGGTGCTAGGCTGGGGGACCCAAGCCTGACCTCAGCCGCAACGCTGTTTTATGTCTGATACTCATTGCACCGTGCCCTCTGCCACGGCCACTCCACCTGACTCCCGGAATCATAGCTGGGTCAGGGTGCTCCTGGGCAGTCCGAGAATGTGCTGGGGGCCTAGATTGGGAAAGGGCCCTCAGCTCAGGCCAGCTTGTAGACAGGGAGGGTCCCTGTCATGACACGCACCCGCCTAACAGCAAAGCTGGGACCAGAATGCCAGGCCTGCGGGTCAGCGGAGGCTTAGGAGGCCCTGGCTGGACGGAGGTCGGGTTAGGAAACCGGGCAGAAGGCCCAGTCATGCCTGCCCAGGGGAGGCAGTGCCCAGTCTCCCAGACGATGTGGGGACCCTCCTTTCCTTGGCGGCCAGGGGCATTTGCACTAGCCCGATGGAGTCATTGTTGCCTCCCTGTGGACAATAGCACTGTCTGCCGGTACCCGCCTTGGTGGAGCCTGGGAAAATAACCCCAGCCTGACCCTGCCGACAGCACACCTTGGGGGGTGGCCCCCTTGCCCCTGCTACGGCCTTGACCACCTGAGGGCTGAGGGGGTCCTGGGCAAGAGTAGGGCTGGGCTCAGGCAGCACTGTGGGCTGAGGTTGAGCTGGGGTCAGCACCTGCAGGCTATAGCTTCACCTGCCCGGGGCACAAGAGCACCCAGCTAGGAGACCCTTGCCCAGCATGGAAACCATGTTCAAGCCCCTGACTGCGCTCTGTCTCACAGCTCCTAGGAGGACAGGGAGTGGGCTGCCATTGCCACACCCTCCAGGCCTCACCCCCTCCGAGTTCCCCTCCTGCAAATCCCTGACCAGAGCATTCCCTCCGGCTGCACATGGACTCTGGCAGACTCGTGTTTCTCACTCATCTGTTCATGGATTCACTCAGCAAGTGTGGAGAAAGCCTGATAGTCAAGCGTGTGCGCAGAGGCGGCGGGGATGCAGTGGGGAACCCGGGAGCTCTGCCCTCAGGCCGGCGCCCTCTCCAGCCACACCCTCCCGACAAGATCCATAGGCACAAGTTTGCACAGAGAAATCAGGGCGTGAGGCGTGGTGGGCGGCAGAGAAGTGGGCAGTGGGCTGCTAGCAGAGTGCATACTTAGTCAATTTCGGAGCACTCCGGGGAGGAGTGAAGGGCACAGAGGCCAGGTGTGCCCCTGGGTGGACCCAGCAGGTGCATGGAGGAGGAGGTGAGGCTGGCTCCCTGGTGAAGTTCTGAGCAGGAATTTGTCACTAGGGAGGGGACAGTGCGGGGAGGGGTTCAGGAGGCGCCTGTGATGTTTGGAGAGGCTGGGGCTGGAAGAGTCTGGGACGGTGGAGGTGGGAAAAGGGGCTCAGCAGCCTGCTAGTGGCCTTGGAGGGCCCTGGGATGTCATTGGGCTGGGATGTCCCTTCCTGGCCCACAGGAGGTTGCTATTTAGAGACTAGATCTTCCAGCCCACCAACCCTGAGTGCAGACTGAGAATTCATGGGAGGGGTGTAGGACTGTTGGGCCCCACAGGGTCATGGGGTGTCCCTTACGCTGTGTTGGGGCACAGGATCTGAGAAGTAAAGAGACAGGACACTGAAGAACTGGAGAATAGCAGCTGGACTCGGGGGGCCACACCACCTGTGAGCGGAGACCAGCGGGGGCCCCAAATGCCCAGAAGCGCCTTATTTATTAGGTACAAGCAGGGGACAGGGTTGTGCGTGAGGTCTTCATCTACAGGCTTAGTATAGGGCATACATAATCACATGAGTCACAAGTGAGGGGGCCACCCCGTTGTGTCACATGGGCAGAGAGGTGAGCCGTGCACAGTAGTAGAGGGTCATGTACAGAAAAGGGGTCCACCCCGCTTAGGTCACCGAAGCAAGGAGGTTGGAGTGTGTGCGATGTCACAGCGATGAGAAACATGAAGCCACGTGTACTCGGTTAAGCTGATTCCAAGGAAGGAGAATGAAGTGGATCCTTATCAGTAGAGCAGTGATGAGAAGAGGGGGGAGGGGGAGGGGGAGAGCAAGGGGATGGGGGTGAAGCATAGTCACGGGGGTGGAACGAGGCATGACGGTGAGGGGTGCGATGATTAGAGGGGTGGGTGTTATGCACAAATCAGTTGGTGGAGGGTGGAACTCTCCTCTGAAATCTGCGGGGTTGGCGCTGTGAGCTCGTGATGTTCTTCAGGGATGAGCTTAAGACGCTGTGAAGGGGCTGGGCGCGGTGGCTCACACCTGTAATCCCAGCACTTTGGGAGGCTGAGGCAGGTGGATCACGAGGTCTAGAGATCGAGACCATCCTGGTCAACATGGTGAAACCCCGTCTCTACTAAAGATACAAAAAATTAGCTGGGCATGGTGGCGCGTGCCTGTAATCCCAGCTGCTCGGGAGGCTAAGGCAGGAGAATTGCCTGAACCCAGGAGGCGGAGGTTGCGGTGAGCCGAGATCGCACCATTGCACTCCAGCCTGGGTAACAAGAGCGAAACTCCGTCTAAAAAAAAAAAAAGATGCCATGAAGGAATCCAAACAGGATCAGAGGAGTTGTCTGTGGAAACACAAGCAGATCCTCTCTGCCCCTGGTTGTGAGCCCCCGACGTCAGTTCTGCAGGGGATGGGTCTGTCTTTCCACCACACTCACCTGCCTTTGGGTTTCGCTGCCGTGCCCTGTTTTTCAGCAGGTGTGTGAGGCTGAGATCTGCTGAGACTGAGAAAATTGAAAGTGAGCAATGCCAGATTTGGTAAAGCGATGCCGGCTGTGTGGTTGTTGTTTATTTAACGGTTCCTTGAGATTTCTATCAGCGCGCCTCACCAGGGCCTGACCTTGTGAATTATAACGAATGCCAGTGGTGTGTTGAATATTCCACTCCTAGAAAACATGGAAATGATTTGCTAGTGTATCCTCGCCCCTTACCGGTTTTTAATTTTGTAGGTTTACCCGTAACTGCAAAGCCTGAGAGCACACGTCTTTTAATTTGAGCAGCAGGCTCCCCGGTTTGGCAGGTAGGCCCGCTACAGCGCGAAAAGGCGAATGTACATGCATGAATGAAAGAAACCTTTCCAAAGGCAGGATGAGTTACACCCATTGGCCGTAAGGCAGGGAGCAAGCCCCCTAGGGTTGGCGGCGGCTGGTTGTGAGGGGAGGGAGATAATTTGGCAGGAAGGACAACTGCGAACAATTCCTTTCGCCTCTTCCCAAGTAATGGCATAAGGCGCTTTAAGACCTGGGGCGTTGATACGAGTTGATTCGTGAAAGTTTCGGGCCTCTTGAAAGGCCGTAGCTACCAAGGTGTCTGCCCGAGAATTAGCCGCAGTTGACGGGCCGGGCAAAGATGAAGGAGCTCTAGCGTGTATGAAGTAAAAGGGAGAGGCCCTGAATCTGACAACCAAGCAGCTCAGGAAGAGTGGTCGGAGAGAATCACCAGGCCGGAATTTTACAAAAGCAGTTTCTTCTTTTTTTTCAGACCGAGTTTCGCTCGTTACCCAGGCTGGAGTGCAATGGCGCGATCTCGGCTCACCGCAGCCTCCGCCTCCTGGGTTCAGGCAATTCTCCTGCCTCAGCCTCCCGAGTAGCTGGGATTACAGGCACGCGCCACCGTGCCCAGCTAAATTTTGTATTTTTAGTAGAGACGGGGTTTCACCATGTTGGCCAGGATGGTCTCGATCTGTTGACCTCGTGATCCACCCGCCTCGTCCTCCCAAAGTGCTGGGATTACAGGCATGAGCCACCGCGCCCGGCCTACAAAAGCAGTTTCTATACTGTGAGTAACATGTGCTGTGTAAGCAGAATCTGAAGCGACGTTCAGAGGGCCTGGAAGATCCTCCAAGGCTGCAGTAACTGCTGTCAGCTCTGCCTGCAGAACAGAAGCAGCCGGAGCATGAGTGACCTTTTCTTTGGGGCCCATGTAAGCAGCCTTATCGTTAGAAGAGGCATCAGTGAAGACAGTTGCTGCTCCCTCTAAGGGGGCATCCCGGGTAACCTTGAGCAATATCCAAAAAGTTAACCGGAGAAATTGAAAAAGCTTCACTTGGGGTAGTGATTATCGATAATGCCTGGGAATCCTGCCAGATTAACTTGCCGAGACGTGGAACGAACAAAAGCCCGCTGACTTGTCCCCTTGAGGGGACCCCTAGTCTGTCTGCTTCTAAGCCTGATAAGTGTAAAAGTCCAGTTGGAGCCTGTCCTGTTATGGCCGAAAGCTGATCCAAATATACCGGTAATGTTGGTGTGGTGGCGTGAGGCAGAAAACAGCATTCAGTAACGTGCCCATTTGTGAGTGGGGAGTAGCCAGGATAGAATAACAAAAGGCTGAGCCTCAAAAACATAATTCCTGTTCCGCTTCTGGGGAGAGGCCGCCTTTGCTGTTTAAATGAGGGTCACCTCTCAGTGCCCGAAAAACGGTGAGAGAGAGCATGAGCAGGAATTCCTAGTCCTGGATGGGTTCATTTAATGCCACCGACAAGTTTTTTTTTTTTTTTTTGAGACGGAGTTTCGCTCTTGTTACCCAGGCTGGAGTGCAATGGTGCGATCTCGGCTCACCGCAACCTCCGCCTCCTGGGTTCAGGCGATTCTCCTGCCTCAGCCTCCTGAGTAGCTGGGATTACAGGCACGCGCCACCATGCCCAGCTAATTTTTGTATTTTTAGTAGAGACGGGGTTTCACCATGTTGACCAGGATGGTCTCGATCCCTCGACCTCGTGATCCACCCGCCTTGGCCTCCCAAAGTGCTGGCTGGGATTACAGGCGTGAGCCACCGCGCCCTGCCTCCGACAAGTTTTTGAAAGTCATTCGAGGTCTGTGAGCTGTCTGCCAACTCCACTAGCCGAGGCTTAACTGCACCCCGAAATGCTGATAAGGAGTAGAGTGAATCTTTCCTGGAGACGCAGGTCAGCCAGCTGCCGTCATGAGCTGCTTCAGCATAGAATACATAGTGATGAGAACGTCACACGTAGGGGCTGCACACACAGTATCCACGTACTGGATCAGGTAGCACTGGGGAAACTGAGTTCCAGCTGGGTACAGTAGAAGTGACAAATTGTAGCACCACTGATGATCCCATGTGGCGAAACTTCCCATTGGAATCTTGCTGCCGGAGCAACCTTGTTTATGGAGGGCACTGTGAAGGCAAACTTACGACCGTCCTGCGAAGCCGGAGGAATGTGGAAAAGCAATCCTTTAAGTTGATAATAAGTAAAGGCCAGGAGTCTGGTGTCACTGAGGGGAAGGGAGACAGGCTGCAATGCTCCCATGGGTTGCATAACTGTTAACTGCTCCGGGGTCAGTGCGCACTGGCCACTTCCCCAGTCTTTTCTGTATTAGAAAAACAGGCGAATTCCCAGGGCAGAGGGAAGGTTCAATGTGTCCTAATGTTAACTGTTCTTGTACTAAGGAATGAAGGGCTTCCAGCTTTCACAGAGACAGCGGCCCCTGGGGAAGCCACCTTGGGGACTGGACGCCCCACTGCAACTGCTCCTGTGAGGGTAACGAAGACCTGGGTGTTATTTTTTGGAATAGGGTCTACAGCTTCCCGTATTGCCCTGTTCATGTTTTCCCAAGCCTTGACCAGGACTAACCCGTCCGGGCCATGACACTGGCGCTCCGTGGTTCATACACAGCTGCAGAAAAGGGGACACACACCCCATTGTGGTAATAATCCACGTCCCCAGAGATTAACAGGAATGGAGTGATTACAGGGTGAATAGCAGCCATTTGTCCCTCCGGCCCGACACCGCTGAGGATTAAAAAGCTTTGATAAAGCTCAGGTGCTTGACCAACACCTACCAGAGCAATTACGGCCTCTCCCTGGGCCACTGCTGAGGCCGTTGGTGGCGTGCAAGGACGGAAGTATTCACACCTGTGTCCACCACGCCCTGAAATCTTTTCCCTGAATATCGATAGTACACGTGGGGAGGGAATCTGAAATCACACTGGCCCAGTAGGCACATTTTCTCTGAGTGTTGCCATTGAGAGTGTCTCTGTAGTTGCCTGTGTGAGAAGCAGAGGAGTGTGTGACAGGCAGAGAAGGCAGTAGGAGTGAGTGAGCAGTATGATCTCCAGCCTCGGACCGGGGAGGAGTGGGGAGGGTGCTGACAATCTCTCGGGAATAGTCAGGTCCACAGTGTCAGTATGGACTGGGGAGGAGCGGGGAAGGTGCTGTCAATCTCTCGGGAATAGTCAGGTCCACAGTGTCAGTTGGGACCGGGGAGGAGCGGGGAGGGTGCTGTCAATCTCTCGGGAATAGTCAGGTCCACAAGGTCAGTATGGACTGGGGAGGAGCGGGGAGGGTGCTGTCAGTCTCGGGAATAGTCAGGTCCACAGTGTCAGTATGGAGCGGGGAGGGTGCTGTCAGTCTCGGGAATAGTCAGGTCCACAGTGTCAGTATGGACCGGGGAGGAGCGGGGAGGGTGCTGTCAATCTCTCGGGAATAGTCAGGTCCACAGTGTCAGTATGGACCGGGGAGGAGCGGGGAGGGTGCTGTCAATCTCTCGGGAATAGTCAGGTCCACAGTGTCAGTATGGACCGAGGAGGAGCGGGGAGGGTGCTGTCAATCTCTCGGGAATAGTCAGGTCCACAGTGTCAGTATGGACCGGGGAGGAGCGGGGAGGGTGCTGTCAATCTCTCGGGAATAGTCAGGTCCACAGTGTCAGTATGGACCGGGGAGGAGCGGGGAGGGTGCTGTCAGTCTCGGGAATAGTCAGGTCCACAGTGTCAGTATGGACCGGGGAGGAGCGGGGAGGGTGCTGTCAATCTCTCCTGAGTAGTCAGGTCCACAGTGTCAGTATGGACCGGGGAGGGTGCTGTCAATCTCTCGGGAATAGTCAGGTCCACAGTGTCAGTATGGACCGGGGAGGAGCGGGGAGGGTGCTGTCAATCTCTCGGGAATAGTCAGGTCCACAGTGTCAGTATGGACCGGGGAGGAGCGGGGAGGGTGCTGTCAATCTCTCGGGAATAGTCAGGTCCACAGTGTCAGTATGGACCGGGGAGGAGCGGGGAGGGTGCTGTCAATCTCTCGGGAATAGTCAGGTCCACAGTGTCAGTATGGACCGGGGAGGAGCGGGGAGGGTGCTGTCAATCTCTCGGGAATAGTCAGGTCCACAGTGTCAGTATGGACCGGGGAGGAGCGGGGAGGGTGCTGTCAATCTCTCGGGAATAGTCAGGTCCACAGTGTCAGTATGGACCGGGGAGGAGCGGGGAGGGTGCTGTCAGTCTCGGGAATAGTCAGGTCCACAGTGTCAGTATGGACCGGGGAGGAGCGGGGAGGGTGCTGTCAATCTCTCGGGAATAGTCAGGTCCACAGTGTCAGTATGGACCGGGGAGGAGCGGGGAGGGTGCTGTCAATCTCTCGGGAATAGTCAGGTCCACAGTGTCAGTATGGACCGGGGAGGAGCGGGGAGGGTGCTGTCAGTCTCGGGAATAGTCAGGTCCACAGTGTCAGTATGGACCGGGGAGGAGCGGGGAGGGTGCTGTCAATCTCTCCTGAGTAGTCAGGTCCACAGTGTCAGTATGGACCGGGGAGGGTGCT